>NC_143251.1:57492000-58142500 GCF_984573655.1 Nuphar pumila | reverse complement strand
TATCTGAAAAAGTCATGATAGTATGAAAAGAACTAGAGCAATCAGTATATGAGCTCCTCAATTCTTTTTATGAGGACATCAACTCCATTGTTTATAACTTTCCAAGAATGTCATTTAAATGGTTTATTTTTATATTCACATAGATGCGGGGTCCATATCTCAAGTAAGAAACTCTTTCACCTTAAGAACTCTGTCGGTTGGGCAGAGGGCTTGACCCAACTTTGACAACATACCAGACCTAGCCGATTGGGTCGACTGAGCCCTTTGTCTATAAGAAAATTTTTGTTAAAGAATTTAAGAAGTGAATGCTATTCTTAATTGTCATAGCATGTCCAAGTTTCTGATTAAGTAAAATGTAGATTTGTTACATAACCATATATGTTAGTTCATGCTTATTGTGATATCGTGAAACTTGATTTGAATTCAGTTATGCATGTAAATTTTCAAAATATGCTACTTGTATGCAAAAGAATGAAATGTTGACATGCTTAAACTTGATATACTATGCCGAATTAAAGTATTAATGCAAGGTTACTTTCATGTGCATGTGCATACATGAAATTGATATGTTTTACATGTACATATTTGCATTAGTGTTCAAGAATGAAAGCATGTATTTGGCATGATTATGTGAACAAATGCATATGAATGTTTTGGTTCTTGCACATCTCTAGTTGGCATGTATGAATGTGCATTGAAAAGCATATGAAATGAATGCATAGTGACATGATATTCATGATTTTTGCATAAGAATGCATTGATGATCAAAATGGATCATCATGGGCTGTGTGAGCCTTGAGCATGTGTTGCTCTTTGTTTGAGATGTTATGCATTGCAAAAATCAAATATAATATTACTGTTTTAATTACATTGTTCTATATTACCACAGACTATGGTTCCGTGAAGAGCTTCGCATATTGTTTTGCGAGCTTATGTTATTAATTTTGTATGTTGAATTATAAAATAAAGAAGATGAATTAATGATAAGATAAAATAAATTAAAGAATAGTGTAATCTACGTTTCCTTGATATTTCTTCTTTAGTGTAAGAATCTTGGACAGTACGGTTTTGGAGAACCATGAGGATATGAAAACTTTGTGTGCGTTGTTGTTGCCCCTGAACTCGATATTGAGGTTTTTCTCCTGGCCACAGTTTAAAAGAGAATCTGTTACTTTGCATGGGGGTGGTGTGTAGACACAACTGTTGTTTTGGTATACCAAGAAAGTGGCACTTGTGAATGCTGATTTTTCTGGTGTCCTGACATTAGATGTTGATTTCTAATGTTCAAATGGATGATGTTGTTTCTTGATATCGGTCGAGGGTTAAGTTTGGAACCTAGTAATAAAATACAACTTGTGTGCTAAGTTACCCTGAGAACCCTACTTGACTTCGAGAATTCTTACCCGTTTGGAGTATCTGCGGGTAATGGTAATTAAAAATAGGAACTTAAATTATGTGCATTTAATAGGGACATGCATATGAAAAGAAAACTCTGATAAAAGATAATAATTTATTCATGCATTAAACTAAAATCATGCATATTCTTGTTATGCATTAGATCATGCATATTTACTTGTTCTCTTAATTTTGATATATTTGTGAATGCATGATGTCTATTTTCTAATGCATGTAAAATGTCTTTAATGCTTAAATTATGGTATCTATTGATAATAATTGTGTCATCTTGCTTTGCAAATATTTCTTATTGCAATAATAGTTAATTGAGTTATGAATTTGTTATCATTGTTTCCCTCTAAAATATTGCATGAATCTTATTTATGTTCTTTTTACTTATTTATTTTATTAGAGGGATTCGTACACAAAATTCTTTAGATTCTGATACCCCTACTTTTATATTTTTTTACAGCCTCAGATGCCTAGTGAGGTGACTTGCACTACAAGAAAATAGGTGATTAGCGACGGAATTATTCCGTCGCTAGTTAGTGACGGATTAATGAGAGAAACACATCTGTCGCTATAATCAATGACATTTACGAAAATAGTGACGAAATATATCCCGTCACAAAATCCGTCGCTAATTAGCGACGGATTTTGCGAGGGAATATTTTGTCGTAATGGACGCACCATTTAAAGACGTCTTTTGCGACAAAAAATATTCCATCGTGATTTAGCGACGAAATATATTCTGTCGCCATTTTCGTGTTTTGATTTACGGTGGCTTAGGGACGGAATTAATCCGTCGCTAAATGTCGCATAACCCAAAATCCCGCCGCCCTCTCCCTCCCGCCGCCCTATCCGTCCCGTCGGCCTCTCTCTGGCCCCCACCGTTCGTCGACTGCCGATCCCCGTCAGCCTTCCGCCGCCGCCCGGAGACACGCAAGTAATTTGTAAAATTTCGGCAGGGGGTCGACCCCCTGCGGTTCCGGCAGGGGGTCTACCCCCTACGTTCCTGCAGGGGGTCGACCCCCTACGGTTTCTGACAGGGGGTCGACCCCCTGCGTTTTCCGGCAGGGGGTCGACTCCCTGCATTTCGGTAGGTCATTGGGTGTTGGGCTTCTCAAAGCCTATGCAAGATGTTTTCATTTGCCTCGTTTTTTTTTTCGGCAGGTGGTGACTTCATTTTAAAACAGTGTTTTTTGCAGATTTCTCAACGGAACCCGCTTGTGCTCAGTCACCCATGGTAAGTAAGTGACAAAAACAATGCAAATTGGGTAAATACCTGTGGTGAGTAAGTGATGCAAGCGCATCACATGTTATTTAATTTATTGGATATAACACTTTATTGTTCACACACTCAGTTGTTGATATCTAGGGCTGCTTTGTTGGAGTTCGAAGATCATGCTGAACATGATTTCAATGTATGAAAATAGAAGTGTTCTTATTTTTGGGGTACGAATTTCATGATAGGCATGGTAGTAGTTAGTGGAATATTGAAGTGTGTTTGCTGCAGATACATGTTTGACATTTGTTTGATATGAATGATTTTGATCTATTGCAATGTTTGATGTAATTGTATTCATGCTTGCATGTAGTTACTACGATGTGTCAAGGGTAGCAGCTACAGTGAAAATGAGCATGATTACTATGGTGTTAAAGAGGAAATAATGGAGTTGACTTACTTAGACATAAATAATAAGGTAACTTTATTCAAGTGTCATTGGTTTGATCCAACTGCAACAAGACTCGACAAAGCCTCAGACATTATGAAGGTGAATCATAAATCAAGGTTTGGAACATATGAATCATTCATATTAGCCTTGCAAACTCAACAAGTTTATTATACTTCATATCCGAGTATAAAAAAGTCAGATAGAAATGAATGGTGGATAATTTGCAAGGTGAAGTCCAAACTATACCCTGAGTATGATCAGTTACAGGAAGACAAGTTAGCTGAAGACAATGATTACTATCAATCAGATGATATCTATGACTTCTCTTATGGTCACGATGTTGCACATGATATGCATGTCATATCTCAATTGGCCGATGAAACATTCATAGAAGAATGTGATCCAAATGATATACCAAGTGAATGGGTAAACAATGAAGAAGAAGAAGAAGAAGAAGAAGAAAAAGAAGAATATGAAAGTCAAACAAGTGACGAGGAAGAATTCTCAAGCTAGTGAGCAAAATCGTGTAATATAAACCTCTATTTGAATGCATTGCAATACTTGATGTGAATGATTTGAATTATTTGAATGTATTGTAATACTTGATGCGAATGAATGAGTTGTATTGCAATATTTGATGTGAATGATTTGAATTATTTGAATGTATTGTAATACTTGATACGAATGATTTGAATGCATTGCAACACTTAATGTGAATGATTTGAATTATTTGAATGTATTGTAATACTTGATGCGAATGAATGAGTTGTATTGCAATACTTGATGTGAATGATTTGAATTATTTGAATATATTGTAATACTTGATACAAATGATTTGAATGCATTGCAATACTTGATGTGAATGATTTAAATGTATTGTAATACTTGATGCAAATGAATGAGTTGTATTGCAATACTTGATGTGAATGATTTGAATGTATTGTAATACTTGATGTGAATGATTTGAATGCATTGCAATACTTGATGTGAATGATTTGAATGCATTGCAATACTTGATGTGAATGACTTGAATGTATTGTAATACTTGATGTGAATGACTTGAATGTATTATAATACTTGATGTGAATGAATGGGTTGTATTGTACTTGATGTGAATGATTTGAATTATTTGAATGTATTGTAATACTTGTTGCGAATCATTTGAATGTATTGCAATATTTGATGCGAATGATTTGAATGTATTGTAATACTTGATGCGAATTATTTGAATGTATTGTATGACATTTGTTATTTGTTAGAATATGGTTCGTGGAGGTTACAATGGTCGTTCATCCAGTAGTAGCGAGACCCAACCTTCATCTTCACGGGCTCCTGTGATAGGTATATCATTTAACTAATTGGATGCTTGATTAGTTGAAATGCACATTCTGAGAATTTCTAACATATTTTTTTACAGATGATGTTTCGCCTGTACACGACCCACCTACACCAGTTGATCACACAAGTCAGGAGCCAACACAGGATGCAGGGTCTTTTCAGTCTGGCACAAAAAGACTCATTTGAATAGTGTATATCGATAATCGACCGTAAGTATTTCATTTTCAATTATTGCATATCTTATAAATATTTTATATTGATATTTACTGTGTACCAATTCATATACAACACGAGGTTTGAGCTACAAGTAGTACACGAGATTAGGAATTGACTTCTTCAACATCTACCAGGACCAGTCGCTCAATGGAAAGAGTATCCAAAAGAGGTGATAGACAGATTGTGGTCCTCATTCACGGTATATAGTTGTTTGTCATAGTTAATGTGTTTCATATTTAATTTTTTTTTATAATCATGTCTACTAACCTTTTGAAAATATATATAGGCTTTGAATCGCTTCGCGACTACGGCGGAGGAACATGATGCAAGGAAGGCGTGGCAGAGAGTGGTTGCCAATCGATTTGCAGACATGCTGCACAATATGAAGACTGCAACAAAAAAAGCATCTGGCAGAATAGATGATCCACTACAGTGGAAGGGCCATGACCCTATTATTATCAGGAGAGATTATTGGGAGGGAATGTGCGACAAGTGGGCGGGGGATGCATTTCGAAATCGCTCTACGAAGGCTGCACAAAATCGAGCGAAAATGCCCGTAGCCCATCTACACACAAGTGGATCTCAGACTTTTGGGAGCCACCTGAAGAAAATGGTAACTCATCAATATATAATATTAATTTTATAAGTATTGTTGCAAACATGTTAATTAAATCATTTATCATTTAAATTCGCAGGAAGCAGAAAAAGGAGGCATTATATCATATAAGGATGTGTTTGTTGAAACACATAAACGGAAGACCACGGGAGACTTCGTATCAAAGAAGGCGAGAGCGACAAAAATATGTATTTATTCTATTAATAATCATTGCAATATGCAAGTTATCATAATGTTATCATTAATTACTAATGCATACTTTAAACATTATTTTGTAGGAGGCATATAAGCAACAGATGGTAGAGCGATATGGTGATAACGCTACTCATCATCCATCATTTGATCCTACAGCATGGGTGACTGCAGTAGGTGAACCCAAAAAGGGTCATGTGTTCGGGTTTTGGAGTAATATGAACACTTCACCTGTTATTGCTTCTTCCAGTTACGGCTCACAAACTTCTTCCGTCGACATAAGCTCCAAGCAGCATCCTATTCTTTCCGGTGATGATGTACGCCAGATCGTTAAGGACACAATGTGTGACTACTTCCATGAAACCGTCGCTGACGTTCTTCGAGCTGAGTTCAACAGTTTTTTGCTGAACAAGGGAACTTCGATTGCAGGTCCCTCTCAGGTATGAAAGTTTCATGCAATATATTGCATGTCGTTAGATTTCATGTAATTTTGATTGCCTTAACATATTCAGTTTTTTTTACTGCCTTAGAACACATATCATTCATGATAGAATCACATATAAAGTTTTTTGCTTTGCCTGCCTTAGAGCACATATGAGCATGATAGAATCACATATAAAGTTTTTTTTGACTGCCTTAGAACACATATGACCATGCTATAATCACATATTCAGTTTTTTTATTGCCTTAGAACACATATGAGCATGATCAAATCACATATATAGCTTTTTGTCTGCCTTAGAGCACATATGAGCATAGTAGAATCACATATAGAGTTTTTCTGGCTGCCTTAGAACACATATGAGCATGATATAATCACATATAAAGTTTTTTTACTGCCTTAGAACACATATCATTCATGATAGAATCACATATAGAGTTTTTTGCCTGCCTTAGAGCACATATGAGCATCATGTAATCACATATAGAGTTTTTTTACTGCCTTAGAACACATATGAGTACATGATCGAATCACATATAGTGTATAATTTATTTCAATATATTTTGTTTATCAATACTGACTGTTCTTTTCTTGTATAGGTTGCTAGCGATAATCAACATAGCGGAGCTGAAGGGACAGATCAAGGCAATGAACAAGAAGACACACAAAATCTTGACGATGATTAGATTAATGTGTTGAATTTATTCTATTTTTTTTTTGTTTCAAAAATGTAATTGTTGAATTGTAAATAATTAAACTTGTTAATTTTAAAGTGGAACGATTAATTGTTTTAGTTTCCTTTTATGTGTACTTTATTTTTTATTTACAAGAAATATAAATTGTAGTGTTCTCGATATTTAATTTTCAAATATTTTTTTTATTTTTTTTTCTTGTTTGCGACGGATTAGCAACGGATATATCCATCGCTATATATATAATTTAGCGACGACTGTAAATTCGTCGCCAAGCCGAGGTCGTCGTTTAGTATTGACAGATTTGCGACGGAATCCATCGTTCATTATTCAGTCGCAATTAGCGATGGAACTGGCGACGAATTTATGCCATCACCAGTTAGCGTCAAAAAATTCGCGATATAAGCTATCATTCGCTACTTCGTCGCTAATCCGTCGCTAAGCCGGTTAGCGACGGAATGAGGTCGTCGCTAATCCACTGCTTTGTTGTAGTGTTGCTTTTAAGAAGAGTTACGAAGAGACTACATGACTACTTGACAGATTCTTTGAACAACGTGACTCTTCTTTCGCTTATATTTTATTTGCTTGTCTCAGACTATCTGCATTTTATTAAATAAAGTTTGAGTTTAGTATGATTTGAAATATGAGTATAAGATCTCTTGTGGTGATTGTTGTATTTAACTTTAAGGTCTCGGGTCTTTGGGAATGTTTTCACACTTGTTTTAAAAAAAATTTATCATTGTTTTACGAGTATGAGTTGCGGTCGTTACACTTTAAGAGCTGATCCCTATAAAATGAAGCACATAGATCACATCTTTACGGTCAAAATTTAAAAATAAAACATAAAAAACTCATTAAGCATGTATCACAAGCACATACACTCTACTATATATATATATATATATATATATATATATATATATATATATATATATATATATATATATATATATATATATATATATATATATATATATATATATATATATATAACTTTTGAATTTGTTGCCTGACATTTCCATAGAACCTTTCACAAGAGACACGAGGAGGCTGAGATCTATCTGCGTGCCCTAGCTCTTCCAACAAATAATATTTTTTTTCATTTTTAAAAGAAAAAAGATCATTGCATCATTTTTATACACAGTTCTCTTTTTCAGCAGGTCTTTCTAAGAGTTTGTTCTGTATCTGTTTACTAGGTTGGAATTGCCAATACCTTGCTGATTCAGAATGAATTTAGGGCTCTTGAATTGGACATGTAACTAAAATGTTGTAACATCAAATGTGATGTGAAATGCTACGCAGGTTTGTTGAATTTATCCATTCTCAGCGAGTTTTTTTTTTTAATCTTTTTCTTCCTTGCCATATTTCTTATTTATCCGTTTCTTTTCTCAAAATAATCAAGGTGGTGAGGTGAAATCCACAGATTTACAGATATGCTTGATCCATCCAACGTAAACCATCACTAAACCACTATTTTCTTTTTGCACACTGCTTATCACAATTTTATTTTTTTCTTCAATATTTACTGTATTCTCACCACTTTTCGTTTTTGTTTTCTTAAAAATTCTGAATAAGGGCAGAGTGGTCATTTCCACTCACTTTTTGCAAATTAGTCCCTACCTTATTTGTTTTTTGCAAAATGGTCCTTGGATGAGGGTAGATGAGTTAATTTTCCCACGTTTTGCAAATTAGTCCCTACCTTTTTAGAATTTTGCAAAATGGTCTTTCCATAAGGGCAGGACGGTCATTTTTCCTGTCTTTAATAGTTACCGTCAGAGAACATAAAGGATGTTAACCTGAGGGACTATTTTGCAAGGGTTAACGAAAAGGGACTAATTTGCAAATCGCCCAAAAGGCAGGGACCATTTTGCAAAAAAACCAAATAGGAAACTACCAATTTCTTTTAAATTTCGGTTCAGGACTTCATAAAATAGGAAATGATTGGTAAACCCTCCGAAAAGGATTCCTATTCCTTTCAGAAGCCGCCGGCCATGTGCCACCAAACAGGAGAATTCCTGCCAATTCCTTCCATGTCCATTTTTCCAGTATTCCCTCCAAGCCATTTCCATCAATTAACTTCCAAGTATCACCTCCAAACAGACCCTAAACGTTTGTGGTTGTAAATGGACACAACAAATGAAAGAAACCGAAGCAAACTATGTAAAGCATTATCATATTTTAGAATGAAAAAAATGTACGTATTAAGATACATATATGCAGTCATTTATCTGTTATTTCATCAGTTTCCACCTCTCCCATCATCTCTTCCTGTACCTGTCAAAATCCCCAAACAAAAAGAATATAATGTAAGATCACCCTGCAACCATTAACAATGTAAAGGCTGACTGCTTGCTCCTTAGCCTGCTAAAAGCATGGGCTGCGAACCCATTGACTCCAACCTAAAAGCATGGAATTTTAAGCTGTGGGGAACCAAGTTATCCAGATATGCTTTGATATAGAAACATTCCTGCATCCAGGTCCTAGACCTGAACTAAGAGTAACAATCTGGAAAACCAACACCAAATCCTAACCTGCTGATGTAGTTTGTGTGCAAATCTTTGCACTTTGCAGAGAATATGCTGCACCAGATTATAGAGTGAATGACCAGCCCTTAGATTAAAATTGAGGCTCTTGATACCAAAAATATTTTCTGATACAGAATTGGTAAGCCATATGACTTCAAGTCATGAAGGCCAACCATTAAAAGCATGTCAACAAACTTTCGAACCCTAATTTCATACAAGACCTAAAACATCCAAGTGTCATGATTAAGGGAAAAAATGAAAGGAACAGGAGATTGAATATTTATCTTTTGTTGCCAATGTTTTGTGCAATTGAGGAATGGGGTGAGTATATAGGTCCTGGTTCACATACACTTGAATGTCTTTAACACCTCTCTCTCTCTTGTATGCAAGGATGGGGCAGTGTATCTAGTTTCTACTAAGAATTGGTAAGCCATGGGTAAGGGCAAGGGAAAGGGTATTGCCAATTCTTTGCAAATCTGAGGACTCCCATTAAGTTGAATTGGATTCCTGCATAGCTGCCTCCAAGGGATTGGATTATGGTATCAATTCTTAGTTTCTACAACGAGGTTTGGACGATCATGTTTGCTGCCAGAAATCATACAAGGATGTATTTAGAGGCCGGATGGATTGTCCATTCATATATTGTAACGACCCCAACTCCTACCCGTTAAAAAGCGGTAATTTTTTTTAAAAAAAAAACAATTGCTAAAACATTCTCAGAGACCCAGGGCCTTACAGTTGCAATCCCATCCAAAACTACAAGAGATCTTACACTACCATTACTGAAATCAATCCAATTTTATTCAATAAAATATGAAATGTCTAGACACAGAAACATGAACAATAATAACAATAACAGTAATAAAAACAAGTCTCTAAAGTAGAGCCCCTCTGTCCAAACTGAACACTGTCTAGCAGTTATGTAGTCCACATAGCGCCCGAAGTAGCAAGTCTCAGAGGCTGTGAAAAACACAAGAAGTAAGGTGTCAGAATGCGAGATCTTGTGTACGAATTCCTCTATCAATTCAAATAAGTAGAAAGAACATAAATTAGATTCAAACAATATTTTTAGAGGAAATGTAACAACTATCTCATGCTTCTATTGATCATTTATGCATTCTAAGAATAAGAATTATGTAACAGAAGATATGACATTCCAGAAAGCAATAACACTAAAATGCATGGATTCTGATAATGCATGAAATGCATATCATTTTCATATATTATTCATGCATCTAAGTGTACTTTGAAGGATAAAAACCCATGTAATTGTGAATTTAAGTGCAAGGAAGCCATAGTTCAAATTTCACTCGAATCCAAAATAAAATGAAGGAAAAGGAGCATTTTTTAGGATAACTGGAGCGAACGTGTAACACTTGTGAATTTTATCGACTAAATAAATGTGAATTTCATATTCATAAGCTGGTACGAGAAAATTTTTATTGATTTATTTTATTCTTATTTGGATCTCGGATATCCTATTTGGATCTTCGATTTTGGATCCCAATGAATATCTAATAGTAGAGGTTGATTTCCTGTTCGGATCCTTGATATTGAATCCTTGATGTCATGTCTGGATTTGATACGGGATCCAAAACGTATTTGGTAGGTCCGCGAAGTTTAAATGAAATTTTTAATGAGAAAAAATTATATTGGGCCTACAATACTGTAGTGAGATTGGTATAGTCCATGCGATGTTCGGATCCACAATATTGCATTTGGATCCTAGACATCGGAGATTTAAATATGGCGATGATCTAAATAGAATTTTTATGTTTGGATCCATAATAGTGGTCTAGATCCATGTATGGTAATTCAGATCCATAGTGAAGAAAACTTTGGATCCTTAGATCTGTATTTCTTAAAAGGGTTTTTATGAGCACGATGGATCTTGGACCTATAATAAGTTGTTGAGATCCATGATAATGTATTTGGGTCCAAAGAAATCTAGTTTGGGTTTATATTAAAAAATTAAATATTAATACTTTTAAACTTTTAAAAGAAGATCTAGATCCGTGGATGGATCCGGATAAGCTCAAAATTTTGGAACCCAAAAGATACATGGGTCACAGTCGATCCAAAGTTGCACGTACATGTGTGTTAAATGAAAGGTTGAAAAAAAAAATGAAAGACGACTTGCGTTAAATGGGATACACGGTTTAAAAAAAAATTTATGAGAGAGGCGTTTTAGGGGAGAACGTGAAACCCTAAAAGAAGGTTCACACTCTTATCAAAAATGGAGAGAGAGAGGACGGTTGCACTACTTTCCCCCTTTCCATGATCTTGTAACAGACCCCTCTCACCCCCACAATTTTCTCTATCTCGCATCTCTTAAAATCCCCCTCCACACTCTCTCTTTCGTTATCTCATCCTCTTCCTCTCGTTATCTCTCCCTTCTCGTTATTTCTTTCTCTCCCGCTCGAATTGGAGAAGGGGGCGCACGGCTGCAACAAAACTCAACAAAAGAGAGAAAAAGCTTCTAAAATGTAAAACCTAGGCAAAAAAAAATCGTTTGGATCCAGGACGGATCCAGACCCGGATTTGACCTGGGTGATGAGTCAGTTGCGTGCTTTTAAAAGCATGCAGCGGCGAAGAGGGGAGGTTCTCGAAACCTCCTTCCCCCTCTCGCTCTCTCGTATCTCAGTCTCTACACTCTCTCCCCTCGACCGCCTCCCTCTTGCTTATAAAGTGAAGCGAGGAGGAGGAGGGGTTTCGATATGAACCCTCTCCCCCTTTGTCACTCTTTTGTTCTCACTCTCGTCCGATGCCCTCTCTCTCTCGCTCGTCTGCCAACGTTGCCGCCACCGAGCTCCTCTCCAGCGAGCTCCTCCGGTGACGCCCAGGTATGCATCCACCTCCCCTCTTCTTTTCTTTTCCTTCCCCCTCCTCTTCTTCCTCTTCTTATCCACAAGGAGTCCACCGACAGGGAGGCAGAGCCCCCTGTCGTCGCCTCTCATCGGCAGGGGGTTACCCCCTGTCTTTCTCTTGGGATCGACCGATAGGGGGCTGAGCCCCCTATCGTCGCCTGTCGTCGGCAGGGGGACTCCCCCTGCCTCTCTCTTTGGGTCGACCAACAGGGGGGCGAAGCCCCTGTTGTCGCATCTCGTCGGCAGGGGGTTACCCCCTACCTTACTTTTGGGGTCGACTGACAGGGGGCAGAGCCCCCTATCGTCGCCTCTCATTGGCAGAGGGACTCCCCTCTGCCTGTGTCTTTGGGTCGACTGACAGGGGGGCAGAGCCCCCTGTCGTCGCCTCTCATCGGCAGAGGGACTCCCCCCTTGCCTCTCTCTCTGGGTCTACCAGGAGGGTGGTGCCAAGCACCCCTCCTCACTTGTCTCCCGCTCTTTTTCTCGATTGGGTGGGCAGGGGCCGAGCTCCTGCCACCTCCCTGCACCCCCGTTGTTTAGGGGAGGGGCCAAGTCTCCTCCCTGCTCCCTCTTCTCGGGCGTCAGGCAGGGGCTTTTCCCCCTGCTTTTTTACGTGTTCAACAGGAGGGGGCCAAGCCCCTGCCTCTTTACGTATTCGGTAGGCAGGGGCGAAGCCTCCTACCTCCCCCACTTTTGTGCTAACGGGTAGGGGCTTGGCCCACTGCCTCTTTGCTCTTCTGGCAGGCAGGGCGAAGCCTCGACCTCCCTTGTTGACTTCATCAGGCATGGGTGCAACCCTCTGCCTCCTCGTAATTTGCTGACAGCAGGTCAACAGGGGCTCGCAGCCCCCTGTCCTTACTTCTTGCGCTATAGCAAGTGCGCAAGGGCACGATGCCCCTGCCTCTGTTTTCTTCACGTCAGAACAACGGTAACGTCCCTGTCCTCTCTACCTTTCTAACTGAGATAGCATGTTGACTGTCGCTTTTACAGCTCGTACGACGGATCCCGCTCGGGCTCCGCAACCCGAGTCATCAATCGCCTACACTCGCAGACGCCAGCAAGCTCGCAACCCCTCGAGGTAGGGAAAGATTGAAATTCCACTAGAGGGGGGGTGAATAGTGAAATATGATAATGATCGATAAAATAAAATAATTAAGCAATAAGGCACAACACATAAAACACAGAAGTTATACTGGTTCGGTCAATATCCAGACCTACATCCAGTCCCCAAGCAAACCACTTGAGATTCCACTATAACATCCGAGTTACCGGATAAATAGTACAACACCCTCTTCCCAAGAGGTCTTTTTCTCTCAACAGAGAAGGGCAACACCCTTCCCAAGAGGTCTTCTTCTCTCAACAGAGAAGGGCAACACCCTCTTTCACAGAGGTCTACTTCTTTAAACAAAGAAGGAGTACAGTGAATAAACAGAGTTACAATACTTCCTATAGAACCTTCAGAATGATATGAATGCACGAATGAAGGATTCTAAGAATGTTCTGTTTGTCACTCAGAGGATACTCTTTGTCAAAGAGCTGGACTTGACTTTTTCTCTTTTCTTTCTTTTTCTTTTTCTCTTTCTTTTTCAAGGCTCTCTTTTCAAATCACGAATAGAATATTTTTCTCTTTGTAAGCTCACACGTCTATTTCATTCCTCTTGTTTGAATAGTTTATGTGTGTGTGTTTATATAGCTTATAAAAAGTAGTCGTTACATTTTGGAATTGTAACTTTTTGAAATATGAAATGTTATGTCTTTTCAAAAATATCTTTTAGAGAAGATCGAGAATGCCTTTTTCCAGAAGAGTAAGATAGAGGGTACACTAGTCGTTGTAGTGTTTTAGGTAATACATATTTTATGTAAAAAGTCTATTTCTTACAATAGTACATTTGAACGTTGGGTTGTAGTTTTGTCTTCATTCTAATTAATGATTTGAGGTATATTAGTACTTCTTTACTTTAAATGAGTGTAAGTACTATGAGTGCTTTGAGATATTTATTTGTACATAGTCATGTCAAGTGTATTCTTTATGTAGTGTATTTCAAAGTCTCCAGAGAGAATGAGGACCAAAAAGAAGGTCGACATTCTTTGGGAAGGATATTTAGAAAGGATTTGTTACAGAAGGCATTTAATGCTTTGTAGAGAGAATGATGACTTCAAGTAAGTCGACATTCTATGGTTATGAGAAAAAGTAACTATAGTTCTTTTAAAACCATATTTTATTTGTTTTTCTTATGTGTAGCCGATTTATGTTTTTGTCTTCTTTTTGTATTTAAGAAACATTTCATTAGAGAAGATAACTAAGGTCTTTTCAAAAACATATTTTATTTGTTTTTCTTATGTAGTCGATTTTATGTTTTTGTCTTCTTCTTATATTAAAAAAAAATATTTCATTAAAGAAGATAACTAAAGTCTTTTCAAAAACATATTTTATTTGTTTTTCTTATGTAGTCGATTTTATGTTTTTGTCTTCTTCTTATATTAAAAAAAATATTTCATTAAAGAAGATAACTAAAGTCTTTTCAAAAACATATTTTATTTGTTTTCTCCATGTAGTCGATGTTATGTTTTTGTCTTTTTCCTACATTCCTTTTTTTCATGTTGTCTTGTATATAGTGTAAGGTACAATGATTATATGACAAAAAGTCTTTTTCATAAAAGGTTGTAAGAAGGTACAATTATTATATGACAAAATATCTTTTTCATAAAAGGTTGTAAGAAGGTGCACTTATTGGTTTTCAAAAAAAAGAAGCTTTTTCAAACTATCGTATACTTTTATGATATAGTATGTATGAATGAGTATGTAATATGCAAAATGCAAGTTCCTGAAGGTTCTGTTACATATGACTTTAAAGAGAAAAAAATCTTCATCTTGAGGTAGCCGATTTCTTCATTTGAGCTTTAGGAAAGCATGGCTCATCAAGCTTTTTCTTCAAGGAGTATGATTGCACCATAGTTGTACTTGAACAGGAAGTCTTCATCCTTATTGGGTGAGATATCCTTGCATCAAATACTCGTTAGATTTAAGGCAAAATATATTCAGTCATAAGATAACATTATTTCAAGAGAACATATTATCATATCATACAAAATCAAATAAGACAGTGTATCATATTATGTGACATCAAAACCGAATTTCTCAACATTCTCCCCCTTTTTGATGATGACAAAATATGCTCCCCCTGTCAAAAAGACATTATGCATAGAAATAATAATATGATAAAAATGTGAGATAATGTTTCTCCAATAATGGAGACAGGTTTTCTCCCCCTTTGTCATGGACAAAAAGGAGGGATCAGAGTAAAAAAGTTATTACAGACCAAAAAATAATTTAAAAGTTATTACAGACTAAAAAAAATGCGTCTATCTCGAAGGTGGAGAAGGTGAAGGCGTCCGGGTGGCACGAATCCGCTTGCGAGTCTGCTGCAACAGGGCTTGATTACGAAGGATTCGATCTTGAGTTTGCTCGATATCCATCATAGCAGAAAAGTAATTGAAGGAGGATATTGGATCTGCTTCATCAGAGCCGGGCATGTGCAGGGACCTTAGATTGAAGGTGGTAGCATCGAGGACGTGAGAGGGTCGGAGGATGACTTCGTTGTGAAGTGGTACTTGGAAGTAGTTGAAAATGGGAGTTATGAAACACCCAAAAAGAAGAGGCTCAAATTTCTGATAACGAATAAAGAGGTTGAAAATAATGGATGACCAATTTATCGGAAGAGAAGAAAGGATGGCGTAGATAAGAAGAGAGATTTTTCGAGGAACTAATCCTTGGCGGGGATGCTTGGGATAGAGGTTGTGGAAAAGAATCTGGGCAAGTAGCTGAGCTTGAGGTTGGAGATTCCTCATGTGCCACGGAAGTTGGTAGCAGTTGGTGCAGAGAAGTATTTTTCGAAGTACCGATCGGTCGATTGGTACTATGGCGTTAAGGTCGGTACCGGTGGAAGGTAGATTTAGAATTCTACCTAGGTCGGAAGCATTGAAAATCATCAGCTGTCCTCGGACTTTGCTGGTGATTGAGGTTTGTTCATGATCAGAAGAGAAGTTGGTATAAAACAGTCGAACTAGTTCAGGATAATAGGCGGCTGGGGATGAAGATCCTATGAGAGGTTTGAGTTCGGGGAGATAGGTGTCTAAGTCGAAGAACATGAAGTCGTCAAAGTTGATCAATTTTCCTTCATGAATGGGGCGAGAGCAGAGTGAGGTGTAGGTGTGAAACAAATCAGGATACCTTAGATCGGCGGAGGTGATCACATTGGTAGAAGAGGAAGCCATTTTCGAGTGTCTTGAAAATAAAGCACTAGGAGAGAAAGGAGCTAGAACCGAGAGAAAATTTGTATAAGGATAGAAAAGATCGAATGAAATGGTAAGAGATGAACCAATTGATTAAATAGAAGGAAGAAAATAATTGTTGATATGAAATGAGGAAATGCGTGAGTTGTAAAATAAGAGACTTGTGAATGACAAATCAAATCAATTTTGGAAGAAAGTGTATTATATTAGCATAGATATTAAGAAGGACATAGTTTCGAAATAATTTTTCTATATATGTAACAAATTTACTATGGGCAATCTTGTTGGATAGTGAGAAGAGTCATGAATTGAGTATGGAGTGTCATATTAAACGTAAGAGAAAGAATGATTCAAGAGTTTTTAAAGTTTTTCGTGAAGATCATGAAGAATAGAGAGTGAATAATGGCCTAATAAGAACAAACAACTTTTTCAAGAATTTACTTTATGTGAAAGCATTCCAAAATCGTGAAGAGGGAGTTTGGAACAGGACAAACATGAGAGTATGAGGAAATGCAATAATTTCTTATTTAAGAAGTGTATATTTTGATATACGTGAAAGGAGTGTGAATAGATATAAAGGAGGGTGATACGGATATGTAAAAGAAATGAGAGTGGTCATAAAGGACACCAATCACTTGAAGTTGGATAGAAATTGTATGACATAAAGTGGAGTGAAGGACAAGGTTTTAATGAATCTCGATTGGAGAGAGATATAAAATATATGAGAGAGTCATGGTCACGGATGAAAAGGAACTTCGTATAATGTAGAGAGAGAGATAAAATGGTGATACAAAACGTACTAATGAGTGGAGTACAAGTTTTTGAAAAGAGAATTTTACAGTACTTTTTCGTAAAAGATGTAAACCATGAAGAGATGATAATAGATTGTTCTTAGGCTATGATATAATAGATGATATAGTAAAAATTTATGTGAAATATAATAACTTAAAAGGTGGTACGAGAGGATAATCATTTGAATTTTTCATGAAGGGCATTAATGTCTTAGTGAGGTGTCGATAGGAGGAAAGGAAGATATGATAAAAATAGAGTGTACATACTATATGATATAACAAATGATATAGTAAAATTTATACGTAAAAACATAGCAACTAGATCTTTAGAAGAAGAAGGTAAAAAGAACCAAAAAAAAAAAAAAAAACATCATTCGATTTTGACTAAAATTTGAAAAGTAAGATTTCTCATAAAATAATATGTTATCATGTTGAAGGTGAATCAACTTATCGTAAGAGAAGTTTTCACAAAAGGACAATAAATAATAAAGGAGATATGAGATGAGTGATGTGAACAATGTCATGATAGCTTTTAATATAATTAGTTCTTATGGATATGAGTGAAAGGAGATAGGACAAGGAGTCATTATGGATGTGTACTTGAAAGATGACAAGTTGAAAGACATAAAGAATGTGTCTTATAAGAGTTTAGAGTATACGTGAATATGGAAACCTAGTTTGACTAACAAAAATCGATAAGAAGAAAAAGGCTTTTAAAATAAGATTTTAACAAAACTTATAAGAAGTATTATATTAAGTGTGATTAATTTATAAGTCACTTAGTTTACATATTCCTAGTTCTCTTCTAATTCGTGTGAAGTCTTTATGTCTTAATGGTTTAGTGAATATGTCTGCTAACTGTTGATTAGTGGGTATGAATTCTAGTTTAATTATGTTGTTTAAGACTTGTTCTCTTAAGAAGTGGTGTCTTATTTGAATGTGCTTAGTTCGTGAGTGTAAAATAGGATTCTTAGATAGGTTTATAGCACTTGTATTATCACAAAAAATAGTTGTATTTTCAAAATTTAAACCAAAATCTTTTAATGTTTGTTTCATCCAGATAACTTGAGTACAAGCTAGGCTAGCACCAATGTATTCGGCTTCAGTAGTTGATAATGATACACAATTCTGTTTCTTACTGAACCATGATACCAGTGAGTGCCCTAGCATGTGACATGTTCCACTTGTGCTTTTTCTGTCAGATTTACTTCCAGCAAAGTCAGCATCACTGTATGAGATTAGATCAAATGTAGAGGATTTTGAATAGAATAATCAAAAATCAACTGTGTCTTTTAAATATCTCATTATTCTTTTTACAGCTTTAAGATGTGATTCTTTTGGGTTTGACTGGAATCTAGCACACAAGCAAACACTAAACATTATATCTGGACGGCTAGCAGTTAAATAAAGAAGTGATCCTATCATACCTCGGTATACCTTTGTATCAACAGTCTTACCATCTTCATCTTTGTCCAACACAGTAGTAGTGCTCATAGGAGTGGATTTTGAAGCAGTTGAGTTCATGTTGAACCTCTTCAGAAGTTCATGAGCATACTTAGATTGGTTGATGAAAACTCCATCCTTGGTTTGCTTAATATGCAGTCCAAGAAAGTAGGTGAGTTCTCCCATCATACTCATTTCGAATTCCTTCTGCATGGACTTAGAAAAATCTTCACAGAGAGTGCTGTTAGAAGATCCAAAGATGATGTCGTCGACATAGATTTGAACAATTAGGGTATGATTATCCACTACTTTGACAAATAGTGTAGAATCTGCTTTGCCAACAGAAAAACCAGTTTTTAATAAAAAGGTTTTAAGTCTTTCGTACCAAGCACGAGGTGCTTGTTTTAAACCATACAAAGCACGTTTGAGTTTAAAAACATGATCTGGGTACTGTTCATTTTCAAATCCTGGAGGTTGTTTTACATAGACTTCTTCATTTATAAAACCATTTAAGAAAGCACTTTTAACATCCATTTGAAATAATTTGAAATCCATATAGCTTGCATATGCTAAGAGCATTCTAATAGATTCAAGTCTAGCAACAGGAGCAAATGTTTCATCAAAGTCAATACCTTCCTCCTGGTTGTATCCTTGAGCTACTAGTCTGGCCTTGTTTCTTATAACATTACCTGTTTCGTCTAGCTTGTTTCTGAAGATCCATCTTGTCCCAATGATTGGATGATCCTTTGGTCTCGGCACAAGATCCCAAACGTCATTTCTTTGGAATTGATTCAGTTCTTCAGTCATGGCTAGCATCCAGAACTCATCAATGATGGCTTCATCAATCTTCTTTGGTTCAAGTTGAGAAATGAATGCCATGTTTGCAATCCGTTCTAGCTGAGCTCTAGTTTGAACCCCCTTTGTTAGTTCTCCCAAAATCTGCTTTTGAGGATGATCTTTGATATCGACAAAGGTTCTTTGGTGATCATCTTCATTAGACTTAGCTGTGTTATCTAAAAATAAATATGTACTTTCAACATCATCATTAGTTTGTATATGAACATATTGATCAATAGATTCACAAAAACTAACATGCATAGATTCTTCAATAGTATTATGACACTTATTGAAAACTCTGTATGCTTTACTATGACTTGAATATCCTAAGAATATGCCTTCAACAGATTTAGCATCAAACTTATCTAGGCTATCTTTTGTGTTTAGGATAAAGCATTTACATCCAAAGACTTTGAAGTAGTCTATTCTTGGAGTTCTGTCATAGAATAGTTCATAGGGAGTTTTATTTAATAAGGGTCTAATGAGAACTCTATTTGTTATGTAGCATGCAGTATTAACAGCTTCTGCCCAAAAAGATTTTACAAGATTATTGTGTTGGAGCATAGTCCTGGCAGATTCCTGAAGGGTTCTATTCTTTCTTTCTACTACACCATTTTGAGGTGCAGCTCTAGGGAAGGCAAAGTTATGAGAAATACCATGCAAGTTACAAAAATTTTCAAAGAGTTCATTTTCAAATTCTCCTCCATGGTCACTACGGATTTTAACAATAGAACATGATTTTTCGTTTTGTAATTTTTTACATAAGATTTCAAACTGACAAAACGTGTCACTTTTGTTTTTCAAAAATATTACCCAAGTAAATCTTGAGTAATCATCTACAATGACAAAAACATATCTATTATGATTAAGGCTAGCTACCCTAGAAGGACCAAAAAGGTCCAGGTGGAGAAGCTCTAAAGGTCTTTTACTTGAGATGACATTTTTTGATTTGAAAGGAGATTTTGACAATTTTCCTAATTGACATGCATCACAAAAATAATCCTTTTTAAAAGATATGTTGGGTAACCCACGTACTAATTTATTTTTAGCTAGTTTGGACATGTATTTTGAATTGACATGGCCCATTCTCATGTGCCATAGATGTTGAGTGTCATTATTAGCTATAAGACAATGTTCTGTGATGTTTTCTAGGTATAGTTCGTATATATTATTCTTTCTTATACCTTTTAAGATGATGTTTTCATTTATGTCAGCTATGAGGCATGCATCATGATTAAAGCTAACATTATAACCTGTGTCACACATTTGACTGATACTTAGTAGGTTATGTTTTAATCCTTTAACAAGGAGAACGTCTTTGATAAGAGGTTTGTCTATGTTACCAATATTTCCAATACCAATTATCAAACCTTTGTTGTTATCTCCAAAGGTGACGGTTCCTCCTTCTTTATGATGAAGAACAGCAAAAAGGTCTGGATGTCCTGTCATGTGCTTTGAACATCCACTATCTAGTATCCATCTGTTCTTCTTTGGAGCCTGCAAAACATTAAGTAAATCTTCTTTTTGGTACCCAATCGGGTCCTTTTTTGTTAGACTTTGGAACCCATATCCATTTGGATTTTGGTTTGTCTATCTCTTTAGAGGAGTTAAAAAGATTATTAATATAATACTCCTTATTTGGTTCAGATGAACTTTTCACAAATGTGGTCTTTTGATTTATACAAGAAGGTTTTTTGAAATGAGAATAGCCAATCCCATTCTTGTAAAAGGAGACCTTCTGAGAGGATAAGAGTTTATCCAAGTTCTCTTTACCTTTAGTAAACTTGAAAACCGTTTTCATAAGGTTCTCAGTTTTACTTTTTAGCTCTGAAATTTCTACTTGCATATCTTTAGTTTTGGAGCTAGTAGAAGAAATTTCAGATATAAGCAAAAGATTTTTCTTTTTCAACTCAGAATTTTCACTGCTGAGTTTTTCATTCTCTTGAGAAAGTTCTAAATTTTTAGATTTTAAAGCTTTATTTTTGAAACTCAATTTTCTAGATTCTTCAAATAGTTCTTGAAAAGCATCTAGAAGTTCTTCAAAGGAAAAATCAGAGATTTCACTTACCGAACTTTCGTTTGCCATGAAGCACATATTTGCAGTTTCGGCTTCATCATCACTTGACTCTTCACTAATGGATGGTTCTGAATCATCCCATTGAGCATGCAGAGCCTTTTTCTTGAAGAACCTCTTCTTTGGTTCCTCAGTCTTGGACTTTCTTTTGAGAAGGGGACAGTCACGTTTTAAGTGCCCTGGCTTATTACACTGAAAGCACATGGGATCTTCTTTAAGATCTTTTCTTTCCTTGTGCCTGTTTGGAAGCCGGTTCCTTCTCATGAAGCGCTGGAATTTTCTGGTAAGTAGCGCAATTTCTGATTCTTTATCTGAGTCTTCATTCTCAGATAGGGCTGAGAAAGCTAGAGTTTTCTTTACTGGTTGCTCTTCTTCCCTTCTTTCTTTCATGTGGACTTCATAGGCCATAAGATTTCCTATTAAGTCGTCCAATGTAAGCTTAGATAAATCTTGAGCTTCTTCAATAGCAGTGGTCTTTCTCTCCCAATCAGTTGTGAGAGATCTCAAGATTTTCTTCACCTTTTCAGTCTGGGAATATGTTACACCCAGAGATTTCAGATCGTTGGTGATGTTGGTGAATCTGGTAAACATCTCTGTGATGGGTTCATCTTTGTTCATTTTGAACAACTCATATTTTCTAACAAGAGATGATATTTTGGCTTCTTTAACTTTGTTGGTTCCTTCATGAATCACCTCCAAAGAATGCCAAATGTCATATGCAGATTCACATATAGATATTCTGTTGAATTCATTTTGATCAATGGCACAATATAAGGCATTCATAGCCTTTGCATTTAAGTTTGCCATTTTCTTTTCTTCATCAGACCATAAGTTATAGTCTGCGGATGGAGATGTGTATGGATGCTCAACAATTTTCCATACAGCAAAGTCTATGGATTTGAGAAAGATAGCCATTCTGCACTTCCAATATCCATAGTTGGAGCCATTGAAGAAGGGGGGACGAGATGCGTGTTGACCTTCAATATCACGAGCATAAGAGGTAGATGCCATTTGTGCTGGAAGACTTGTTACGTCGAAACCAGCAAACCTGCTCTGATACCAAATGAAATTCCACTAGAGGGGGGGTGAATAGTGAAATATGATAATGATCGATAAAATAAAATAATTAAGCAATAAGGCACAACACATAAAACACAGAAGTTATACTGGTTCGGTCAATATCCAGACCTACATCCAGTCCCCAAGCAAACCACTTGAGATTCCACTATAACATCCGAGTTACCAGATAAATAGTACAACACCCTCTTCCCAAGAGGTCTTCTTCTCTCAACAGAGAAGGGCAACACCCTCTTCCCAAGAGGTCTTCTTCTCTCAACAGAGAAGGGCAACACCCTCTTTCACAGAGGTCTACTTCTTTAAACAAAGAAGGAGTACAGTGAATAAACAGAGTTACAATACTTCCTATAGAACCTTCAGAATGATATGAATGCACGAATGAAGGATTCTAAGACTGTTCTGTTTGTCACTCAGAGGATACTCTTTGTCAAAGAGCAGAACTTGACTTTTTCTCTTTTCTTTCTTTTTCTTTTTCTCTTTCTTTTTCAAGGCTCTCTTTTCAAATCACGAATAGAATATTTTTCTCTTTGTAAGCTCACACGTCTATTTCATTCCTCTTGTTTGAATAGTTTATGTGTGTGTGTTTATATAGCTTATAAAAAGTAGTCGTTACATTTTGGAATTGTAACTTTTTGAAATATGAAATGTTATGTCTTTTCAAAAATATCTTTTAGAGAAGATCGAGAATGCCTTTTTCCAGAAGAGTAAGATAGAGGGTACACTAGTCGTTGTAGTGTTTTAGGTAATACATATTTTATGTAAAAAGTCTATTTCTTACAATAGTACATTTGAACGTTGGGTTGTAGTTTTGTCTTCATTCTAATTAATGATTTGAGGTACATTAGTACTTCTTTACTTTAAATGAGTGTAAGTACTATGAGTGCTTTGAGATATTTATTTGTACATAGTCATGTCAAGTGTATTCTTTATGTAGTGTATTTCAAAGTCTCCAGAGAGAATGAGGACCAAAAAGAAGGTCGACATTCTTTGGGAAGGATATTTAGAAAGGATTTGTTACAGAAGGCATTTAATGCTTTGTAGAGAGAATGATGACTTCAAGTAAGTCGACATTCTATGGTTATGAGAAAAAGTAACTATAGTTCTTTTAAAACCATATTTTATTTGTTTTTCTTATGTGTAGCCGATTTATGTTTTTGTCTTCTTTTTGTATTTAAGAAACATTTCATTAGAGAAGATAACTAAGGTCTTTTCAAAAACATATTTTATTTGTTTTTCTTATGTAGTCAATTTTATGTTTTTGTCTTCTTCTTATATTAAAAAAAAATATTTCATTAAAGAAGATAACTAAAGTCTTTTCAAAAACATATTTTATTTGTTTTTCTTATGTAGTCGATTTTATGTTTTTGTCTTCTTATATTAAAAAAAATATTTCATTAAAGAAGATAACTAAAGTCTTTTCAAAAACATATTTTATTTGTTTTCTCCATGTAGTCGATGTTATGTTTTTGTCTTTTTCCTACATTCCTTTTTTTCATGTTGTCTTGTATATAGTGTAAGGTACAATGATTATATGACAAAAAGTCTTTTTCATAAAAGGTTGTAAGAAGGTACAATTATTATATGACAAAATATCTTTTTCATAAAAGGTTGTAAGAAGGTACACTTATTGGTTTTCAAAAAAAAGAAGCTTTTTCAAACTATCGTATACTTTTATGATATAGTATGTATGAATGAGTATGTAATATGCAAAATGCAAGTTCCTGAAGGTTCTGTTACATATGACTTTAAAGAGAAAAAAATCTTCATCTTGAGGTAGCCGATTTCTTCATTTGAGCTTTAGGAAAGCATGGCTCATCAAGCTTTTTCTTCAAGGAGTATGATTGCACCATAGTTGTACTTGAACAGGAAGTCTTCATCCTTATTGGGTGAGATATCCTTGCATCAAATACTCGTTAGATTTAAGGCAAAACATATTCAGTCATAAGATAACATTATTTCAAGAGAACATATTATCATATCATACAAAATCAAATAAGACAGTGTATCATATTATGTGACATCAAAACCGAATTTCTCAACAAAGATTGCACGAAAGACTTGGACAATTGAATTAAGTTTAATTAACTAAAAAGGACCATTAAATAAATATATATATATATATATATATACGAGTACACATTTAACTCAAAGATGCGGATTCGCGATCCTTGTCCTTTACTTTTTATCAATCTTTACTTTGCCGTCGCGTATTGCGCAAAGGTTTTGCGTTGCACTCCTGCTTACAGTCTTTACTTTGTCATCATGCATTGCGCAAAGGTTTTGCATTGCACTCCTGCTTACAGTCTTTACTTTGTTGTCGCGCTTTGCGCCCAAGCTCTTACTTTTGCATATGTGTTATTACTGTCTTGCTATTGCAGATGACGCTTAGGTTTTCGCTCATTGCATACGCTTTTGAGGCATCCTCGTGGAGGATGCAAGAGACACCTACCACTCTCCCTCTTGCGGCAAGAGTTGAGTCAGAAGCTTAGCGATTCATCATCGTCGAAGGAGAGAGATCCCTAGCAGATATTCAGGTTCTTCAAGTACGCAGTCCTGTAGACGATTTGGGGTTCGAGCGAACTTCTTAGCGGGGGTTGTAAAGTCCACTTAAAAAAAAAATCAAGTCTAACAAGTGTCGGACACGTGCTAGGCACGTGTTGGACACGTGCCTTGGTCGGTCTGTGGTGTAGGATTCGAGCCCAACCTGTGCCTTTTAAAAAGGCACAGGCGCCTCAGGCGAGGGGCAAAAGCCCTCACCCGTTCTCTCTCCTCTCTGCTTCTCCCGTCGCCTCTCGTCCCCCGTGACCACCGCTGTCAGCGACCGAAGCCGCCGACCACCTTTTTTTGCTACGTGGGCGCCAGTGACCCACCTCCTTCGCCTTTCGCATCGACGACCTCGGTCTACGTCTCTGACGCCACCCCCTTGTTCCTCTACGTCTGTCGGTGACACCAGAATCATCGCCGGTAGCCCCCAGGTAACCCCCCCCCCCCCCATCTTTTCTTGTTTCGCCGTGTCGGCAGGGGGGCTCCGCTCCCCCTGCCACTCGCTATGTTGACAGGGGGACTCTGCTCCCCCTGTTTCCCCTTCCCTGGCCGACAGAGGGGTGAAGCCGCATGCCACTTCCCTTTGTCGACAGAGGAACTCTGTTCCCCCTGTCCCTTTTCGTTTGCCGACAGGGAGGCGGAGCCCCCTGCCACCTGTTGTTCGACAGGGGGCTCTGTTTTCCCTATCGCCCTTTGGTTGATGGTAGAGCAAGGGACTCCCCTTGCCATCTGCTGTGTCGACAGAGGGCTTCGTTCCTCCTGTCCCTCTTTTCTTGTTGGCAGTAGGATATACTTCTCCTATCCCCCTCGTCGTGCTCCCTCCACTGTCTCCTTGTAGGGAGCTCCTGTCTGGGTGGTCCAGTATTGTTGAAGGTGCTTCCGGACTCGTTTTCTGACTTTGGCTTTCACGCTAACCTTTTTGCGCTTGCAGGTTGCATGACGGAGTGCACTCATGTCTCGTGGCCCGAGATCGTTCGCACTTACGCCCGCAGGCGTCCGGGAACTCGCAACCCCCCAAGGTAGGGAAAAGTTGCGTAAAAGGACCTTGAATAAACAAAACTAAAACTAAAGAAAAGATAATCGAACACAAGGATGATTATATATGTATACATATAAGTTATATATGTACATTTTTAACTCAAGGACGCGGTTTCGCGATCCTTGTCCTATTTATATTTCAATACTTTACTTTATGTTGTCATCGCGTTTTATGTGCCTAGGCTTTACTTTTTGTCTTTTAACTCAAGGATGCGGTTTCGCGATCCTTGTTCTATTTATTTTTCAGCACTTTACTTTTTGTCGCCCCGCGCTTTATGCGCCTTGGCTCTTTACTTTTCAGCACTTACTTTCTGTCGCCCCGCGCTTTATAAGCCTTGGCTGTTTACTTTTTCAGCACTTTACTTTTTGTCGCCCCGCGCTTTATACGCCTTGGATGTTTACTTTTCAGCACTTACTTTATGTCACCCCGCGCTTTATGCGCCTTGGCTGTTTATTTTTCAGCACCTTACTTTTTGTTACCCCGCGTTTTATGCGCCTTGGCTGTTTACTTTTCAGCACTTTACTTTCTGTTGCCCCCCGCTTTACGCGCCTTAGCCTTGTTTTTGACCTGCTTGTTTGTGCTCTTACTACTTTATTTCTTGTCTGCTCCATGTAAATTGCGATTATGCTATTGTTTCTATTTCTCAGGTTTTTTTCAAGAATGCTGACAGGTTTGAGCTTGTTTTGGGTGCCTCCTTGTGGCCCTTGGCTATCAGCATAGTCACATCCCTTGGCGATGATATGGGATGCTACGATGAGTAGCACGAGGTGGATCAACGATAAGGCATAATTGTGGACATTTCATTAAATGATAATCATGCGCCTTCACAGGCAAGATGCTCGAGTGGGTCGAATAGACCAGGGCATATAGAACAAGACAATAATGAAGAAAAACCCCTCGTCGTACTTGTTTAGGATGATTCATCAAGGGAGAGGATGGATGGTACAAAAACTCTGATGGACAGGCTATTAATGGCTATTACGGGCAAAAGTCTGGCTTCCCCAGTCATCAGAGGTAGGGAAAATGGAGGCTACCATAAGTATCCTAGGTGGTAGTCACTCGACACTTCTGCAGAAGTTGGATGCATCCTTGGCCTTGTTTGCCTTTGGAGACTCTCTCTTTGCCATTGGTCGTCCCCTTAGGAGTGGACTCAGTCAGTCATTCGGGGTATAATAAAATACATAGCATAATGGACCCCCAAATCGATCTCGGTTGTTTCTACGTTTCATACATTGTGCGTACCCACAATGGTCAGTTAAAAATTAGAACAAAATATGACATGCTCACAGTATTATTAGATTGACACATTGGTGATGTCCCAACAGTTCTTTGCTCTTGAGCTTGACTGCATGTTTTACCTTGCTACTGATTTGCTACTTGAGATAGTTCAAAAGTATGCATGATTAGCCTTGTTGCAACTGCTTACAGTTAGATTTGTATCACTGTACAATTTGCATGGTTATGCTCATGATGATACTTATGTTAGCTTTGCTACAATCTTGGCTAGTCACTTGCTTTCTGCCTGTTGCACCAGTCTATCTGCTTAGATATGAGCATGCTTTAGACTAGTTGTTGTTCTTCTTATTCTTTTTGCACACATACCAGTTTTCACAGGACTGACCCCATTTTTTATGGGTGTAGGTGACAGGTAGGCTCTTCTTACAGGCGGCGGTGCAATGCTGCATGATCAAAGTCTCACCTTTCTTGTCAGCGTTCTGGCTACTTCGCTTTGGGTTTTTGTACTTTTGTTATTAGGGTTGGATGACCCCATTGTTCTATACAGACTAAACCTTTTTATAGATAAAATATTTTCTATCTTTTTGTTCACTGCTCGGCTTAGTTAGGAAATGAATTTGTGTTGGGTATTTTGCTAACGTGCTCAGAAGAATCGACTTGTGCTTTTATTAAAAACCTTTGGTATCACTAAAAATCTTTACTACAAACTCAAACTCTGACTTTCAAAGGGAATTTCATTCAAATTTTCTTGTCTCAAGTCAAACTTTTGGTGGCGTTACATGGTTTTTGTTGAGAAATCTGTATTTCGTCTATCGAGGCCGGTATCACGTCATGCGAGGCATGTAAATACCATAATAGCGGATGAGATTCGAGAAAATCACATGCCAAATGTTGGCACAAGTTGTTGGCAGTTTCAAAAGATAAAGAATGCAAAGTAAAGTTTGATAAACATTAGATCTTTGTGAAACACTCCTGTTGAGGCTCCTATTAAGGAGTTATACCCCTTTCATCCTAGAGTACTTGTAGTCGTGCACTACACGCTAGTACTGCGATAATCGGATGAGATGGTCGTGCGACCTCAAATAGTGCTAAATGCACAATGCTGTAATCACTTAAATGATAACTGATTCACCTTCAGAGGCAAGATGCTCGAGTGGTTTAAAGACCACAACATAGAATGGGTAGTTAGTTAAGCAACCCCTAACGCACCCATTCGCTTCTTGTTGTCTGTCAAGGAAGAGGACATAGTGGTACAAAACTCCAATAGACAAGTTGTTAACAACCACCGCACGGGCAATGATCCGGCCTCCCCAGTCATTGGAGTTAGGGAAAAAGGGCTACAATAGTTAGCTCAACACTTCTGCAGAAGTTGGATGCATCCGTGGCACTGCTTACCTGCCTTTGGGGAATCCTCGCTCGGCTAAAGTTGTCCCCTTAGGAGCGAACTCAACTAAATATTCAGGTTATTGAAAATACATAGAATAAGAGACGCCTGAACTAGTCTTAGTTGTTTCTACATTTTGCCTGTGCGTACCTGTGGGCCAGTAATATCGAAACATAAAGTTTGTTCACACTGGTTGATTGCTCGCTTGCTCGATAGTTCAGTATGCTACTCGTTGAGCTATTCATGCTTGTCAAGGCGTTACTCTATTTGGTTAAACTGCTTATGCAGTTCTTTGCTGAGTAATAACTAGCTTCTCATACTAGTTAAGTGCTTATTATAATAGCATTATGCCAGTTGCTACATATTAGCATGTGACTTGCTTTACCCCTTGGTCGAACTGCTTGGTGCTTGTTGTAACGTAGCACTTGTTGACTTGCATCTCTTATAATTGATGTGATTGCATACAGCTCGTAATCTATGAACTGGTGGCAACTAAGACTGATGTAGCCGCTTGTCTTATAAGCTGCTTACATATTGTGATATAACTACTACCGTATGATTGCTTTTCATGTGTAGCTTATGAATTGCTTGCGATGCAATAGCTTATGCCTTACGATTAATTTAATTACTTGTTGATGGACTGAGCCATTTGATGGTAATTGTATGTTTTGCGAGTATTGTTATGAGTGCTTGTCTTATTCAGTTGTTTTGTTTCGCTGTCAGATAGAGTTAGTTACTCTTCGCCTATAGAATCAACTGGATTGCCATATCTACGTGTTCTCATGTGTCGTTTACTTATGCTTTGAGGTCCTATTTGATGATTGCAATGTTTCTTGTGGCAATAACACAATGCGTAGTATTATATGCTTCTGTGTGATGTGATTGATATGCCACGTGATAAGAAATGTTGGAAGTATGTGATAATATGTTCATGGTTCATGAAACCTTATTGGAGGAATGAGTGATCTTGTGTTTTGTTTTATCATGTGAAGTGATACGATGCATATTGCTGATATACATGCTTGTGCCCATATTGTTGGCTACTGACCCCAAGAGCGGTCGATGGTTCGGAGCAGTCGATTGTATTGATGCATGTATGTGAACACCTCAAAATTTTCAAAATTTTATAAATATTCCCTTTTTGCCCCTGGCCCCCATTTTTGAGTATATTTGAGTCATTTTCAATCTAAATTCTAGTTATTTCTCGGATTCACTGGAATCTAAATTCATTTTATATATCTGACTCAATTTTGGATCCGGATCCAGTGTCAAAATCCAAATCCGAGCCTTGTTATTCAATTTTTTAACCAAATTTACAAAAATACCAAAAATAATTTCTGAAAGGCTCAGACAATCCATCTAGTATCCATTTGGATCCACTGCTCTATTTCTCTATTCGAGGTTCAAAACTCAAATATTTCCTCAAAACTCGGATCCAAACCCGTTTTTTGAAAAAATTTTCAAAATTCAAACCCTGAATTCTCAGAAAACCCTTCTTTTGTAAATATTTTTAAATTTTTACAAAAATAGTTTAGAAATCCCACACTTTTAGAATTTTATTTCAAAAATACAAAAAATGTAGAGAATGCCAAGAAAAGAACAAAAAAATCGAAATAGAAAAGAAAAATACCAAAAAATAGTTAAGAAATTCCCTTTTTGAAAGTATTGCTTTGTTAAAACCATTTTTTTAGAAAAACCTTTTAGAAAGAGCCACTATTTTGAAAAATCTCAAAAAAATCTTGGACCTCCTCTAAAAAAATTACTAACGGTTTCCTGTTATATATACGAGCCGAGAGAGCATTCTGGACTCACCGCTTCTTCACCTCTCCACCTTCCTCTTTCACGGACCACTTTTCACCCCTCCACGTGCATTCTTCTTCTTTACGATCGCCTTCACCCCTCCACATCTGATCATCGGTTTCTTCCTTTCCTCCATCCCTCTTTCTTCCCCCTTGCTCCTCCAATTGCCCTTCCCTTCTTCCCCTGGAGCTTCCCCTCTAAGCATTCAAAGAAGATCCCCCGCAGCTATAGGTAAGCATTAATCTCCTTCCTCCTTTGATTCTCTGTTTTGCTATATTGCTTAATTGTAATGGAGTTCTGATGCGTTTCTTTCCTTCTTTTTTCTTTATTGAAATGCATCAAAGGTAGGGTTGACCTACATATAGCAGGATCGACCCACCCATTGCAAATATTAACAGAATAATCAGATTCCTACACTTTTTTTTTATGTTCTTTGAAATTTCTTTAGGCTTGTGTACTTTGAATATCATTTTGTTCAATACTCTCCTGCACTTGTATCCTATTAATTTTTTTTTATTTCCCTGGCTTATATCTGATCACTTGTTTGCTTTGGGTTTTTAGTCTTGGTAATGTTTGATTGCATTTTGTTCATCTCATTTAGTATATTCCCCCTGCTATGAATACCCATTTTTTTTCTTTCTTCTTCTCTTCTTGTAATTTACTTCTGGAATTTTCCCGATCTTCATATACTATGTATACCCTGTTCGATGCTGTTTATAGTTCTTCATTGCATGTGCGTGTTTTTGTTCTTTGCTTCGTGTTTTTGTTCTCTGTTTCAGCTTCATCATCATTTTCGTGTTGTATCTCAATTTCGGTTATGATGTATCACCACAGTGAGAGCATCTCATCCCATCTTAAGCATACTCTATGTCTTCATCACGCACGTATCTACATTCTTTTCACAGTGTAAGTATCCATTTTCATGGCATCCATTTTTACTTGCGTAAAAGCCTGTGTCAATGTATCTCAAAGCTCAGGTGTTTTCTTCCTCCCAACACAGTCACGATTACATTCGGTCCACAGGAGGACCGAAATAAGGGGTAATAAGGTACCGCCCAATTTAGCCACCTATAATCTGCTAACGTGGAGATTTTGTAAGGGTAAGGAAGTCGATGCAACAGACCATAGCAGGGTCTCATCCAGTTCGTCTTCATACTCATTGAACTATCTATTATACCCATTTGTATATCCTCTTCTCTTGCATTCTCTCAGCGTCATGCGTCTTTAAGTTCTAGTGGTTTTGCATCAAAGCAATTTCTCTTCTGCATCACGGATCTTTACTTTCTGTAAAAAAAAAATATTATTATCCACATGGGATCTATGCTCTGTATGGCAGAGCCACGGTTCCAATTTCAATCATTCATCAGAGAGACCTGGTAAAACTTGATGATACAGATCCAAGGCTTTTGTATAGTTGTGGCTCTCATAAGGCTTTTCTAGATCCTAAAGCATCAAGGGTATTATTGATGGATCGAGGTGTCGTCCATGCCATGGCGTAGGTCCGAGGTGTTGGTAAGGCAGGAAAGATATGGTATGAAGACGAGAGGCTCTAAATTTTGAAAAATACCCTTGCAGATTTCATTCCTTGTACAAATTGTCTACTAGAAAACGAGTGCGCATCCAAGGGAAAGCCATGTATTCCTGAAAGTAATGCAGGAGGATTGTTTATTGGTGCTATCTTGAACATATGATTTGATTGGTTTGTAGCAGTAATAGTAGGCATATCATTTGCAGATATAATGACCCTGATTCCATCTATAGCATATCACTTACCTTCACATCCGTTACATAGCGCACACCACGACAACATTTCAACACTGCTCATACCATCTCACATCCACCAGATCTCTGTAGCCTCCAGCATTTACATACATTACATTTTTTTTACAGTATTCTATATTAATTCCTTGTTGTTAGAAGAAGAATCCACCGATTTGGTGACTTAAAGATTTTGATTCGCGATGTAAAGACCAACCGACCGGACCTTTATAGGGTGTCAAGTGATCTGAATAAATTTAGCTTGTGCATGTTCCATTTGCTAAGATCGTTTTGCCTCTTATATCATATTGCCCCTGGGAAGTGTTATCGTAACTTCCCAAGATTTCATGGCCAGCACCATCAATTGAAGTGAGAACTGCAACAATCAAGGAGGGCTCTGCAACAACAATGCACGACCCAAATTGGGTCATAGAGAGACCAACTAAGGGAAGTTTCCAAACGTGCATCACTAGTTGAAGGTAAGTCTGCTGCAAATGAGAAGGGTGCTGCAATGATAAGAAGAAAATCAAAGAGAGCTCAAGAGGAAGTTAGTTGAATATGCCCCATTCAGCCTCCCTTGCCTTCCAGCTATGGCTTTTAATCTCCAAAGGCATCTCAGCAGCTTGCGTCATAAGTCATATACCTGCTACAACCCAGCACATCCAGTTATACAGTATCACTTCCATCTTCCATACCTATTAGCACACAACATAACAACACCATACCCTTCACAAATTTACCAAGCACATTACAGCCACTTCATTTTCCACTTGCAGCACAAATATTCACTTATTTCCAGTTTCACAAACATACATTCGCCTGTTGTAATTTAATATAGCATGTAACTACCCCATGCCACCACTGCATCTCATTGCCACAACACCTACCTGCTGTTTTCCCTGCTTCATTAGCATATCAACACTTGCTCACGACATCTTCATTGTCCCTGCAGTCATCTCAGCATCAGTCACACACACAGTCACTTACACATTCCCGGTGCACAAAGCCTCACGCCCAGTTGTGCTTAGCAATAGCTCATTCATACTCATAATCAGTCTTCCATTCATCACCACCAACAAACCCATCTACTTCTAACACTCACTGCTGCACTTGTACCTTTTTCATTATCCCTTGTTACATATCAAAGTAGCACACACTGCACTAAGTCCTCATTCCAGCCCCAACACCTTTTACCATTCCACCTATATGTTACATATTACTATAACCTCTTCCGTATATCTTCCTATTACATATATTTTCCTTTCCAAGTCTATCCTATACATGCATATCACATGCATCTTTTTTTATCGTTTCTCCTATATACTCCTACCTATACATTCTTCATCTAACATAGATATTATAACATGCATTCTCTCATTTTCTTAAACACATCATATATGCCTCCTTTCATCATCATACCCATTGTAGTTCCAATTTAGTATTTTTTTTGTTGGATATGTTGCTTTGTGGCTAACTCTATTTTCTTTTGCAGGAATTGTATAGAAAATGTTTTTTTTTTCTTAGCTTAGAAATTGCAATTTCAAATTCAATTCAAGTTGTAAAAGCTAGGTATTAATGAGAATATTTACATTTTCAGTCCTAGATTAGAATGTATGAGCATTTAAATATCATGAATTATGTGTTTCATATCATTTTGCTCTTTTCTTTCAAAAATTCACGAATGGAAACACAAATGGCACGTGCACCATTCTAATAAGAGGTATTTAAACCATAAGCAAATCACCCACATTGATGGCCATAGTCAAAATGTGGACAATGCTTAGGATTTTTATCTTTTATGGAATAACATTTGATCCACACTGGGTCTCCTTCAAATTTCATCATATTTTCTAAAAATTTTCTTCCTTTATCAGAGTTTGACTTGCAAATTAACTTAAAATATATATCAATAGCCATAGTCAATATATATTGAGAGTTAATTTCATTTCAAACTCTATAAAGGCACCAAAATGTCTTTTATTCTTCATCTGAATTTAAATATAGATTATCTTATAATACATTTTATGACCATAGTTAGAAATGTATTATATCTTCAATCTTATTTCAATTCATTTAAAGAATGAAATATACTTTTAAATATCCAATTTTCAAAATTCTTTAATTCATTCATCATTTAGGATAGAATTGCATCGTTATTTTTAAATCATTTCAAATTTTCTTCAAAGACCCAAGTGATTTTGAGATAATTCTTCTAATATCTTCTCATTTCTCAAATCAATCTTCAATTATTATTCTAATTCATCTTCCTATCCTCAATTTTATTAAAATTCAAACTTCAATTTCAAAGTCCAATTTGACTTTGAAATTTCAAATTCATTTCTATATTCAAAAATCAATTTCCAATTCAAATCCAATTTCAAAAGTTCGATTCCACTTTGAAATTCCAAATTCATTTTAGAAATTCAATTTCAAATTCAATTCAATATTCAGATCAAATTTCAAAGTTCAAATCAACTTTGAAATCCCATAGTCATCACCTGATTTCAAAAATTCAAGTTTAAAATCAAGTGTTATTCTCTATTCTTCACTTTAAATTTCCAAATCCCCAAGTTATTTTGAAATCTTCTAAGTTTTAATCTTCAAATCACTTTTGACATTAAGGATCAAAATTCTAAGATTAGTGCTAAATTCAAGTCCACTTCCAAAATCAAATTCAATCAGGATTTCTCAAATCCAAATTCATCTTCAAGTTCTATCTGGATTTCTTGAATCCAATTCTAAGTTCTATCTGGATTCCCAAAATCCAAGTTCATTCTCAAATCCCATCTAGATTTTCAAGGTCCAGACCCATCTTTGGATCTCATCTGGATTTCCAAAATCCATATCCATCTTTCAATTCCATATTGGATTCTTTCAAATCCAATTCAATTCAATTTTCAAATCTCATCTGGATTTCAATATTCCCATTTCAGTTCCTATTTCCAAAACCATCTTCAAATTTATTTCTTAAGTCTAAATTCAAATTCAATTCCTATTTTAGGTTCCGAATTCAAAAATTTCTTTTTAAAATTGATTTTTTTTAGAATCAAATTCAAAGTTCATTTTAAACTTTGAAATCTTATTCTTACTTTAAATTCTACCTCAGTTCCAAATTCTCCTTTTTCTCTTCATTTCTTCAAATCCAAGAGCTATTTTCCAATCTTTGACTATTCCCAGACTTAGAATTTTAAATCTTCCAGGTCTATTTCAAGTCTTAAGTTAGATTCAAAATCTAACTTTTCCAAATCAATCTTCAACTTTCAAAAATCATTTTTTCACCATATTCTCAAATTGATTTCAAAATCACTTGGGAAAATCCCAAAATTTCCAAATTATTCTTCTCAAAAGCATACATTTCTGCATTTGCATTTCACAAACATGATTCTTTGTGCATTTTAGACTCATAATAAATTCTTAGACAATATTTAGGCAAAGCAAAAGGCATAAGTTCGATCCTTGGTTCAATTACCCCTATTAAAGGCGTCAGGAACGATCGAACCTCGTATTGATGAGCGAATCCTGTCTCTCCATTTTTCCGCAAATTTTCAAAAAATGGAGGTGAGTAATTTCAAAACATTTTCAAAATTTAGGTCAAGTGAGACCTTTGCAAAAGAGTTCCTCCTTCTTTCTTTCTTTTCTCTTCTTTTTTATCTTTTATTTTCCCCTTCAAAAAGGAAAATAGAGGCCAGAAAGGCAAAGAGAAGGAAAAAGAGAAACAAAGAGGAAAAATTTTGCAATGATCACAAATTTGGCGACCGTGATGGGACCCGTCTTTGTCCGGTCGAATTTTTGCTTTTTGCTTTGCTTTGATATTATCTAAGTCTTTATTCTTCAAATGTCAGCTTTATTTCTATGCATATAGGATTTAAGTATGATTTGGTAGGACCATATTGAGAAGATTATTTCATGCTCACTTAGAATTAGGATTGAAATACAAGTCTCTTCAATTCTAAGGATTGAATGCAAACAATATATGCAATTGTATGCTTCTCTTCATTTAAATTCTATCTCTTTAGGACTTGCATTAGAGTCATCTGATTTCTTGCATGTTGAACATGTTTTTAAAAACATCCCTACCTATAATGTCTCGGTCTTCACGTTGCTGGGATGTCTCACTGAACCATAGTTCGAGAGAGAGCCTCACAACTGGACCACTTATTTGAGTTAACGCTCCCCTACCACGTACTTAAGGGTCATAGTCCGAAGTATATCGGTAAGTGCTTAAGGATGTTGGGAAGCCATTACATTAGAACCGGAGAAATTTCAATGCCACGTACTTCGAGCTTCGGCTTGAGTATATTAACGTATCTTGATTAAAAAAAGATGATCTGAACCATAGAGTTAGGATTAAGGTCCTACAAACGATTTTAAATATTGCATTTAGAGTCAGCCTTTAGGGAGTGTTGTGTGTGCATTCTTGTTTGTACAGCTATGATTGTGTGATATATTATATCTTCTTATATTTTCCAAAGACCCTGGGTATATTATTCAAAATTTCCTCCTTGTTTTCAAAACCCAGGTGTATTTTTTCTTTCTTCTTCTGATTTCTTCAATTCTTTTGATCCTGCCTACAATTTTTCAAATTTTAAATCGTTGTCATCTATTTTCAAACTCTTCTTTCTTCATATCTTCCAGTGTATCTTCTGATTCTATTTCAAAAATTCTTGTTTACCTTTTCATAAATGAAATCTCTTTTCATCAAGAGATATCCTTTTCAAAATAGCATTTTCTTTCATATTCTAATTGTTTATTCCCTCTCACGGAGAAACAATGCAATTGTCGCAATTTCTGTGACGACTAAATCCCTGGTAATGAGATATCATTTTTGTCAACCTGATTCCTTCTTTTGTCAAAATTTCTTTTAAAATTCATTTTTCTAAATATCCCGTTTTTAAAGTCTCCTATTTTTCTCAAATAGCATTCTTCAAATATTATTCTTCCTTCCCAGTTATACTAGGGCATTTTTTTTTATGAAAATTCATTTTTTTTGAAAACCTGTTTGCAGGCAGAGTCAAATAAACTCTTTTCTTTTCTCAATTTTTATCAATTTTCATTAATCTTTTATCAATCTTTATCAGTCTTATCAATTTTTATTCATCTTTATCAATTTTATCAATTTTACGATTTTTCATCAATCTTATTTTTTTGTCAATTCTTATTCTTTACCCTTTCAGGTTAAGAGATAAACCTGATGCCTCTTTCCCATGAGGTATTCCTTTCCTCTTATTCCCACTCAGGTTAAGGGATAAATCTGAATCTTCTCACTCAGGTTAAGGGATAAACCTAAATCTTCCATTCAAGATAAGGGATAATCCTGAGACTCCTCATAGGAGCAATAGTACTACCTATGAGAATTCTTTTATAAAATAATTTTTCATCAATTTTCCTCGATTTTATAAATTTCTGTCAAATTTTATTCCTTTTAAAAATTTCCTCAAATTCTATTCATTTCTCATTCAGGATAAGGGATAATCTTGAGACCTTTCATAGGAGCAATAATGCTACCTATGAGAATTCTCTTTCAAGATAAATTTTCATCAATTTCCTCATTTTTTCTCCATTTTTATCAATCTTCCATCAATTTCTATCTCTTTTCATAAGTTCTTCTCAAATTTTATTCCTTCCCCGTTCAGGATAAGGGGTTAATCCTGAAAATCAGGCCACATACAGGTAACTATGATGGTTTATTTCAATCCACAAGTTGAACTCTTCCTTCTTAAATTGTGATCTTTAGGTTGAACCCCTACTGATCCATGATCTTTAGGTTGAACTCCTACGGATCCGCAGTCCTTAGGTTGAACCCCTTTCAGACCCATTCAAAGTTGGTCTTTAGGTTAAACTTTTGTTGATCCGCAATCTTTAGGTTGAACTCCTACGGATCCGCAGTCCTTAGGTTGAATTCCTTTCGGACCCTTTCAAAGTCGATCTTTAGGTTGAACTCCTACTGACCCGCGATCTTTAGGTTGAACCCCTACTGATCCGCGGTTCTTAGGTTGAACCCCTTTCGAACCAATCTCATTTTCAAAGATGTGATTTGTAGGTTGAACTCCTACTGATCCGCGATCTTTAGGTTGAACCTCTACTGATCCGCAGTCCTTAGGTTGAACCCATTTCAGACCTTTCAAAGTCGATCTTTAGGTTGAACTCCTATTGATCCGTGATCTTTAGGTTGAACTTCTATTGATCCACAATCCTTAGGTTGAACCCCTTTCGGACCATTCAAAGTCGATCTTTAGGTTAAACTCCTACTGATCCGCGATCTTTAGGTTGAACTCCTACGGATCCGCAGTCTTTAGCTTGAACCCCTTTCGGACCATTCCAAGTCGATCTTTAGGTTGAACTCCTACTGATCCGCGATCTTTAGGTTGAACTCCTACGGATCCACAGTCCTTAGGTTGAACCCCTTTCGGACCATTCCAAGTCGATCTTTATGTTGAACTCCTACTGATCCGCGATCTTTAGGTTGAACTCCTACGGATCCGCAGTCCTTAGGTTGAACTCCTCTTGGACCTATGTTTTTCAAAAAGTTGATCTTTAGGTTGAATTCCTATGGATCAAGGCCCTTAGGTTGAACTCCTTTTGGACCAATTTTCCTTCAAAAATCGATCTTTAGGTTGAATTTCTATGGATTAAGTCCCTTAGGTTGAACTCCTCTTGGACCAATTTTCCTTCAATAGGTCGATCTTTAGGTTGAATTCCTACTGACCAAGGCCCTTAAGTTGAACTCCTCTTGGACCAATTTTCCTTCAAAAAGTCAATCTTTAGGTTGAATTTCTACTGATCAAGGCCCTTAGGTTGAACTCATTTTGGACCAATTTTCCTTCAAAAAGTCAATCTTTAGGTTAAACTCCTACTGATCAAGGCCCTTAGGTTGAACCCCTTTTGGACCAATTTTCACAACATTCGATCTTTAGGTTGAACTCCTACTGATCTCCGGCTCTTAGGTTGAACTCCTTCTGAACCCATCTCATTTTCAAGAATCTGATCTGTGGGTTGAATCCCGACTGATTTGAGGTTCTTAGGTTAAACCTTTTTAAAAAAAAAACCAATCTCATTCTTCAAAAATTCAATCTGGAGGTTGAACTCCTACCGATCCATCTGTCTTTTGCAGTCCTTAGGTTGAATTCCTATTGAACCAACTTCATTTTTCAAAAATTCAATCTGTAGGTTGAATTCCTACTGATTCATATTCTTTTGCGGTTCTTAGGTTGAATTTCTATTGAATCAAATTCATTCTTCAAAAATTCAATCTGTAGGTTGAATTCCTACCGATCCATCTGTCTTTTGCGGTTCTTAGGTTGAATTTCTATTGAACCAAATTCAATTTTAAAAAATTTAATCTGTAGGTTGAATTCCTACTGATCTATATTCTTTTGCGGTTCTCAGGTCGAATTCCTATTGAACTAAATTTATTCTTCAAAAATTCAATCTGTAGGATGAATCCCTACTGATCAAATATTCTTTTACGGTTCTTAGGTTGAATTCCTATTTGAACCAACTTCATTTTTCAAAAATTCAATTTGTAGGTTGAATTCCTAATGATCTATATTTTTTTGTGATTCTCAGGTCGAATTCCTATTGAACCAACCTCATTTAAAGAAACAAAAAAATCAGTATGTAGGATGAATCCCTACTTATCAAATATTCTTTTGCGGTTCTTAGATTGAATTCCTATTGAACCAACCTCATTTTTCAAAAATTCCATCTGTAGGTTGAATTTCTACTTATCTATATTCTTTTGCGGTTCTTAGGTTGAATTCTTATTGAACCAAATTCATTGTTTAAAAATTCAGTCTGTAAGATAAATCTCTACTGATCAAATATTCTTTTGCAATTCTTAGGTTGAATTCCTATTAAACTAACTTCATTTTTTGAAAAAATCAGTTTGTAGAATGAGTCCCTACGGATCCAATATCCTTTGCGGCTCTTAGGTTGAGTCCATGTTCAGCCAATGTTGTCTAATAAAACCAATGTTTTCATGTTATTTCTTCCAAATTTCAGCTAAAGGTCCTATCAAAATCTATATTGAGTGATTATTTCACAAAGGATTTTCAAAAACTTTGCCAATTTGCTAAAAATATGTTGATTCTAATATTTTACTGCACAAAAGAATCACCTTAAATTACCGCTAGTATTCTTTTCAAAAGGGTAAAGATTTTTGCGAAAAAGAGTAAAATACAAATCTTCTGTTTGTTGATCAACCAAAAGGATGTAAAAAATATCCTTGGTATGATTAGCGAAAAAAAAAATTCAATGATGTTGAAAAGCTAGAAGCAAATCAATATTGATCATAGCTATGACGCATGTTTAAAGACGACTTTCAGGCAATCAGGCAGTGGAAATATCATGAGCGATAAAAAGAATCCACTTAATCCATATCTCCTTATTCTTTTAAGCTGCAATCAAATATCTGCAAAAGGGATCTCTCAATTGTCGTCAAGTTGAAGACGAATATGTGAGCTAGACCCTCGGGGCCAAAGAAGATTTGGATCATCTCTGAGATAGAGTTTGTGACGGATCCTTCTAGGGAAAGTTCAGATCACCGTCAAGATGAAGGCGACTGCGACGAACCTCCCGACAAACCCTAAAAGATATTTGATTTCTACTATCATCTAAAGATTTTTGACCAATGAGCCAATATCATCAGTATAATTCCTGAGACAAAAAAGGATCGGAGCATCTCCAAGATGAAAGAGTTTGTGGCGTACCCTTCCTAGAAAAAAATAAAAGTCAGGACATCTCCAAAATGAAGGATGATGTAATAAACTCCTAGTCAAAAACCCAAGAAAGCTCAATGTCTCAAAAAGATTGCCAGAAAAATCATTATGAGAAAAGCTCCAGGATATCAAACTGCCAAAATTACCAGAAATCATCTTTTCTTATGCAAAATCCTTTCATCAATATCTTTTTACTGCTTGCTTTTATGAAATTAAAAGTATTTCTTCTCTAATCATATCAAGGAAATGTATAACTTCCTTGAAGAAACTCAACAGCATAAAAATTTGAATTTGACTCTGGAATCCGAGAAGTTAACCTCATTTTGGAGGAAATACTCTAGGTAAAAAGAGGCAATATCTTTCGCACATACGTGCACACTTTCAAAGCATTTGAATCAATTACAATTTCATCTTATTGGCAAAATTTTCTTGTTATCCAAAAATGAAATAAATGTTCAATATTTATTTTGATACAACCTAGCATTGTTTATATTTTTCAAAGAGAGTTGCCTCATTCTGGTGAGGTATTTCTCCCAGTCCCATCATGGTCTTCCCCATCGAGGAATTCATGCTTTGTATATCCATTCAAATAAGGATTATACCTGAACCTCGTCTCATGAGGTATTCTTCAAAAATGTCACACCGTGGTTTTTCAAATATCTTTGTCCCATCCAGGTTAAGGGCTAAACCTGAGTCTTTTAAAAAAAAATCTTATTTTTGTCTCAGCCATGAGACTTCTTCATAATCTCTCCTTTTTACCATTTCGGGATATTCATCCCAAAGTCCCATCACGATTTTCTCATTTTCTCCTATCCAAAGTATTCTTATTTTAGAGGATTTCGTTTCTTTCCAAAACCTTTCAGGATAAGGTATCAAACCTGAGAATAATGCTTTACAAAAACAAATTCTTTCACACCCAGTTCAGACCTTCTGACTGGGGGGCATTTTAGAAAATTTGGTGTGTTTTCTTTGTCACTAAGCTCGGCTTACAACCGACTTAGCAGCAAAGAGGGGCATCTATGAACACCCCAAATTTTTTAAAATTTTGTAAATATTCTCTTTTTGCTCCTAACCCCCATTTTCTGAGTAAATTGAGTCATTTTCAATCTAAATTCTAGTTATTTCTCGAATTCACTGGAATCCAAATTCATTTTTTATATCTGACACAATTTCGGATCTGGATCCAGTGTCAAAATGGAAATCTGAGCCTCGTTATTCAAATTTTTAACCACATTTACAAAAATACCAAAAATAATTTCTAAAAGGCTCAGACAGTCCATCCGATATCCATTTGGATCCACTGCTCTGTATTTCTCGATTCGAGGTTCAAAACTCGAATATTTCCTCAAAACCCGGATCCAAACCCGTTTTCTGAAGAAATTTTCAAAATTCAAAACCCCGAATTTTCAGAAAATCCTTCTTTTATAAATATTTTTAAATTTTTACAAAAATAGTTTAGAAATCCCACAGTTTTAGAATTTTATTTCAAAAATACAAAAAAATGTAGAGAATGCCAAGAAAAGAACAAAAAAATCGAAATAGAAAAGAAAAATACCAAAAAATAGTTTAGAAATTCTCTTTTTGAAAGTATTGCTTTGTTAAAACCATTTTTTTAGAAAAACCTGTTAGAAGGAGCCACTATTTTGAAAAATCTCAAAAAAATCTTGGACCTCCTCTAAAAAAATTACTAACGGTTTCCCGTTATATATACGAGCCGAGAGAGCCTTCTGGACTCACCGCTTCTTCACCTCTCCACCTTCCTCTTTCACGGACCACTTTTCACCCCTCCATGTGCATTCTTCTTCTTTACAATCGCCTTCACCCCTCCACATCTGATCATTGGTTTCTTCCTTTCCTCCATCCCTCTTTCTTCCCCCTTGCTCCTCCAATTGCCCTTCCCCTGGAGCTTCCACTCTAAGGAGTCAAAGAAGATCCCCCCGCAGCTACAGGTAAGCATCCATCTCCTTCCTCTTTTGATTCTCTGTTTTGGTATATTGCTTAATTGTAATGGAGTTCCACTGCGTTTCTTTCCTTCTCCTTTCTTTATCGAAATGCATCAGAGGTAGGGTTGACCTGTATATAGAAGGATAGGCCCACCCATTGCAAATATTAACGGAATAATCAGATTCCTACACTTTTTTTTATGTTCTTTGAAATTTCTTTAGGCTTGTGTACTTTGAATATCAGTTCGTTCAATACTCTCCTGCATTTGTATCCTATTCAATTTTTTTTATTTCCCTGGCTTATATCTGATCGCTTGTTTGCTTTGGGTTTTTAGTCTTGGTAACGTTTGATTGCATTTTGTTCACATGGAGATTTTGTAAGGGTAAGGAAGAAGATGCAACAGACCATAGCAGGGTCTCATCTAGTTCGTCTTCATACTCATTGAACTATCTATTATACCCATTCATATATCCTCTTCTCTTGCATTCTCTCAGCGTCAAGCGTCTTTAAGTTCTAGTGCTTTTGCATCAGGGCAATTTCCCTTTTGCATCATGGATCTTTACTTTCTATAAAAAAAATATTATCCACATGGGATCTTTGCTCTGTATGGCAGAGCCACGGTTCCAATTTCAATCATTCATCAGAGAGACCTGGTAAAACTTGATGATACAGATCCAAGACTTCTATATAGTTGTGGCTCTCATAAGGCTTTTCTAGATCCTGAAGCATCAAGGGTATTATTGATGGATCGAGGTGTCATCCATGCCATGGCGTAGGTCTGAGGTGTTGGTAAAGTAGGAAAGATATGGTATGAAGACGAGAGGCTCTAAATTTTGAAAAATACCCTTGCAGATTTCTTTCCTTGTACAAATTGTTTACTAGAAAACGAGTGTGCATCCAAGGGAAAACCATGTATTCCTGAAAGTAATGCAGGAGGATTGTTTATTGGTGCTATCTTGAACATACGATTTGATTGGTTTATAGCAGTAATAGTAAGCATATCATTTGCAGATATAATGACCCTGATTCCATCTGTAGCATATCACTTACCTTCACATTCGTTACATAGCGCACACCGCGGCAACATTTCAACACTGCTCATACCATCTCACATCCACCAGATCTCTGTAGCCTCCAGCATTTACATATATTACATTTCTTTTACAGTATTCTATATTAATTCCTTGCTGTTAAAAGAAGAATCCACCGATTGGTGACTTAAAGATTTTGATTCGCGATGTAAAGACCAACCGACCGGACCTTTACAGGGTGTCAAGTGATCTGAATAAATTTAGCTTGTGCATGTTCCAATTGCTAAGATCGTTTTGCCTCTTATATCATAATGCCTCTGGGAAGTGTTATCGTAACTTCACAAGATTTCATGGCCAAGACCATCAATTGAAGTGAGAACTGCAACAACAATGCACGACCCAAATTGGGTCATAGAGAGACCAACTAAGGGAAGTTTCCAAACGCGCATCACTAGTTGAAGGTAAATCTGCTGCAAATGAGAAGGGTGCTGCAATGATAAGAAGAAAATCAAAGGGAGCTCAAAAGAAAGTTAGCTGAATATGCCCCATTCAGCCTTCCTTGCCTTCCAGCTATGGCTTTTAATCTTCAAAGGCATCTCAGCAGCTTGCATCATAACTCATATACCTGCTACAACCCAGCACATCCAGTTATACAGTATCACTTCCATCTTCCATACCTATTAGCACACAGCATAACAACACCATACCCTTCACAAATTTACCAAGCACATCACAGCCACTTCATTTTCCACTTGCAGCACAAATATTCACTTATTTCCAGTTTCACAAACATACATTCGCCTGTTGTAATTTAATATAGCATGTAACTACCCCATGCCACCACTGCATCTCATTGCCACAACACCTACCAACTGTTTTGCCTGCTTCATTAGCATATCAACACTTGCTCATGACAACTTCATTGTCCCTGCAGTCATCTTAGCATTAGTCACACACACAGTCACTTACACATTCTCGGTGCACAGAGCCTCACGCCCAGTTGTGCTTAGCAATAGCCCATTCATACTCATAATCAGTCTTCCATTCATCACCACCAACAGCCCCATCTATTTCTAACACTCACTGCTGCACTTGTACCTTTTTCATTATCCCCTGTTACATATCAAAGTAGCACACACTGCACTAAGTCCTCATTCCAGCCCCAGCACCTTTTACCATTCCACCTATATGTTACATATTACTATAACATCTTCTGTATATCTTCCTATTACATATATTTTCCTTTCCAAGTATATCCTATACATGCATATCACATGCATTTTTTTTTCGTTTCTCCTATATATAACTCCTACCTATACATTCTTCATCTAACATAGATATTATAACATGCATTCTCTCATTTTCTTAAACACATCATATATGCCTCCTTTCATCAGCATACCCATTGCAGTTCCAATTTAGTATTTTTTTTTTGGATATGTTGCTTTGTAGCTAACTCTATTTTATTTTGTAGGAAATGTATAGAAAATGTTATTTCTTTTCTTAGCTTAGAAATTGCAATTTCAAATTCAACTCAAGTTGTAATAGCTAGGTATTAATGAGAATATTTACATTTTCAGCCCTAGATTAGAATGTATGAGCAGTTAAATATCATGAATTATGTGTTTCATATCATTTTGCTCTTTTCTTTCAAAAATTCATGAATGCAAAACACGAATGGCACGTGCAACATTCTAATAAGAGGTATTTAATCCTAAGAAAATGATCAACATTGATGGCTATAGTCAAAATGTAGACAATGCTTAAGATTTTTATCTCTTATGGAATAACATTTGATCCACACTGGGTCTTTTTCAAAATTCATCATATTTTCTAAAATTTTTCTTCCTTTATCAGAGTTTGACTTATAAATTAACTTAAAATATATATCAATGCCCATAGTCAGTATATATTGAGAGTTAATTTCATTTCAAACTCTATAAAGGCACCAAAATGTGTTTTATTCTTCATCTGAATTTAAATATAGATTATCTTATAATACATTTTATGACCATAGTCAGGAATGGATTATATCTTCAATCTTATTTCAATTCATTTAAAGAATGAAATATGCTTTTAAATATCCAATTTTCAAAATTCTTTGATTCATTTATCATTTAGGATAGAATTGTATCATTATTTTTAAATCATTTCAAATTTTCTTCAAAGACCCAAGTGATTTTGAGATAATTCTTCAAATATCTTCTCATTTCTCAAATCAATCTTCAATTATTATTCAAATTCATCGTCCTATCCTCAATTCTATCAAAATTCAAACTTCAATTTCAAAGTCCAATTTGACTTTGAAATTTCAAATTCATTTCTATATTCAAAATTCAATTTCCAATTCAAATCCAATTTCAAAAGTTTGATTCCACTTTGAAATTCCAAATTCATTTTAAAAATTCAATTTCAAATTCAATTCAATATTCAGATCAAATTTCAAAGTTCAAATCAACTTTGAAATCTCATATTCATCATCTGATTTCAAAAATTCAAGTTTAAAATCAAGTGTATTCTCTATTCTTCACTTCAAATTTCAAAATCCCCAAGTTCTTTTGAAATCTTTTAAGTTTTAATCTTGAAATCACTTTTGAAATTAAGGATCAAAATTCTAAGATTAGTATTAAATTCAAGTCCACTTCCAAAATCAAATTCAATCAAGATTTCTCAAATCCAAATTCATCTTCAAGTTCTATCCGGATTTCTTGAATCCAATTCCAAGTTCTATCTGGATTCCCAAAATCCAAGTTCATTCTCAAATCCCATCTAGATTTCCAAGGCCCAGACCCATCTTTGGATCTCATCTGGATTTCCAAAATCCATATCCATCTTCCAATTCTATATTGAATTCCAGATTTCGGATCCAATTCCATATAGGATTCAAGATTTAAATCCAATTCTATCTTGGATTCTGAATTTCAAATCCAATTCAATTCCATTTTCAAATCTCATCTGGATTTCAAGATTCTCATTTCAGTTCCTATTTCCAAAACCATCTTCAAATTTATTTCTTAAGTCTAAATTCAAATTCAATTTCTGTTTTAGGTTCCGAATTCAAAATTTCCTTTTCAAAATTGATTTTTTTTTATAATCAAATTCAAAGTTCATTTTAAACATTGAAATCTCATTCTTACTTTAAATTCTACCTCAGTTCCAAATTCTTCTTTTTCTCTTCATTTCTTCAAATCCAAGAGTTATTTTTCAATCTTTGACTATTCCTAGACTTAGAATTTTAAATCTTCCATGTCAATTTCAAGTCTTAAGTTAGATTCAAAATCTAACTTTTCCAAATCAATCTTCAACTTTCAAAAATCATTTCTTTACCATATTCTCAAATTGATTTCAAAATCACTTGAAAAATCCCAAAATTTCCAAATTATTCTTCTCAAAAGCATACATTTCTGCATTTGCATTTCACAAACATGATTCTTTATGCATTTTAGACTTAGAATAAATTCTTAGACAATATTTAGGCAAAGCAAAAGGCATAAGTTCGATTCTTGGTTCGATTACCCCTGGTAAAGGCGCCAAGAACGATCGAACCTCGTACCGACGAGTGAATCCCGTCTCTCCATTTTCCCGCAAATTTTCAAAAAATGGAGGCGAGTAATTTCAAAACATTTTCAAAATTTAGGTCATGTGAGACCTTTGCAAAAAAAATTCTCCTTTTTTTCTTTTCTCTTCTCTCTTTTTTTTTATCTTTTATTTTCCCCTTCAAAAAGGAAAATAGAGGCCAAAAAGGCAAAGGGAAGGAAAAAGAGAGAAACAAAGAGGAAAATTTTTGCAATGATCACAATGTATCACTGAGTAGGGTGTCTGTTGAGGACCGGATCTTCAAAGGATTATCTACGAGGGCGTGTATGATCAAGACCATGTAACCGGCTAGAGTGGTAGATTCTCTGTGAGGATGTACACTGTCCACGAACGGGTAGCTCAAAGACGATGAACTCCTTTGAGGAAGTGCATGGTCCAAGACCAGGTATCCCATCTAGGGCGAAATTCCTTGTGAGTTTATACATTTTCCAGACCAGGTGATCCGGCGTTGATCTTGTTGATTATTATAGTGGCTATCGACCTTGAGAGCACTCATTTGTGTTAATGCATGTATCGCAATAGTTTTCATTGCATATGACATTTATTGGGGACCGGGTTCCCAAAGGATTCTCTGTGAGGGTATGTATGATCAAGACTAGGTAACCTGGCTAGAGCGGTAGAATCTCTGTGAGGATGTACACTGTCCACGAACTGTAAAACCCACAATTAAAAAAAAAATTGTTGTTTTGGACCCGGGCCGGGTCGGGTCCGGACCCGACCCGGGCCCCTTTTCTTTAGGGTTTTAATAACCCGACACAGGAGAAAGGGTTTTGTGAAAACACTTTCCCCTGTGCGCCGCAACCTTTCCCATGCCTGCGACCCGATAAGGGAAGCCAATTGAGGCTTCCCCGATTTTTTGCCCTCGAGCTCTTTAAGAGCACTGTAGGGAGGGCGAGGGGAGGCATGCCTCCCTCTCGAAGCCTTTGATCCCCTCGCGACGAACCCCCTTCTCCGTTGCTGTGCTCGCCACCAGCGCGGTCGCTGTGACCCACGCCGGCCACCGTCTCCCATGTACGACTCTCCTCCTCCCTCTTCTCCTCCTCACCCCACCTCTCTGTCACCTCGTCGGGAGGCCGACAGGCGGCGCACGGCCCTTGCCGCGCCCTCCTGCCTCTCCTGTGCTCATCAGAGGCCCGACAGGTGGCCTACGAGGCCCCTGTCGTCCCCTCTTCCTTTTGGGGGTGCGCCGGAGTGCCGACAGGGAACCAATGGCCCATGCGACACCCCCTCACTCCTGTGGGTGATAGGGAAACCAACAGGAGGTCGGTTGCCCCCTGTCACCCCTTTCTCGAGCTCTCTCCCTCTCTCTGTCGGCAGGGGTTGGCCCCCTTGCCGCCTCTTGGCTGTCGGCAGGGGCTCAGTCCCTGTCGCTTCAATGTTGTCGATAGGAGCTGGCCCCCCTGCCGCATCGATGCTGCTGGCAGGGGCTAGTCCCCTGTCGTCTCGTGCTGTCAGCAGGGGCTGGCCCCCCTGCCTGCAGTCGGCAGGGGCTGCCCCCCTGCCGTCTCGTGCTGTCGCCAGGGGCTGGCCTCCTTGCCACTTCGATGCTGTCGGCAGGGGCTAGCCCCCTGCCATCTCTTGGTTGTCGGCAAAGGCTCAGCCCCTACCGCTTCGTGGCTGTCGGCAGGGGCTCAACCCCTGCTGCTTCATTGTTGTCGGCAGAGGATCGACCCCTGCCTCTTGGCTGCAGTCGGTAGGGGCAGGCCCCCTGCCGCCTCGATGCTGTCGGCAGGGGCTGGCCCCTTGCCGCCTCGTTGTTGTCGGCAGGGGCTCGACCCCTGCCGCTTCACTGCGGTCGAGGGCAGGCCCCCTGCCGTCTCGTTGCTGTCGGCAAGGGCTTGCCCCCAGATGCCTCGTTGTTTTCGACAGGGGCTCATTCCTTGTTGCCCCGCTGTTGTCGACAGACAGGGGCTCGCCCCCTGTTGTTTTTCTGTTTTTGGCCAATAGGGGCACACCCCTGTTGTCTCTCTCTTTTTCGATCGACAGGCCTGATTTTTCTTTTCTTCGCATGATAAATAATGTAGCGTCGAATACTCATACTTTTGCAGACTTCGTATCGAACCCCGCTCTGGCTTCGCGGGCTGAGCCTCGTATTATCTACACTCGTAGACGCACACAGCTGCACGACATCCCGAGGTAGGGGAAAGTCGCATGAGGATTTTGGATGAATAAAATAAAATAAGACTTCTGAGATAGAATAGTTATTGTACATACCTGCTTATCTGAAGAAGTATTTAATTTATGAATTGCTAATCAGTGTTTTACTCATTCTGATTCTTTTGAAACTACATGCTTAGAGTAAACTCTATGGGTAGACTCATTCTAGAGAGAATCGAGTAGTTTAATTGGTATACCTGTTTACCAATAGGATTTCTTGACTTGTGATTGCTGTCCTGCATGCTTAGCCTTTTAAAATTGCATACTTAATGTAAACTTTGTGAATAGACTCATTTCTGAAGAGAAACCCACTGCAATTACTATTATAACCGAACTTTAAGGCAGGTATGGTATAAATTTGACCAGAGGTCATGGAGTACCTTGAAGTGGGAACTCAACACTTTATTAATATAGATGAGATAATGTTGGCCTCCACAGGCCAATTGCTCAAAGAGCAATACATGTCATGTATGAACCAAAAGAATCATAAAACATTATATGTTGTGTAAAGCCCGTATTTAAAAAAAAAAAGAAATTTATCGGACCCGGGCTGGGTCAGGTCCGAACCCGACCCGGGCTCGTCGTCGTTAGGGTTTTTAAAAACCCGACACAAGGAAAAGGGTTTTGAGAAAACCCTTTCTCCTGTGCGCCGCACCCCCCCCCATCGCGCCTTCGACCCGATAAGGGAAACCCATCGGGGTTTCCCCTTTTGTCGCCCCTCCCCGAGCTCTTTAAGAGTGTTGCGGGAGGGGAGGATCGATGCCCCGCCCCCCTTCTCATTCCCTGCAGGCGACAACCTCGCCGACAAACCTACCGACGCCTCCTCCTGCTGGTCCGATCGCCACTGCGACCACCGCCGGCGATCTGCCCCTTCCAGGTACGCTGTCTCCACCCTCTTCACCTCCCTCCTTTTCCCCCTTCTTTGGGATTCACAGGTGGGCCGGCAGGTGGCACAAGACCCCTGCCGCGCCCTGCGTAGCCATCAGAGGCCGACGGGGGGCCTACGGGACCCCTGTCTCTAGGGGTACGTCGGAGTGACGGCAAGGGCCAATGGCCCCTGCGGAACCCCTTCTCTTCTCTGTGGGAGATCGGGCGACCGACAGGAGGTCGGTCGTCCCCTTGTCACCCTCCCTTCTTCCTTGACCTGCGTAGGGGGTCGGCAGGAGGCTGGTGGCTCCTGCCGCCCCGATCTCTCTCTCTCTCTCTCTTACCTTCCGACAGGGGCCATCGGCCCCTATCCCTCTTCTTTTAAAATCCAGCAGGGGTCGATGGCCCCTGCCATTTTTTTCCCAAGACCGACAGGGGCCTTTGGCCCCTGCCCTCCTCCTCTTTTAAAGACCAGCAGGGGTCGATGGCCCCTGCCCTTTTTCTCCATGAACGACAGGGGCCATTGGCCCCTGCCTCTTCTTTGAAAGTTGCGCTCCCCTCTCTTTGCTCATTCCATTTCTCTTTTTGGTAGGGGCCAATGGCCCCTGCCCTTCCTTTAAAGCCAGCAGGAGCCTTCGGCTCCTGCCTCCCTTTTCGGAAACCCAACAGGGGCTGATGGCCCCTGCCCCTCTCTTAGTTGTCTGGCAGGGGCCGATGGCCCCTGCCCTTCTTTAAATATCCGGCAGAGGCCGATGGCCCCTGCACCTGTTTCTTTTGACAGCATGGGTCATTAGACCCTACCCCATTCCGTTGATCCCTGCCTTGTTTTGTAGAGAAGCCGAGACCCCAATCCTTTGTTGTTGTTTTTCCTATTCATTTAAATGCATACTAATAACGTACCTTTGCAGTTTACGCAATAGGTCCCGTTCGTGCTCCGCGACCTGACCCTCATATTATCCTCATGCGTAGGCGTACGCAGCTGCACGACATCCCAAGGTAGGGTAAAGTCGCACAAGGGGAAATAGATCTAATTAAGTTGAAATAATTAAGATGTCCATGCTAGTTGTACTTAGATTTATATTGCTTTTGCGTGGCGTATTATTCTTGTCTGCATGTTTATGAGTCGAGGTACGATTTTACTCTTCGAGTATTAATTTGCGTATTTGCTTTTGTGTTGAAGGTGGTTTCGCACTTTTTGCAATACTTATGCCCTTAATTGCTTGCATATATACTTGCTTGTACGTTCCTATGGGTTGATGTACGATTTCATTCTTCGATTATTATTTTGCGTAGTTGTTTATGAATTTGAGGTGTGGTTTCGTACTTTTTGAAATACATATGCCCTTGTTTGCATGTATACATTTCTGCCTGCATATTTCCTTTGAGTGAGGTACGACTTCGTCTCTCATGTATTACTTATGACCTTATGTGTCTGCCTATCTAAGTGGTCAAGGTATGGTTTGGCACCTTGTGTGTTACTTATGCGTTTTCCCCTCAATGTGCGGCATCGCAAGTCGAGAGTTGTTTGTTGACATGTTATAACCTGCATATGCTCACACTCATGGTAAATATGTACTTACATATATGTAGTCTTGTGCCTATCCTGTTATCACTTGTTTTCAAAACACTAGAAATTGCACTTGTGCGCTATAGTTCTTTTAAAGAGGATTTCCTTCTGCAAACCCAGGGCTCTTCAAAGTGCACAACTTTTTGCAAAGTTAAGTTTTTATAAACCAGATTTGAGTTGCTACCCAATTTGAATAACCCCGATCAGGGCATGAGCATATGAATGAGTGGGGTTCTGTTGAAGGACCCATTCTTTATTTATCAATCTAGTGTCACATGTCGATACTAAGATAAATTTTGGATGCAAGATTGATAGTGTTGTGCCTTGCGTGAATGACTTAATGTGGCATTATGGCTTTTAAGGATGAATCGTGTCAAATGAGCACTCTTTTATTCTTTGGATCGTTATGAAGTTGTGTGTTGGGTGTTCCTTTTGAGAAGCCCACACACCTCCCTGGTTCAGTATAGCGTACTTTTAGACATGCACAATATGTTAACTACTTTGTTGATCGGACGAGAGATCCGAGATGACCTTGCATCATGAAATATGAAAAATGTTGTTGAAGTGAATTCAAGACTTATCTTGCCAGGCTGTGTTGTATTAATTCTTTTGCAGATAATATCTATTGGGGTTTCTTTTGTGGAACCATTTCCCTTTCATCATAGTCGTACTTTTGACCAGTACGACCGTACTTTTTGACAAGTATGTCTTTTTATGTTGCGATGATTGGATGATTAGGTTGTGGCAACCTCTACGAGTGCAAATAACAAAATGCTAAAAGCACCTAAATAGGTGATGATTCCGCCTTCACCGGAAAGATACTCGAGTTTGGTCGAAAGACCAGAGTATGTAGAATTGGTCTTCAGTTAACTACCCCTGATGTACTTATTCGAACCGCTGACTCCTGTCAGGAGAGAGGTCAGGAAGGTACAAAAACTTCGATGGACAAGCCATTAATGGCAGTTACGAGAAAAAGACTTGGCTTCCCCAGTCATCTGAGTTAGGGGAATGGGACTACCATAATTATCCTAGGTGGTAGCTCTCCATGTTTGGGATGCATCCATTGTTTATGATGCTTTGGGGATTTCTCTCTTGGTCACCGACCGTCTCCTTAGGTGAGGACTCAGTCAGCTAACCGGGTTATCATAAAATACATAGCATAATAAACCCTCGGATCAGTCTAGGTTGTTTCTAGAGTCGTGCCTTGTGCATACCCACTTGGGCAGTTAATATCGAAACATAATCTGATCACACAATTTATTGAGTTATGCGCGTATGAAAGTTATAGTGTGCAACAGGTTCAATACTTATGGAATTGTGTGTGTGGATGGTGGAATATTGTATTTTGCTAGTTAAATGTCTTATGCAGTGCTTTGCTTATAATAATTAGCCTACTTGTGCCAGTGAAATGCTTGTAATAGTTTTAGCATTTTGCTCATGATAGTTGCTCCATGAATTTGTTGAAATTAAATTGCTATATAATTGCATGTCTACTTGACATATTAAATTATTTTGCTTAACTATGTTCTATATTGTCATGTCTATGCACCTACCAGTTTTTAGTGAAATTGGCCCATTTTATGGGCAGGTTTTGGATAGGTAATACAGTCTGCGATGGCATGATGGCGTGATAAGATCAAGATAGAGCTCTTTCCCTGATGTTTCACTCCTGAGGACATGTTGGTAAATTTGGTATAAAGGGTATTCCAAAATTTCTCTTTTTATTTAACCTTGAGTTACTAAAGTTGTTTTAGTAAACTTCTTCTCAGTTTCAACAAACAAATTCTCCATCATTGAAATTGTATTTCAAAACCATTTGATTTCAATAGTTGTGCAAAATTCAGCAAAGGAAAGTTTACGCTGTAATGCGCTCAAGGTCCATTGACTTGTGGTTTTAAAGATATCATTTTCCGCTGAAGTACTATTTAAACTCTAATTATTGTATGATTTCAAAGCTTTCTAAACTATTCTAAAAGTTACAAGTCCTGGATTTTTGGGGCGTTATAACTTGGTATCAGAGCGACAGGGAAAATAGTGATCCTTGACCATCCGACATCTGCATCGCACAGTAAGTGTTATTGATTTTGTTGTTTTATACTTAAATTGATTAAAATATTTTGCTTCGATTTAGATGTCGTATAATGAGATGAGCGAGACAATAAATGTTTTGACTAAAGCCGTTATTCATCTCCAATCTATGGTTCAGAACCTGAGTCATAGTGTGGCTTGCGAGAACACCTTTTAGGGTCAGTGCGATAAACAAATGAATAACCATCAAGTTCCCCCGAATCTATTGTACCCCCGAAATTCTATTGTTTTCTCTTTCTGTGGTAAGGTGGACCATTCAGAGAAAGAATGCCGCCATAAGCGAAAGTACGATAGGTGGCATCTGGCCACACAAGGCTTGGAGCAAGGGAAGCAAGTTAAAGATATTCAGATCAATAAGTCAATTGGTAGTAAGGAAGTTAGCAAATGTCGACTTGCCAATGATACAATGCAGAGATCCCCACCTAAGAAACAAAAGCAAGGCAAAGGAATCAAGCTACATCGATCGTCTAGTCGAAAATGCTCGAAGTGTAATTATGGTCATCCGGGACAACTATGCCCTCGAGACACTGGAGGTTGTTTCTATTGCGGAAAAATGGGGCATTTTGCCAGAGTTTGTCACAAGAAGGAAGCAGATTTGAAGAAGCGAACCGCGAAGGAAAGTCAGCAACAACAACCCAAGCTGCCTCACTAGTAGCAATGAAAGTAGGGAACCATGTTTATTTTTGACATGACGGGTTAGGTAGAGAATTAGCAAATAGACACTTTAATAAGTTCGGGTAAGACTTATTATTTTCCAGTACGGATCTTGTAGTAAAAGTTTATTAATGAAATTACGTATGAATTTTGTCCAACCCAGACCCTTATGATTATGATGCTTATGCAGGTAAATGACATGTCACGCCTACAACTGATTAATTTTTGAGTAGTTGACTTGTTACGCCTACAAATGATTAACTTTTAGGTGGTTGACTTATACGCCTACAAATCATTAGTTAGACTATTTAGAGGAATGACACCTCCCGACTACAAACACTTAGTTTTTTATGATACATCACGCCTGCATAGCTGTGTTGCAGAGGTTTGCATTATGATTGTTTGTGAGAATATATCATACCTGTATAGCATGATTGATGGATATCATATTGGACTAAAATGTCTTGTAGATCTGTGCGTGTGTTTCACACTGATATGGTCAAATGCGATGTGCTTTGAGGTAAAAAAATATGCATATGATGGTGCCATGATTTGGATGTCTTAGATGCATATATGATTTGAATCCTGTGTGCAAGTTACGTATCTTGAGGTTTAGTAAGATTCTTGATATATACATGATCACATTGTATAGAACTCATGCTTTGAGGTTAGTTTTGGATAATGCAATGCTCCTGGTGGCAATGATAATGCATAGGATAATATGTTTTTGTATGATATGATTGAAATACATGTGATCTGAAATTTTGAAAGTATGTGTTATATGTTTAAGTGAGCTATGGTTCATGGAATCTTATTGGTGAAATGGGTGATTTTATGAATGGAATACCAGATGAAGTGATGTGATGCTCATTGATGATATATATACTGGTGCCCATTATTGGTGGCTATCGACCCTGAGAGCGGTTGTTTGTTTTGATGCATGCATCATTGATTAGGGTACCAGTTGAGGACCTTGTTCGCAAAGGATTCTCTGCGAGGGCATATATGATCAAGATCAGGTAATTTGACTAGAGTGGTGAATCTTTGTGAGGAAGTACACTGTCCAAGATCGGGTAGCCGCAAAGACGGTGAATTTCTGTGAGGAAGTATATTGTCCAAGACCAGGTAAACCACCTAGGGCGGTAATTCCTTGTGAGGTCATACATTTCCCAGACCAGGTGATCCAGCGTGGAACTTGTAGATTTTGATTTCGTAGAGAATTATGGTGTGTTTTGATGCTCTTCTGAGAGCATTTGATATAGCCAGTTATGAATCTTTAAATTTGGCTTTCTATTGTAGCATGATTATATACTGGTTTTAGATTAGAGAATCGGATTCTTGCTGAGTCTAGATCTTGATACGAGGTTATGTTTTGTCTTCTATGAAAGTTAGGGCCATTCTACGAATGATAACTTAAGCGAAGATAGGACAACTGACCATGTAAGGCCTTGAAATATGGGCATTAATTAAGGCTATTCTGGACTAAGAGTCTGTTAGAAATAGTAAGGGTAACGAACGACAACCTGATTATGATATAGTACAGAAACCCCCGTTCAAGGAATGTAAACAAACTAGAGCAATGTCTTGTTGTGTCTCTTCATTCGTATCGAATCTAGTTCAACATCAGAATTAATAACACAAGCTCGCAAATCAACACGCTGTGATCATCGCAAAATTTTTCCTCTCTTGTGGTTTCTCTCTCTTCCTTCTCTTTCCCTTTTCTAACCTCTTATTTTCCTCCTTTTTGAAGGGAGAAAAAAAATAAAAGACAGAAAAGAAGGAGAGAAGAAAAAAGAAAAGAATAGAGAAGAGGAATTCTTTTGCAGGGTCTCACTTGACCTTGATTTAAAAATATTTAGAAATTTAACTCGCCTCCATTTTGAAATATATTACAGAAAAAAATGGAGAGACGGGATTCGCTCGTCAGAACGAGGTTCGACCGTTCCTGGCGCCTTTAACAGGGGTAATCGAACCAAGGATTGAATTTATGCCTTTTGCTTTGCCTAAATATTATCTAAGAATTTATCCTAAATCTAAATGCACAAAGAATCATGCTTGTGCAATGCATGGATATATGCTCTTTTTGGAAAAATGATTTGAAAATCTCCAAGTGCTTGATAATGGAGTGAAGAAATGGTTTTTGAATGGTGGAATCTAACTTAGAACTTGGGATAGATCAGAGAAGTTCTAAGTCTTTGAAATGATCAGAGTTGGGAAAATAAATCTTTTGAATTGAGAAAGAATGGTTTGAAGATGAGTGAAAAGGAAATGAGGCTTCAAAGTCAGAAATGGACTTTGAAGTTGAATTTGAATTTTATACTTGGATTTAGGAAAGGAAATGAATACTTGAAATGAAATTGAATTTCAGATTTTCAAGTTTTGAAATTAGGGTGGATCTGAGAAATCCAAATGGTATTTAAAAATAGAAACGAATTTAAGAAATCCAGAGGTGATCTGTAAATGGAATTAGATTTTGAAATCTGGAAATGAAATGGAATTGGATTTGAAAGTTGGAATTGGGAATGGATTTGGATTCTGGATCCTGAATAGAACTGGATCCAAGATCTGGAATCTAAGATAGAGTTGGACTTTGGACCCTAAGATGGATTTTGGATCTTTAAAATGGGTTTAGGATCTGAAATCTAAGATCCAAAAGAGAGTTGGACTCTGGACCCTAAGATGGATTTTTGGATCTGAAGTCTGAGATCCAAAGTAGAAGTTGAATTCTTGGATCCTAAGATGGATTGTGGATCTGAAGCCCGAGATCCAATGATGGAGTTGGGTTTTGGATCTTAAAATAGATTTGGATCTAAAATCTAAGATCCAAAAGAGAGTTGGACTCTGAACCCTAAGATAGATTTTTGGATCTGAAGTCTGCGATCCAAAGTAGAAGTTGAATTCTTGGATCCTAAGATGGATTGTGGATCTGAAGCCTGAGATCCAATGATGGAGTTGGGTTCTGGATTTTAAAATAGATCTGGATCTGAAGTCTGAGGTCCAAGATGAAATTGGATTCTGGATCCTAAGATAGATTTGGATCTGAAGTCTGAGATCCAAAGTAGAATTGGGTTCTGGATCCTAAAATGGGTTTGGATCTGAAGTCTGCGATCCAAGGTGAAGTTGAATTCTGGATCCAGAATCCTAAATGGGAATTGGATCCAAAATCTGGAATTCAAGATGTAATGTTGATGTAACTTTGGATTCGGAATTTCAAAATTGATTTGAAGATGAATTTCAAAGTCAAAATTGGACTTGAATTCGAAGCTTTGGATTTGGATTTTAACTTGAACTTTGAATTTGATTGGAGTTTTGAGTATAAAATGAACTTGAAATTTCAAAGTCAAATTGAACTTTGAAATCTGATTTGAATTAGAAATTTTGAATATAAAATGAATTTTGAAATCTCAAAGTTTAAATTGAACTTTGAGATTTGAAAAAAATGAAATAGAATTGAAAAAGATGAATTGGATTTTACAAGAATTGAAGATTGATTGAAGAAGATATTTACATCACTTGGAGTTTTGAAAAAAGAAGTTTGAAAATATGATGCAATTCTATCCTAAATGATGAATGAGTTTGAATAATTGTGAAATAGGACTTTGAAGAGCTATTCCCTTCTTTAAATGAATTAAGAATGAGGTTAAAAGATATAATATACCCCTGACTATGGTCAATGAATATATTATATAATAACCACATTTAAATTCAAGTGAAGAATAAAATACATTTTTGGTGCTTTTATAGAATTTGAAATGAAATTAACTCTCAATATATCCTGACTATGGCCATTGGTATATATATTGAGTTAATTTTAAATTAAATTCTGATAAAAGAGAAAAATATTTAAGGAAAATATGATGAATTTTAAAAAGGATCCAGTGTGGATCCAGTGTTATTTTATAAAAGATAAAAATCCTAAGTTTTGTTTATAGCCTGAACATGGCCATTGATGTAAATCATCAACTTAGGATCAATTACCTCTTATGAAATGGTGCATGTGCCATTCGTGTTTCACCATTGTGAGATTTCGGAAAATAAAGGTAAAAAGCTTGGAAATAAACAATTTATGATATTAGCAATGCTCATTCATTCTATCTAAAACAGAAAATGCAAATTTTCATTAGGATCTAATTGTTACAACACATGAAATTGAATTTTCAACTCCAAGTAATGATATTTTCCACATATTCCCTGCACAACACTTGATTAGTAAAGAAAATGGAGAAAACTTGCGCGTATCATATAGATATTAATGGTAAAAAATGCTCACATGCTAAGGTATTTAAGATCTAAAGTATGGAAAAGTGATATATCTATGTACACATATACACACATGTATGTATATATGCATATCTATGTACATATATACATATATATATGGATATATATATATATATATATATATATGTGTGTGTGTGTGTGTGTGTGTGTGTGTGTGTGTGTGTGTGTGTGTATGTATATTCATATATATCTATATATATACAGATGGTGAATAGATCTTCCTTTAGCAGTTGGAGTTATCTTTTTCGACTACGGGACTTGATAATCCCGAGAGATCACTTCATTGGGACCAAATTTTGAATTGCTAAGACTTGTTGAATTGTGAGTATCCCTTGCAGTAGCTGCAAGACCTCCAGCTTCTGTGCTCATGGATTCAAGACATCAAGGAAGACAGTAAATGTGATAATCTATATACATGTATAAGAAAACATAGAAGGCAAGAACTTGAGTCAATGAGATAACACGGCTCACGACATTGAGATCTCATATAAAACCAGAAAATTTAGCCTGCAAGGTACACATGTAGCCTGTTAAATGAAAGAATAATGATCAAACGCAGAAAGAGAAGAACAAAATGTAATAAGAATGGATTAAATCCAGTACTCATCATATTAACATGTAAGATTGATGTAATTACTTGTACTGATATAATCTGATGTTCACAGATCACCCTTTGGCAAATGAATTTTACAAACTGTCACAACAGCTTAGTGAGGTATTTTTAGCAGCAAATTGACTCTCTCTGAGTCAATCTTTGCTACTTGGCTCCAATTAGATGAAATGATGATAAGTGGAGTGGCACAGCTGAACTTTTGTTGCAGCAAACATAACCCCAGGTAACTGGATGTGGAGATGGAATGATGGCAAATAGGTATAAGATGGTTACAACAAAGGAAGATGACATCTGCTGAAAGTGGAAGTAGCAGGAACATATGTTGCATAGCACTAATTATGCAGTCAATGTATGTTCTGTTCTGATGCTTAGATGTCATACCTACACTAAATGACAAATCTACAGATCATAACATTGATGCAAGTTATTGAAGATGACAAATACTTACTAATATTAGATTCACTATCAACATATATCAATATGACTGCCGAGCACAGACTATCTAGTAAGGATCAATACCCCTACTCTTAATATGATCTATAATTCAATTGACTTATCAGCACTAATCATTTAATCTCATCATTTATCTAAACAAACAACATATAATATCTGATAGCCAACCAAAAAGAAAAAGAGACTCTAATCCAAACATTATATCTTTTGAAATAGGTGAAGCTTCAGATTGATCTGGCCATGCGTTTGTTAGCAGGAATAACATTTGCCAAAATAGTGACCACCCACTAAAATCTAGATATCTTAACAATTGTGTTTAGATATTCAGATGTTCATTGCTTTTGCAAGGTCAAAATAGTTTGACAGGTTGGATTCACCTACCAGAACCTGATTAACACGACCACGCACAACTCCTTAAATGCCGAGCCCCTACTCTCCTTAACCAGAATTCCACTTGAAACTTTTATCAGAATGTTTTGTCATTAAGTTCAATGTCAACATATTGTTGGTACAGGGCCATAGACATGTAATTGTTGTGACAACTACAGAGGTATTTATGCCGATCCTAGATATGAAATGGGATGATTGACTATCCTGATCCTGAACACGGAGAAAGAAAAAAAAATAGAATTGCCAAGCATACCTTACTAAAAAGTGGTAATGCCGATGGTCAAATTCAATTAAACAGCTGACCAATGGGCAGATGAGAGGATGCCGATGAGATTATACCGTAGCTAGGATTTGATTGGGAGAGAAGGGTGCTGCTGGTGTATACATCGCAGGCTGACTCTCCTTTGTCTATTGTCCTTAGGGCTGAAGCTCTTTGAGTCGAAATCAAGAGAACCAAGGGGAAGCAGAGAGATCGATAATGGATGGCGAGGCGTATCAGCAGGAAAAAAAAAACTCGATGCTCTAAAGCTAAGTCGATGGGTATTAGCAAGGAAAGTGGATGAAGAGTCATCGATGCCGAATATGTGGAATGGCCTCCTTTTTAAAGACAAAGGAGAAAGCTCCAAAAGGGCTTTCATTAAAGATGGAGGGTTTGGAGAGAAAAAGCGTGCCAAGCCGTTGGCGATCGAGGGTTTTTGAGTGGGGTGACGAAGATGGGTGATGGAGATGATAGGTGAATGAAGTCATTGCAGATGAAGGGCGGATGAGGGGCATGCGATCGGGAAGTCGTGGAGGAGCTCCATGGCTTCTGGAGGGTTCGGGCGAGAAAAAGGGTTTCGGTCAGAAATAGAGAAGGCCTCCGCAACCCCTGAAAATCGATTTTTGCTAAAAAGGTCTTTTATAAAATTCTCAAAAAGTCGGTCCTCTTTTAAAGATTTTTGCCAAAAACTGGTCTTGGTTAAAAGAATTTTTTTCAAAAAAGATTTTTTTTTTTAAAACTGATTTTGTTTCTTTTCTCCATTTTCTCTCTCTCTCTCTATATATATATATATATATATTGATATTTTTGGAATAAAATCCTAAAATTTGCGGAAAAACAAGGAACTAAACTAATTTTTTTGTATTTTTGAAGAAATATTTACAAAAGAAGGTTTCCAAGGCTATTTTGGAATTTTTTTTCCAAAAATGGGTTTTGACCTCGGTTTTGAGAAAATATCTCAGTTTTTGAAACTCGAATCAAGAAATACAACGTGATGGATCCAAACGGATATCGTATGGACTGTCCGAGCTATTTAAAATTTATTTTTGGTATTTTCTGTAATTTTAATTCCAAAGTTGGACAACGAGACTCAGGTTTGGATCTGGACAATGCATCCGGATCCGAAATCAAGTCGGCCATATAAAATGAATTTAATTTTAGTAAAACTTGAGAAATGAACTAGAATTTAGATATAAAAATGACTCATTTGCTCAAAAGATGAATTTAGGGGCAAGAAAGCGATATTTAAAAGATTTTGAAAAATTTGGGGTGTTCACAGATGCCCCTTTTTGCTACTAAGCCGGTTGAAAGCCGAGCTTAGTGGCAAAGATAACACTCCAAATTTTGAAAAATGCCCCAGTCAGCAGATCTGAACTGGGTGTGGAAGAATTTATTTGAACGACATGGCTTTTCAGGCTTAAAACCTTATCCTGAATGACTTGGGGGGGGGGACAAAATCCTCGAAAATGATATGACTGAATAATAGAGATAAGGAAATCGTGACAGGACTTTGGGTGAAGATCCCGACATGATGAAAGATAAGCATTTTGATCAAGTCTCATGGGTGAGACAAGATCAATCTTTATGAAATTAGTCAGGCTTAGCCCTTAACCTGGATGGGACGAAGATATATCAAGATAATTTGGATGGGGAAAGGAATATAAGTGGACCTCGATGGGACATTTCTGAGAGAAATGCCTCGTGAGATGAAACTCAAGCATGATTCTTTCCTGGATGGATGTATAGAGAGTATGGATTCCCTTGCGGGGAAAACCATGATGGGACAGGAGGATTACCTCATCGAAACGAGGTTCAGGTTTAACCCAAACCTGAACGGAAGGTACCTCACAGAACGAGGTTCAGGCTTCACCCTTATCCTAAAAGGGACGACCATACAGGATCCTCGAACGAGGAAGCCGTAATGGGACTTTTGGGGTTTGGACGAACAAATCCGAAAGGGGTTTTTGCGAGAAAAAAAAAACAAGGGATTCCCTAAAGCTTGAAAAAGGGATGATCTGGGGCGTCTCATTGCTGAGACTAAATCAGCTTTCTAAAAACAGACGACCTCTCGCAGAAGGTTTTGGGTTATACCTCGAGGAGCGAGGTAACAGGTTTAATCCTTAGCCTGAATGGATACAGGATCCTCGAAGAGCAGGGAAACTGTGATGGGACAACGAATGCATCGCCAAAGCGAGATTCAGGTTTAACCCTTGATCTGAGTGGAGGGATCGCACGAAGTTCTTAAATGAAGAAACCGTGGAAGGATTAGAAAGGATATCTAGTCGAAATGAGACTCAGGTTTAACCCTAACCTGAACGGAAAGATACATCATGGAACGAGGCTCAGGCTTAACCCTTAACCTGAAAGGGGCGACCATACGGAATCCTTGGATGAAGAAACCATGATGGGACCTTCGAAATTTGGATGAACAAATCCAGAAGGGGTTTGTGAGAAGAAAAAAACAAGGGATTCTCTAAAGCTTGGAAAGGGGATGATCTGGGGCGTCTCATTGCTGAGACTAAATCAGCTTTCTAAAAACAGACGACCTCTCACAGAAGGTTTGGGTGATACCTCGAGGAGCGAGGTAACATGTTTAATCATTAGCCTGAATGGATACAAAATCCTCGAAGAGCGAAGAAACTGTGATGGGACCTCTAGACTTCGCACAACAAGTCCAAGAGGGGTTTGCAAAAGGATGAAAATGGGGGTCCCTAAAGCTTAAAAAGGGGTTGTTCTTAGATGCCTCATTGCTGAGACTGAAAATAGCTTTTGACGATAACAAACCTTTTTGAAAAAAGTTCAGGTTTAACACTTATCCTGAGCGGGAACTGTCTATGGCGGGACAGTGGGGAACGCAGGGAAGAGTACGAAACTGAGAGCGCTCAGATCAGGAAATGACTTTTCAATCCTAAGGAGGGATGACGTCAGGATACATCAAAACGAACATCAAGTTCTTGCTTCATGTTGGGATAATGAGAAAGTATTGCCAATGAGATGCCAAAAATTGTAGTTGATCTAAAATAATTGAATTGTGCATGAAAATATCATCTCTTTATACCTGGAGTATTAGCTCCAATTGGTCTAACTCTGTAGAATCAAGAGTCAAATTCAAAATTTGTTGCTGTTGAGTTCCTTTAAGGAAGATAATAATTTCCTTGATATGAAAAGAGAGGAAACATTCTAAGCTTCATAAAAGCAATTGAGTGAAAAAACATTGATAAAAGAATTTTCCACAGATAAAGATGATTCCTGGTAATTTCGGGCAGTTTGATATCCTGGGCATTTCCCATGATGATCTTTTTGCACTCTTTTGAGTCATGGAACTTTCTTGGGCTTTTACATCATCCTTTATTTTGGAGATGTTTTGGCTTTTCTCTCTTTTTCCGGGAAGGGTACGTCACAAACTCCTTCATCTTGGAGATGTTCCGATCCTTCTTTTTCTTTCTCAGGCTTAATGACATCGGTTCTAAAAGGTCTTTAGATGATAGTAGAAATCAATTATCTTTTAGGGTTTGTCGATAGGTTCATTGCACTCGCCTTCATCTCGACGATGATCTGAACTTTCCTTGGAAGGATCCTTCACAAACTCCTTCATCTTGGAGATGATCCAAATCTTCTTTGGCCTCGGAGATCTAGCTCGCATAATTCGTCTTCACCTTGACGATAATTGAGAGATCCCTTTTGCGGATATTTGATTGCAGCTCAAATGACTGAGGAGATATGGATTGGGTAGGTTCTTTTTTACTGCCCAGGATATTTTCACTGTCTTACTGCCAAAAAAACGATATTTAAGAATGTGTCATAGCTATGATCAATATCGATTCACTTATGGCTTTTCAACGTCATTGAAATTTTCCTTTGCCTGGTCATATCAAAGATTTTTCTTCATCCTCTTGGTTGACCAACAGAAAAGCTTGAATTCAGTTCTTATTTCGCAAAAGTCTTGCTCTTTTGGAAATAATACTAAAGGTAGTTTGAGGTAATTCTTTTATGATGAAAATTTTGAGATCAACAATGATTTTGATAGCAAATTGGCAAAGCATTCTAGAAATCCTTGATGAATGAAATTGCTTGATATCGATTCGACACGCCCGTGACAAAATTCTCCTCTCTTTTTCCCCAAAAAGAGAGACTTAGGCTTAAGCCCTTACCTGAATGGGAAGTTGGAAATACTCCTCTCTTCCCCAAAGAGGAGGTGTTTGCAAAACGGAACTTTCGAAGAGAAATTAAGTTTTCGTCAAAACTCTTTATCTCTAGGCTTCTTTTATGGAAAGGCGGCCGAAAAACAAAGTTGAGAAAGTATCACAGAGGAACGAGTCCATCACACTCTCCCTAGAAGAGGGTCCTCTGTGAAGGGGTTGGCCAAAGATGAGAAAAACGGGGGCCACAAAAAGAAACGAACTTCCGTCGAAGCTCTCCCTGGAAAAAGGGTTCTTTTATGTAAAGTTGGTTGTTGTTTTGCAAACTGTTCGCGAAGAAAACGAGTCCCTTTAAACTCTCCCTGGAAGAGGGTTCTTGCGAGCGAAAGATGGTTGCATGTGAAAGGAACGAGCTCCCTCGAACTCTCCTTGAAGAGGGTCCTTCGCAAGAGAAAAAGATTTGAATTTTTGACAAAATGATAACCCGAAGGTTGAAATTGAGAATTTAGAGCTTGAATGATGATGTTTGGTTAGTACAAAGACTGAACCTGGAGGGCTAACTGATCAGTCAGTCAGACACTAGCACGAGCGCTAGATGTACCAGCACGAGCGTTGGGTTTTAAAAAATACACTAGTACAAAAACTGGATTTCGAAAAAAATGCCCCAGTACGAGCACTCGGTTTTCGAAAATGCACACCAGCATGAGCACTTGGGTTTTCGAAATGCACGCCCGCACGAGCACTGGGTTTTCGAAGGCACATACTAGTACGGGCACTGGTTTTTGAAAATGCATACCATTACGAGCACTGGTTTTTGAATAGAGAGTTGAAAACGAGACCGACATTCGAAAATACTTGAGAATTTCAGCGAGAATGATTGTCGGTGTTTCAGGATTATCCCTTATCCTGAAGGGGAAGTTTAGAGAATTTTGGTTCAATACGAGTATTGGGACCAAAAGGAAGTTTGAGTCGGAGCTCGCAACTCCGGAAATACGGATATATATATATATATAAAGAGAAAACTCGGGTCGGAACCCGGTTTTTCAAAATAAAAGAATGAATGAGAATCGAGTTTGAGAACTCGAATTCTCGACGAGACGATCGGTTCCAACACGAGTGTTGAGTCCGAAAGAAAGTCTGAGTCGGAACTCGAAACTTCAAATGCCATATAAAAAGGAAAAACTCGAGTCGGAACCCGGATCTTTAAATAGTGAGAAAAAAAGGAAAACCCTAGTATAAAAACTCGAATCTTCAACGGAACGATTGGTTCCAACATGAATGTTGAATCTGATAGGAAGTCTGAGTCGGAACTCGAAACTTCAAATGCTATATAAAAAGGAAAAACCCGAGTCTGAACCCGGATCTTTAAAAAAAAAAACCCGGGTTTGAAAACTCGAATCTTCAACGAAACGATCGGTTCCAACACGAATGTTGAATCTGATAGGAAGTCTGAGTCGGAACTCGAAACTTCAGATGCCACATAAAAAGGAAAAACTCGAGTCGGAACCCGGATCTTTAAAATAATGATAAGAATGGAGAACCCGAGCTTTGACAAACTCGGATCTTCAAGGGCACGATCGGTTCCAACACGAGCGTTGAATCCGATAGGAAGTCCAAGTCGGAACTCGAAACTTCAAACGATATATAAAAAGGAAAAACCTGAGTCGGAACCCGGATCTTTAAAACAATGATAAAAATGAAAGAACCGGAGTTTTGAAAAACTCGAATCTTCAAGGTCACGATCGGTTCCAACACAAGCGTTGAATCCGATAGGAAGTCCGAGTCGGAACTCGAAACTTCAAACGATATATAAATAGGAAAAACCCGAGTCGAAACCTGGATCTTTACATAATCAAAAAAAGAAAACCCGAGTTTAAAAACTTGAATCTTCAACAGAACGATCGGTTCCAACATGAATGTCGAATCCGATAGGAAGTCCGAGTCGGAACTCGAAACTTCAGATGCCATATAAACGGAAAAACCTGAGTCGGAACCCAGATCTTTAAAATAATAAAAAAAGGAAATCTCGAGTTTGAAAACTCGAATCTTCAACGGAACGATCGGTTCCAACACGAATGTTGAATCTGATAGGAAGTTCGAGTCGGAACTCGAAACTTCAAATGCCATATAAAAGGAAAAACCTGAGTCGGAACCCGGATCTTTAAAATAATAAAAAAAGGAAAACTCGAGTTTGAAAACTCGAATCTTCAACGAAACGATTAGTTCTAAAACGAATGTTGAATCCGATAGGAAGTCCAAGTCGGAACTCGAAACTTCAAATGCCATATAAAAGAAAAAACCCGAGTCGAAACCCGGATCTTTAAAATAATAAAAAAAGGAAAACCCGAGTTTGAAAAATCGAATCTTCAACGGAACGATCGGTTCCAACACGAATGTTGAATCCGATAGGAAGTCCGAGTCGGAACTCGAAACTTTAGATGTCATATAAAAGGAAAAACCCGAGTCGGAACCCGTATCTTTAAAATAATAAAAAACGGAAAACCCGAGTTTGAAAACTCGAATCTTCAACGGAACGATCGGTTCCAACACGAATGTTGAATCCGATAGGAAGTCCGAGTCGGAACTCGAAACTTCAAATGCCATATAAAAGGAAAAACCCGAGTCGGATCCCGGATCTTTAAAATAATAAAAAAAGGAAAACCTGAGTTTGAAAACTCGAATCTTCAACGGAACAATCGGTTCCAACACGAATGTTGAATCCAATAGGAAGTCCGAGTCGGAACTCAAAACTTCAAATGCCATATAAAAAGAAAAACTCGAGTCGGAACCCGGATCTTTAAAATAATAAAAAAAGGAAAACCCGAGTTTGAAAACTCGAATCTTCAACGGAACGATCGGTTCCAACACGAATGTTGAATCCGATAGGAAGTCTGAGTCAGAACTCAAAACTTCAAATGCCATATAAAAAGGAAAAACCCGAGTCGGAACCCGGATCTTTAAAATAATAAAAAAAGTTAAACCCGAGTTTGAAAACTCGAATCTTCAACGGAACGATCGGTTCCAACATGAATGTCGAATCCGATAGGAAGTCCGAGTCGGAACTCAAAACTTCAAATGCCAAATAAAAAGAAAAAACCCGAGTCGGAACCCGTAGCTTTAAAAACAAAAATGAAAACAAAAACAAAACAAAAACCTAAGTCGGAATTCAGACAGGAAGGAAATAATTTCTACCCAAGAGTCGGATTTTAGAGGGATTGACAAAATGTATGAATAGATTCCGACAATGAAGAGGATGGGAGATTTATTCGAGACCCTTGACCCAAGATGGCCTAAGATCCGAATCTAGTTATGACAGCTTTAGGATTTTCCCTTATCCTGAAAGAGTATAGAATAAAATTTGATGTGAATTGAGGAATTTATGAGAAATAATTCAGGTTTATCCCTTAACCTGAGAGGGAAAAGAATAAAATTTATAAACATGGAGAAGAATTTAAAGAAATTTATTGAAAATTTACTTTAAAAAGAATTCTCACGGGTAGCACCGGTGCTCCTATGAGGGGTATCGGGATTATCCTTTGTCCTGAATGGGAAAAAGAATAGAATTTAAGAAAAATAAATGAAGAGAAATTGATATAAATTTAGAGAATCAATAAAGGTTGACGAAACTGGTATTTACAAAAGAATCCTCATAGGTAGCGTTATTGCTCCTACGAGGGGTCTCAGGATTATCCCTATCCTGAATGGGAACACCTCAGACAACGAGGGTCAGGTTTTATCACTTAACCTGAAAGGGAAGGAATAGAAGAATACCTCATTGAAAAGAGGCATCAGGTTTATCCCTTAACCTGAAAGGGAAGGAATAGAAGAATACGTCATTGAAAAGAGGCATCAGGTTTATCCCTTAACCTAAAAGGGAAAAGAATAGAATAGAATGTTTGGGGAAAATTAATAAAGAGAAATTGATAGACATTTACAAAATCGAGAAGAATTGTCTTTACAAAAGAATTCTCATAGGTAGCATTATTGCTCCTATGAGGGGTCTCAGGATTATCCCTTATCCTGAATGGGAACACCTCGGACAACGAGGGCCAGGTTTATCCCTTAACCTGAGCGGGAAAATGAATAAAAGAATACCTCATGGGAAAGAGGCATCGGGTTTATCCCTTAACCTGAAAGGGTAAAAGAAAAATACCTCATGGGAAAGAGGCATCAGGTTTATCCCTTAACCTGAAAGGGTAAAAGAAAAATACCTCACGGGAAAGAGGCATCAGGTTTATCCCTTAACCTGAAAGGGTAAAAGAAAAATACCTCATGGGAAAGAGGCATCAGATTTATCCCTTAACCTGAAAGGGTAAAAGAAAAATACCTCACGGGAAAGAGGCATCAGGTTTATCCCTTAACCTGAAAGGGTAAAAGAAAAAATAAAATTGATAAAATTTAATGAAATTGATAAAAAATTGATAAAATTTTGACAAAAATTGATAAAAATAATAAATTAACGCAAAATTGAAAAATGAAATGAATGCAATTTAATAAAGACAACAAGATTAACTGAAAAATTGATAAGATTTTTTTAGAAAAGAGAGTTTGTCTGATCCTGCCTGCATATGGGATCTTGAAAGGAAAATGTTTATTTAAAAGATAGGTGAGAAATCATTTTGGGGAAGAAGACCAACTGCTAGGAGAATGATCGGCGTGAGATCCAATCCTTTAAATCAAACATGAGAGATCATCATGAGGGTCAATCTTTGAAGGCAATGGTTTGAAAACCTACCTTTGAAAAAAAAAGAAGGTCAACAATAGATTTGATTTGGAGAATGACGGTTCAAAACCAATTTTGGAAATAAGATCAACACGAGGGTTGATTTTTTTAATATAATGATTTGAAACCAACCTTGGAAGACAAGACCAACACAGGGGTTGATCTTTGAATATAATGGTTTGAAACCCATTTTTTGAAAACATGATCAATACGAGGGTTGATAAGGGTTTAAAAACCCATTTTTGGAAAATTTGATCAACACGAGGGTTGATAAGGGTTTGAAAATCCATTTTTGGAAATATGATCAACACTAGGGTTGATAATGGTTTGAAACCCATCTTTTGAAAACATGATCAACACGAGGGTTGATAATGGTTTGAAACCCATCTTTTGAAAGCATGATCAACACGATGGTTGATAATGGTTCACAACCCATCAACACAAGGTTTGATTTTTGAAGAAGGTTGGACCAAAGAATATTTGAACTCTTTGGTTATGAAGACTTTCAAAATTTCATGATTTTTGGAAAACCCTCATAGGTAATATCATTTCTCTCATGAATGATGTCAGAATTGTCCCACATTCTGAAAAGAACAGGAATTTAAATGCCCCAGTATGGCAAAAGAAGAAGTATTGAATATAAAAGATATAAAGGAAATTGACATTTCATTGATAAGCAAAGGTTCGAAAATTGAATATTTACAAGAACTTTGAAAGGAAAAGATTCATAGAAGACTAGGCTGACTTGCCCCTACAAGATGACTAACAAAAAGAGACGAAAGCAGAAAACTTTAGCTTTATCAATTCTTCGGGTGATCCGGAAGAGTCTAGGTTGGAACTGCAGGTTGCTCCCCTCCTTCTTCTGGTACCAAAATTTCTTTGTCGATGAAATCCTGTATGATGTTTTTGAGGACGAAGGAATGCTCTGTATCGTGCCCCCTTACTTGATGAAATTTGCAGAAACACTCTTTCCATTTTCCCATGGTGATCGAAGGATCAACTCTCTTGGGAAGTTTGATCATATCTTCCGTGAGCAGGTATTCGAGAACCTCCTCGACTGGCTGACCTAAAGGGGAAAACTCGCGATCGTAACTCCAGCCATCATGCTTTGTTTCCTTTGGCTTGCCTGATTTTTGTCGAGAGTTGTCCCTTTCCTGAGAGCTAGACTGAGCATGCTTGGTTAGGGGGATCAGGCACTTTTCTTCTTCGTCTTCAACAAAAAGATTCTTATCAATGCAGTCATGAATAATGTTTTTGAAGACAAAGCAATGATCAGTGTCATGTCCTGTCGTCCGATGGAATTTGCAGAATTGGTTCTTGTATTTTCCCAAGATAGTGGAAGAACTCGTGGCTTTTGGGAGCCTGACCAATCTCTTGGTCAACATGTATTCGAGAACTTTATCCAACAGCTCATCCAAGGGAGTGAAATCTCGGTTACTGCTCCAATCTTTGCGTTTTGGCTCTCCCTGATTCTTCTCCTTCTGCGGAGGACCGGATTGAAGCAGTTCATCTTGGTTTCTGCTGAACTTTCCCTTCTGGTTTCTAGATGACTCCAAATTGCTGTTTTGATTGCCCGGGTTGCCTTTGTAGCTGCCCCTGCTGGTTTTAGAACTTTTTGCACTGCCATCGTTGTGCTTGCTCATTGGGAAGGTGACAGGTGCCTCTTCCTTGTAGGAGCTTTTCCAAAACTGGCTTCAGCCTACTCGGATAATATCTCAACCATCATCTTTTTGAACAACCGATATATAGCAAGATCAATCTCATTCTGGTTGTCCTGAACTCCTTTGGCAAACCTCTGAGAGTCCATTTCTCAATTCTTGCTTCTAACTGGTGTGGTTTTTTATCTTAGTCTGAACCACCCGTTAATACCAAATGCTCTCTCTATAGGGCAGAATGGGACCCTTTTAGAAAGATTTTGGAGGAAACTTTGATAAAGGAAGAAATCAAATTGACAAAGAGATATCCCACTACTAGGGATTGAGTCCGCACGACAATCGTATTATTTCCTCGTGAGAAGAAATAAACAATTTAGAATATGATTAAAAGGACATCTCTTGATGAAAGAGATTTTTGTGATAAAATAGATTTAGAAGATACATAGAAGAAAATTTTAGAATAATAGATGGTAAATTTTGAAAAATTGGAAAAATTGCAGGCATGATAAAAAAAGAATTTAAAGAAATCAGAAAAAGAAAAGAAAATACACCTGGGGTTTCTAAAGATAAGGAAAATTTTGAATAATATACCCAGGGTTTTGGAAAGGTTTGATACATATATACATATATGAAAACACGAGAGACATTGCATAACCAAAACCACACAAACAAGGATATGCATACAGCATTCCCTAAAAGCTGACTCTAAATGCAATATTTGAAATGGCTTGTAGGACCTTAATCCTAACTCTATGGTTCAGATCATCCGATTCCAATCAAGGTATGCTGGTATACTCAAGCCGAGGCTCGAAGTACGTGGCATAAATAATTCTCCGGTTCTAAGGTAAAGTCTTCCCAACATCCTTGAGCACCTACCGATATACCTCAGACTATGGCCCTTAGGTACGTGGTAGGGGGGCGCGAACCCAAATAAGTGGTACAATTGTGAGGCTCTCTCCCAAACTATGGTTCAGTGAGACAACCCAGCAACGTGAAGACCAGGACAATATAGGTAGGGATGTTTTCAAAAACATGATCAACATGCAGATAAAACCAGAAGGCTCTAAAGCAAGTCTTAAAGAGATAGATTTAAATAAAAAGAAGCATACACTTGCATACATTGTTTACATTCAATCCCTAAAATTGAGGAGAGTTGTATTTTAGACCTAAATCTAATGTGAACATGGAATAATCTACTCAATATGGTCCTACCAAACCATACTTAGATCCTATATGCAATGATGTTAGCTTAGGACAGAGTCTAGGCTCCTAAGGTTTTGCATGAAAATGTAGCTGACATAGGAGAATAAAGACTTAGAAAATATTAAAGCAAAGCAAAGGCATAATTTGACCAGACGAAGAAGGGTCCCATCACGGTCGCCAAAACTGTGATCATCGCAAAATTTTTCCTCTCTTGTGGTTTTTCTCTCTTCCTTCTCTTTCCCTTTTCTAACCTCTTATTTTTCTCCTTTTTGAAGGGAGAAAAAAATAAAAGCCAGAAAAGAAGGAGAGAAGAAAAAAGAAAAGAGAGAAGAGGAATTCTTTTGCAGGGTCTCACTTGACCTTGATTTGAAAATATTTAGAAATTTAACTCGCCTCCGTTTTGAAATATATAACGGGAAAAAATGGAGAGACGAGATTCACTCGTCGGTACGAGGTTCGACCGTTCCTGGCGCCTTTACCAGGGTCCTCACAGATAAAGGATGAGGTATAGTGGTGGATGGGTGCAGGGAGTCCCGATTGATGAAGAAAAGAAGGTCAGGATCGGTTCTAGAGAACCAAAAGAAAGTTAAGCTCAGAAACACAATACCAAATAACAAAAAAAAAAGGAGGAAGACGCAAACAAGATTTGCAACAGAAATTCATAACCCAAAAACACAAATGCTGCAAACAAAACCATCGACTAACAAAAACAAGAAAAACAACATACAAGAAGCAACCGATCACAGGCAAAATCCAAAAGCCCCAAAAAAAAATGCTGGTACACGCAGGCAGCTAGTCCAGCACATACATGTGCTTCATAACATCATGCACAAACAACATGGAGATTATGCCCTTACTTCTATTGAAGATCAATTTCCGATTGAAAAAAAAGGTTTCCACTGCATTCGTACAACCTCTTGATTGGCTCTTCTCGGAGGTATAAGGAACAACACGCACCCTGTTCCAGCGAGAGGAGGAGGTGAGAGGTCGCCGGCTCCGGTGGCCCAGCTTCTTCTACCAAGAGGAGGCGGTGACCGTCGTGGGTGGGTCGAAAGGAAGAAGACGATACAGAGGTTAGAGAAGAGAGCGAGAGAAAGAGAGAGACGAGGGGATTTGTAGGAGAATGGGTCCCGAAAAGGATGGGTCGTTACCCCCACCCTGGCGGCTGCGCTACACCTTCCCTGCCCCTTTCCATTATTTTAGGGTTCCTTCAGAACCCTAACAGATTTCATCGGCCTGTGTATACCTCCTTTACTTAAAACCCTTTTATTTATTTATTTTTTTTTTATTTTTTTTTTCAATAAGGGGGGCGCGTGGCCCGGGTCCGAGACCCGCGGTCCATACACATTCTGGATGCGCGGATCCATAACTCATTTGAGTCCGTGATTTGGACCCATACGGGTCCAACTTATGGATTCGTATTTTCCATCATATATATACATTCATTATGTATATGTGGTATTCTATACACTGACCCTTCTTGAATTTGCTATGGATCCTGGATCCAAAAATTTTCTTCTTATTACTAGGATTGGAAACTCAGGATCCAAATAATGTAATTTGGATCCAAACCTTCAGGAGATGGGTATGGCTCCGAAATAAACTATTATGAATATTAGTTACGGTATTTCTTAAGGCCCGTTTTAAAATTCATGGATCCCTACAATTTATTCAGGATCCAATATCAATTCTAACCCAGATATTGAGGATTCTAAATCAGAGGTCCAAACAACAGATTGAAATTTACTATTAGATACCCACATAATATATTTATGATCCAATATCTACGATTTGAATAGAATATTAAGGATTTGACATTGAAGATCCAAACAGGATATCCGAGATCCAATTACAAATAAACAAATATCATGCTAAAGATATCCTTGTACCAGGTTAAAGATCTAAAACTCTAGTTTATTTATTGGATAAAAATCTCGGGTATTACAAAAACACCTTTAAAAACCTTTAAAAACACTAGTTTTAAAAACTAACTTTCAAAATGAGTTTTTCAAAATGAGTTTTTCAAAATGGTTTTGACTCTTCTAAACCTCTAACATTAACCAAGACATCAACTAACCCTAGTCTAGCCCTGACTGACTTGAATATGGTGCCACCCCGAGTGGGACCTACTTGAGTTTTTTTTTTTTTTCAAAAAGCGATTTTAAACTTGAAATTGAAGGAGTTTTCAAAAGGATTTTCAAAAGCAAACTTGAAATTCAAAGTTTTGAAATGGCATAGGGTTCTAACTGAGTCAGAACTCCTCTGGATATGGTGCCAACTGAGTGGGCCCACATCGAGTTTTGAAAATTTTGAAATAAACACTGAAAATGGCTTTGAAAAAGGGTTAAAATCGACATTTGAAATTCAAGATCTTTGAAAATAGGGTCTCAAGCGAACTGGAACTCCGAGTTAGAGTCCTGAACTCTTAAGACTCTGAGATTTTAAATTTTAGAATTCAAATGAAAGAATTTTTGAAAGATTTTATCGAGAAATGATGAAATAAGTCAGAAAACACAGTCAGGGTTAGACTCCTAACTCGACCGAACTCTAAAATAGAGTCCTGAACTAACTGGACTCTGTAAAATGACCTAAATTTTGAAAACAACCGAAAAGACTGAAGATGGAAGTAAACATACTTCAAAACAGATTTTTGACTGAATTTGGACTCTGGGACAGAGTCCTGATCGGACTGAAACTTTCAAAAATTTGAGAAATTTGATGAATAGAGAAATTCAGAAGCGACACCACCTAAATGGGCCTCATCTGAGAATTGAAATCAATTGAAATTGAGTTTGAAATGAATCCAGATCGTTTTCTAAGAAAGTATTTCAAAATATAAGGTCCCGGGTGTTGGAAAATGACAAAATGTTGAATAAAAACCCAGGTTTTAAAATTGTTTTTGAAAGAAAAGTTTTAAAACTCAAATCTGGATTGAATGTTTTGAAAACTGGAGTGCTGGATCTCAAGAATGAGATGCAATGACATGCAATGCAATGAGATGGTATGCCGAATGCATGTAATGATATGCAATGACACATGAAATGGACAAATACTGGATGAGGGTGAAAATTTGGGGTGTTTACACAGCCGGACCTCCTTCCAGTTATCTTCAAAATCCTCTGCTCCAGCCATCTTCTTTCTTGAAGCATCATCCACGTTAAAGCAGCCTACCAACCGTTGCAGCCACAAGTCGTTTTGGATTTGGTCCAGTCGCCTCAAAGTAGCCAACACCCAAGCTGCTTTCTTCTCTCCATTCCAACCGACCCAAGGTTAGCACATAGAACCTAAGTTCATGAGACATGGTGTTTTATTAAAATTTTAAATGCTTTAAGGTATGTATTTTCATTAATAGGCATCTTTCATTCTAAACCCACATGTGTTATGCATATGGACTAAGAAAATGAAAGATCTATCCAATTGATGGATTGGATCTTTCGTTTCGTAAGCCCATATCAAGAAGACGAATCATGTTTCCCATTGAATTTCGTTTTGCTCTTATATTTTATGAAATTTTATTCAAAAATATGCCTGTAGGTTGGTTTATTAGTCATTGCACTCGTGCCATATAGATTTCATTACTATTTAGCTTAGAATGTGTAACTTGTCATTTTGATATGAAATCCATGCACTATTTCACATGAATTCCGTCATCAATAAATTTTGTAAATTCTGTGTCTATCAAATTTATGTGTCGTTGATCTCCTACAAAGAACCCAAATCAAATCAGGTTTTGTAATTCCATTTAGAAAATCAAACCCTAATTCGGGTTTTGGACCTTCTGAAATCCCCAAATCTCCTTTTAGCAGATAAAAACTTTTGGAATCTCCTAGATGGACGATCCAAAATCCCCTAAAAAAATACCATGGTTCTTTGTTAAAGTCTACTATTTTTCAGCAAATTTATAGAATTTTTCAATGCGATTTAGGTTTGACCAAAAATCGATTTTCCCAGACCCCTGGGAAAATCTTGATTTTTCCTTGTCAGGGTATAGACAGACCCTAACGTGTTGTGTCCACTCAACCCATAGCCCGATGCAAAAGCTTTCAACACGAAAGTTGTTCCTAACCCATTTTCTTGTCATTTCCCAAAAAATGGAAATTTTTTGGATTATTCCAGTATTTTTCCCGAACTTATCTTTTCTGTTTGACAGATTCTCATGCCTGAGAATTCCAGAGATCCAGGTCTCTGATAACAGTGTGCCCATTTCCAAACAGTAACCCGAATCCCAATGATGTAAAAAAAGAAAATTTTCCTTTATTTGTCAGGATATTTTCCCACAATTTCAGTCATTTTCCCATCTGTCTGCTATTTTTACCACATTTTCTCCCGAAACCTGTCTGTTTCCCCTAAACCCTAGAGTCGCCAGATTCCGATCTGACTTGCCGGAGCTGTACAGCTCCGACCATAGGTCAAAACCAGAATGTGTAAAAGGAAAAAATCTTTGCTAACTGTCCTCTGTCACCTCATAAAATTTGGGAGATTTTTATGGAATTTTAATATCCGAAATCAAATTTAGAATCAACATTTTAGGCAAAATTTTGATTTTTTAGGATTTTTAGCAATTTTCCATATTAAGAAAATAACAAAAAAATAGATTTTCGAGATTCATTACTAGGCGTACATGCCAAATTTGGCACAATTCCAAGTTCATTTGCTTTATATGTTCGTTTATTTTTAAATTCAAAAGCGAAAATCAAGCAAAAATCGAGTCAAACTTGATATTTTATGATATTTTCGCTATTTTAGGGTTTTTATCATGTAAATAAGCATATCATGTCATATTAGAGTTAATTTCAATCTCATTTGAATTTCAATTTCTCATTTTTGCAAAATTTATTTCAAAAAAACCTGGTTTCAAGGCCATAGTCTTATGATCAGGGGCATTTTGGTTATTTTGACCTAAATTTCTAAATTTCAATCTTTAATTCTTAAAATTTTCATGCATATCATAATATTTCATCATATTATGTTTCATTTATTTTATTTGATTTTCAAATTTCCAAATTTTACAAAATTCTTTTAAACACCCTAATTTCAAGGTCATCAGGGTATTTTGGTCATTTTGACCTCAATTTTGAATCTCCAAGTTTAATTTTGAAATTTATTCATTATTTCTCATGTTTATTTCAAAGAGGGTATGATTCTAGGTTTATATCTGAATAATATCCGATAATTTCCAATATTTTCGGATAAATTCAGAAAAACCTACATTTCTGTGCTAACATAGTTTTCTAGTTTTGCAGGAACATTCAAGAAGAAGATTTTATTTTTTTACTTCATTTTAATTCAATGTAATATTAAATGTAATAATTTGGAATAAGAGTTACTTTTCTGGTTAGAATAGGATTGCATTGCATATAGTTTAATTTCTGTAAATTCTGATATCTTATGCATCATTCATGCACATTTTTCTCAAAAATCACTATGGTTGACACGAATGGCACGTGCACAAGCTCTTATGATGTTCCCGGATTTGTTGGGATTCGTATTTATGGCCATAGTCAGAATACGAAGAAAACCAAGATTTATGATCTTCCTTTAGCCACATTCAACCTACACTCTTAGGCTAACTTCAAAAATGCACTGCATTTCTCAAATTTTCAAAAGGATTTTCTCAATTCCTCAATGAAATTCCCTTTCAAATTCATTCATTCATTCAATTTGCATTATTTTCGAAATCATTTCCCAATTCCATTTTAGAAAAATTGATTTTCCCATGAATTTTCAAGTCTTTCTCAGGATTTGATTTTCCCAGAATCCTAAGTTTTCAAATGACATTTCAAAGCATTTCCCAAGTTCAAATCAAGATTTTCCAATGTTTTAAAGTTCTCAAATTTCAAAATCCCAAGAAGACGAATCATGTCCCCCATTGAATTTCGTTTTGGTCTTATATTTTATGAATTTTTATTCAAAAATATGCATGTAGGTCGGTTTATTAGTCATTGCATTCGTGCCATATAGATTTCATTACTATTTAGCTTAGAATGTGTAACTTGTCATTTTGATATGAAATCCATGCACTATTTCACATGAATTCCTTCATCAATAAATTTTGTAAATTCTGTGGCTATCAAATTTATGTGTCGTTGATCTCCTACAAAGAACCCAAATTAAATCAGGTTTTGTAATTCCATTTAGAAAATCAAACCCTAATTCGGGTTTTGGACCTTCTGAAATCCCCAAATCTCCTTTCAGCAGATAAAAACCTTTGGAATCTCCTAGATGGACGATCCAAACTCCTTTCAAAAAAATACCATGGTTCTTTGTTAAAGTCTACTTTTTCTCAGCAAATTTTTAGATTTTTTCAATGAGATTTAGGTTTGACCAAAAATCGATTTTCCCAGACCTCTGGGAAAATCTTGATTTTTCCTTGTCAGGGTATAGACAGACCTTAACGTGCTATGTCCACTCAAGCCGTAGCCCGATGCAAAAACTTTCAACACGAAAGTTTTTCTTAACCCATTTTCCTGTCATTTCCCAAAATTTAGAAATTTTTGTGATTATTCTAATATTTTTCCTGAATTTATCTTTTCTGTTTGACAGATTCTCATGACTGAGAATTCCAGAAATCTAGGTCTCTAATAACAGTGTGCCCATTTCCAAACAGTAACATGAATCCCAATGATGTAAAAAAAGAAAATTTTCCTCTATTTGTCAAAATATTTTCTCCCAATTTTAGTCATTTTCCCATCTGTCTGCTATTTTTACCACATTTTCTCTCGAAACCTGTCTGTTTCCCCTAAACCCTAGAGTCGCCAGATTCTGATCCGACTTGCCGGAGTTGTACAGCTCTGACCATAGATCAAAACTAAAATGTGTAAAAGGAAAAAATCTTTGCTCACTGTCCTCTGTCACCTCATGAAATTTGGGAGATTTTTATAGAATTTTGATATCCGAAATCAAATTTAGAATCAACATTTTAGGCAAAATTTTGATTTTTTAGGATTTATAGCTATTTTCTATATTAAGAAAATAATAAAAAAAATAAATTTTCAAGATTCATTATGTTTTTAGGGTTAGTCTAGGCGTACATGCCAAACTTGGCCCAATTCCAAGTTCATTTGCTTTATATGTTAGTTTATTTTTAAATTCAGAAGCGAAAATCAAGCGAAAATTGAGTCAAACTTGATATTTTATGATATTTTCGCTATTTTAAGGTTTTTATCATGTAAATAAGCATATCATCTCATATTAGAGTTAATTTCAATCTCGATTGCATTTCAATTTCTCATTTTTGCAAAATTTATTTCAAAAAAACCTGGTTTTAAGGCCATAGTCTTATGATCAGGGGCATTTTGGTTATTTTGACCTAAATTTCGAAATTTCAATCTTTAATTCTTAAAATTTTCTTGCATATCATAATATTTCATCATATTATGTTTGATTTATTTTATTTGATTTTCCAATTTCCAAATTTTACAAAATTTCTTTTAAAAAACCTTAATTTCAAGGTCATCAGGGGTAGTTTGGTCATTTTGACCTCAAGTTTGAATCTCCAAGTTTAATTTTGAAATTTATTCATTATTTCTCATGTTTATATCAAAGAGGGTATGATTCTAGGTTTATATCTGAATAATATCTGATAATTTCCAATATTTTTGGATAAATTCAGAAAAACCTACATTTCTGTGCTAACACTGTTTTCTAGTTTTGCAGGAACATTCAAGAAGAAGATTTTATTTTTTTACTTCATTTTAATTCAATGTAATATTAAATGTAATAATTTGGAATAATAGTTACTTTTCTGCTTAGAATAGGATTGCATTTCATATAGTTTAATTTATGTAAATTCTGATATCTTATGCATCATTCATGCACATTTTTCTCAAAAATCATTATGGTTGACACGAATGGCACGTGCACAAGCTCTTATGAAGTTCACGGATTTGGTGGGATTTGTATTTATGGCCATAGTCAGAATACGAAGAAAACCAAGATTTATGATCTTCCTATTAGCCACATTCAACCTACACTCTTAGGCAAAGTTAAAAAATGCACTGCATTTCTCAAGTTTTCAAAAGGATTTTCTCAATTCCTCAATGAAATTCCCTTTCAAATTCATTCATTCATTCAATTTGCATCATTTTTTAAATCATTTCCCAATTCCATTTTAGAAAAATCAATTTTCCCAAGAATTTCCAAGTCTTTCTCAGGATTTGATTTTCCCAGAATCCTAAGTTTTCAAATGACATTTCAAAAAAATTCCCAAGTTCAAATCAAGATTTTCCAATGTTTTAAAATTCTCAAATTTCAAAATCCCAAGAAGTCGAATCATGTCCCCCATTGAAATTCATTTTGGTCTTATACTTTATGAATTTTTATTCAAAAATATGCATGTAGGTCGGTTTATTAGTCATTGCATTCATGCCATATAGATTTCATTACTATTTAGCTTAGAATGTGTAACTTGTCATTTTGATATGAAATCCATGCACTATTTCACATGAATTCCTTCATTAATAAATTTTGTAAATTCTGTGGCTATCAAATTTATGTGTCGTTGATCTCCAACAAAGAACCCAAATTAAATCAAATTTTTTAATTCCATTTAGAAAATCAAACCCTAATTCGGGTTTTGGACCTTCTGAAATCCCCAAATCTCCTTTTAGCAGATAAAAACCTTTGGAATCTCCTAGATGGATGATCCAAAATCCCATCAAAAAAATACCATGGTTCTCTGTTAAAGTCTATCATTTCTCAGCAAATTTTTAGATTTTTTCAATGAGATTTATATTTGACCGAAAATTGATTTTCCCAGACCTCTGAAAAAACCTTGATTTTTCCTTGTCAGGGTATAGACAGACCCTAACGTGATGTGTCCACTCAAGCCTTAGCCCGATGCAAAAACTTTCAACACGAAAGTTGTTTCTAACCCATTTTCCTGTCATTTCCCAAAATTTGGAAATTTTTTGGATTATTCTAGTATTTTTCCCGAATTTATCTTTTCTGTTTGACAGATTCTCATGCCTGAGAATTCCAGAGATCCAGGTCTCTGATAACAGTGTGCCCATTTCCAAACAATAACCCGAATCCCAATGATGTAAAAAAAGAAAATTTTCCTTTATTTGTCAGGATATTTTCCCACAATTTCAGTCATTTTCCCATCTGTCTGCTATTTTTACCACATTTTCTCCCGAAACCTGTCTGTTTCCCCTAAACCCTAGAGTCGCCAGATTTCGATCCGACTTGCCGGAGCTGTACAGCTTCGACCATAGGTCAAAACCAGAATGTGTAAAAGGAAAAAATCTTTGCTAACTGTCCTTTGTCACCTCATAAAATTTGTGAGATTTTTATGGAATTTATATATCCGAAATCAAATTTAGAATCAACATTTTAGGCAAAATTTTGATTTTTTAGGATTTTTAGCAATTTTCCATATTAAGAAAATAACAAAAAAATAGAATTTTGAGATTCATTACTAGGCGTACATGCCAAATTTGGCCCAATTCCAAGTTCATTTGCTTTATATGTTAGTTTATTTTTAAATTCAGAAGCGAAAATCAAGCGAAAATTGAGTCAAACTTGATATTTTATGATATTTTCGCTATTTTAAGGTTTTTATCATGTAAATAAGCATATCATCTCATATTAGAGTTAATTTCAATCTCGATTGCATTTCAATTTCTCATTTTTGCAAAATTTATTTCAAAAAAACCTGGTTTTAAGGCCATAGTCTTATGATCAGGGGCATTTTGGTTATTTTGACTTAAATTTCGAAATTTCAATCTTTAATTCTTAAAATTTTCATGCATATCATAATATTTCATCATATCATGTTTGATTTATTTTATTTGATTTTCCAATTTCCAAATTTTACAAAATTTCTTTTAAAAAACCCTAATTTCAAGGTCATCAGGGTATTTTGGTCATTTTGACCTCAATTTTGAATCTCCAAGTTTAATTTTGAAATTTATTCATTATTTCTCATGTTTATTTCAAAGAGAGTATGATTCTAGGTTTATATCTGAATAATATCCGATAATTTCCAATATTTTCGGATAAATTTAGAAAAACCTACATTTCTGTGCTAACACTGTTTTCTAGTTTTGCAGGAACATTCAAGAAGAAGATTTTATTTTTTTATTTCATTTTAATTCAATGTAATATTAAATGTAATAATTTGGAATAAGAGTTACTTTTCTGGTTAGAATAGGATTGCATTGCATATAGTTTAATTTCTGTAAATTCTGATATCTTATGCATCATTCATGCACATTTTTCTCAAAAATCACTATGGTTGACACGAATGGCACGTGCACAAGCTCTTATGAAGTTCACGGATTTGGTGAGATTCGTATTTATGGCCATAGTCAGAATACGAAGAAAACCAAGATTTATGATCTTCCTATTAGCCACATTCAACCTACACTCTTAGGCTAACTTCAAAAATGCACTGCATTTCTCAAATTTTCAAAAGGATTTTCTCAATTCCTCAATGAAACTCCCTTTCAAATTCATTCATTCATTCAATTTGCATTATTTTCGAAATCATTTCCCAATTCCATTTTAGAAAAATTGATTTTCCCATGAATTTTCAAGTCTTTCTCAGGATTTGATTTTCCCAGAATCCTAAGTTTTCAAATGACATTTCAAAGCATTTCCCAAGTTCAAATCAAGATTTTCCAATGTTTTAAAGTTCTCAAATTTCAAAATCCCAAGAAGACGAATCATGTCCCCCATTGAATTTCGTTTTGGTCTTATATTTTATGAATTTTTATTCAAAAATATGCATGTAGGTCGGCTTATTAGTCATTGCATTCGTGCCATATAGATTTCATTACTATTTAGCTTAGAATGTGTAACTTGTCATTTTGATATGAAATCCATGCACTATTTCACATGAATTCCTTCATCAATAAATTTTGTAAATTCTGTGGCTATCAAATTTATGTGTCGTTGATCTCCTACAAAGAACCCAAATTAAATCAGTTTTTGTAATTCCATTTAGAAAATCAAACCCTAATTCGGGTTTTGGACCTTCTGAAATCCCCAAATCTCCTTTCAGCAGATAAAAACCTTTGGAATCTCCTAGATGGACGATCCAAAATTCTTTCAAAAAAATACCATGGTTCTTTGTTAAAGTCTACTATTTCTCAGCAAATTTTTGGATTTTTTCAATGAGATTTAGGTTTGACCAAAAATCGATTTTCCCAGACCTCTGAAAAAACCTTGTTTTTTCCTTGTCAGGGTATAGACAGACCCTAACGTGATGTGTCCACTCAAGCCTTAGACCGATGCAAAAACTTTCAACACGAAAGTTGTTTCTAACCCATTTTCCTGTCATTTCCCAAAATTTGGAAATTTTTTGGATTATTCTAGTATTTTTCCTGAATTTATCTTTTCTGTTTGACAGATTCTCATGCCTGAGAATTCCAGAGATCCAGGTCTCTGATAACAGTGTGGCCATTTCCAAACAGTAACCCGAATCCCAATGATGTAAAAAAAGAAAAATTTCCTTTATTTGTCAGGATATTTTCCCACAATTTCAGTCATTTTCCCATCTGTCTGCTATTTTTACCACATTTTCTCCCGAAACCTATCTGTTTCCCCTAAACCCTAGAGTCGCCAGATTCCGATCTGACTTGCTGGAGCTGTACAGCTCCGACCATAGGTCAAAACCAGAATGTGTAAAAGGAAAAAATATTTGCTAACTGTCCTCTGTCACCTCATAAAATTTGGGAGATTTTTATGGAATTTTAATATCCGAAATCAAATTTAGAATCAACATTTTAGGCAAAATTTTGATTTTTTAGGATTTTTAGCAGTTTTCCATATTAAGAAAATAACAAAAAAATAGATTTTCGAGATTCATTACTAGGCGTACATGCCAAATTTGGCACAATTCCAAGTTCATTTGCTTTATATGTTCGTTTATTTTTAAATTCATAAGCGAAAATCAAGCAAAAATCGAGTCAAACTTGATATTTTATGATATTTTCGCTATTTTAGGGTTTTTATCATGTAAATAAGCATATCATCTCATATTAGAGTTAATTTCAATCTTGATTGCATTTCAATTTCTCATTTTGCAAAATTTATTTAAAAAAAACCTGGTTTCAAGGCCATAGTCTTATGATCAGGGGCATTTTGGTTATTTTGACCTAAATTTCGAAATTTCAATCTTTAATTCTTAAAATTTTCATGCATATCATAATATTTCATCATATTATGTTTGATTTATTTTATTTGATTTTCCAATTTCCAAATTTTACAAAATTTCTTTTAAAAACCCTAATTTCAAGGTCATCAGGGTATTTTGGTCATTTTGACCTCAATTTTGAATCTCCAAGTTTAATTTTGAAATTTATTCATTATTTCTCATGTTTATTTCAAAGAGGGTATGATTCTAGGTTTATATCTGAATAATATTCGATAATTTCTAATATTTTCGGATAAATTCAGAAAAACCTACATTTCTGTGCTAACACTGTTTTCTAGTTTTGCAGGAACATTCAAGAAGAAGATTTTATTTTTTTTATTTCATTTTAATTCAATGTAATATTAAATGTAATAATTTGGAATAAGAGTTACTTTTTTGGTTAGAATAGGATTGCATTGCATATAGTTTAATTTCTGTAAATTCTGATATCTTATGCATCATTCATGCACATTTTTCTCAAAAATCACTATGGTTGACACGAATGGCACGTGCACAAGCTCTTATGAAGTTCACGGATTTGGTGGGATTCGTATTTATTGCCATAGTCAGAATACGAAGAAAACCAAGATTTATGATCTTCCTATTAGCCACATTCAACCTACACTCTTAGGCTAACTTCAAAAATGCACTGCATTTCTCAAATTTTCAAAAGGATTTTCTCATTTCCTCAATGAAATTCCCTTTCAAATTCATTCATTCATTCAATTTGCATTATTTTCGAAATCATTTCCCAATTCCATTTTAGAAAAATTGATTTTCCCATGAATTTTCAAGTCTTTCTCAGGATTTGATTTTCCCAGAATCCTAAGTTTTCAAATGACATTTCAAAGCATTTCCCAAGTTCAAATCAAGATTTTCCAATGTTTTAAAGTTCTCAAATTTCAAAATCCCAAGAAGACGAATCATGTCCCCCATTGAATTTCGTTTTGGTCTTATATTTTATGAATTTTTATTCAAAAATATGCATGTAGGTCGGTTTATTAGTCATTGCATTCGTGCCATATAGATTTCATTACTATTTAGCTTAGAATGTGTAACTTGTCATTTTGATATGAAATCCATGCACTATTTCACATGAATTCCTTCATCAATAAATTTTGTAAATTCTGTGGCTATCAAATTTATGTGTCGTTGATCTCCTACAAAGAACCCAAATTAAATCAGTTTTTGTAATTCCATTTAGAAAATCAAACCCTAATTCGGGTTTTGGACCTTCTGAAATCCCCAAATCTCCTTTCAGCAGATAAAAACCTTTGGAATCTCCTAGATGGACGATCCAAAATTCTTTCAAAAAAATACCATGGTTCTTTGTTAAAGTCTACTATTTCTCAGCAAATTTTTGGATTTTTTCAATGAGATTTAGGTTTGACCAAAAATCGATTTTCCCAGACCTCTGAAAAAACCTTGTTTTTTCCTTGTCAGGGTATAGACAGACCCTAACGTGATGTGTCCACTCAAGCCTTAGACCGATGCAAAAACTTTCAACACGAAAGTTGTTTCTAACCCATTTTCCTGTCATTTCCCAAAATTTGGAAATTTTTTGGATTATTCTAGTATTTTTCCTGAATTTATCTTTTCTGTTTGACAGATTCTCATGCCTGAGAATTCCAGAGATCCAGGTCTCTGATAACAGTGTGGCCATTTCCAAACAGTAACCCGAATCCCAATGTTGTAAAAAAAGAAAAATTTCCTTTATTTGTCAGGATATTTTCCCACAATTTCAGTCATTTTCCCATCTGTCTGCTATTTTTACCACATTTTCTCCCGAAACCTATCTGTTTCCCCTAAACCCTAGAGTCGCCAGATTCCGATCTGACTTGCTGGAGCTGTACAGCTCCGACCATAGGTCAAAACCAGAATGTGTAAAAGGAAAAAATCTTTGCTAACTGTCCTCTGTCACCTCATAAAATTTGGGAGATTTTTATGGAATTTTAATATCCGAAATCAAATTTAGAATCAACATTTTAGGCAAAATTTTGATTTTTTAGGATTTTTAGCAGTTTTCCATATTAAGAAAATAACAAAAAAATAGATTTTCGAGATTCATTACTAGGCGTACATGCCAAATTTGGCACAATTCCAAGTTCATTTGCTTTATATGTTCGTTTATTTTTAAATTCATAAGCGAAAATCAAGCAAAAATCGAGTCAAACTTGATATTTTATGATATTTTCGCTATTTTAGGGTTTTTATCATGTAAATAAGCATATCATCTCATATTAGAGTTAATTTCAATCTTGATTGCATTTCAATTTCTCATTTTGCAAAATTTATTTCAAAAAAACCTGGTTTCAAGGCCATAGTCTTATGATCAGGGGCATTTTGGTTATTTTGACCTAAATTTCGAAATTTCAATCTTTAATTCTTAAAATTTTCATGCATATCATAATATTTCATCATATTATGTTTGATTTATTTTATTTGATTTTCCAATTTCCAAATTTTACAAAATTTCTTTTAAAAACCCTAATTTCAAGGTCATCAGGGTATTTTGGTCATTTTGACCTCAATTTTGAATCTCCAAGTTTAATTTTGAAATTTATTCATTATTTCTCATGTTTATTTCAAAGAGGGTATGATTCTAGGTTTATATCTGAATAATATTCGATAATTTCTAATATTTTCGGATAAATTCAGAAAAACCTACATTTCTGTGCTAACACTGTTTTCTAGTTTTGCAGGAACATTCAAGAAGAAGATTTTATTTTTTTATTTCATTTTAATTCAATGTAATATTAAATGTAATAATTTGGAATAAGAGTTACTTTTCTAGTTAGAATAGGATTGCATTGCATATAGTTTAATTTCTGTAAATTCTGATATCTTATGCATCATTCATGCACATTTTTCTCAAAAATCACTATGGTTGACACGAATGGCACGTGCACAAGCTCTTATGAAGTTCACGGATTTGGTGGGATTCGTATTTATGGCCATAGTCAGAATACGAAGAAAACCAAGATTTATGATCTTCCTATTAGCCACATTCAACCTACACTCTTAGGCTAACTTCAAAAATGCACTGCATTTCTCAAATTTTCAAAAGGACTTTCTCAATTCCTCAATGAAATTCCCTTTCAAATTCATTCATTCATTCAATTTGCATTATTTTCGAAATCATTTCCCAAATCCATTTTAGAAAAATTGATTTTCCCATGAATTTTCAAGTCTTTCTCAGGATTTGATTTTCCCAGAATCCTAAGTTTTCAAATGACATTTCAAAGCATTTCCCAAGTTCAAATCAAGATTTTCCAATGTTTTAAAGTTCTCAAATTTCAAAATCCCAAGAAGACGAATCATGTCCCCCATTGAATTTCGTTTTGGTCTTATATTTTATGAATTTTTATTCAAAAATATGCATGTAGGTCGGTTTATTAGTCATTGCATTCGTGCCATATAGATTTCATTACTATTTAGCTTAGAATGTGTAACTTGTCATTTTGATATGAAATCCATGCACTATTTCACATGAATTCCTTCATCAATAAATTTTGTAAATTCTGTGGCTATCAAATTTATGTGTCGTTGATCTCCTACAAAGAACCCAAATTAAATCAGTTTTTGTAATTCCATTTAGAAAATCAAACCCTAATTCGGGTTTTGGACCTTCTGAAATCCCCAAATCTCCTTTCAGCAGATAAAAACCTTTGGAATCTCCTAGATGGACGATCCAAAATTCTTTCAAAAAAATACCATGGTTCTTTGTTAAAGTCTACTATTTCTCAGCAAATTTTTGGATTTTTTCAATGAGATTTAGGTTTGACCAAAAATCGATTTTCCCAGACCTCTGAAAAAACCTTGTTTTTTCCTTGTCAGGGTATAGACAGACCCTAACGTGATGTGTCCACTCAAGCCTTAGACCGATGCAAAAACTTTCAACACGAAAGTTGTTTCTAACCCATTTTCCTGTCATTTCCCAAAATTTGGAAATTTTTTGGATTATTCTAGTATTTTTCCTGAATTTATCTTTTCTGTTTGACAGATTCTCATGCCTGAGAATTCCAGAGATCCAGGTCTCTGATAACAGTGTGGCCATTTCCAAACAGTAACCCGAATCCCAATGTTGTAAAAAAAGAAAAATTTCCTTTATTTGTCAGGATATTTTCCCACAATTTCAGTCATTTTCCCATCTGTCTGCTATTTTTACCACATTTTCTCCCGAAACCTATCTGTTTCCCCTAAACCCTAGAGTCGCCAGATTCCGATCTGACTTGCTGGAGCTGTACAGCTCCGACCATAGGTCAAAACCAGAATGTGTAAAAGGAAAAAATCTTTGCTAACTGTCCTCTGTCACCTCATAAAATTTGGGAGATTTTTATGGAATTTTAATATCCGAAATCAAATTTAGAATCAACATTTTAGGCAAAATTTTGATTTTTTAGGATTTTTAGCAGTTTTCCATATTAAGAAAATAACAAAAAAATAGATTTTCGAGATTCATTACTAGGCGTACATGCCAAATTTGGCACAATTCCAAGTTCATTTGCTTTATATGTTCGTTTATTTTTAAATTCATAAGCGAAAATCAAGCAAAAATCGAGTCAAACTTGATATTTTATGATATTTTCGCTATTTTAGGGTTTTTATCATGTAAATAAGCATATCATCTCATATTAGAGTTAATTTCAATCTTGATTGCATTTCAATTTCTCATTTTGCAAAATTTATTTCAAAAAAACCTGGTTTCAAGGCCATAGTCTTATGATCAGGGGCATTTTGGTTATTTTGACCTAAATTTCGAAATTTCAATCTTTAATTCTTAAAATTTTCATGCATATCATAATATTTCATCATATTATGTTTGATTTATTTTATTTGATTTTCCAATTTCCAAATTTTACAAAATTTCTTTTAAAAACCCTAATTTCAAGGTCATCAGGGTATTTTGGTCATTTTGACCTCAATTTTGAATCTCCAAGTTTAATTTTGAAATTTATTCATTATTTCTCATGTTTATTTCAAAGAGGGTATGATTCTAGGTTTATATCTGAATAATATTCGATAATTTCTAATATTTTCGGATAAATTCAGAAAAACCTACATTTCTGTGCTAACACTGTTTTCTAGTTTTGCAGGAACATTCAAGAAGAAGATTTTATTTTTTTTATTTCATTTTAATTCAATGTAATATTAAATGTAATAATTTGGAATAAGAGTTACTTTTCTGGTTAGAATAGGATTGCATTGCATATAGTTTAATTTCTGTAAATTCTGATATCTTATGCATCATTCATGCACATTTTTCTCAAAAATCACTATGGTTGACACGAATGGCACGTGCACAAGCTCTTATGAAGTTCACGGATTTGGTGGGATTCGTATTTATTGCCATAGTCAGAATACGAAGAAAACCAAGATTTATGATCTTCCTATTAGCCACATTCAACCTACACTCTTAGGCTAACTTCAAAAATGCACTGCATTTCTCAAATTTTCAAAAGGATTTTCTCATTTCCTCAATGAAATTCCCTTTCAAATTCATTCATTCATTCAATTTGCATTATTTTCGAAATCATTTCCCAATTCCATTTTAGAAAAATTGATTTTCCCATGAATTTTCAAGTCTTTCTCAGGATTTGATTTTCCCAGAATCCTAAGTTTTCAAATGACATTTCAAAGCATTTCCCAAGTTCAAATCAAGATTTTCCAATGTTTTAAAGTTCTCAAATTTCAAAATCCCAAGAAGACGAATCATGTCCCCCATTGAATTTCGTTTTGGTCTTATATTTTATGAATTTTTATTCAAAAATATGCATGTAGGTCGGTTTATTAGTCATTGCATTCGTGCCATATAGATTTCATTACTATTTAGCTTAGAATGTGTAACTTGTCATTTTGATATGAAATCCATGCACTATTTCACATGAATTCCTTCATCAATAAATTTTGTAAATTCTGTGGCTATCAAATTTATGTGTCGTTGATCTCCTACAAAGAACCCAAATTAAATCAGTTTTTGTAATTCCATTTAGAAAATCAAACCCTAATTCGGGTTTTGGACCTTCTGAAATCCCCAAATCTCCTTTCAGCAGATAAAAACCTTTGGAATCTCCTAGATGGACGATCCAAAATTCTTTCAAAAAAATACCATGGTTCTTTGTTAAAGTCTACTATTTCTCAGCAAATTTTTGGATTTTTTCAATGAGATTTAGGTTTGACCAAAAATCGATTTTCCCAGACCTCTGAAAAAACCTTGTTTTTTCCTTGTCAGGGTATAGACAGACCCTAACGTGATGTGTCCACTCAAGCCTTAGACCGATGCAAAAACTTTCAACACGAAAGTTGTTTCTAACCCATTTTCCTGTCATTTCCCAAAATTTGGAAATTTTTTGGATTATTCTAGTATTTTTCCTGAATTTATCTTTTCTGTTTGACAGATTCTCATGCCTGAGAATTCCAGAGATCCAGGTCTCTGATAACAGTGTGGCCATTTCCAAACAGTAACCCGAATCCCAATGTTGTAAAAAAAGAAAAATTTCCTTTATTTGTCAGGATATTTTCCCACAATTTCAGTCATTTTCCCATCTGTCTGCTATTTTTACCACATTTTCTCCCGAAACCTATCTGTTTCCCCTAAACCCTAGAGTCGCCAGATTCCGATCTGACTTGCTGGAGCTGTACAGCTCCGACCATAGGTCAAAACCAGAATGTGTAAAAGGAAAAAATCTTTGCTAACTGTCCTCTGTCACCTCATAAAATTTGGGAGATTTTTATGGAATTTTAATATCCGAAATCAAATTTAGAATCAACATTTTAGGCAAAATTTTGATTTTTTAGGATTTTTAGCAGTTTTCCATATTAAGAAAATAACAAAAAAATAGATTTTCGAGATTCATTACTAGGCGTACATGCCAAATTTGGCACAATTCCAAGTTCATTTGCTTTATATGTTCGTTTATTTTTAAATTCATAAGCGAAAATCAAGCAAAAATCGAGTCAAACTTGATATTTTATGATATTTTCGCTATTTTAGGGTTTTTATCATGTAAATAAGCATATCATCTCATATTAGAGTTAATTTCAATCTTGATTGCATTTCAATTTCTCATTTTGCAAAATTTATTTCAAAAAAACCTGGTTTCAAGGCCATAGTCTTATGATCAGGGGCATTTTGGTTATTTTGACCTAAATTTCGAAATTTCAATCTTTAATTCTTAAAATTTTCATGCATATCATAATATTTCATCATATTATGTTTGATTTATTTTATTTGATTTTCCAATTTCCAAATTTTACAAAATTTCTTTTAAAAACCCTAATTTCAAGGTCATCAGGGTATTTTGGTCATTTTGACCTCAATTTTGAATCTCCAAGTTTAATTTTGAAATTTATTCATTATTTCTCATGTTTATTTCAAAGAGGGTATGATTCTAGGTTTATATCTGAATAATATTCGATAATTTCTAATATTTTCGGATAAATTCAGAAAAACCTACATTTCTGTGCTAACACTGTTTTCTAGTTTTGCAGGAACATTCAAGAAGAAGATTTTATTTTTTTATTTCATTTTAATTCAATGTAATATTAAATGTAATAATTTGGAATAAGAGTTACTTTTCTAGTTAGAATAGGATTGCATTGCATATAGTTTAATTTCTGTAAATTCTGATATCTTATGCATCATTCATGCACATTTTTCTCAAAAATCACTATGGTTGACACGAATGGCACGTGCACAAGCTCTTATGAAGTTCACGGATTTGGTGGGATTCGTATTTATGGCCATAGTCAGAATACGAAGAAAACCAAGATTTATGATCTTCCTATTAGCCACATTCAACCTACACTCTTAGGCTAACTTCAAAAATGCACTGCATTTCTCAAATTTTCAAAAGGACTTTCTCAATTCCTCAATGAAATTCCCTTTCAAATTCATTCATTCATTCAATTTGCATTATTTTCGAAATCATTTCCCAAATCCATTTTAGAAAAATTGATTTTCCCATGAATTTTCAAGTCTTTCTCAGGATTTGATTTTCCCAGAATCCTAAGTTTTCAAATGACATTTCAAAGCATTTCCCAAGTTCAAATCAAGATTTTCCAATGTTTTAAAGTTCTCAAATTTCAAAATCCCAAGAAGACGAATCATGTCCCCCATTGAATTTCGTTTTGGTCTTATATTTTATGAATTTTTATTCAAAAATATGCATGTAGGTCGGTTTATTAGTCATTGCATTCGTGCCATATAGATTTCATTACTATTTAGCTTAGAATGTGTAACTTGTCATTTTGATATGAAATCCATGCACTATTTCACATGAATTCCTTCATCAATAAATTTTGTAAATTCTGTGGCTATCAAATTTATGTGTCGTTGATCTCCTACAAAGAACCCAAATTAAATCAGTTTTTGTAATTCCATTTAGAAAATCAAACCCTAATTCGGGTTTTGGACCTTCTGAAATCCCCAAATCTCCTTTCAGCAGATAAAAACCTTTGGAATCTCCTAGATGGACGATCCAAAATTCTTTCAAAAAAATACCATGGTTCTTTGTTAAAGTCTACTATTTCTCAGCAAATTTTTGGATTTTTTCAATGAGATTTAGGTTTGACCAAAAATCGATTTTCCCAGACCTCTGAAAAAACCTTGTTTTTTCCTTGTCAGGGTATAGACAGACCCTAACGTGATGTGTCCACTCAAGCCTTAGACCGATGCAAAAACTTTCAACACGAAAGTTGTTTCTAACCCATTTTCCTGTCATTTCCCAAAATTTGGAAATTTTTTGGATTATTCTAGTATTTTTCCTGAATTTATCTTTTCTGTTTGACAGATTCTCATGCCTGAGAATTCCAGAGATCCAGGTCTCTGATAACAGTGTGGCCATTTCCAAACAGTAACCCGAATCCCAATGATGTAAAAAAAGAAAAATTTCCTTTATTTGTCAGGATATTTTCCCACAATTTCAGTCATTTTCCCATCTGTCTGCTATTTTTACCACATTTTCTCCCGAAACCTATCTGTTTCCCCTAAACCCTAGAGTCGCCAGATTCCGATCTGACTTGCTGGAGCTGTACAGCTCCGACCATAGGTCAAAACCAGAATGTGTAAAAGGAAAAAATCTTTGCTAACTGTCCTCTGTCACCTCATAAAATTTGGGAGATTTTTATGGAATTTTAATATCCGAAATCAAATTTAGAATCAACATTTTAGGCAAAATTTTGATTTTTTAGGATTTTTAGCAGTTTTCCATATTAAGAAAATAACAAAAAAATAGATTTTCGAGATTCATTACTAGGCGTACATGCCAAATTTGGCACAATTCCAAGTTCATTTGCTTTATATGTTCGTTTATTTTTAAATTCATAAGCGAAAATCAAGCAAAAATCGAGTCAAACTTGATATTTTATGATATTTTCGCTATTTTAGGGTTTTTATCATGTAAATAAGCATATCATCTCATATTAGAGTTAATTTCAATCTTGATTGCATTTCAATTTCTCATTTTGCAAAATTTATTTAAAAAAAACCTGGTTTCAAGGCCATAGTCTTATGATCAGGGGCATTTTGGTTATTTTGACCTAAATTTCGAAATTTCAATCTTTAATTCTTAAAATTTTCATGCATATCATAATATTTCATCATATTATGTTTGATTTATTTTATTTGATTTTCCAATTTCCAAATTTTACAAAATTTCTTTTAAAAACCCTAATTTCAAGGTCATCAGGGTATTTTGGTCATTTTGACCTCAATTTTGAATCTCCAAGTTTAATTTTGAAATTTATTCATTATTTCTCATGTTTATTTCAAAGAGGGTATGATTCTAGGTTTATATCTGAATAATATTCGATAATTTCTAATATTTTCGGATAAATTCAGAAAAACCTACATTTCTGTGCTAACACTGTTTTCTAGTTTTGCAGGAACATTCAAGAAGAAGATTTTATTTTTTTTATTTCATTTTAATTCAATGTAATATTAAATGTAATAATTTGGAATAAGAGTTACTTTTTTGGTTAGAATAGGATTGCATTGCATATAGTTTAATTTCTGTAAATTCTGATATCTTATGCATCATTCATGCACATTTTTCTCAAAAATCACTATGGTTGACACGAATGGCACGTGCACAAGCTCTTATGAAGTTCACGGATTTGGTGGGATTCGTATTTATTGCCATAGTCAGAATACGAAGAAAACCAAGATTTATGATCTTCCTATTAGCCACATTCAACCTACACTCTTAGGCTAACTTCAAAAATGCACTGCATTTCTCAAATTTTCAAAAGGATTTTCTCATTTCCTCAATGAAATTCCCTTTCAAATTCATTCATTCATTCAATTTGCATTATTTTCGAAATCATTTCCCAATTCCATTTTAGAAAAATTGATTTTCCCATGAATTTTCAAGTCTTTCTCAGGATTTGATTTTCCCAGAATCCTAAGTTTTCAAATGACATTTCAAAGCATTTCCCAAGTTCAAATCAAGATTTTCCAATGTTTTAAAGTTCTCAAATTTCAAAATCCCAAGAAGACGAATCATGTCCCCCATTGAATTTCGTTTTGGTCTTATATTTTATGAATTTTTATTCAAAAATATGCATGTAGGTCGGTTTATTAGTCATTGCATTCGTGCCATATAGATTTCATTACTATTTAGCTTAGAATGTGTAACTTGTCATTTTGATATGAAATCCATGCACTATTTCACATGAATTCCTTCATCAATAAATTTTGTAAATTCTGTGGCTATCAAATTTATGTGTCGTTGATCTCCTACAAAGAACCCAAATTAAATCAGTTTTTGTAATTCCATTTAGAAAATCAAACCCTAATTCGGGTTTTGGACCTTCTGAAATCCCCAAATCTCCTTTCAGCAGATAAAAACCTTTGGAATCTCCTAGATGGACGATCCAAAATTCTTTCAAAAAAATACCATGGTTCTTTGTTAAAGTCTACTATTTCTCAGCAAATTTTTGGATTTTTTCAATGAGATTTAGGTTTGACCAAAAATCGATTTTCCCAGACCTCTGAAAAAACCTTGTTTTTTCCTTGTCAGGGTATAGACAGACCCTAACGTGATGTGTCCACTCAAGCCTTAGACCGATGCAAAAACTTTCAACACGAAAGTTGTTTCTAACCCATTTTCCTGTCATTTCCCAAAATTTGGAAATTTTTTGGATTATTCTAGTATTTTTCCTGAATTTATCTTTTCTGTTTGACAGATTCTCATGCCTGAGAATTCCAGAGATCCAGGTCTCTGATAACAGTGTGGCCATTTCCAAACAGTAACCCGAATCCCAATGTTGTAAAAAAAGAAAAATTTCCTTTATTTGTCAGGATATTTTCCCACAATTTCAGTCATTTTCCCATCTGTCTGCTATTTTTACCACATTTTCTCCCGAAACCTATCTGTTTCCCCTAAACCCTAGAGTCGCCAGATTCCGATCTGACTTGCTGGAGCTGTACAGCTCCGACCATAGGTCAAAACCAGAATGTGTAAAAGGAAAAAATCTTTGCTAACTGTCCTCTGTCACCTCATAAAATTTGGGAGATTTTTATGGAATTTTAATATCCGAAATCAAATTTAGAATCAACATTTTAGGCAAAATTTTGATTTTTTAGGATTTTTAGCAGTTTTCCATATTAAGAAAATAACAAAAAAATAGATTTTCGAGATTCATTACTAGGCGTACATGCCAAATTTGGCACAATTCCAAGTTCATTTGCTTTATATGTTCGTTTATTTTTAAATTCATAAGCGAAAATCAAGCAAAAATCGAGTCAAACTTGATATTTTATGATATTTTCGCTATTTTAGGGTTTTTATCATGTAAATAAGCATATCATCTCATATTAGAGTTAATTTCAATCTTGATTGCATTTCAATTTCTCATTTTGCAAAATTTATTTCAAAAAAACCTGGTTTCAAGGCCATAGTCTTATGATCAGGGGCATTTTGGTTATTTTGACCTAAATTTCGAAATTTCAATCTTTAATTCTTAAAATTTTCATGCATATCATAATATTTCATCATATTATGTTTGATTTATTTTATTTGATTTTCCAATTTCCAAATTTTACAAAATTTCTTTTAAAAACCCTAATTTCAAGGTCATCAGGGTATTTTGGTCATTTTGACCTCAATTTTGAATCTCCAAGTTTAATTTTGAAATTTATTCATTATTTCTCATGTTTATTTCAAAGAGGGTATGATTCTAGGTTTATATCTGAATAATATTCGATAATTTCTAATATTTTCGGATAAATTCAGAAAAACCTACATTTTTGTGCTAACACTGTTTTCTAGTTTTGCAGGAACATTCAAGAAGAAGATTTTATTTTTTTATTTCATTTTAATTCAATGTAATATTAAATGTAATAATTTGGAATAAGAGTTACTTTTCTAGTTAGAATAGGATTGCATTGCATATAGTTTAATTTCTGTAAATTCTGATATCTTATGCATCATTCATGCACATTTTTCTCAAAAATCACTATGGTTGACACGAATGGCACGTGCACAAGCTCTTATGAAGTTCACGGATTTGGTGGGATTCGTATTTATGGCCATAGTCAGAATACGAAGAAAACCAAGATTTATGATCTTCCTATTAGCCACATTCAACCTACACTCTTAGGCTAACTTCAAAAATGCACTGCATTTCTCAAATTTTCAAAAGGACTTTCTCAATTCCTCAATGAAATTCCCTTTCAAATTCATTCATTCATTCAATTTGCATTATTTTCGAAATCATTTCCCAAATCCATTTTAGAAAAATTGATTTTCCCATGAATTTTCAAGTCTTTCTCAGGATTTGATTTTCCCAGAATCCTAAGTTTTCAAATGACATTTCAAAGCATTTCCCAAGTTCAAATCAAGATTTTCCAATGTTTTAAAGTTCTCAAATTTCAAAATCCCAAGAAGACGAATCATGTCCCCCATTGAATTTCGTTTTGGTCTTATATTTTATGAATTTTTATTCAAAAATATGCATGTAGGTCGGTTTATTAGTCATTGCATTCGTGCCATATAGATTTCATTACTATTTAGCTTAGAATGTGTAACTTGTCATTTTGATATGAAATCCATGCACTATTTCACATGAGTTCCTTCATCAATAAATTTTGTAAATTCTGTGGCTATCAAATTTATGTGTCATTGATCTCCTACAAAGAACCCAAATTAAATCAGTTTTTGTAATTCCATTTAGAAAATCAAACCCTAATTCGGGTTTTGGACCTTCTGAAATCCCCAAATCTCCTTTCAGCAGATAAAAATCTTTGGAATCTCCTAGATGGACGATCCAAAATCCTTTCAAAAAAATACCATGGTTCTTTGTTAAAGTCTACTATTTCTCAGCAAATTTTTAGATTTTTTCAATGAGATTTAGGTTTGACCAAAAATCGATTTTCCCAGACCTCTGGGAAAATCTTGATTTTTCCTTGTCAGGGTATAGAAATACCTTAACGTGCTATGTCCACTCAAGCCGTAGCCCGATGCAAAAACTTTCAACACGAAAGTTTTTCTTAACCCATTTTCCTGTCATTTCCCAAAATTTAGAAATTTTTGCGATTATTCTAATATTTTTCCTGAATTTATCTTTTCTGTTTGACAGATTCTCATGACTGAGAATTCCAGAAATCTAGGTCTCTAATAACAGTGTGCCCATTTCCAAACAGTAACCCGAATCCCAATGATGTAAAAAAAGAAAAATTTCCTTTATTTGTCAGGATATTTTCCCACAATTTCTGTCATTTTCCCATCTGTCAGATATTTTTACCACATTTTCTCTCAAAACCTGTCTGTTTCCCCTAAACCCTAGAGTCGCCAGATTCTGATCCGACTTGCCGGAGTTGTACAGCTCTGACCATAGATCAAAACTAAAATGTGTAAAAGGAAAAAATCTTTGCTCACTGTCCTCTGTCACCTCATGAAATTTGGGAGATTTTTATGAAATTTTGATATCCGAAATCAAATCTAGAATCAACATTTTAGGCAAAATTTTGATTTTTTAGGATTTATAGCTATTTTCTATATTAAGAAAATAATAAAAAAATAAACTTTCGAGATTCATTATGTTTTTAGGGTTAGTCTAGGCGTACATGCCAAATTTGGCCCAATTCCAAGTTCATTTGCTTTATATGTTAGTTTATTTTTAAATTCAGAAGCGAAAATCAAGCGAAAATTGAGTGAAACTTGATATTTTATGATATTTTCGCTATTTTAAGGTTTTTATCATGTAAATAAGCATATCATCTCATATTAGAGTTAATTTCAATCTCGATTGCATTTCAATTTCTCATTTTTGCAAAATTTATTTCAAAAAAACCTGGTTTTAAGGCCATAGTCTTATGATCAGGGGCATTTTGGTTATTTTGACTTAAATTTCGAAATTTCAATCTTTAATTCTTAAAATTTTCATGCATATCATAATATTTCATCATATCATGTTTGATTTATTTTATTTGATTTTCCAATTTCCAAATTTTACAAAATTTCTTTTAAAAAACCTTAATTTCAAGGTCATCATGGGTAGTTTGGTCATTTTGACCTCAATTTTGAATCTCCAAGTTTAATTTTTAAATTTATTCATTATTTCTCATGTTTATATCAAAGAGCATATGATTCTAGCTTTATATCTGAATAATATCTGATAATTTCTAATATTTTCGGATAAATTCAGAAAAACCTACATTTCTGTGCTAACACTGTTTTCTAGTTTTGCAGGAACATTCAAGAAGAAGATTTTATTTTTTTTATTTCATTTTAATTCAATGTAATATTAAATGTAATAATTTGGAATAAGAGTTACTTTTCTGCTTAGAATAGGATTGCATTGCATATAGTTTAATTTTTGTAGATTCTGATATCTTATGCATCATTCATGCACATTTTTCTCAAAAATCACTATGGTTGACACGAACGACATGTGCACAAGCTCTTATGAAGTTCACAGATTTGGTGGGATTCGTATTTATGGCCATAGTCAGAATACGAAGAAAACAAAGATTTATGATCTTTCTATTAGCCACATTCAGCCTACACTCTTAGGCTAACTTCAAAAATCCACTGCATTTCTCAAATTTTCAAAAGGATTTTCTCAATTCCTCAATGAAAGTCCCTTTCAAATTCATTCATTCATTCAATTTGCATCATTTTTGAAATCATTTCCCAATTCCATTTTAGAAAAATAGATTTTCCCAAGAATTTCCAAGTCTTTCTCAGGATTTGATTTTCCCAGAATCCTAAGTTTTCAAATGACATTTCAAAAAAATTCCCAAGTTCAAATCAAGATTTTCCAATATTTTAAAATTCTCAAATTTCAAAATCCCAAGAAGTCGAATCATGTCCCCCATTGAAATTCATTTTGGTCTTATACTTTATGAATTTTTATTCAAAAATATGCATGTAGGTCGGTTTATTAGTCATTGCATTCATGCCATATAGATTTCATTACTATTTAGCTTAGAATGTGTAACTTGTCATTTTGATATGAAATCCATGCACTATTTCACATGAATTCCTTCATTAATAAATTTTGTAAATTCTGTGGCTATCAAATTTATGTGTCGTTGATCTCCTACAAAGAACCCAAATTAAATCAGGTTTTTTAATTCCATTTAGAAAATCAAACCCTAATTCGGGTTTTGGACCTTCTGAAATCCCCAAATCTCCTTTTAGCAGATAAAAACCTTTGAAATCTCCTAGATGGATGATCCAAAATCCCATCAAAAAAATACCACGGTTCTCTGTTAAAGTCTATCATTTCTCAGCAAATTTTTAGATTTTTTCAATGAGATTTACATTTGACCAAAAATTGATTTTCCCAGACCTCTGAAAAAACCTTGATTTTTCCTTGTCAGGGTATAGACAGACCCTAACGTGATGTGTCCACTCAAGCCTTAGCCCGATGCAAAAACTTTCAACACGAAAGTTGTTTCTAACCCATTTTCCTGTCATTTCCCAAAATTTGGAAATTTTTTGGAATATTCTAGTATTTTTCCCGAATTTATCTTTTCTGTTTGACAGATTCTCATGCCTGAGAATTCCAGAGATCCAGGTCTCTGATAACAGTGTGCCCATTTCCAAACAGTAACCCGAATCCCAATGATGTAAAAAAAGAAAATTTTCCTTTATTTGTCAGGATATTTTCCCACAATTTCAGTCATTTTCCCATCTGTCTGCTATTTTTACCACATTTTCTCCCGAAACCTGTCTGTTTCCCCTAAACCCTAGAGTCGCCAGATTCCGATCCGACTTGCCGGAGCTGTACAGCTCCGACCATAGGTCAAAACCAGAATGTGTAAAAGGAAAAAATCTTTGCTAACTGTCCTCTGTCACCTCATAAAATTTGGGAGATTTTTATGGAATTTATATATCCGAAATCAAATTTAGAATCAACATTTTAGGCAAAATTTTGATTTTTTAGGATTTTTAGCAATTTTCCATATTAAGAAAATAACAAAAAAATAGAATTTTGAGATTCATTACTAGGCGTACATGCCAAATTTGGCCCAATTCCAAGTTCATTTGCTTTATATGTTCGTTTATTTTTAAATTCAGAAGCGAAAATCGAGTCAAACTTGATATTTTATGATATTTTCGCTATTTTAGGGTTTTTATCATGTAAATAAGCATATCATGTCATATTAGAGTTAATTTCAATCTCATTTGAATTTCAATTTCTCATTTTTGCAAAATTTATTTCAAAAAAACCTGGTTTCAAGGCCATAGTCTTATGATCAGGGGCATTTTGGTTATTTTGACCTAAATTTCTAAATTTCAATCTTTAATTCTTAAAATTTTCATGCATATCATAATATTTCAACATATTATGTTTGATTTATTTTATTTGATTTTCAAATTTCCAAATTTTACAAAATTTCTTTTAAAAAACCCTAATTTCAAGGTCATCAGGGTATTTTGGTCATTTTGACCTCAATTTTGAATCTCCAAGTTTAATTTTGAAATTTATTCATTATTTCTCATGTTTATTTCAAAGAGGGTATGATTCTAGGTTTATATCTGAATAATATCCGATAATTTCCAATATTTTCGGATAAATTCAGAAAAACCTACATTTCTGTGCTAACACAGTTTTCTAGTTTTGCAGGAACATTCAAGAAGAAGATTTTATTTTTTTACTTCATTTTAATTCAATGTAATATTAAATGTAATAATTTGGAATAAGAGTTACTTTTCTGCTTAGAATAGGATTGCATTGCATATAGTTTAATTTCTGTAGATTCTGATATCTTATGCATCATTCATGCACATTTTTCTCAAAAATCACTATGGTTGACACGAACGACATGTGCACAAGCTCTTATGAAGTTCACAGATTTGGTGGGATTCATATTTATGGCCATAGTCAGAATACGAAGAAAACCAAGATTTATGATCTTTCTATTAGCCACATTCAGCCTACACTCTTAGGCTAACTTCAAAAATCCACTGCATTTCTCAAATTTTCAAAAGGATTTTCTCAATTCCTCAATGAAATTCCCTTTCAAATTCATTCATTCATTCAATTTGCATTATTTTCGAAATCATTTCCCAATTCCATTTTAGAAAAATTGATTTTCCCATGAATTTTCAAGTCTTTCTCAGGATTTGATTTTCCCAGAATCCTAAGTTTTCAAATGACATTTCAAAGCATTTCTCAAGTTCAAATCAAGATTTTCCAATGTTTTAAAGTTCTCAAATTTCAAAATCCTAAGAAGACGAATCATGTCCCCCATTGAATTTCGTTTTGGTCTTATATTTTATGAATTTTTATTCAAAAATATGCATGTAGGTCGGTTTATTAGTCATTGCATTCGTTCCATATAGATTTCATTACTATTTAGCTTAGAATGTGTAACTTGTCATTTTGATATGAAATCCATGCACTATTTCACATGAATTCCTTCATCAATAAATGTTGTAAATTCTGTGGCTATCAAATTTATGTGTCGTTGATCTCCTACAAAGAACCCAAATTAAATCAGTTTTTGTAATTCCATTTAGAAAATCAAACCCTAATTCGGGTTTTGGACCTTCTGAAATCCCCAAATCTCCTTTCAGCAGATAAAAACCTTTGGAATCTCCTAGATGGACGATCCAAAATCCTTTCAAAAAAATACCATGGTTCTTTGTTAAAGTCTACTATTTCTCAGCAAATTTTTGGATTTTTTCAATGAGATTTAGGTTTGACCAAAAATCGATTTTCCCAGACCTCTGAAAAAACCTTGTTTTTTCCTTGTCAGGGTATAGACAGACCCTAACGTGATGTGTCCACTCAAGCCTTAGCCCGATGCAAAAACTTTCAACACGAAAGTTGTTTCTAACCCCTTTTTCTGTCATTTCCCAAAATTTGGAAATTTTTTGGATTATTCTAGTATTTTTCCTGAATTTATCTTTTCTGTTTGACAGATTCTCATGCCTGAGAATTCCAGAGATCCAGGTCTCTGATAACAGTGTGCCCATTTCCAAACAGTAACCTGAATCCCAATGATGTAAAAAAAGAAAATTTTCCTTTATTTGTCAGGATATTTTCCCACAATTTCAGTCATTTTCCCATCTGTCTGCTATTTTTACCACATTTTCTCCCGAAACCTGTCTGTTTCCCCTAAACCCTAGAGTCGCCAGATTTCGATCCGACTTGCCGGAGCTGTACAGCTTCGACCATAGGTCAAAACCAGAATGTGCAAAAGGAAAAAATCTTTGCTAACTGTCCTCTGTCACCTCATAAAATTTGTGAGATTTTTATGGAATTTATATATCCAAAATCAAATTTAGAATCAACATTTTAGGCAAAATTTTGATTTTTTAGGATTTTTAGCAATTTTCCATATTAAGAAAATAACAAAAAAATAGAATTTTGAGATTCATTACTAGGCGTACATGCCAAATTTGGCCCAATTCCAAGTTCATTTGCTTTATATGTTCGTTTATTTTTAAATTCAGAAGCGAAAATCGAGTCAAACTTGATATTTTATGATATTTTCGCTATTTTAGGGTTTTTATCATGTAAATAAGCATATCATGTCATTTTAGAGTTAATTTCAATCTCATTTGAATTTTAATTTCTCATTTTTGCAAAATTTATTTCAAAAAAACCTGGTTTCAAGGCCATAGTCTTATGATCAGGGGCATTTTGGTTATTTTGACCTAAATCTCTAAATTTCAATCTTTAATTCTTAAAATTTTCATGCATATCATAATATTTCATCATATTATGTTTGATTTATTTTATTTGATTTTCAAATTTCCAAATTTTACAAAATTTCTTTCAAAAACCCTAATTTCAAGGTCATCAGGGTATTTTGGTCATTTTGACCTCAATTTTGAATCTCCAAGTTTAATTTTGAAATTTATTCATTATTTCTCATGTTTATTTCAAAAAGAGTATGATTCTAGGTTTATATCTGAATAATATCCGATAATTTCCAATATTTTCGGATAAATTCAGAAAAACGTACATTTCTGTGCTAACACTGTTTTCTAGTTTTGCAGGAACATTCAAGAAGAAGATTTTATTTTTTTATTTCATTTTAATTCAATGTAATATTAAATGTAATAATTTGGAATAAGAGTTACTTTTCTGGTTAGAATAGGATTGCATTGCATATAGTTTAATTTCTGTAAATTCTGATATCTTATGCATCATTCATGCACATTTTTCTCAAAAATCACTATGGTTGACACGAATGGCACGTGCACAAGCTCTTATGAAGTTCACGGATTTGGTGAGATTCGTATTTATGGCCATAGTCAGAATACGAAGAAAACCAAGATTTATGATCTTCCTATTAGCCACATTCAACCTACACTCTTAGGCTAACTTCAAAAATGCACTGCATTTCTCAAATTTTCAAAAGGATTTTCTCATTTCCTCAATGAAATTCCCTTTCAAATTCATTCATTCATTCAATTTGCATTATTTTCGAAATCATTTCCCAATTCCATTTTAGAAAAATTGATTTTCCCATGAATTTTCAAGTCTTTCTCAGGATTTGATTTTCCCAGAATCCTAAGTTTTCAAATGACATTTCAAAGCATTTCCCAAGTTCAAATCAAGATTTTCCAATGTTTTAAAGTTCTCAAATTTCAAAATCCCAAGAAGACGAATCATGTCCCCCATTGAATTTCGTTTTGGTCTTATATTTTATGAATTTTTATTCAAAAATATGCATGTAGGTCGGCTTATTAGTCATTGCATTCGTGCCATATAGATTTCATTACTATTTAGCTTAGAATGTGTAACTTGTCATTTTGATATGAAATCCATGCACTATTTCACATGAATTCCTTCATCAATAAATTTTGTAAATTCTGTGGCTATCAAATTTATGTGTCGTTGATCTCCTACAAAGAACCCAAATTAAATCAGTTTTTGTAATTCCATTTAGAAAATCAAACCCTAATTCGGGTTTTGGACCTTCTGAAATCCCCAAATCTCCTTTCAGCAGATAAAAACCTTTGGAATCTCCTAGATGGACGATCCAAAATTCTTTCAAAAAAATACCATGGTTCTTTGTTAAAGTCTACTATTTCTCAGCAAATTTTTGGATTTTTTCAATGAGATTTAGGTTTGACCAAAAATCAATTTTCCCAGACCTCTGAAAAAACCTTGTTTTTTCCTTGTCAGGGTATAGACAGACCCTAACGTGATGTGTCCACTCAAGCCTTAGACCGATGCAAAAACTTTCAACACGAAAGTTGTTTCTAACCCATTTTCCTGTCATTTCCCAAAATTTGGAAATTTTTTGGATTATTCTAGTATTTTTCGTGAATTTATCTTTTCTGTTTGACAGATTCTCATGCCTGAGAATTCCAGAGATCCAGGTCTCTGATAACAGTGTGCCCATTTCCAAACAGTAACCCGAATCCCAATGATGTAAAAAAAGAAAATTTTCCTTTATTTGTCAGGATATTTTCCCACAATTTCAGTCATTTTCCCATCTGTCTGCTATTTTTACCACATTTTCTCCCGAAACCTGTCTGTTTCCCCTAAACCCTAGAGTCGCCAGATTCCGATCCGACTTGCCGGAGCTGTACAGCTCCGACCATAGGTCAAAACCAGAATGTGTAAAAGGAAAAAATCTTTGCTAACTGTCCTCTGTCACCTCATAAAATTTGGGAGATTTTTATGGAATTTATATATCCGAAATCAAATTTAGAATCAACATTTTAGGCAAAATTTTGATTTTTTAGGATTTTTAGCAATTTTCCATATTAAGAAAATAACAAAAAAATAGAATTTTGAGATTCATTACTAGGCGTACATGCCAAATTTGGCCCAATTCCAAGTTCATTTGCTTTATATGTTCGTTTATTTTTAAATTCAGAAGCGAAAATCGAGTCAAACTTGATATTTTATGATATTTTCGCTATTTTAGGGTTTTTATCATGTAAATAAGCATATCATGTCATATTAGAGTTAATTTCAATCTCATTTGAATTTCAATTTCTCATTTTTGCAAAATTTATTTCAAAAAAACCTGGTTTCAAGGCCATAGTCTTATGATCAGGGGCATTTTGGTTATTTTGACCTAAATTTCTAAATTTCAATCTTTAATTCTTAAAATTTTCATGCATATCATAATATTTCAACATATTATGTTTGATTTATTTTATTTGATTTTCAAATTTCCAAATTTTACAAAATTTCTTTTAAAAAACCCTAATTTCAAGGTCATCAGGGTATTTTGGTCATTTTGACCTCAATTTTGAATCTCCAAGTTTAATTTTGAAATTTATTCATTATTTCTCATGTTTATTTCAAAGAGGGTATGATTCTAGGTTTATATCTGAATAATATCTGATAATTTTCAATATTTTCGGATAAATTCAGAAAAACCTACATTTCTGTGCTAACACTGTTTTCTAGTTTTGCAGGAACATTCAAGAAGAAGATTTTATTTTTTTACTTCATTTTAATTCAATGTAATATTAAATGTAATAATTTGGAATAAGAGTTACTTTTCTGCTTAGAATAGGATTGCATTGCATATAGTTTAATTTCTGTAGATTCTGATATCTTATGCATCATTCATGCACATTTTTCTCAAAAATCACTATGGTTGACACGAACGACATGTGCACAAGCTCTTATGAAGTTCACAGATTTGGTGGGATTCATATTTATGGCTATAGTCAGAATACGAAGAAATCCAAGATTTATGATCTTTCTATTAGCCACATTCAGCCTACACTCTTAGGCTAACTTCAAAAATCCACTGCATTTCTCAAATTTTCAAAAGGATTTTCTCAATTCCTCAATGAAATTCCCTTTCAAATTCATTCATTCATTCAATTTGCATTATTTTCGAAATCATTTCCCAATTCCATTTTAGAAAAATTGATTTTCCCATGAATTTTCAAGTCTTTCTCAGGATTTGATTTTCCCAGAATCCTAAGTTTTCAAATGACATTTCAAAGCATTTCTCAAGTTCAAATCAAGATTTTCCAATGTTTTAAAGTTCTCAAATTTCAAAATCCCAAGAAGACGAATCATGTCCCCCATTGAATTTCGTTTTGGTCTTATATTTTATGAATTTTTATTCAAAAATATGCATGTAGGTCGGTTTATTAGTCATTGCATTCGTGCCATATAGATTTCATTACTATTTAGCTTAGAATGTGTAACTTGTCATTTTGATATGAAATCCATGCACTATTTCACATGAATTCCTTCATCAATAAATTTTGTAAATTCTGTGGCTATCAAATTTATGTGTCGTTGATCTCCTACAAAGAACCCAAATTAAATCAGGTTTTGTAATTCCATTTAGAAAATCAAACCCTAATTCGGGTTTTGGACCTTCTGAAATCCCCAAATCTCCTTTCAGCAGATAAAAACCTTTGAAATCTCCTAGATGGACGATCCAAAATCCTTTTAAAAAAATACCATGGTTCTTTGTTAAAGTCTACTATTTCTCAGCAAATTTTTAGATTTTTTCAATGAGATTTAGGTTTGACCAAAAATCGATTTTCCCAGACCTCTGGGAAAATCTTGATTTTTCCTTGTCAGGGTATAGACAAACCTTAACGTGCTATGTCCACTCAAGCCGTAGCCCGATGCAAAAACTTTCAACACGAAAGTTTTTCTTAACCCATTTTCCTGTCATTTCCCAAAATTTAGAATTTTTTGCCATTATTATTCTAATATTTTTCTCGAATTTATCTTTTCTGTTTGACAGATTCTCATGACTGAGAATTCCAGAAATCTAGGTCTCTAATAACAGTGTGCCCATTTCCAAACAGTAACCTGAATCCCAATGATGTAAAAAAAGAAAATTTTCCTCTATTTATCAAAATATTTTCCCTCAATTTTTGTCATTTTTCCATCGAGCATAGGTCAAAACTAGAATGTGTAAAAGGAAAAAATCTTTGCTAACTGTCCTCTGTCACCTCATGAAATTTTTATGGAATTTGGATATCCGAAATCAAATTTAGAATCAACATTTTAGGCAAAATTTTGATTTTTTAGGATTTATAGCTATTTTCTATATTAAGAAAATAATAAAAAAATAAATTTTCGAGATTCATTATGTTTTTAGGGTTAGTCTAGGCGTACATGCCAAATTTGGCCCAATTCCAAGTTCATTTGCTTTATATGTTAGTTTATTTTTAAATTCAGAAGCGAAAATCAAGCGAAAATTGAGTCAACCTTGAATTTTTTATGATATTTTCGCTATTTTAAGGTTTTTATCATGTAAATAAGCATATCATCTCATATTAGAGTTAATTTCAATCTTGATTGCATTTCAATTTCTCAATTTTGAATCTCCAAGTTTAAATTTTAAATTTATTCATTATTTCTCATGTTTATATCAAAGAGCGTATGATTCTAGGTTTATATCTGAATAATATCCGATAATTTCCAATATTTTCGGATAAATTCAGAAAAACCTACATTTCTGTGCTAACACTGTTTTCTAGTTTTGCAGAAACATTCAAGAAGAAGATTTTATTTTTTTTATTTCATTTTAATTCAATGTAATATTAAATGTAATAATTTGGAATAAGAGTTACTTTTCTGCTTAGAATAGGATTGCATTGCATATAGTTTAATTTCTGTAGATTATGATATCTTATGCATCATTCATGCACATTTTTCTCAAAAATCACTATGGTTGACACGAACGACACGTGCACAAGCTCTTATGAAGTTCACAGATTTGGTGGGATTCGTATTTATGGCCATAGTCAGAATACGAAGAAAACCAAGATTTATGATCTTTCTATTAGCCACATTCAGCCTACACTCTTAGGCTAACTTCAAAAATCCACTGCATTTCTCAAATTTTCAAAAGGATTTTCTCAATTCCTCAATGAAATTCCCTTTCAAATTCATTCATTCATTTAATTTGCATCATTTTCGAAATCATTTCCCAATTCCATTTTAGAAAAATTGATTTTCCCAAGAATTTCCAAGTCTTTCTTAGGATTTGATTTTCCCAGAATCCTAAGTTTTCAAATGACATTTCAAAGCATTTCCCAAGTTCAAATCAAGATTTTCCAATGTTTTAAAATTCTCAAATTTCAAAATCCCAAGAAGACGAATCATGTCCCCCATTGAAATTCATTTTGGTCTTATACTTTATGAATTTTTATTCAAAAATATGCATGTAGGTCGGTTTATTAGTCATTGCATTCGTGCCATATAGATTTCATTACTATTTAGCTTAGAATGTGTAACTTGTCATTTTGATATGAAATCTATGCACTATTTCACATGAATTCCTTCATTAATAAATTTTGTAAATTCTGTGGCTATCAAATTTATGTGTTGTTGATCTCCTACATAGAACCCAAATTAAATCAGGTTTTTTAATTCCATTTAGAAAATCAAACCCTAATTCGGGTTTTGCACCTTCTGAAATCCCCAAATCTCCTTTTAGCAGATAAAAACCTTTGGAATCTCCTAGATGGACGATCCAAAATCCCATCAAAAAAATACCATGGTTCTCTGTTAAAGTCTACCATTTCTCAGCAAATTTTTAGATTTTTTCAATGAGATTTATGTTTGACCAAAAATTGATTTTCCCAGACCTCTGAAAAAATCTTGATTTTTCCTTGTCAGGGTATAGACACACCCTAACGTGATGTGTCCACTCAAGCCTTAGCCCGATGCAAAAACTTTCTACACGAAAGTTGTTTCTAACCCATTTTCCTGTCATTTCCCAAAATTTGGAAATTTTTTGGATTATTCTAGTATTTTTCCCGAATTTATCTTTTCTGTTTGACAGATTCTCATGCCTGAGAATTCCAGAGATCCAGGTCTCTGATAACAGTGTGCCCATTTCCAAACAGTAACCCGAATCCCAATGATGTAAAAAAAGAAAATTTTCCTCTATTTGTCAAAATATTTTCCCCCAATTTTAGTCATTTTCCCATCTGTCTGCTATTTTTACCACATTTTCTCCCGAAACCTGTCTGTTTCCCCTAAACCCTAGAGTCGCCAGATTCTGATCCGACTTGCCGGAGTTGTACAACTTCGAGCATAGGTCAAAACTAGAATGTGTAAAAGGAAAAAATCTTTGCTAACTGTCCTCTGTCACCTCATGAAATTTGGGAGATTTTTATGGAATTTGGATATCCGAAATCAAATTTAGAATCAACATTTTAGGCAAAATTTTGATTTTTTAGGATTTATAGCTATTTTCTATATTAAGAAAATAATAAAAAAATAAATTTTCGAGATTCATTATGTTTTTAGGGTTAGTCTAGGCGTACATGCCAAATTTGGCCCAATTCCAAGTTCATTTGCTTTATATGTTAGTTTATTTTTAAATTCAGAAGCGAAAATCAAGCGAAAATTGAGTCAACCTTGAATTTTTTATGATATTTTCGCTATTTTAAGGTTTTTATCATGTAAATAAGCATATCATCTCATATTAGAGTTAATTTCAATCTTGATTGCATTTCAATTTCTCATTTTGCAAAATTTATTTCAAAAAAACCTGGTTTCAAGGCCATAGTCTTATGATCAGGGGCATTTTGGTTATTTTGACCTAAATTTCGAAATTTCAATCTTTAATTCTTAAAATTTTCATGCATATCATAATATTTCATCATATTATGTTTGATTTATTTTATTTGATTTTCCAATTTCCAAATTTCCAAATTTTACAAAATTTCTTTTAAAAAACCTTAATTTCATGGTCATCAGGGGTAGTTTTGTCATTTTGATCTCAAGTTTGAATCTCCAAGTTTAATTTTGAAATTTATTCAATATTTCTCATGTTTATTTCAAAGAGGGTATGATTCTAGGTTTATATCTGAATAATATCCGATAATTTCCAATATTTTCGGATAAATTCAGAAAAACCTACATTTCTGTGCTAACACTGTTTTCTAGTTTTGCAGGAACATTCAAGAAGAAGATTTTATTTTTTTATTTCATTTTAATTCAATGTAATATTAAATGTAATAATTTGGAATAAGAGTTACTTTTCTGCTTAGAATAGGATTGCATTGCATATAGTTTAATTTCTGTAAATTCTGATATCTTATGCATCATTCATGCACATTTTTCTCAAAAATTACTATGGTTGACACGAATGGCACGTGCACAAGCTCTTATGAAGTTCACGGATTTGGTGGGATTCGTATTTATGGACATAGTCAGAATACGAAGAAAACCAAGATTTATGATCTTCCTATTAGCCACATTCAACCTACACTCTTAGGCATTTCTCAAATTTTCAAAAGGATTTTCTCAATTCCTCAATGAAATTCCCTTTCAAATTCATTCATTCATTCAATTTGCATTATTTTCGAAATCATTTCCCAATTCCATTTTAGAAAAATCGATTTTCCCATGATTTTTCAAGTCTCTCTTAGGATTTGATTTTCCCATAATCCTAAGTTTTCAAATGACATTTCAAAGCATTTCCCAAGTTCAAATCAAGATTTTCCAATGTTTTAAAATTCTCAAATTTCAAAATCCCAAGAAGACGAATCATGTCCCCCATTGAATTTCGTTTTGGTCTTATATTTTATGAATTTTTATTCAAAAATATGCATGTAGGTCGGTTTATTAGTCATTCCATTCGTGCCATATAGATTTCATTACTATTTAGCTTAGAATGTGTAACTTGTCATTTTGATATGAAATCCATGCACTATTTCACATGAATTCCTTCATTAATAAATTTTGTAAATTCTGTGGCTATCAAATTTATGTGTCGTTGATCTCCTACATAGAACCCAAATTAAATCAGGTTTTTTAATTCCATTTAGAAAATCAAACCCTAATTCGGGTTTTGGACCTTCTGAAATCCCAAATCTCCTTTTAGCAGATAAAAACCTTTGGAATCTCCTAGATGGACGATCCAAAATCCCATCAAAAAAATACCATGGTTCTCTGTTAAAGTCTACCATTTCTCAGCAAATTTTTAGATTTTTTCAATGAGATTTAGGTTTGACCAAAAATTGATTTTCTCAGACCTCTGAAAAAATCTTTATTTTTCCTTGTGAGGGTATAGACACACCCTAACGTGATGTGTCCACTCAAGCCTCAGCCCGATGCAAAAACTTTCAACACTAAAGTTGTTTCTAACCCATTTTCCTGTCATTTCCCAAAATTTGGAAATTTTTGCGATTATTCCAGTATTTTTCCAGAATTTATCTTTTCTGTTTGACAGATTCTCATGCCTGAGAATTCCAGAAATCTAGGTCTCTAATAACAGTGTGCCCATTTTCAAACAATAACCCGAATCCCAATGATGTAAAAAAAGAAAATTTTCCTCTATTTGTCAAAATATTTTCCCCCAATTTTAGTCATTTTCCCATCTGTCTGCTATTTTTACAACATTTTCTCCCGAAACCTATCTGTTTCCCCTAAACCCTAGAGTCGCCAGATTTTGATCCGACTTGCCGGAGTTGTACAACTTCGAGCATAGGTCAAAACTAGAATGTGTAAAAGGAAAAAATCTTTGCTAACTGTCCTCTGTCACCTCATAAAATTTGGGAGATTTTTATAGAATTTTGATATCCGAAATCAAATTTAGAATCAATATTTTAGGCAAAATTTTGATTTTTTAGGATTTTTAGCTATTTTCCATATTAAAAAAATAACAAAAAAATAGATTTTTGAGATTCATTATGTTTTTAGGGTTAGTCTAGGTGTACATGCCAAATTTGGCCCAATTCCAAGTTCATTTGCTTTATATGTTAGTTTATTTTTAAATTCAGAAGCGAAAATCGAGTCAAACTTGATATTTTATGATATTTTCGCTATTTTTGGGTTTTTATCATGTAAATAAGCATATCATCTTATATTAGAGTTAATTTCAATCTCGATTGCATTTCAATTTCTCATTTTTGCAAAATTTATTTCAAAAAAACCTGGTTTTAAGGCCATAGTCTTATGATCAGGGGCATTTTGGTTATTTTGACATAAATTTCGAAATTTCAATCTTTAATTCTTAAAATTTTCTTGCATATCATAATATTTCATCATATTATGTTTGATTTATTTTATTTGATTTTCCAATTTCCAAATTTTACAAAATTTCTTTTAAAAAACCCTGATTTTAAGGTCATCAAGGGTATTTTCGTCATTTTGACCTCAATTTTGAATCTCCAAGTTTAAATTTTAAATTTATTCATTATTTCTCATGTTTATATCAAAGAGCGTATGATTCTAGGTTTATATCTGAATAATATCCGATAATTTCCAATATTTTCGGATAAATTCAGAAAAACCTACATTTCTGTGCTAACACTGTTTCCTAGTTTTGCAGAAACATTCAAGAAGAAGATTTTATTTTTTTTATTTCATTTTAATTCAATGTAATATTAAATGCAATAATTTGGAATAAGAGTTACTTTTCTGCTTAGAATAGGATTGCATTGCATATAGTTTAATTTATGTAGATTCTGATATCTTATGCATCATTCATGCACATTTTTCTCAAAAATCACTATGGTTGACACGAACGACACGTGCACAAGCTCTTATGAAGTTCACAGATTTGGTGGGATTCGTATTTATGGCCATAGTCAGAATACGAAGAAAACCAAGATTTATGATCTTTCTATTAGCCACATTCAGCCTACACTCTTAGGCTAACTTCAAAAATCCACTGCATTTCTCAAATTTTCAAAAGGATTTTCTCAATTCCTCAATGAAATTCCCTTTCAAATTCATTCATTCATTTAATTTGCATCATTTTCGAAATCATTTCCCAATTCCATTTTAGACAAATTGATTTTCCCAAGAATTTCCAAGTCTTTCTTAGGATTTGATTTTCCCAAAATACTAAGTTTTCAAATGACATTTCAAAGCATTTCCCAAGTTCAAATCAAGATTTTCCAATGTTTTAAAATTCTCAAATTTCAAAATCCCAAGAAGACGAATCATGTCCCCCATTGAAATTCATTTTGGTCTTATACTTTATGAATTTTTATTCAAAAATATGCATGTAGGTCGGTTTATTAGTCATTGCATTCGTGCCACATAGATTTCATTACTATTTAGCTTAGAATGTGTAACTTGTCATTTTGATATGAAATCCATGCACTATTTCACATGAATTCCTTCATTAATAAATTTTGTAAATTCTGTGGCTATCAAATTTATGTGTCGTTGATCTCCTACATAGAACCCAAATTAAATCAGGTTTTTTAATTCCATTTAGAAAATCAAACCCTAATTCGGGTTTTGGACCTTCTGAAATCCCCAAATCTCCTTTTAGCAGATAAAAACCTTTGGAATCTCCTCGATGGACGATCCAAAATCCCATCAAAAAAATACCATGGTTCTCTGTTAAAGTCTACCATTTCTCAGCAAATTTTTAAATTTTTTCAATGAGATTATGTTTGACCAAAAATTGATTTTCCCAGACCTCTGAAAAAACCTTGATTTTTCCTTGTCAGGGTATAGACACACCCTAACGTGAAGTGTCCACTCAAGCCTTAGCCCGATGCAAAAACTTTCTACACGAAAGTTGTTTCTAACCCATTTTCCTGTCATTTCCCAAAATTTGGAAATTTTTGCGATTATTCCAGTATTTTTCCCGAATTTATCTTTTCTGTTTGACAGATTCTCATGCCTGAGAATTCCAGAAATCTAGGTCTCTAATAACAGTGTGCCCATTTCCAAACAATAACCCGAATCCTAATGATGTAAAAAAAGAAAATTTTCCTCTATTTGTCAAAATATTTTCCCACAATTTTAGTCATTTTCCCATCTGTCTGCTATTTTTACCACATTTTCTCCCGAAACCTGTCTGTTTCCCCTAAACCCTAGAGTCGCCAGATTCTGATCCGACTTGCCGGAGTTGTACAACTTCGAGCATAGGTCAAAACTAGAATGTGTAAAAGGAAAAAATCTTTGCTAACTGTCCTCTGTCACCTCATAAAATTTGGGAGATTTTTATGGAATTTTGATATCCGAAATCAAATTTAGAATCAATATTTTAGGCAAAATTTTGATTTTTTAGGATTTTTAGCTATTTTCCATATTAAGAAAATAACAAAAAAATAGATGTTTGAGATTCATTATGTTTTTAGGGTTAGTCTAGGTGTACATGCCAAATTTGTCCCAATTCCAAGTTCATTTGCTTTATATGTTAGTTTATTTTTAAATTTAGAAGCGAAAATCGAGTCAAACTTGATATTTTATGATATTTTCGCTATTTTTGGGTTTTTATCATGTAAATAAGCATATCATGTCATATTAGAGTTAATTTCAATCTCGATTGCATTTCAATTTCTCATTTTTGCAAAGTTTATTTCAAAAAAACCTAGTTTCAAGGCCATAGTCTTATGATCAGGGGCATTTTGGTTATTTTGACCTAAAATTTGAAATTTCAATCTTTAATTCTTAAAATTTTCATGCATATCATAATATTTCATCATATTCTGTTTGATTTATTTTATTTGATTTTCAAATTTCCAAATTTTACAAAATTTCTTTTAAAAAACCCTGATTTTAAGGTCATCAGGGGTATTTTGGTCATTTTGACCTCAATTTTGAATCTCCAAGTTTAATTTTTAAATTTATTCATTATTTCTCATGTTTATATCAAAGAGCGTATGATTCTAGCTTTATATCTGAATAATATCCGATAATTTCTAATATTTTCGGATAAATTCAGAAAAACCTACATTTCTGTGCTAACACTGTTTTCTAGTTTTGCAGGAACATTCAAGAAGAAGATTTTATTTTTTTATTTCATTTTAATTCAATGTAATATTAAATGTAATAATTTGGAATAAGAGTTACTTTTCTGCTTAGAATAGGATTGCATTGCATATAGTTTAATTTCTGTAGATTCTGATATCTTATGCATCATTCATGCACATTTTTCTCAAAAATCACTATGGTTGACACGAACGACATGTGCACAAGCTCTTATGAAGTTCACAGATTTGGTGGGATTCGTATTTATGGCCATAGTCAGAATACGAAGAAAACCAAGATTTATGATCTTTCTATTAGCCACATTCAGCCTACACTCTTAGGCAAACTTCAAAAATCCACTGCATTTCTCAAATTTTCAAAAGGATTTTCTCAATTCCTCAATGAAATTCCCTTTCAAATTCATTCATTCATTTAATTTGCATCATTTTCGAAATCATTTCCCAATTCCATTTTAGAAAAATTGATTTTCCCAAGAATTTCCAAGTCTTTCTTAGGATTTGATTTTCCCAGAATCCTAAGTTTTCAAATGACATTTCAAAGCATTTCCCAAGTTCAAATCAAGATTTTCCAATGTTTTAAAATTCTCAAATTTCAAAATCCCAAGAAGACGAATCATGTCCCCCATTGAAATTCATTTTGGTCTTATACTTTATGAATTTTTATTCAAAAATATGCATGTAGGTCGGTTTATTAGTCATTGCATTCGTGCCATATAGATTTCATTACTATTTAGCTTAGAACGAGTAACTTGTCATTTTGATATGAAATCTATGCACTATTTCACATGAATTCCTTCATTAATAAATTTTGTAAATTCTGTGGCTATCAAATTTATGTGTTGTTGATCTCCTACATAGAACCCAAATTAAATCAGGTTTTTTAATTCCATTTAGAAAATCAAACCCTAATTCGGGTTTTGGACCTTCTGAAATCCCCAAATCTCCTTTTAGCAGATAAAAACCTTTGGAATCTCCTAGATGGACGATCCAAAATCCCATCAAAAAAATACCATGGTTCTCTGTTAAAGTCTACCATTTCTCAGCAAATTTTTAGATTTTTTCAATGAGATTTATGTTTGACCAAAAATTGATTTTCCCAGACCTCTGAAAAAATCTTGATTTTTCCTTGTCAGGGTATAGACACACCCTAACGTGATGTGTCCACTCAAGCCTTAGCCCGATGCAAAAACTTTCTACACGAAAGTTGTTTCTAACCCATTTTCCTGTCATTTCCCAAAATTTGGAAATTTTTGCGATTATTCCAGTATTTTTCCCGAATTTATCTTTTCTGTTTGACAGATTCTCATGCCTGAGAATTCCAGAAATCTAGGTCTCTAATAACAGTGTGCCCATTTCCAAACAATAACCCGAATCCCAATGATGTAAAAAAAGAAAATTTTCCTCTATTTGTCAAAATATTTTCCCCCAATTTTAGTCATTTTCCCATCTGTCTGCTATTTTTACCACATTTTCTCCCGAAACCTGTCTGTTTCCCCTAAACCCTAGAGTCGCCAGATTCTGATCCGACTTGCCGGAGTTGTACAACTTCGAGCATAGGTCAAAACTAGAATGTGTAAAAGGAAAAAATCTTTGCTAACTGTCCTCTGTCACCTCATAAAATTTGGGAGATTTTTATGGAATTTTGATATCCGAAATCAAATTTAGAATCAATATTTTAGGCAAAATTTTGATTTTTTAGGATTTTTAGCTATTTTCCATATTAAGAAAATAACAAAAAAATAGATTTTTGAGATTCATTATGTTTTTAGGGTTAGTCTAGGTGTACATGCCAAATTTGTCCCAATTCCAAGTTCATTTGCTTTATATGTTAGTTTATTTTTAAATTCAGAAGCGAAAATCGAGTCAAACTTGATATTTTATGATATTTTATGATATTTTCGGTATTTTTGGGTTTTTATCATGTAAATAAGCATATCATGTCATATTAGAGTTAATTTCAATCTCGATTGCATTTCAATTTCTCATTTTTGCAAAGTTTATTTCAAAAAAACCTGGTTTCAAGGCCATAGTCTTATGATCAGGGGCATTTTGGTTATTTTGACCTAAAATTTGAAATTTCAATCTTTAATTCTTAAAATTTTCATGCATATCATAATATTTCATCATATTCTGTTTGATTTATTTTATTTGATTTTCAAATTTCCAAATTTTACAAAATTTCTTTTAAAAAACCTGATTTTAAGGTCATCAGGGGTATTTTGGTCATTTTGACCTCAATTTTGAATCTTCAAGTTTAATTTTTAAATTTATTCATTATTTCTCATGTTTATATCAAAGAGCGTATGATTCTAGCTTTATATCTGAATAATATCCGATAATTTCTAATATTTTCGGATAAATTCAGAAAAACCTACATTTCTGTGCTAACACTGTTTTCTAGTTTTGCAGGAACATTCAAGAAGAAGATTTTATTTTTTTATTTCATTTTAATTCAATGTAATATTAAATGTAATAATTTGGAATAAGAGTTACTTTTCTGCTTAGAATAGGATTGCATTGCATATAGTTTAATTTCTGTAGATTCTGATATCTTATGCATCATTCATGCACATTTTTCTCAAAAATCACTATGGTTGACACGAACGACATGTGCACAAGCTCTTATGAAGTTCACAGATTTGGTGGGATTCGTATTTATGGCCATAGTCAGAATATGAAGAAAACCAAGATTTATGATCTTTCTATTAGCCACATTCAGCCTACACTCTTAGGCTAACTTCAAAAATCCACTGCATTTCTCAAATTTTCAAAAGGATTTTCTCAATTCCTCAATGAAATTCCCTTTCAAATTCATTCATTCATTTAATTTGCATTATTTTCGAAATCATTTCCCAATTCCATTTTAGAAAAATTGATTTTCCCAAGAATTTCCAAGTCTTTCTTAGGATTTGATTTTCCCAGAATCCTAAGTTTTCAAATGACATTTCAAAGCATTTCCCAAGTTCAAATCAAGATTTTCCAATGTTTTAAAATTCTCAAATTTCAAAATCCCAAGAAGACGAATCATGTCCCCCATTGAAATTCATTTTGGTCTTATACTTTATGAATTTTTATTCAAAAATATGCATGTAGGTCGGTTTATTAGTCATTGCATTCGTGCCATATAGATTTCATTACTATTTAGCTTAGAATGTGTAACTTGTCATTTTGATATGAAATCCATGCACTACTTCACATGAATTCCTTCATTAATAAATTTTGTAAATTCTGTGGCTATCAAATTTATGTGTTGTTGATCTCCTACATAGAACCCAAATTAAATCAGGTTTTTTAATTCCATTTAGAAAATCAAACCCTAATTCGGGTTTTGGACCTTCTGAAATCCCCAAATCTCCTTTTAGCAGATAAAAACCTTTGGAATCTCCTAGATGGACGATTCAAAATCCCATCAAAAAAATACCATGGTTCTCTGTTAAAGTCTACCATTTCTCAGCAAATTTTTAGATTTTTTCAATGAGATTTATGTTTGACCAAAAATTGATTTTCCCAGACCTCTGAAAAAATCTTGATTTTTCCTTGTCAGGGTATAGACACACCCTAACGTGATGTGTCCACTCAAGCCTTAGCCCGATGCAAAAACTTTCTACACGAAAGTTGTTTCTAACCCATTTTCCTGTCATTTCCCAAAATTTGGAAATTTTTGCGATTATTCCAGTATTTTTCCTGAATTTATCTTTTCTGTTTGACAGATTCTCATGCCTGAGAATTCCAGAAATCTAGGTCTCTAATAACAGTGTGCCCATTTCCAAACAATAACCCAAATCCCAATGATGTAAAAAAAGAAAATTTTCCTCTATTTGTCAAAATATTTTCCCCCAATTTTAGTCATTTTCCCATCTGTCTGCTATTTTTACCACATTTTCTCCCGAAACCTGTCTGTTTCCCCTAAACTCTAGAGTCGCCAGATTCTGATCCGACTTGCCGGAGTTGTACAACTTCGAGCATAGGTCAAAACTAGAATGTGTAAAAGGAAAAAATCTTTGCTAACTGTCCTCTGTCACCTCATAAAATTTGGGAGATTTTTATGGAATTTTGATATCCGAAATCAAATTTAGAATCAATATTTTAGGCAAAATTTTGATTTTTTAGGATTTTTAGCTATTTTCCATATTAAGAAAATAACAAAAAAATAGTTTTTTGAGATTCATTATGTTTTTAGGGTTAGTCTAGGTGTGCATGCCAAATTTGGCCCAATTCTAAGTTCATTTGCTTTATATGTTAGTTTATTTTTAAATTCAGAAGCGAAAATCAAGCGAAAATCGAGTCAAACTTGATATTTTATGATATTTTCGCTATTTTTGGGTTTTTATCATGTAAATAAGCATATCATGTCATATTAGAGTTAATTTCAATCTCGATTGCATTTCAATTTCTCATTTTTGCAAAATTTATTTCAAAAAAACCTGGTTTCAAGGCCATAGTCTTATGATCAGGGGCATTTTGGTTATTTTGACCTAAAATTTGAAATTTCAATCTTTAATTCTTAAAATTTTCATGCATATCATAATATTTCATCATATTCTGTTTGATTTATTTTATTTGATTTTCAAATTTCCAAATTTTACAAAATTTCTTTTAAAAACCCTGATTTTAAGGTCATCAGGGGTATTTTGGTCATTTTGACCTCAATTTTGATTCTCCAAGTTTAATTTTTAAATTTATTCATTATTTCTCATGTTTATATCAAAGAGTGTATGATTCTAGGTTTATATCTGAATAATATCCGATAATTTCTAATATTTTCGGATAAATTCAGAAAAACCTACATTTCTGTGCTAACACTGTTTTCTAGTTTTGCAGGAACATTCAAGAAGAAGATTTTATTTTTTTATTTCATTTTAATTCAATGTAATAATTTGGAATCAGAGTTACTTTTCTGGTTAGAATAAGATTGCATTGCATATAGTTTAATTTCTGTAAATTCTGATATCTTATGCATCATTCATGCACATTTTTCTCAAAAATCACTATGGTTGACACGAATGGCACGTGCACAAGCTCTTATGAAGTTCACGGATTTGGTGGGATTCGTATTTATGGCCATAGTCAGAATACGAAGAAAACCAAGATTTATGATCTTCCTATTAGCCACATTCAACCTACACTCTTAGGCTAACTTCAAACATGCACTGCATTTCTCAAATTTTCAAAAGGATTTTCTTAATTCCTCAATGAAATTCCCTTTCAAATTCATTCATTCATTCAATTTGCATTATTTTCGAAATCATTTCCCAATTCCATTTTAGAAAAGTTGATTTTCCCATGAATTTTCAAGTCTTTCTCAGGATTTGATTTTCCCAGAATCCTAATTTTTTAAATGACATTTCAAAGCATTTCCCAAGTTCAAATCAAGATTTTTCAATGTTTTAAAATTCCCAAATTTCAAAATCCCAAGTTTTCAGAAATCGATTTTCTCAGAGTTCCCATTTTCCTGAGAATCCATTTTCCATTTCAAAAATCATTTTCCAATGAACTTCCTGATTTTCTCAAGATTCTCAAATCCATTTCCTTAGAAAAGCAATTCAAAGCTCAAAATCGATATTCGAAAGTTCAAGTTTTCCTGAGAAATCATTTTCCAATTCAAATTTCTGATTTCTAATGAATTTCAATGATTCTCCCAGGAATTCCATTTTCAAAGCACTTTTCCAATCATTTTCCAAATACATCTCAATTTTCCAAAGCAAACATCATGTTTCTCAAACTTGCATTATTTTCAAAATTTCATAGCACAAGCCTGATTCTTTGTGCATTCTAGGAAAATAGAGCATAATTTAGATAATTTAACTTATTCAAAGCGCACAATTGATCCTTGGTTCGATTACCCCTGGTAAAAGCGCCAGGAACGGCCGAACCTCGTACCGACAGGCAGATCCCATTCCACGAAATTTTCCCGCAAATTTTCAAAATGGAGGCGAGTAATTTTCAAAACCAATTTTCAAAACTTTGGTCGAGTTTGACTCGCGAAATCGTTTCTCTCACTCTCGCAGAGGGAGGGAGGAAAAATTTTGCGATGATAACAGGTTTGGCGAGCGAGATGGGAACTGTCTTCATCTGATCAATTGTGTGCTTTAACTTAGCTCAATTATCAAAATCGTGTTCTATGGAATGTCGGCTTTTACTTTCTGATATCATGTGAACCTAGGAGCCTAGACTTGAACCCAGCTGACATGAATTGCATGTAGACTAGGCATGGTTTGGTAGGACCAATTAAGGAGAATTATTCATGCTCATCTAGACTTAGGTCTGAAATACAACACTCCTCAATCTAGGAATTGTAAGAAAACAATGCTTGCTTCTTCAAAAAATTTCAAAATCTCTGTCTCTTTAGGTTTTAGAGCCCTCTGTTTGCTTGCATGTGATTATGTTTTCAAAAACCACCCCACCTATGTCTACCCGGTCTTCACATTGCTGGGCTCTCTTTCAGAACCATAGTTCGGGACAGAGCCTCACAACTGGGCCACTTATTTGGGCTAACACCCCCCTGCCACGTACCAAGGGCCATAGTCCAACGTATATCGGCAGGTGCTCAAGGATGTTGGGAAAACACAAGCCTAGAACCGGAAATGAATTTCTATGCCACGTACTTCGAGTTTCGGCTCGATTATATCAGCATAACTGGATTGGACACAGTTGATCTGAGCCTAGAGTTAGGATCAGGATCCTAAAGCTCTTTCAAAACTTGATGCATTTAGAGTGAGCTTCTTAGGGAATGCTGTATGTGCATAATTGTTTGTGATTGAATGTATGATATTCATTTTCATCTTATTTTTCCATATTTTCCTCAATTTTTCTAAAATACTGGACAATTTTCCAAAATACCTCATTTTTCATCCTTTGTGAAATATCTCATTTTTCTAAAAACCCTAGACGATTTTTCCAAATTGTCCACTTTTTCTTCAAAACTCCAGGTGATTTTCCATTCTTTCGTTCCTCTGGACTTCAAATTTTCAGCATTTCACTTTATCCTGCCTGCAATTTTCAAAATTCTTGTATTTTTTCAAAGTCTAATTTCAATCTTCCTATCTTTCAGTCCAATGGCATCCAGTCAGCTCGACTCTGTCTTTCCTGAGGGTCACATCTCCTACGAGGTGCGACAAAGTCTTCCCAAGCATCGAGCTCTCAGCACCGGACCCTTCTTCCCCCGGTGGTACTATATTTGGTTTAAAAACTTCTCCTGTATGTTTCCGGACCACTTGAGCGATTGTGGGTTGAAACTGACATCCGCAGTGGGAAAGTTGACAGTTAATGGCAATCTGATCCATGCACTAGCAGAGCGGTGGAATCCGCGCACTTACACGTTCTGATTCCCGTGGGGCGAGATGACCCTATTGATGGACAAATTTTCAGAGATCATGGGATTGCCCAAGCCAGCCGGTCAGCCTAGAGATCCATTAGAGCAGCAATTTCTGATCAATGTCAAGGGTTTGGACCCTAAAGATGTTTTAGCTCGCATGACAGGGTGCAAGTCTTGGCCACTGATTGAAGAAAATGAGAATGAGTACATGAGCTTGATCGAGATCTACCGACAGTACGAGGCATTCGCGGAAGTCAGTTCGCTATCTAGGACAACTCGAGAGAGAATTCAGCATGCGATGGTTCTGTGCACTGTGGGACTCACTTTCTTTCCAGATGGACAAAATTATGTAGATGTCAGAATAGTTCAACTTCTGAGAAGATGGGGAAGTCGACAGACCAGTCGTCTCTCGATAGCCATGGCTGCACTTGCTTTTCTATACAGAGGATTGACTCGCTTCATGCTTGGAGAGTCTATTTTAGTCGAGAGATGTACCTATGCACTTCAGTATTGGTTTCTTCAGTATGTGCCGACCAGAGCTAGTTCGTTCAGATACAACGACAAGGAGCTTCTTCTAGTTGCACGATACCGATTCTTGATTGATCATATGCAGGAAGGAGAAGTGGTGTGAGACTATTTTGATCGAGAATTATCACCTATCAGATACACCTATGCATATGGCAAGAGATTCAAGATACTTGGTCCTTTCTTCTATGCTTATTATCATCCAGAGCGGTGTGTCCGACAGTTTTCTCAGAGACAGAAGCGCGTAGAGACGCGACTGCTATCAGAAGTTATGCCAGAATTTGACCTTACATCAGCACAGTGGTCTGCAACATATCATTCTGCCAGATATGGCTGGGACTCTTTTGTTACTCTTCCACTTTTTTTGGGTCCTCGTGTCTCTATTGATTATAAAGAGTGGTGGCAAATTGTCTGTCTGCCCCCTCTTTCCCAAGTTTATTATTGATGCAATCATATTTTCCTTTCAATAAATAAAAATCTTGCAAATTCTTCAATTCTTGGTTTGACGACCTCGCCTAGGTAACAAGGCTTAATTTTCAGTTGCTTATTTTCTTTGCAAAGGAATGACAATGCAATTGTCGTAATCCTAGCGACGACTCAATCCCTAGTAATGGGATACTCTTTCAATTGTCTACCAAAATTCTCAGCAAATATTTTCTTTCAATCAAAATCTCTTTCAAAAGCCTAACCATCAATTTTGCCCTGCAGAGAGCGTTCGTGATATTCAATGGTTCAGACGAGGTCACGAAAGAAAACTGCACCAGTCGAAGGCATTGCATATTCAACAGCTTCAGGAGAAGAAATGGACTCACCCCGATCAGCCAAAAGTCATGATCAGCAAGCAGATGATGGCATCAATCCTCAGATGTATGCCATGTTTAAAAAGATGATGAGCAAAATGCTGGCAGAGCAAGCTGAAGCCAGTGCAGAAAAGACCCAGGTCAAGCAAAAGGCAAAGGGCTGGGTAGTAAAAAAGGTTTTGAAGTTGTCTAAGAAGCCTATTCAGGATGTTGATACAACTGATGAAGAGGAATCAACAGAGGGTACAAATTAAGAGATTGAAACTCAGCAGGTACTCCGCAGATCTACTCAGGGGCAGGGGTTAGCGCATAAATTCAAAGATCAGTCTATCAGTGACTCTGACCAGCCGCAATTCAGAGATGTGGTCAAAATGATTCGAGATCTGCAAGCCCGCGACAAGGGCAAGAAAGTCTTCACCAGCGAAGACTTCTATGATGGTCTGGAGGGGGGTGATAATCTGGACAATCTCCGCATGAAATTCATTAAATTCGATGGTTTTGGTGACCCTAAGGCACATCTTGCCATGTTCTTCGTTGAATGCTCCAAATTCAAGCGAGATAATCAGGCTCTTTTTCTTTGTTTCCCTCGCAGTCTTGTAAACACCCCAAATTTTTACCCTCATCCAGTGTTTGTCCATTTCATGTGTCATTGCATATCATTGCATGCATTCAGCATACCATCTCATTGCATTGCATAGCATTGCATCTCATTCTTGAGATCCAGCACTCCAACTTTCAAAACATTCAATCCAGATTTGAATTTCAAAGCTTTTATTTCAAAAAAATCAATTTCAAAACCTGGGTTTTTATTCAATACTCCGTCATTTTCCAACCCCAGGACTTTATATTTCGAAATATTTTCTCAGAAAACAATCTGGATTCATGTTAAATTCAAATTTCAATCGATTTCAATTCTCAGATGAGACCCATTGAGATGGGGTCGCTTCTGAATTTCTCTATTCATCAAATTTCTCAAATTTTTGAAAGTTTCAGTCCGATCAGGACTCTGTCCCAGAGTCCAAATCCAGTCAAAAATCTGTTTTGAAGTCTGTTTACTTCCATTTTCATTTATTTCCATTTGTTTTCAAAATTCAGGTCATTTTACAGAGTCCAGTTAGTTCAGGACTCTATTTTAGAGTTCGGTCGAGTTAGGAGTATAACCCTGACTATGTTTTCTGACTTATTTCATCATTTCTCGATAAAATCTTTTAAAAATTCTTTCATTTGAATTCTAAAATTTAAAATCTCAGAGTCTTAAGAGTTCAGGACTCTAACTCGGAGTTCCAGTTCGCTTGAGACCCTATTTTCAAAGATCTTGAATTTCAAATGTCGATTTTAACCCTTTCTCAAAGCCATTTCCAGTGTTTATTTCAAAATTTCCAAAACTCGATGTGGGCCCACTCAGTTGGCGCCATATCCAGAGGAGTTCTGACTCAGTTAGAATCCTATGCCATTTCAAAACTTTGAATTTCAAGTTTGTCTTTGAAAATCCGTTTGAAAACTCCTTCAATTTCAAGTTTTAAAATCGCTTTTTGAAAAACTCAAGTAGGGCCCACTCGGGGTGGTGCCATATTCGAGTCAGTCAGGGATAGACTAAGGTTAGTTGATGTCTTGGTTAGTGTTAGAGGTTTAGAAGAGTCAAAACCATTTTGAAAAACTCAATTTGAAAGTTAGTTTTTAAAACTAGTGTTTTTAAAGGTTTTTAAAGGTGTTTTAAAAAACCAAATGTAGAAAATGCCAAGTGGCATTACATTTGGGGATTTTTTAGGAAAGTCTAAGGGTTAATTAGGCACTAGTTTAGATAATTTAGGCTAGGGGTAGTTAGTTTTTTCCACCCAAAAATCGCCCCCCCTTGTTAGAGTCCAAAAAATTCAAAATTCCCAATTTTTAAACCTAAAAAAATTCTATAAATAGTCTCCATAGGGGGGTCGATTTTTCCAACTTGCTCTCCTTGGGATTCTTGGAGCTTCTCTCTCCTCTCCAGCCCTTCCTCCATTGCAGCCACCTCAAGGTAATTATTTTGTTTAATTTTTAGCTTTTATTTCATGTTTTTAATAGTTTTAAATCAATTTTAGCCATTAATACCTCCTATTTCATGGATTCAACCATGGTTTCACCTCAAGAACCATCAAGAATCAGCAAGAACGATCCAATAAGGTGATCTAACCCTGTTTTGGGTGATTTACAGGGATTTTAATCCATTAGAATTGATTTTAATATGATTCTTTACATTATTAACCAATAAAATATATGATTTACCCTTTTAATGGGTTAAATCTATGTTTTAAAGGTGATATCAAACTCCAGCCATTGATTCCCTGTTTTTATTTTATTTTCATGGTTTATTCATGTTTGTTTTACGTTCTATAGCATAGAAATAATTTTTATTTACTGTTTTATGGTTTATTTTATTGATTTACATTAGTTAATGCATGGTTTTTCAAGTTTCTTAAATTTTTGTGTGTTTTAGGTTTAGAACAGTAAAGATAATGTTATTTCGGATTGAAGTACTCATTGTTTATTTCTGATTTTTTTATATGTGATGCATGCATGAGTTATTGAGTTACTGTAGAAAAATCAGAGGTTTTGGATCTCGGGAACCCTGTCAAAAAAATCAGACATCAAATCGGGTTTTTAAATCTTTAAAATCGTGGTTAAAATCAAGAAGGTAACTTGCTGTTATGATATTTCTCTCATCTTATATCAGATTTTAGATCTGTAAAGTGCTATGGATTCACATTGAGTAGATCTATCTTCTGTGAAATTTTCGGATATTTTGATCACTTTTTACTATTTTTCCTCTTTCAGAGAATCTGTTTTTAAATTTAGAACTCGTTAGGGTTTACCAAAACCCTAATCAGACTTGTGTTAGTCATAAATCCCAAACCACAGATTCGATTCATGATATGTAAAAAGTGAGTATTGCTATTTTTCTGTCTAATGTTCACCACTAAAATTTCAGAGTTTTTTGTTTAGGATTGCTATTTATGTTTGTATTTTCAATCTGAAGTAGCTGTTTTAATCCCTGTTGAAAGTGATATATTTTAGCCCAGATTGCCGGAAGGGTTTCTCCCTAACCGGAGATTCTTTTTCCGATCTGTAAATTGGGAAATCTCTGTTTTTATTCTTAGTTAGTCTCTGTAAAATTTCATAGAGATTTGACCCCTGGTTCGGGTCTTGGATTGAAACTGGTTGGTGAATTAGGTCAAAAATAGCATATTTTTACGGTTTAATGCAATTTTCCGATTAATTTAATGTCAAAAATTTATTTTTATAATTCTAATTCGACATTAGGGTTATAACAAGTGCAGATACCGAATTTGATGAATTTTGGAATCCATTTGATGTCTGAATTAATAAAATTGCAAAACAGGATACCTGAAAGATCCAAAAACACTGTTAAAATCATATTTTTTTGTGATATTATTGGATTTTCGTGCATTAGCATATAGTTTTAGGGTTTTATTAAGTTCATAAGCATATTAGGATACTTTAGGTTTAATTTTGTAGTTATTTGACTTCATTTAGGTCATAAAACCCAAATTTTTACCAAAATCTATTTCAGAAAACCCTGATTTCAATGCCATAGTCTTGCTATCAGGGGTAATTTGGTCATTTGACCTCAATTTCGAAATCCCTAACCCTAATTTTCACATATTTAAGCATGTCACATCATATTTAGCTTAGTTTATTCCATTCAAATTTCAAAACTTGCATTTTATCAAAATATCTTTCTAAAAACCCTAATTTCAAGGCCATAGTCTTGTTATTAGGGGTATTTTGGTCATTTGGACCTCAATTTCGAAATTCCATATCTTATATTCATTATTTGTTCAATTTGATTTCATATCTTTATCATTTTTATTTAAGGGAATCAAGGAAACGGCTTATATCTAGCAAAATCCAGTAATTTCTAGATATTACTGGATAAACCTAGAAAAGCCAACATATTTTCATTAACCAAGTTTTCTAGTTTTGCAGGTACATTGAAGACTTTATTTTTCATGTATTTAAATTTCAATAGTGATGTAAATTAAATTAAACTTTGGAATAAGAATTTACATTTCCTGCTTAGCTTAGGTTGCATTGCATATAGTTTATTTTTTTTTTATAATGTCAATGTGTAATGGATGATGATTCATGCATATTCAAACTCACCATGGTCTACACGAATGACACATGCACTAGCTTCTATGAAGTTTATAAACTTGGTGGAATTTGTATTTATGGCCATAGTCAGAATACGAATGATACCCAGATTTATGATCTTCACATTAGCCACATTCAGCCTACACTCTTAGGCTAACTTCAAAATGCACTGCATTTCTCAAAAATACAAAAAGTATTTCTCAAATCCTCAAATCCATATTCATTCATTTCATGCATTTGCCAATTCCAATTCAAATTCCAAGTCAAGGAAATTGAATTCCTCAAAATCCCCTAAGTCTTATAGCAAAATCGATTTTCCCAGAAGCATTGAATTTCAAAGAATATTTCAAGTGTTTCTCAAGTTCATAAATTCAATTTTTCAAGTTATGCAGTCAATTTCAAAGTTTGAAGTCAGAAAAATTAAAATTTTTCTAAGTCTTATTCAAAAATCGATTTTCTCAAAATATGGATTTGCCAATGATATTTCAAGTATTTCCCAAGTTCCAAATTCAAATTTTCTAAGTTAGAATTTCAATTTCCAAGTTTGAATTCAGAGAAACCAAGTTTCTCAGAATCGATTTTCACCAAATGTCAAGGATTGCTCAAAATCGATTTTTACTTCTCTCAGAAGTATATTTCAAATCCCAATTCACGATTTTTCATTTCCAAGATTTACATTTTCTAAATTTTCTAAATATTTCAATCATTCAAAGCAAATATCATGTTTTCAAATGTGCATTTTCTGAAAATTCATAGCACATGCCTGATTCTATGTGCATTTAGAAATTAGAATATGGTTTAGACAAGTTGAATATAGTAGAGCATACGATTGATCCTTGGTTCAATTACCCCTGTTAAAGGTGGTAGGAACGGTTGAACCTCGTACCGACAGGCGAGTCCCATTCTTCGGAATAATCCCGCATTTTAAAACGGAGGCGAGTTATTTTCAAAAACTATTTCAAAGGTCAGTTTGATTTGCAAAAGTTAAAATTTTTGCGATGATAACAGGTTTGGCGACCGTGATGGGACCTGTCTTTGCCTGATCAATCTAATGCTCTACTTAGTTCAAATTGTCAAAATCGATTTCCATGGAATGTCAGCTTTGCTTTATGATATCATGTGAACCTAGGAGCCTAGACTTGAACCCAGCTGACATGGATTGCATATAGACTAGGCATGGTTTGGTAGGACCATATTGAGGAGGAAATTATTCATGCTCACATAGACTTAGGTCTAATACAACCCTCCTCAATCTAGGCTTGTATGAAAACAATGTTTGTTTCTTCAAATATTTCAAAATTTCTATCTCTTTAGGATTTAGAGCCTTCTGTTTTCTTGCATGTGCTCATATTTTAAAAATCACCCTACCTATATTGTCCCGGTCTTCACGTTGCTGGGCTCTCTTCCAGAACCATAGTTCAGGACAGAGCCTCACAACTGGGCCACCTATTTGGGTGAAAACCCCCCTGCCACGTACCAAGGGCCATAGTCCAACGTATATCGGCAGGTGCTCAAGGATGTTGGAAAACTTGAACCTAGAACTAGAGAAATTGATTTTATGCCACGTACATCAAGCCTTGACTTGAGTATATAGGCATAACTGGATTGGATACAGTTGATCTGAACCTTAGAGTTAGGATTAAGGTCCTACAACTATTTCAAAATTTGTGCATCTAGAGTGAGCTTTTAGGGAATGTTGTATGTGCATACTTGTTTATGCAGAATGTGATTGAATGTGTTATTTCCTTTTTATTTTCCATATTTTCCCAATTTTCTAAAATACTGGACGATTTTCTCAAAATTCCCCAATCTATGTCCATGTACTGTCCATGTTTTAAACCTTGGACAATTTTCCAAATACTTCATTTTCCATTTATTTCTTCATATTTCATCAAACCCTGAACGATTTTCCAAATTTCCCTTAATTTCCTTCAAAACTCCAAGTGATTTCCCATCTTTCGTGTCTTCTGGATCTCGAATTTCCTACTTTATTTTTATCCTGCCTGCATTTTCCTCAAATTTCCTGTATTTTCCCAAGTCTTATTCCAATTTTCCATGTTTTCCAGTCTGATGGCATCCAGTCAGCTTGATTCAGTCTTCCCTGAGGGTCACATCTCGTACAAGGTGCAACAAAGTCTTCCCGAGCATCGAGTCCTCAGCACCGGATCCTTTTTTCCCTGGTGGTACTATTTATGGTTCAAGAATTTTTCTTGTATGTTTCCGGACCACTTGGACGATTGTGGGTTAGAACTGGCGTCCGCAGTGGGAAAGCAGACAGTCAACGACAACTTGATCCATGCACTAGCAGAACGGTGGAATTCGAGTACTTCTACCTTCTGGTTCCCGTGGGGCGAGATGACAATACTGATGGATGAATTTTCAGAAATCATGGGATTGCCCGAGCCAGCCGGTCAGCCTGGAGATCCATTGGAGAAACAATTTCTGATTAATGTTAAGGGTCTGGACCCTAAGGATGCCTTAGCTCGCATGACAGGACGCAAGTCTTGGCTATTGATAGAGGAGGATGGAAACGAATATGTGGACCTGCTCGAAATCTACAGACAGTATGGGACATTTGTGGAAGTCAGCTCGTTGTCCAAGACAACTCGAGAGAGAATTCAGCACACGATGGTTCTGTGCACGGTGGGATTTGCTTTCTTTCCCGATGGACGGAATTACATGGATATCAGAATAGTTCAGCTTCTAAGGAGATGGGGAAGTCGACAGACCAGCCACCTCTCAATAGCCATGGCTGCACTCGCCTTTCTATACCGAGGGTTGACTCGTTTCGCACTCGGAGAATCAATTCTAGTCGAAGGGTGTACCTACGCGTTGCAATCTTGGTTCCTCCGTCATGTGCCAGCCCGAGCCAGTTCATTCAGATACAATGGAGAGAAGCTTCTTCCAGTTGCGCGATACCGGTTCCTGATCGACAACCTTCAGGAGGAAGAAGTCGTATGGGACTACTTCGATCGTCAGGAATCACCTCCCAGATACACTTATGCATATGGCAAGCGATTCAGGCTACTTGGCCCATTCTTCTGCGCATACTATCATCCAAAGCGGTGTGTCAGGCAGTTCTCTCAGAGGCAGAAGCGCGTAGAGATTCGTCCACTAGCAGGGGTTTTGCCAGAATTCGATCTCACATCAGATCAGTGGTCCGGAGCATACCATTCTGCCAGACATGGCTGGGATTCCTTTGTCAGTCTTACTATTTTTCCTAGTCCTCGTGTATCTTCCGATTATCCGGAGTGGTGGAAAATTATCTGTCCCCCTCCCCTCTGTCAAGTGTATTATTGATAAAATCATGTTTTTCCCCTCAATAAAATTCCTTTATGTTACATCTCACTTTGGTTTGACGACCTCGCCTAGGTAACAAGGCATATTTCCAGTTGTTTATTTTGCAAAGAATAGCAGCACAATTGTCGTAACTCCAGCGACGACTCAATCTCTAGTAATGGGATATTATTTCAATTGTCTACCAAAATTCTCAACAAATATTTTCCTCCAACACAATTTCCTTCAAGAACCTAACCATCAATCCTACCATGCAGAGAGCATTAGCAATATCCAAGAGAACATTTATGATACCCGATGGTTCATACAAGATCCGGAAAGAAAACCACATCAGTTGAAGGCATCGCGTACTCAGTAGCTTCAGAAGAAGAGATGGACTCGCCCCGTAGTCAAGGACAGCAGGTTGAGGACGACGTAGATCCCCAGATGTACGTCATGTTCAAGAAAATGATGAGCAAGATGCTGGCAGAGCAAACTGAAGCCAGTACTGAGCAAATTCAGACAAAGCAGAAAGATAAGGGTCATGCAGCCAGAAATGCGAAAATCAGCAAAAAGCAGAGTCGTCATGAGGAAGTATCTGATGAGTCAGAATCAGCTGACGATGCTGACAAGGAATATGAAAATAAACATGAATTCAAAAGGTCGACTCAGGGCCAGGGGTCGGCTTACAAATCCAAAAATCAGTCTGTTGACGACCCTACCCAGTCACAATTAAAAGATATGATGAGAATGGTCAAAGATCTGCAGGCCCGCGACAAGGGCAAGAAAGTCTTCACCAGCGAAGACTTCTATGATGGTTTAGATGGGGACGACAATCTGGATAATCTCCCCAGAAAATTTATCAAGTTTGATGGTTCTGGCGACCCTAAGGCTCACCTCGCCATGTTTTTCGCTGAATGTTCACGATTCAAGCGTGACAATTGGGCACTCTTCCTTTGCTTCCCCCGCAGTCTGGAGGGAACGACAACTAAATGGTACTCGGAGCACTTCAACCCCATAGAGCTGAAAGAATTTGATAAGGTGGTGAATATGTTCATTGAGCGCTTTCTGTTCAATGCTGAGGCGCTCCCGACCCTCAGCCACCTCTGTGGCCTAAAACAGAGAGAAAATGAAAATGCCCGAGATTTTATCCACTGCTGGAGGTCAGCTTGCAAAAAGATGAGAGACCCCATATCAGAAGGGCATGCTTTGTCCTTGATTCTAAGCAATTTCTCGCAGCCTCTAAAAGGCCTCATCTCTACTACACCATCCAGATCATTTATTGAGTTAACAGAGCGGGCCAAATGACTCGAGTTAAGCATGGAAAACGGTTTTTATGAAGGCTTCACTTTTGCTAAGAACAACAATCAGAATGAGTCAAAGAAGAAGACTCATTTCGCTCACTCTGCCAGAAATGATAAACAGAATCATCGCAAGGGGCAGAATAGAGACTTCTGTTATGGGGCAGGAGGCTCAAACAAGAATGACCAGAAAGGAAAGTCGATCCCGCAATTCAGCAAGCCGCTTCAGCTAGAGCAGGGACCAAAACCCCGAGAGAAAGTGAAGCACGAAGGATGGAGCTATGAGAGGAAGTTCACTCCATTAGATCAATCACTCGAGACTGTGCTCGAGTACCTGTTGACCAAGGAGATGGTCAAATTGCCCAGACTGGTCGATCCTTCCGCTCCTATGGGAAAATTCAAAGACCAATTCTGCAAATTTCATCGAACAGTGGGGCACAATACTGAGAATTGCTTCGTTCTAAAGAACATTGTTCAGGACCTTATTGATAAAATTCTTCTGGTAGAAGGTGCGAAAAATGAAAATATAGATATTCTAAAAGAGCCATTTCCTCGTCATTCTACAGTAGTCATAACCGAACAGTCGTTTCAACCACAGGAGCATATCAGGCCGTGCTCTGAAAATGATATGCAAGCTCGGCATCAGGTCCTGGTATTGCAACAGGCTCAGTCCAAGGCCCAGAAGATGGACCTTATTTCAGCTTTCGGCAAATTGAAAGTATCTGACAAGCCCGCTGGGATATCTCCCGAGGTAGCCAGAAGTATGCCATGGCTCCCTAAGCATCTCATTAAGTCCACCCCAAAGAAAAGCGGGACATCCACTCTAAAGCCTATTACAGCATTATCCAATGTCTCAATTTTGGACTTAACCCAAGCTTTCGCTAAACATCAGCAAGTATTAAATAATCTGTTGCAGAAAATCAAGGTGAAACCAAGCATAACTCCGGAAGACATGGCCCACATAGTCAATCAGGCCATGACTAATGCTCCAGTTACTTTCTCCGAGGAGGATCTCCCTAAACCTCATGTATTTCACAACAATGCCTTGTATGTTGTGGTTCGAACCAGAGGGATGGCAGTTCCTCATGTGCTGATCGATGGAGGCAGCAGCCTCAATATATGTTCGAAAATGACCGCCAAAGCTTTGAGCATAAAAGAAGAAGAATACATTCGAGATCCAATCACCATTTATGGGTTTGACAATCATGGCCAAACAGCGAAAGAAAAAATCTTCCTGGAGATCTTCATTGACTACTCGGTCCATTCAATTCTCTTTCACGTGGTCAATGTGCCGCCCACTTATAATCTGCTTCTCGGGAGACCATGGATCCAGAACACAAACGCAATACCGTCTACTCTGCATCAGTGCATCAAGTGGTCAAAAGGTGGTATGATCACGACAGTCTTAGGCGATGATCCGGAGCAGAGGCTAGCACAACCCATGGTTCCCAGGCCCTCTTTCACTACTGATATCCCTAGCATTAGGGGTATTGAAGAGGTCAGCTTTGAAGAGAATTCGGGAATAATACAAACGACAGAGCAACCCGAGCATATGGTGGCTACGACCCGATGGGGAGGTCCACAGTTCTTCAAGATTGGAGGACGAATTGATTATAGCACACTTAAGGGTCATCCTCTATTCTCCCAATTTATGAAGGCTAAAAATGGATTTGATTTACTAGTGAAGCACGACTACCAGCCTTTTCAAGGCCTAGGCAAAAATGAAGATGGTCGTCTTGAACCAGTGATTCCTCAGCATTGCCCTAAAAGGACCGGATTGGGCTTTAATGAACGAAGATCTCAGAAGGGCACTGTTTTCATTAAGGGAACACATTAGAAGAATTCATTTGTCTTTCCTTTTCTATTCTTTTGTCAGGATGATATCCCATTTCATTCTCATCATTGTCATTTTGATTAATTCTATCTTTCAATAAAGTTGCAAGTTTCCTTTGTCTATCTTGGTGCCATTTGTCTCTTTACTTCTCAATATTAAACCTTCACAAAATTGAAATCATTTTGCTCTTTTATCTTTCCAATTATTTTCAATAAAAGCAATTTATTTCATGATGAGCAATTTCCCTAAATCAATTTATCCTTCAATTTTCAGAATGTCTTCCCGATCTATCAAGAAACTCGTCTTTAATCCAAAAGCCTGTTCGAAATCAGCAATAATTCATCAGGTCAGAATAAGAACAGAATGTAGTCAGACTGCAAAGCAGTCAGAAGAATCCGCAGAGTTCGATTCAGCTCTTCAAGAACTGCCAGAATTTGCATCGGTTCAGAAGCAAGATGAGCCATCATCCTTAGTTCAAGATCCGACTGAGGATATCAATATCGAATCAGAAGACGATCCTAGAATTCTCAAGATTGGCAGTGGTTTGAGTCCAGGAGAGAAAGAAAGGCTCACTAATTTCCTCAAGCAGCATGAAGAAGTATTCGCATGGACTTATGAGGATATGCCAGGGTTAGATCTGAAATTGGTGGAACATCGCCTCGTTCTGAAGCCTGAGGCGAAACCAGTCAAGCAGAAGTTGAGAAAAATGGATCCTCGAATCGAGCAACAGGTCAAGGAAGGACTTGAGAATCTGCTTAAAGCAGGATTCATTCGAGCAATTGATTACCCGGATTGGTTGGCGAATATCGTAGCAGTTCCTAAGAAGAATGGTAAAGTGCGAATCTGTATCGACTTCCGTGATCTCAATAAAGCCACTCCGAAGGATGACTATCCGCTCCCAAACATTGATCTCCTAGTCGATAGCATAGCCGGGCATGCTATGTTTTCCTTTATGGACGGATACTCCGGATATAATCAAATCAAGTTGGCCGCTCGTGACCAATCCAAAACATCCTTTACCACGCCATGGGGCACTTTCTGTTACACGGTTATGCCTTTTGGGCTTAAGAATGCTGGAGCCACTTATCAGCGCGCTATGGCCGTTATTTTCCATGATCAGATGCACAAGACTATGGATGCATATGTCGATGATATTCTGGTGAAGTCCAAAGAAGAGGAAGATCATATCGAAGCTCTCAATCAAGTCTTCAAGCGACTCATTCTTTACAAGCTAAGACTCAATCCACAAAAATGTGTCTTTGGAGTCGAATCAGGCAAGTTGCTAGGCTTCTTGGTCAGCAAGAAGGGGATAGAAATGGATCCCGCTAAGGCCAAAGCTATCATTGGCATGCCGCCCCCGACTAATCTCAAAGAATTGCGTAGTCTTCAAGGACGTATGCAATCAATTCGGCGATTTATTTCTAATTTGGCCATGAGATGTGAGCCTTTCAATCATTTGCTCAGAAAAGAAGTGAGGTTTGAATGGGGACCAGAGTGTCAGCAGTCATTCGAACGCATCAAGAAATATCTTCTCAATCCTCCTATTTTAAAGCCGCCAGAATTAGGGAAACCCCTATTGCTATACATTTCAGTTAATCAAGTTGCTTGCGGCGGATTCTTGGCGCAATACGAAGAAGGTAGCTTGATAGAACATGCCATTTACTATGTGAGCAAGACCTTTATTGATTACGAGAAGAAATACTCTCAGATAGAGAAAACGTGTTTAGCTCTGGTATGGATGTGTCAGAAATTGAGACATTATCTATTGGCGTCTGAAGTCAAGATTCTATCTAAATTAAATCCTCTCAAGTACATTCTTGAACAACCATTTCCCAGCGGACGAATCGCCAAATGGCAAGTCCTATTAATGCAATACGACTTGGAATATGTCTCTCAGCAATCTATCAAAGGCCAAGCAATTGCAGACCAATTAGCAGATTTTTCTCTAGCAGAGGATGTTAAAGCTGAGGATGATTTTCCCGATGAGCGGATCTGCAATATTCAACAATCCCCAATTTGGAATTTATTCTTCGATGGTTCCAAGAATATGGCCGGTATAGGGATCAGAATTCTGCTAATCACACCAGAGAAGGAGATGATCCCCTTTTCTCTCAAACTGGATTTTCAGTGCACTCACAATATGGCCGAGTATGAAGCTTTGATACAAGGTCTGAAAATTCTACAGGATTTTAACGTCAGAAGAGTGCATGCTTATGGCGATTTTTTGCTCGTTGTCAATCAAGTCCTAGCCGAATGGCAAGTGAAAGATCAGAAATTACTTCCTTACCAGAAGATTGTCTCAGCTCTTGCCAACAAATTCGAAGAATTCCAACTTTTTCATATCAAGAGAGACTTCAATCAAGTTGCAGACAGCTTAGCCAATCTGGGATCCATCATGTCTTTCAAGGGTGGAGAATCTTGTCGCTCATTTGAAATTGGCAGACTTGATCAACCCGCTTTCGTTCCAGTAGAGCAGATAAACCAGGCTGAGCAAAAGAAGAAGCCCTGGTATCATGATATCAAAAATTTCATTAAAACTGGCGAATTTCCTCCAGAATTATCAAAGAGAGAGCAGCGAGCAATTCAACGCATGTCTGCTCGATATTTTATTCTTGTCGACATCCTTTATCGTCGTGGATTCAGTTCTGAGTATTCTAGATGTTTGGACGAAGAAGAAGCCAAAGAAGTTGTGCAAGAAGCACATGAAGGCATTTGCAGTGGTCATGTGGGCTATCAGACTCTCGTCAAACAAATCATCCGAGCAGGATATTATTGGAGAGCTATGCAACAAGATTGCTATCGTTTTGTAAAGAAGTGCGTTCAATGTCAGATGCATGCGCCTTCCATTCATGCGCCAGCGACATACTTGCAATCTGTCGTCTCGCCATGGCCATTTTTCATGTGGGCTTTCGATGTTGTAGGCCCCATCACTCCTTCAGCCTCCAATGGTCATAAATATTTTCTTGCCGCAATAGAATATTTTACTAAATGGGTAGAAGCAGTCACTCTACGCACAGTAGAAGGTCGACACGTGGTTTCTTTCATCCATAAGAATATCCTTTGCCATTTCGGTATACCGCATGATATTGTATCGGATAATGACAGTCATTTCAAGAATGAGAGAATGAGGACATTCTGCTCAAAGTTCAAAATTCATCATCATTTTTCCGCTCCTTATTATCCTCAAGGGAATGGCCAGGCAGAGGCCACCAATAAGATTCTGATTCGAATCTTGGAGCGAACTTTAGAAACGGGCCATGACTGGCATGAAAAGATTCATGATGCATTATGGGCATACAGAACCACCATTCGAACTCCAATGAATGCTACTCCATCAGAACTTGTCTACGGAACTGAAGTAGTACTGCCTCTACATGTTCAGAAACCTGCTCTGAAATTTGCATCACTTCTAGAATTACCTCTTGATCAGTATCAGCAACAGCGACTGGTACAACTTGATTTGCTCGATGAAAGAAGGCTCAGAGCAGCAGAGCATGCTCAATCCTATCGCCAGAGGATAGCCCGACAATATGCAAAATCTGTCATTGAGAGAAAATTTCGGGTCAATGATCTAGTGCTCAGATCAACAACTTATCTCAGGCACCGCCCGGGTGGCAAATGGTCGCCAAATTGGGAGGGTCCTTATGTTGTCAAAGAGGCACTACCTCGCAATTCATATCGGCTCATCAATGCTGATGGAATAGAATTACTAGATCCCATCAATGCTCGACATTTAAAAAAATTCTATACTTTAACAATTTCCTATTCTTTGTAATTCTTCCAAATTTTCTTCAATAATGATCAAAATTCTTTTTCCCAGTTACACTGGGGCATTTTAAAATTTTGTTTTTATCTACAAATATCCTGTATGCAGGCAGGATAAACAAATCTCTCATTTCACGCACTTGTGCATTCATGTGCATCAATTTGCATTCAATCACATTAATAACGATTTGGTCAGTATTGATATTTCAACTATCAATCCCATCACAATTCCTAACGATTCAAGATTGAAAGACAATCACCAGAACTGAACCAAAATCCAGTATCCAAACTGGTACATTTTTAAACCGGTATGCATACCGGTATCCTTTCAAAATCGAGCACTCATGTTAGTGTTCCACTGAATGGTCATGTCAGTCGACCTCTTGAGTTCAATCTTCGTGCTGATCACTCATCCAATTTCCAAATATCAATTTCCAAATTCCAAAATTCTAATTTCCAATTTCCAAATATCAATTTCCAAAATTCCCAATTTCCAAATATCAATTTCCAAAATTCCCAATTTCTAATTTCCAATTTCCAAATATCAATTTCCAAAATTCCCAAATTCTAATTTCCAATTTCCAAATACCAAATTCCAAAATTCCCAATTTCTAATTTCCAATTTCCGAATATCAAATTCCAAACTTCCAATTTCTAATTTCAAATATCAAAATTCCAATTTCAAAAATTCAAAATTCAAAATTCCAAATTTCGACCTTTTGGTCACTCAATACCAATTCCAAAAATTTCTCTTGCGAGAGACCCTTTTTATAGGGAGAGTTCGAGGGAGCTCGCTCTTTTCGCATACTATCCAATTCGTTCACTTAGCCCCTTTTTAGGGATTGTTTGAAGGGACTCGTGTCTTTGTGAACCGTTTGCAAAATAAAATTCCAAATTTCACACAAGGAACCCTTTTTATAGGGAGAGACTCGACGGAGACTTGCTTTCCTTGTGGCCCCACAATTTCAGACTAGGTCATTTCATCATGAAGAACCCTCTTTTCAGGGAGAGTGTGATGAACTCGTTCCTTCATGACCAATTTACCAACCTCACCAATTCCGGCCCCCTTTCCATAAGAGAAGCCTAATGTTAGGAAGTTTTGACGAAAGCTTAATTTCTCTTAGAAAGTTCGATTTGCAAGCACCTCCTCTTCAGGGAAGAGAGGAGTAATTCCCAATTCTAATTTCTGAATCTTCTCCTTTGGAGAAAGGAGAAGAGAATTTATGTCACGGATGTGTTGCGTTGTGCTTCAAATGCTCGCTTTCACAAAGGATTTCAAGAAATTTTTGCCAATTTGTCATTAAATATTTGTTGATTTCAAAAATCTTTATTACACAAAATTATTACTTCAGAATACCCCCAGTATTACTTCCGAAAGGACAATGCTTTCGCGAAAAAGGATTCAAAGTTCAAAATCTTTCTATTGGCCAACCAAAAGGATGAAGAATAAATCTGCGATATGGCCAACAAAGAGAATTCAATGTTGTTGCAAAGCCATAAGTGATTGATATTGATCGCAGTCAATGGCACATTTTAAAGACCATTCTTGAAAAATAAAGCAGTCGAAATAGCCTGGGTGATACAGAAAAATCCACTCAATTTTCATATCTCCTCAATCACTTAAGCTGCAATTAAATATCTGCAAAAGGGATCTCTCAATTATCGTCAAGATGAATGCGAATTAAGCGAGTTGACCCCCGGGGCCAAAGAAGATTTTGATCATCTCCAAGATGACGGAGTTTGTGATGAATCCTTCCAGGGAAAGTTCAGATCACCGTCAAGATGAAGGCGAGTGTGATGAGCCTACCGACAAACCCTAAAAGATATTTAATTCCAGCTATCATCAAGAGATTTCCTACCAATGAGCCAATAACTATCAAGATAATCCCTGAGAGAAAAGAAGGATCGGAACATCTCTGAGATGAAGGAGTTTGTGACGTACCCTTCCCAAGAAAAAAGAGAGAAAAGTCAGGACATCTCCAAAATGAAGGATGATGTAATTCTCGAAAAATCCTTGAGAGTGCAGAAAGATCATCATGAGAAAAGAATCCCAGAATATCAAACTGCCAAATCTATCAAGAATCTTCTTTAATTTTGTGAAATTCTTTTATCAATATTCTTTCACCAATAGCTCTCGCAATATCAAGAATACTTTCTTTCCCGTCCATATCAAGGAAATTGATAGCTTCTTTGAAAGAAAGCCAATCACAAGCAATTTGAATTCGAATCTTGATTCTACGGAGTTAAGCCTAGTCAGAGGTAATACTTCAGGTAGAAAAGAGGGAATACTTTCAAAACAATGTGCATCATTTTCAATTATTTTGAATCAACAACAATTTTCAACATTTTGACAATATTTTCTAGCTATCCTGGCATGAAGCGAGAGCTTGAGGTTCATCTTTGGCGCATCCTGACACCATCCCTTTTTAGGACTTGATAACGGGAGTTTTCAAGATTCCTTCCCTTCTTTGGTATAATCTGAGCGCATGGGCTCTCAGATTCGCACACTTCCCTGTGTCCCCACTGTCCCACCATAGACAGTCCAATTTCGGCTTGAGGTTAAGCCACCAATTCCAGCAAAAGGCAATTTCAAAAGTTACTTAGTCTCAGCAATGAGGCGCCCAAAATCAAATCCCTTTTTAAACTTTAGGGACCCCAATTCCATCCTTTTGCAAAACCCCTATCGGATTCATTGTGCGGAAATCCGAAGGTTCCATCACGGTCTCTTCTTTCGAGGATTCCATCCATTTTCTACCCAATCAGGATAAGGGTACAAGCTTGAGCCTCCTTTGATGAGGTATTCCATTTTCATTTCCCAATCAGGTTAAGGGTATAAACCTGGGCCTCATTTGATGAGGTATTTCATTTCCCAATCAGGTTAAGGGTATAAACCTGGGCCTCATTTGATGAGGTATTTCATTTCCCAATCAGGTCAAGGGTCAAAACCTGAGCTTCGTTCCATACGAGGTATTTCCCGTCCCATTCAGGTTAAGGGCAAAACCTGAATCTCAGTTCTTTTGAAATAAAATTTTCTCCTTATTCTCCATTTCATATCTAATATCATCATTTGAATTAATTCTTGCATACCCAGTCAGATTTATCTAACTAGGGATTTTTTATGGTTCAAATTTGGTATGTTTTCTTTGCCACTAAGCTCGACTTTCAACCGGCTTAGCAGCAAAGAGGGGCATCTGTAAACACCCCAAATTTTCACCCTCATCCAGTGTTTGTCCATTTCATGTGTCATTGCATATCATTGCATGCATTCGGCATACCATCTCATTGCATTGCATAGCATTGCATGTCATTGCATCTCATTCTTGAGATCCAGCACTCCAACTTTCAAAACATTCAATCCAGATTTGAATTTCAAAGCTTTTATTTCAAAAAAATCAATTTCAAAACCTGGGTTTTTATTCAATACTCCGTCATTTTCCAACCCCAGGACTTTATATTTCAAAATATTTTCTCAGAAAACAATCTGGATTCATGTTAAATTCAAATTTCAATCGATTTCAATTCTCAGATGAGACCCATTGAGATGGGGTCGCTTCTGAATTTCTCTATTCATCAAATTTCTCAAATTTTTGAAAGTTTCAATCCAATCAGGACTCTGTCCCAGAGTCCAAATCCAGTCAAAAATCTGTTTTGAAGTCTGTTTACTTCCATTTTCATTTATTTCCATTTGTTTTCAAAATTCAGGTCATTTTCCAGAGTCCAGTTAGTTCAGGACTCTATTTTAGAGTTCGGTCAAGTTAGGAGTCTAACCCTGACTGTGTTTTCTGACTTATTTCATCATTTCTCGATAAAATCTTTCGAAAATTCTTTCATTTGAATTCTAAAATTTAAAATCTCAGAGTCTTAAGAGTTCAGGACTCTAACTCGGAGTTCCAGTTCGCTTGAGACCCTATTTTCAAAGATCTTGAATTTCAAATGTCGATTTTAACCCTTTTTCAAAGCCATTTCCAGTGTTTATTTCAAAATTTCCAAAACTCGATGTGGGCCCACTCAGTTGGCGCCATATCCAGAGGAGTTCTGACTCAGTTAGAACCCTATGCCATTTCAAAACTTTGAATTTCAAGTTTGTCTTTGAAAATCCTTTTGAAAACTCCTTCAATTTCAAGTTTTAAAATCGCTTTTTGAAAAACTCAAGTAGGGCCCACTCGGGGTGGTGCCATATTCGAGTCAGTCAGGGATAGACTAAGGTTAGTTGATGTCTTGGTTAGTGTTAGAGGTTTAGAAGAGTCAAAACCATTTTGAAAAACTCATTTTGAAAGTTAGTTTTTAAAACTAGTATTTTTAAAGGTTTTTAAAGGTGTTTTAAAAAACCAAATGTAGAAAATGCCAAGTGGCATTACATTTGGGGATTTTTTAGGAAAGTCTAAGGGTTAATTAGGCACTAGTTTAGATAATTTAGACTAGGGGTAGTTAGGTCTTTCCACCCAAAAATTGCCCCCCCTTGTTAGAGTCCAAAAAATTCAAAATTCCCAATTTTTAAACCTAAAAAAATTCTATAAATAGTCTCCATAGGGGGGTCGATTTTTCCAACTTGCTCTCCTTGAGATTCTTGGAGCTTCTCTCTCCTCTCCAGCCCTTCCTCCATTGCATCCACCTCAAGGTAATTATTTTGTTTAATTTTTAGCTTTTATTTCATGTTTTTAATAGTTTTAAATCAATTTTAGCCATTAATACCTCCTATTGCATGGATTCAACCATGGTTTCACCTCAAGAACCATCAAGAATCAGCAAGAACGATCCAAGAAGGTGATCTAACCCTGTTTTGGGTGATTTACAGGGATTTTAATCCATTAGAATTGATTTTAATATGATTCTTTACATTATTAACCAATAAAATATATGATTTACCCTTTTAATGGGTTAAATCTATGTTTTAAAGGTGATATCAAATTCCAGCCACTGACTCCCTGTTTTTATTTTATTTCATGGTTTATTCATGTTTGTTTTACGTTCTATAGCATAGAAATAATTTTTATTTACTGTTTTATGGTTTATTTTATTGATTTACATTAGTTAATGCATGGTTTTTCAAGTTTCTTAAATTTCTGTGTGTTTTAGGTTTAGAACAGTAAAGATAATGTTATTTCGGATTGAAGTACTCATTGTTTATTTCTGATTTTTTTATATGTGATGCATGCATGAGTTATTGAGTTACTGTAGAAAAATCAGAGGTTTTGGATCTCGGGAACTCTGTCAAAAAAATCAGACATCAAATCGGGTTTTTAAAGCTTTAAAATCGTGGTTAAAATCAAGAAGGTAACTCGCGGTTAGGATATTTCTCTCATCTTATATCCGATTTTAGATCTGTAAAATGATATGGATTCACATTGAATAGATCTATCTGCTGTCAATTTTTCATATTTTTTGATCACTCTTAAGTATTTTTCCTCTTTCAGAAAATCTGTTTTTAAATTTAGAACTCGTTAGGGTTTACCAAAACCCTAATCAGACTTGTGTTAGTCATAAATCCCAAACCACAGATCTTATTCATGATCTGTAAAAAGTGAGTATTGCTATTTTTCTGTCTACTGTTTACCACTAAAATTTCAGAGATTTGTGTTTAGGATTGCTATTTATGTCTGTATTTTCAATCTGAAGTAGCCGTTTTAATCCCTGTTGAAAGTGATATATTTTAGCTCAGATTGCCGGAAGGGTTTCTCCCTAACCGAAGATTCTTTTTCCGATCTGTAAATTGGGAAATCTCTGTTTTTCTTCTTAGTTAGTCTCTGTAAAATTTAATAAATTTTAATAGAGCTTTGACCCCTGGTTTGGGTCTTGGATTGAAACTGGTTGGTGAATTAGGTCAAAAATAGCATATTTTTAGGGTTTAATGTAATTTTCAAATTAATTTAATGTCAAAAAATTATTTTTATAATTCCAATTCGACATTAGGGTTATAACAAGTGCAGGTACCGAATTTGATGAATTTTGGAATCCATTTGATGTCTGAATTAATAAAATTGCAAAACAGGATACCTGAAAGATCCAAAAACACTGTTAAAATCATATTTTTTTTGTGATATTATTGATTTTCGTGCATAAGCATATAGTTTTAGGGTTTTATTATGTTCATAAGCATATTAGGATACTTTAGGTTTAATTTTGTAGTTATTTGACTTCATTTAGGTCATAAAACCCAAATTTTTACCAAAATCTATTTCAGAAAACCCTGATTTCAAGGCCATAGTCTTGCTATCAGGGGTAATTTGGTCATTTGACCTCAATTTCGAAATCCCTAACCCTAATTTTCACATATTTAAGCATGTCACATCATATTTAGCTTAGTTTATTCCATTCAAATTTCAAAACTTGCATTTTATCAAAATATCTTTCTAAAAACCCTAATTTCAAGGCCATAGTCTTGTTATTAGGGGTATTTTGGTCATTTTGACCTCAATTTCGAAATTCCATATCTTATATTCATTATTTGTTCAATTTGATTTCATATCTTTATCATTTTTATTTAAGGGAATCAAGGAAAAGGCTTATATCTAGCAAAATCCAGTAATTTTTAGATATTACTGGATAAACCTAGAAAAGCCAACATATTTTCATTAACCAAGTTTTCTAGTTTTGCAAATACATTGAAGACTTTATTTTTCATGTATTTAAATTTCAATAGTGATGTAAATTAAATTAAACTTTGGAATAAGAATTTACATTTCCTGCTTAGCTTAGGTTGCATTGCATATAGTTTATTTTTTTTTATTATGTCAATGTGTGATGGATGATGATTCATGCATATTCAAACTCACCATGGTCTACACGAATGGCACATGCACTAGCTTCTATGAAGTTTATAAACTTGGTGGAATTTGTATTTATGGCCATAGTCAGAATACGAATGATACCCAGATTTATGATCTTCACATTAGCCACATTCAGCCTACACTCTTAGGCTAACTTCAAAATGCACTGCATTTCTCAAAAATACAAAAAGTATTTCTCAAATCCTCAAATCCATATTCATTCATTTCATGCATTTTCCAATTCAAATTCAAATTCCAAGTCAAGGAAATTGAATTCCTCAAAATCCCCTAAGTCTTATAGCAAAATCGATTTTCCCAGAAGCATTGAATTTCAAAGAATATTTCAAGTGTTTCTCAAGTTCATAAATTCAATTTTCCAAGTTATGCAGTCAATTTCAAAGTTTGAAGTCAGAAAAATCAAAATTTTTCTAAGTCTTATTCAAAAATCGATTTTCTCAAAATATGGATTTGCCAATGATATTTCAAGTATTTTCCAAGTTCCAAATTCAAATTTTCTAAGTTAGAATTTCAATTTCCAAGTTTGAATTCAGAGAAACCAAGTTTCTCAGAATCGATTTTCACCAAATGTCAAGGATTCCTCAAAATCGATTTTTACTTCTCTCAGAAGTATATTTCAAATCCCAATTCACGATTTTTCATTTCCAAGATTTACATTTTCTAAATTTTCTAAATATTTCAATCATTCAAAGCAAACATCGTGTTTTCAAATGTGCATTTTCTGAAAATTCATAGCACATGCCTGATTCTATGTGCATTTAGAAATTAGAATATGGTTTAGACAAGTTGAATAGAGTAGAGCATACGATTGGTCCTTGGTTCAATTACCCCTGTTAAAGGTGGCAGGAACGGTTGAACCTCGTACCGACAGGCGAGTCCCATTCTTCGGAATAATCCCGCATTTTAAAACGGAGGCGAGTTATTTTCAAAAACTATTTCAAAGGTCAGTTTGATTTGCAAAAGTTAAAAATTTTGCGATGATAACAAGTCTGGAGGGAACAACGACAAAATGGTATTTGGTAAATGTTAACCCAATAGAACTAAAAGAATTTGACAAGGTGGTAAACATGTTCATCGAGCGATTCCTCTTTAATGCTGAGGCACTTCCCACCCTCAATCATCTCTTGGCCTCAAACAGAGAGAAAATGAGAAGGCCAGAGATTTTATTCACCGCTGGAGATCGGCCTGCAATAAGATGAGAGACCCCATATCAGAGGGGCATGCTTTGTCCCTAATTCTGAGCAATTTCTCACAGCCTCTAAGAGGCCTCATCTCTACTACACCATCCAGAACATTTATTGAGCTAACGGAGTGAGCCGAATGACTTGAATTGAGCATGGAAAATAGAGTCTATGAAGACTTCACATTTACTAAGAACAGTAGTCAGAATGAGCAGAAAAAGAAGACTCATTTCACTCACTCTGTCAGAAATGACAAATGAAACCATCGCAAGGGGCAGAACAGAGATTTCTGTTATGGGGCAGGAGGTTCAAACAAGAATGATCAGAAAGGAAAATCGATCCCTCAGTTTAACAAGCCGCTGCAGTTAGAGCAGGTACCGAAGCCCCGAGAAAAAGTGAAGCATGAAGGATGAAGCTATGACAGGAAGTTCACTCCACTGGACCAATCACTCGAGAGGGTGCTCGAGTACATGTTGACCAAGGAGATGGTCAAATTGCCCAGGCTGGTCGATCCCCCTGTTCCCATGGGGAAATTCAAAGATCAATTCTGCAAATTTCATAGAACAGTGGGGCATAATACTGAGAACTGTTTTGTTCTCAAAAATATTATTCAGGATCTCATTGACAAAAATCTTCTAGTAGAGGGTGCCGAAGATGAAAATATGGAAATTCTGAAGAAACCATTTCCTCAGCATTCTATAGTGGTTATTTCTAAACAACCTTTTCAGCCGCAGAAGCATATCAGGCCATGCTCTGAAAAAGATATGAAAGTTCAACATCAGGTCCTTGTGCTACAACAGGCTCAGTCCAGTACTCAGAAGATGGACCTCATCTCAGCCTTTGGCAAAATGAAGGTATCCGCAAAACCTGCCAAAGCATCCTCTGAGGCTACTAAAGGAATTTCTGAATTCCTCAAACACTTCATCAAGTCCGCCCCAAAGAAAATTGAGGCACCAACTCAAAAGCCAATAACTGCCTTGTCCAATGTCTCAATCTTGGATTTAGCTCAAGCTTCCGTCAAACATCAGCAAGTGTTGGATGATCTACTGCGGAAGATCAAGGTGAAACCGAACATAACTCCCGAAGACATGGCACAGATAGTCAATCAGGCCATGACAAATGCTCGAATTACTTTTTCAGATGAGGATCTCTCCAAGACGCATGTATTCCACAACAACGTTTTGTATGTTGTGATTCAAGCCAGAAGAATGACGGTTCCTCATGTGCTGATAGATGGAGGCAGTGACCTCAACATATGCCGAGAAATGACAGCCAAAGCTTTGGGCATCAAAGAGGAAGAATACATAACGGACCCAATCACCATTTACGGGATCAATAATCATGGACAGACAGCGAAAGAAAAAATCTTCTTGGAAATTTTCATTGATTACTCAGTCCACTCAGTTCTCTTCCATGTAGTCAATGTACTGCCAACGTATAATCTGTTGTTCGGACGACCATGGATCTACAACACGAACGCAATGCCATCTACTCTGCATCAATGCGTTAAGTGGTCAGAAGGTGGAATGATCACAACCGTCTTAGGCGAAGATCCGGAGCAGAGGCTAGCACAACCCATGGTTCCCAGACCCACTTTCACTACTGATATCCCTAGTATTAGGGGCATTGAAGAGGTCAATTTTGAGAAGAATTCAGAAATACTGCAGACGGCAAAGCAGCCAGAGCATACAGTGGCCATGACTCGATGGAGAGGCCCACAGTTTTTCAAGATTGGAGGATGAATTGATTACAACACATTCAAGGATCATCCTCTGTTTTCTCAATTTATGAAGGCCAAAAAGGGATTTGATCTTTTAGTGAAACATGGCTATCAGCCTTTTCAAGGCCTAGGCAAGAATGAAAATGGCTGCCTTGAGCCAGTAATTCCTCAGCACTATCCTCAAAGAGCTGGGTTGGGTTTCACCGACAAAAGATCTCAGAAGGGCACTATTTTCGTCAAAGGGGCGCACTGAGGGCATTTGTTTGTCTTTTCATTTTTATTCTTTTGTTTCTGCACTGGGATGATATCCCATTTCATTTTCATCATTGTCATTTGATCAATTCAATCTTTCAATAAAGTTGCAAATTTTCTTCATCTGTCTAGATCCCATTTGTCTCTTTACTTCTCATTATCAAATCTTTGCAAAATTGCCATTATTTTGTTCTTTTATTTTTCCAATTATTTTCTCAATAAAAGCAATTTGTTTTATGATGGGCGATTTCCCTGAATTAATTTATTCTCCAATTTTCAGAATGTCTTCCCGTTCTATCAAGAATCTCGTTCTTAATTCAAATGCCTTTTCAAATCCGGCAGTGATTCATCAGGTCAAAGTAAGAGCAGAATGTAGTCAGACTACAAAACAGTTAGAAGAACCCGCAGAGTTCGATTCAACTCTTCAAGAATTACCAGAATTTGCATCAATTCAGAAACAAGATGAGCCATCATCCTTAGTTCAAGATCCGACTGAGGATATCAATATTGGATCAGAAGATGATCCTAAAATTCTCAAGATTGGCAACAGTTTGAGCCTAGAAGAGAAAGAAAGACTCATCAATTTTCTCAAGCAGCATGAAGAAGTGTTTGCATGGACTTATGAAGACATGCCAGGTCTGGATACCAAATTGGTTGAGCATCGTCTTGTTCTGAAACTAGATGTCAAGCCAGTAAAGCAGAAGCTAAGAAAAATGGATCCTCGAGTGGAGCAACAAGTTAAAGAAGGTCTGGAAGACCTACTCAAAGCAGGGTTCATTCGAACCATTGACAACCCAGATTGGTTAGCAAATATTGTCGTTGTTCCCAAGAAGAATTGTTGAGAAACTCTGTTTTGATGTCACATAATATGATACACTGTCTTATTTGATTTCATATAATATGATAATATGTCTTCTTGAAAAATGTTATATTATGACTGGATATGCTTTGCCATATATCTAACGAGTATTTGATGCAAGGATATCTCACTCAAAAAGGATGGAGACCTTCTGTTCAAGTACAACTATGGTGCAATCATACTCCTTGAAGAAAAAGCTTGTTGAGCCATGCACTCCTAAAGACCATCTAAAGAGATCGGCTACCTCAAGTTGAAGATTTTTTCTTCTTTAGAGTCATATGTAACAGAACCTTCAGAAGCATGCATATTGCATATTACATACTCATTCATAAAAGCTATTTCATAAAAGTATACGATAGTTTCAAAAAGCTCCTTTTTAAAAACAAATAATTGTACCTTCTTACAACCCTTTATGAAAAAGGTATTTTGACATGATTTCAAAATGTAATAATTGTACCTTATATCATATACAAGACAACTTGAAAAGTAATGATTTTAAAAGTAGGAAAAAGACAAAACATGAAATCGGCTACACAAAGAAAACAAATATAATATGTTTTGAAAAGACTCTAGTTACCTTCTTTAAAGAAATGATTTCAAATATAGGAAAAAGACAAAACATGAAATCGGCTACACAAAGAAAAACAAATATAATATGTTTTGAAAAGACTCTAGTTACCTTCTTTAAAGAAATGATTTCAAATATAGGAAAAAGACAAAACATGAAATCGGCTACACAAAGAAAAACAAATATAATATGTTTTGAAAAGACTCTAGTAACCTTTTTACAAACCCATAGAATGTCGACTTACTTGAAGTCATCATTCTCTTTGTATAGCATTAAATACCTCCTGTAAGAAATCCTTGTTAAATATTCTTCTCAAGAATGTCGACTTTCTTATAGTCTTCATTCTCTCTGAAGACTTTGAAAAACACAACATAAATAAAACACTTGACATGACTATGTACAAATAAATATCTCATAGCATTTATTATACTTACACTCATTTTAAGTAAAGAAGTACTTATGTACCACAAATCATTAATTAGGATAAAGACAAAACTACATGACAGCCTACAATCCAACGTTCAATGTACTATTGTAAGAAATAGACTTTTTACATAAAATATATATTACCTAAAATATTACAACGACTAGTGTACCCTATATTTTACTTTTATGGAAAAAAGACTTTCTCGAATTTCTCTAAAGATGTTTTTTGAAATGACATGACATTTCACATCTCAAAAAGGCTACGATTTCAAAAAGTAACGACTACTTTTTTTAAAGCTATATAAACACACTCAAATGAACTATTCAAGACAAGGAATTGATATGTGAGCTTACAACGAGAAAAATTCCTATTCGATATTTGAAAGAGAGCCTAGAAAAAGAAAGAGAAAAGAAAGAGAAAAAATCAAGAATAACTCTTTGACAAAGAGTATCTTCTGAGTGAAAAGAACAGAACATTCTGAGAATCCTTCATTCGTGCATTCATATCATTCTGAAGGTTCTATAGGAAGTATTGTAACTTTCTGTTATTCACTGTATTCCTTCTTTGTTGAAAGAAGTAGACCTCTGAGAAAGAGGGTGTTCCCCTTCTCTGTTGAGAGAAGAAGACCTCTGTGGAAGATGGTGTGCCCCTTCTCTGTTGAGAGAAGAAGACCTCTGAGTAAGAGGGTGTTGTACTATTTATCTGGTGACTCAGATGTTATAGTAAAAAGCTCAAGTGGTTTGCTTGGGGACTGGATGTAGGTCAGGGTTTTGACCAAACCAGTATAAATCCTGTGTTTATTGTGTTGTGCCTTATTGCTTTATTTTTTATTTTATCAATTTGCATCATATTTCACTATTCACCCCCCCTCTAGTGGAATTTCAAGAATGACAAGGTTCGAATCTGCATCGACTTCAGAGATCTCAATAAAGCGACTCTTAAGGATGATTATTCGCTTTCTAATATTGATCTTTTGATCGGCAGCACGGCGGGCCACGCCATGTTCTCTTTTATGGATGGATATTCTGGATATAATCAGATCAAGTTAGCCGCTCGCGATCAATCCAAGACATCTTTTACTACTCCTTGGGGCACTTTCTGTTATACAGTCATGCCATTTGGGCTTAAGAATGTTGGAGCTACTTATCAGCGTGCTATGGCCGTCATTTTCCATGATCAGATGCACAAAATCATGGATGCATATGTCGATGATATTCTGGTAAAATCCAAAGAAGAGGAAGATCACATCGAAGCTCTCAATCAAGTTTTCAAGCGGCTCATTCTTTACAAGCTAAGACTCAATCCACAAAAATGTGTTTTTTGAGTCGAATCTGGCAAGTTGTTAGGCTTTCTAGTTAGCAAAAAAGGGATAGAAGTGGATCCCGCTAAGGCCAAATCCATCATTAACATGCCGCCCCCGACTAATCTCAAAGAATTGCGTAGCCTTCAGGGATGTATGCAATCGATCCGGCGATTCATATCCAATTTGGCCATGAGATGTGAGCCTTTCATTCATTTGTTCAGAAAAGGAGTGAGGTTCAAATGGAGACCAGAGTGTCAGCAATCGTTCGAACGTATCAAGAAATATTTGCTCAATCCTCCCATTTTAAAGCCGCCAGAATTAGGAAAACCCCTATTGCTATATATTTTGGTTAATCAAGTTGCTTGCGGCAGATTTTTTGCGCAATATGAATAAGGCAGTTTGATAGAGCATGCCATTTATTATGTGAGAAAAACCTTCATTGATTATGAGAAGAAATACTCTCAGATAGAGAAGACATGTCTTGCTCTGGTGTGGATGTGTCAGAAATTAAAACACTATTTGCTGGCATTTGAAGTCAAAATTCTATCCAAATGTTATCATCGCAAAATTTTTCCCCTCTCTTGCGAGAAAGAAACGATCCTGCGAGTCAAACTCGACCAAAGTTTTGAAAATTACTCGCCTCCGTTTTAAAAATTTGTGGGAAAATTTCGTGGAATAGGATCCACTTGTCGTTACAAGGTTCAACCGTTTCTGGCGCCTTTACCAGGGGTAATTGAACCAAGGATCAATTGTGTGCTTTAACTAAGTTAAATTATCTAAATTATGCTCTATTTTCCTAAGATGCACAAAGAATCAGGCATGTGCCATGGAATTTTGAAAATATGTAAGTTTTGAAAGAATGATGTGGGTTTGGAAAATTGAAATGTACTTGGAAAATGCTTCAGAAATATTTGGGAAAATCATTGAATTTTATTGCAAATCAGAAATTGGATTGGAAAATGAATTCTCAGGAAAACTTGAATCTTGGGAAAATCTATTTTTTGAGATTTGGAATTGCTTTTCTAAGAAAATATATTTGAGAATCTTGAGAAAGTGAGGAAGTTCACTGGAAAATGATTTTTGAAATGGAAAATAGATTCTCAGGAAAACGAGAACTCTGAGAAAATTGATTTCTGAAAACTTGGGATTTTGAAATTTGAGAATTTTAAAACATTGGAAAATCTTGATTTGAACTTGGGAAATGCTTTGAAATGTCATTTGAAAACTCAGAATTATAAGAAAATCCAATCCTGAGAAAGACTTGGTAAATCCTTGAGAAAATTGATTTTTTTTTAAATTGAAGTTGGAAAATGAATTTGAAAATAATGCAATTTGAATGATATGAATGAATGAATATGAATTTGAAAGGGAATTTCATTGAAGAATTGGGAAAACCTTTTGAAACTTTGAGAAATGCAGTGCATTTTTGAAGTTAGCCTAAGAGTGTAGGCTGAATGTGGCTAATATGAAGATCATAAATCTAGGTTTCATTCGTATTCTAACTATGGCCAAAAATACAAATTCCACCAAGTTTATAAACTCCATAAGAGCTTGTTCACATGCCATTTGTGTCAACCACAGTGAATTTGGAAAAATGTGCATGAATGATACATTCAGATATTGAAATTTTGCTGAAATTAAATTATATGCAATGCAGTCCTATTCTAAGCAGAAAATGTAACTCTTATTCCAAATTATTACATTGAATTTGAAATAAAATAAGAAAATAAAATCTTCTTCTTGAATGTTCCTGCAAAACTAAAAAACAATGTTAGCACAAAAATGTAGGTTTATCTGAATTTATCTAAAAATATGGGAAATTATCGGATATTATTCAGATATAAACCCAAAATCATATCCTCCTTGATATAAACATGAGAAATAATGAATAAATTTAGAAAATAAACTTGGAAATTCGAAATTGGAGTCAAAATGACCAAAATGTCCCTAATGACCTTAAAATCAGGGATTTCTGAAAGATTTTTTGTAAATTTTGGAATTTTGAAAATCAGATGAAATAAATCAAACATAATATGATGAAATATGATGATATGCATGAAAATTTATGGAATTAGAAATTGAAATTTTGAAGTTTAGGTCAAAATGACCAAAATACCCCTGATAACAAGACTATGGCCTTGAAACCAGGGTTTTCTAAAAGCATTTTTGCAAAAATGGAAAATATGAAATACAAATGATATTGAAATTAACTCTAATATGATTTTACATGCTTATGTACATGAAAAAAACCCTAAAACTGCAAAAATATCATAAAATATCAAATTTAACTTGATTTTCGCTTCTGAATTTAAAGATAAACTAACATATAAAGCATATGAACTTGGAATTGATCCAAATTTAGCATGGAAACCTAGACCAACCCTAGAAACAGAATGAAGCTCGAAATCTATTTTTTTTGTATTTTCATTATATGAAAAATAGCTAAAACTCCTAAAAAATCAGAATTTTGCCTAAAATATTGATTCTAAATGGAATTTCGGATATCAAACTTCCATAAAAATTTCCCAAATTTTATAGGGTGACAAAGGACAGTTAGGAAAATATTTTTTTATTTTATACATTTTGGTTTTGACCTATGGTCGGACCTGTACAGCTCCGGCAAGTCGGACCAGAATTTGGTAACTCTAGGATTTGGGGGAAACAGACAGGTTTCGTAAGAAAATGTGGGAAAAATAGCAGATAGATGTGAAGATGACTGAATTTGTGGGAAAATGTCCCTGACAAACAAAGAAAATTTTTATTTTTTCACATCATTGGGATTCGGGTTACGGTTTAGAAATGGGCACACTGTTATCAGAGACATAAATCTCTGGAATTTTTGGATATTGGAATCTGTGAGACAGAAAAGAAAATTTTTGGAAAAATACTGGGATAATCCAAAAAATTCCCAAATTTTGGGAAATGACATAAAAATGGGTTAGAAATAACTTTTGTGTTGAAAGTGTTTGCAAACGGGCTACGGGTTGAGCAGACACAGCGCATTAGGGTCTGTCTATACCCTGACAAAGAAAAATCAAGGATTTCTCAGAGGTCTGGGAAAATCGATTTTTAACATAGGTCAAACCTGTTTGGAAAAATACCAAAATTTTCAGATAATTAGTAGATTCCATCATGGATCTACTGTGATTTTTAGAGGACGATTTGAATTCTCCACAAGGGGTGAATCCGAAGGTTCTTTTCTGCTAAATCAGAAATTGAAACTTATGGAGAACCAAAACTCAGTTTAAAGTTTGATTTGCTAGAAAGGGTTTCAAAACCCAATTAGATCTAGGTTTTTGGCAAGGAAACACAGACAAACAAAACTATTTGTGAATGTTTTTTTCTTTAATTTTGAACAAAAATAAGCACATGAAATATTAGTTGGTCTGATGCTTAAAATAAGAACTTATGAATTAATTAACAAGCATTAACAAAATTACATTATGTGAATCATATGATCATGAGATGTTGAAATAAACCTAAGTGCAAGATCTAACATGAAAATCACATGAAATTGATGATATGACAAATAAAAAAAAGAAAGAAAATCGGAGAGGCATGACCTTGATTGATTTTAACTATTGAAACGGGGGATTCAATCCATCAAAGGGACGAATCACCCCATTCGTATAGTTTATATATGCAAAGAAACAATCATATTCATTTTCCACCATTCAAATCCATAAATAAAACATTCTATCATCCTAAACTGACTTCCCAACGAGTCTTACATTAACCTTATCACTCCAATGGTTAACATTGAAATTTGCCTAGCTTGAACAATCGATAAAACATGCATCAAAGGAAAAGGGTAGATTCAATACCTTGCCCCTCGGTTCGTACCAGTTGAAGGTTGAAGGAAGGTAGTGTATGGCTGTAGCAAGGTGGGTATGTTGCAGTGGAGGAACTAGGGCTGTAGTGTGGCTGGTATTAGGTGGAGCTGACTGCTGGACGTTCAACTAGAGGGAGGTGATCGACTGCTTCAATGCTTGAGGGGATGATGGTGCTGGGATTGTAAGGAAGAAGGTTGGCTAGAGGGTGGCGCTGCCAAGGAGGGCTAGTGGTTGGTGTCGAGAGGTTTGCTAGATGGAGGTAATTGTTGTAGTTGTGTTGAAGGTGCACCGTAGGGCTGAAGGAAGATGTTGTTGCTGGCTGCAAGGTTGGAGGTGATTGCTGCAACAAACTAGAAGGAGATGGACGATTACCTTGGATGGAACAAGACCTGCAAGTAGCTGGAATAGCTGCACAAACTGGATCAACGGTGGTGGTTGGCTGTTGTGTAATGAGAGTGAAAAGGTTAAGGGAGAGAGAGAGAGAGAGAGAAGGCCCAGCCCAGCCGTTCTTTTTTTTCTTTTTTATAACTTAGGTTTTTAGTCAACTAAAAACCTAAGTTTCTAATAATATGAGATGACCTTGATGAGTAGCTCTACGTGAATGGCTGGAGGTTAGGGAAAGGAAGGGAGGAAGGAAAGAAAGGGAAGAAAAGAAAGGAAAGAAAAGGAAGAAGGGAAAAGGAAAGAAGATGAAGGAAAGAAAGGAAGAAAGAAGAGGGAAAAGAAGAAGGAGGGGGCTTACGTGAGTGTGCTGGAGAAGAAAGAAAGAAGAAAAAAAAGAAGAAAAAGAAAGAAAGAAAGAAAGAAAGAAAAGAAAGGAAGAAGAAAGAAAGAAGAAAGGAAAGAAGAAAAAGAAAGAAAGAAAGAAAAGAAAGGAAGAAGAAAGAAAGAAGGAAAGAAAAGAAGGAAGGAAAAGGAAAGGAGAAGAAGAAAGAAAGGAAATAGAGAGGAAGAGAGGGGCTAAGGGGGTTGCCCCCCTTGTGGGTCCCACCTTAGGTAAAATAAAATAAAATAATAAAGAAAATAAAGAAAATAAAGAAAAGGTGTTTTTTTTCTTTATATATATATAAATTAAAACGGAAACTACAAATGGATGGGCCATCTTAAAGCGGGTCCAAAATCCACTTTTGAAATTCATTTTGATGATTAGAGGGGTAAAATAGTCTTTTCAAAAAATTTCCAGACGAAACAACCTATTTTTGGTAGTTTTTGAAACAAGCTCGGATTTTGAAGTTCAATACCTCGTTGCGAAGCAAATCCAATATAGAATTTGAAAATTTGAGTTTGAAATAAATCCAGATTGTTTTTCTCAAGAAAACATTTCCAAATTTAGACTTCCGAGAGTAAAAATGTCAATTTTGGAAACCTAGGGTTTGAAATTGATTTTTGAAAACTTTTTAAAACTCAATCTGGATAGAAATTTATAAAACTGGAGTTCTGGACTTCGAAAATGAAATGTTATGAAATGTTATGAAATGTTATGAAATGCTAAGAAATGATATGAAATAACATGAAATGCTATGCGAAATGCAGACCCTGAATGAAGAATTTTGGATGTTAGACCCCGATTGGCAGTTGTACCAGTTTAAAAAACATTAAAATTGATAAAAGTTGCCAAATGGTTGAAGAAATGGTTTTTGGACTCTACTGGGTTAGAGTGACATTGAAAATCAGGGTTTGAGCTGAAATGAACTGAAACGAGTTGGATTGAGCTGGATTCTAGAGTTTCAGAACTCAACTAAACTAACAAGGTACTGACTCAACTGGACTCTCTGACTAAATTTTCAAGAAATACTGCCATTTTTAGAGAAATGGTACAGAATGGTCACTGGAGTGAAGTGAATTAGGGATCTGAGTTGGTTTTGAGCTAGAAAAAAGGTAATTAATACTAAGATGAACTAAAATCAAAGCTCAAACACTAGCTCAACTGACTGAACTCAGCTCAATTTCAGCTGAAAGAGATGAAATGGACTAAAATGGGCTCCTGGACACTTGGAAATGGTTTTGAACTGAAACTAGAGCACTTGAACATCTGGTGAGCTCAAGTTAGACTCTGGGGAATATGACTGACTGTGAATAACTGACTCATAGACAATTGGCTTGGATTTGAGTGAGAAATAAGCTCATTTCTGAAGAAATGATCCCATTTTGGCAGGAATGGTCAGAAATGGAAATGGCCTTCTCACTGTGAGCTTAGATGAGCTTGAAATGACTGATATTTTAACTTTTCTGAACTGACCAATGAGCTTGGTTGACTCCGACCGATTGGGGTTCGGGATGACCTAGGGGTAAAATGGTAATTTTCCTAATGAAAGTTGGTAAAATGGTGATTTTCTGACACAAACTCGGGGTTTGACTCTTACATTGACCTAACAGGGTTGGCACTGCATGAGGAGGGTTGTTTGAGAATGGATGAGGAAAATTTGGGGTGTTTACAGATGCCCCTCTTTGCTACTAAGCCGGCTTGAATCCACCAGAAATGCCAAAAAGGGAGCAACGTGCAATTCAGCGTATGTCTACCCATTATTTTATCCTTGCCAATGTCCTCTACCGCCGTAGGTTCAGTTCTGGGTATGCAAGATGCTTAGACAGAGAAGAAGCTATGGAAATTATCCAAGAGGCACATGAAGGGATTTGTGGTGGCCATGTTGGCTATCAAACTCTCGTCAAACAGATCATCCGGGTAGGGTATTACTGGAAAACCATGCAACAGGATTGCCATCGATTTGTGAAGAAGTGCGTCAAGTGCCAAATGCACGCACCTTCTATTCATGCACCGGCCACGTATTTGCAATCAGTTGTTTCTCCTTGGCCTTTTTCTATGTGGGCTTTCGGCGTCGTAGGCCCAATTACTCCTTCTACTTCCAACGAACACAAATATTTTCTGGTTGCTATAGAGTATTTTACCAAATGGGTTGAAGTTGTTACTCTACGTACAGTAGAAGGCCGCCATGTGATTTCTTTCATTCACAAGAACATTCTTTGCTGCTTTGGCATACCATATGATATTGTTTCAGACAATGAAAGCCATTTAAAAAATGAGAGGGTGAAAACCTTTTGTTCTAAATTCAAAAATTTCCATAATTTATCAACTCCCTACTATCCTCAAGGGAATGGCCAAGCAGAGGCTACCAATAAGATTCTGATCCGTATTTTGGAAAGGACTGTGAAAATAGGTCGAGATTGGCATGAGAAAATTCATGATGCACTTTGGGCATACCGAATCACCATTCGGACTCCGACTAATGCCACTCCTTCAGAAATTGTTTACAGAACTGAAGTAGTGTTACCTCTCTATGTCCAGAAGCCTGCTCTCAAATTTGCCTCCCTTATAGAATTACCACTTGATCAATATCAGCAATAGAGATTGGTGCAGCTAGATCTACTGGATGAAAAGAGGCTCAAGGCAGCAGAGCATGCTCAAGCTTATCGTCAGAGGGTAGCTCAACACTATGCCAAGTCCGTCATTGAGAGAAAATTCTGAGTTAACGATTTGGTGCTCAGATCGACAGCTCATCTCAATCACCGACCACAGGGCAAGTAGTCACCCAATTGGGAAGGCACTTATGTGGTTAAGGAAGCACTGCCTCGCAATTCATATCGTCTGATCAACCTAGATGGGGTGGAAATGCCAGATCCTGTCAATGCTCTGCATCTGAATAAGTTTTATACTTGAAATGTTCATTCTAGCCTTTTGTACTCTTTAAAGAGTCGTTTCAATAAAACAATGATCTTCTATCAATTCTCACATTCTTCTCCATAATACTTGGGCATTTTATTTTAGATACATCTGTCTTCCCTTCATCATATGCAGGCAGAATTAGACAAAAACTCTTTTTCTCAAAATCCTACCAATTTTCAATTAATCTTGTGATCTTTATTCATTTCATTCATTTTTGTTTGTTTCTCAATTTAATCAAATTTTCATCAAACTATTGACAATTTTTGTCAAGTTTTAGCAATTTTTTGTCAATTTTATTATTAAATTTTTATCAATCTTTATTTCTAATACCCTTTCAGGTTAATGGATAAATCTGATGCCTCCTTTCAATGAGGTACTTCTTTAATCTTTTCCCCATTTAGGATAAGGGGATAAACCCTGAAAACAGACCACATACAGTTAAACTATGATGGTCCATTGAATTCAGAATTTTCACCAAGAATCTTGACTTTCTAAATTCTTTTTTAAAATCGAGCTCATCTCTAAAACCCAGTCCTCGCACTGGTTATTTCTCAAACTTTTCAATCATATATTGAGATCATTTGGAAAATTTGGTCCTCGCACTGGTTCTCGAAATTTTCAACTATGTATCAAGCTCATTTTCAAAATCTGGTCCTCGCACCGGTAACTTTCTAAAATTCAACCTTATGATCAAAGTTTTCCCTTCTACAAATCAAGTTCTGACTAGAACTTCCTAATTCGACTTATTTAAAAAAAACTGCCTTTTGTTGGTCATGTATTCCAAAAGATCCAACACTCGTTCGTCATGTATTTCAAAAGATCCAGCTTTCGCTGGTCATGTATTCTAAAAAGATCCAACTCCCGCTGGTCATGCATTCCAAAAGACCCAGCCCTCGCTGGCCATGTATTTCAAAAGATTCCAGCCTACGCTGGTCGAACTCTCAAATCAATTGTTTACTTCACAATCAAACCTTCGGGTTTCAAAATCCTCAAATTCTATCATTTCTAAACCTTCGGGTTTCAATTTCCCAAAATCTATCATTTCTCGAACCTTCGGGTTTTAATTTCTCAAATCTATCAGTTCCCAACCTTCGGGATTGCAATATTCTCAAAAATTTTATCATCTTCTTAACCCTCGGGTTATAATCTCTCAATTTCAATCATTTTCAAAACCTTCAGATAAAACTTTTTTCAATCAAAATCCAGTTTCTCATAATTGGTCAGGATTATCAAAATCCAGTATTTTTCACTAGTCGGGATTATCAAAATCCAGTTTCTCATAACTGGTCGAGATTTCAAATCCATTTTCTCACTGGTCGGGATTATCAAAATCCAGTATTTTTCACTGGTTGGGATTATCAAAATCCAGTATTTTTCACTGGTCGGGATTATCAAAATCCAATATTTTTCACTGGTCGGGATTTCAAATCCAGTATTTTTTGCTGGTCGGGATTATCAAAATCCAATATTTTTCACTATTCGGGATTATCAAAATCCTGTATTTTTCACTGGTCGGGATTATCAAATCCAGTATTTTTCACTGGTCAGGATTATCAAAATCCAGTATTTTTCACTGGTCAGGATTATCAAAATCCAATATTTTTCATTGGTCGGGATTTCAAATCCAGTATTTTTCGCTGGTCGGGATTATCAAAATCCAGTATTTTTCACTGGTCGGGATTATCAAAATCCAGTATTTTTCACTGGTCGGGATTATCAAATTCAGTATTTTTCATTGGTCGGGATGATCAAAATCCAGTATTTTTCACTGGTCAGGATCATCAAAATCCAGTTTCTCATAACTGGTCGGGATTATCAAAATCCAGTTTCTTATAACTGGTCGGGATTTCTAAAATCTAATGTCTTTTATCGGTTGAGTTTTCCAAAGTCTGATTTTTACACCATTCCTCTAAATTGCAGCTAAAGGTCTCATCAAAATCTATATTGAGTGATTATTTCACAAAAGGATTCTGGAACATTCTGCCAATTTGCTAAAAACATTTGTTGATTCTAATAATCTGACTACACAAAAGAATTATCTCAGATTACTTCTAGTATTCTTTCAAAAAAGGTAAAACTTTTTGCGAAAAAGGGATAAAATTCAAATATTTTCCCTGTTGATCAACCAAAAGGATGTAAGAAACATCCTCGGTATGATTAGTGAAAGAAATATTCAATGATGTTGAAAAGCCAGAAGCGAATTGATATTGATCATAGCTATGGCGCATGCTTAAAGACGACTTTTTGGCAATCAGGCAGTGGAAATATCCTGAGCGATAAAAAGAATCCACTCAATCCATATGTCCTCATTCATTTGAGTTGCTCAAACTGCCAAAATTGCCAAAAATCAACTTTTCTCATGCGAAATCCTTTTATCAATATCTTTTCACTACCTGCTTTTATGAAATTAAGAACATTTCTTCTCTATTTTCATATCAAGGAAATGGATAGCTTCCTTAAAGAAACTCAACAACATAAAAATTTGAATCTGATTCTGAAAATTGGGGAGTTAACCTCATTTGGAAGAAATACTCTAGGAAATATCTTTTGCACACACGTGCACATTCTCAAGCATTTGAATCAACTACAAGCTTTATCTTATTGGCAAAATTTTTTGGCTATCCAAAAGTGTTATAAATATTCAATATCCATCTTGATGCAACCTAGCATCATTTATATTTTCTCAAAAGAGTTGCCTCCTTCAGGAGAGGTATCTCTTCTTGTCTCATCACGGTTTTTTCATTCGAGAAAACCGTGTGGTCTTTCCCACTCAGGTTAAGGGTCAAAGCCTGAATTTTCTGCGAAAGGTCATTGATTTCAAAAACTATTTCAGTCTCAGCGATGAGACGCCCAATATCACCCCTTTTCCAGGCTTTAGGGAACACCATTTTCTCTCCTTTCGCAAAAACCCCTTTCGGATTTGTTCGTTCAAACTCCGAGGGTCCCATCATGTTTTCTTCATTCGAGGATCTCATTTGGTCGCCCCTTTCAGGTTAAGGGTTAAGCCTGAACTTCGCTCCTCGAGGTATCTTCCTTTTTCAGGTTTGGGTTAAACCTGAGTCTCGCTCCAACGAGGTTCTTCGTTTCGGCGAGGTGTTTTCTTTCATGTCCCATCATGTTTTTTTTTTAATCGAGGAATCAATGCTTTATATATCCATTCTGTAAAGGATCCTACTTAAGCTTCATCTCATGAGGCATCTTTTTCAAAAATGTCCCATCAGGTCCTCATGTATTTCTTTCCCATTCAGGTAAGGGTAAAACCTGAAATTCATCTTGCTATATCTTAGTCCCATCCAGGTTAAAGGCTAAACCTGAATCATCCCTAAAAGATGATCTTGTCTCACCCACGAGATTTGATCAAAATTTTCATTTTTTTCACCATTCTGGGATCTTCATCCCAAAATCCCATCACGATTTCCGCATATCTGTTATCCAATCGTGTCATTCTCGAGGATGTCGTCTCCCCAAAACCATTCAGGATAAGGTATTAAGCTTGAAAAACCATGTCTTTCAAAACTAGTTCTTCCACAGCCAGTTTAGATCTGATGACTGAGGCATTTTTTTTAAAATTTGGCGTGTTTTCTTTGCCACTAAGCTCGGCTTTCAACCGGCTTAGTAGCAAAGAGGGGCATCTGTGAACACCCCAAATTTTTCAAAATCTTGTAAATATTCCCCTTTTGCCCCTGACCCCATTTTCTGAGTAATTTAGTCAGTTTTAAAATCTAAATTCCAGTCTATTTCTTAGATTTTATTGAAATTAAAATCATTTTATATATCTGACTCGATTTCGGACCCGGATTCATTATCAAAATCCAAATCTGAGCCTCGTTATCCAATTTTCAAAATTAAATTTTTTAAAAAATACCAAAAATAATTTCTGAAAGGCTTAGACAGTCCAGCTGATATCCCGGTGGATCCACAACTCTGTATTTCTCAATTCGAGGTTTAAACCTCGAATATTTCCTCAAAATCCAGATGTAAAACCGTTTTCTGAAGAAAATTTCCAAAAATAAACCCAAATTCTCAAAAAAAACCCTTCTCTTATAAATATTTATAAATTTAGTTTAAAAATCCCTCAGTTTTAGAAATTTTATTTCAAAAACACAAAAAAATAGAAAATTGCAAAGAAAAGAAAAAATATAATATATATATATATACATAGATAGCCAAAAAACCTCTTTTTGAAAACATTTCTTTAGCAAAACCACTCTTTCGAAAATTTCAAGAAAAGCAAAACACTGTTTGAAGATTTTTGAAAAACGTGGACCCGGTTCAAAAATTTTCCAACGGCCATCCGTTACGAAGGAGGGGCGATGGAGGCAATGACCCTCATCCTTCTCGATCCTTCAGATGCTTATACAAACAAAGCATCAAGGAGGGGTAGGGCATCCATTGCATCCATTCTCTGGCATCCATTTCCTTCTTCAATCCATCATCCTTCTCTCTTCTTTAGAAGATCCATCCTCTACCCCTTCACCCGTCCTTTTCACGTGCCCTTTTCCTCATCCATCGATCGATTGAAGCTCTCACACCTCCCTTCTTTAATCAACTTTTCTCCTCCTTCAGCAGAAAAAGCCCTCCAGGGTAAACATGAAGCCTCAACTCCCTTCTCAGAATCCCTGCAAGTCGGGTAAGAACCTTCTCCTTTTCCTTTGTTTTAATTTGGTTCTTTTTTCTGCATTGACGCACTCTCTGTAATCTCGATTTGCATACAGCAAATCAAGTTACAGATAAGCAATATCAAAGGAATCATGGCATTCCAACATTTTGCTCTTCTGTTTCTGCAATTCATTTTTTTTTCTTTGTTCATGCTAGCTTTTGTTTCTTCTTTCTGTAAATTTATTCGGACATCATTATCTGTATTCATTGTGTTTATCTTGCAATATGTACCGATCCCTTGATCGGACTCTAGTTTTCCATAACCTCTTCTTCCTTTTTTTTTTTTACAATCCATCTTGTTGAATTTCTTCATTTTACGTGAGTATACATATCTGTTTATGCCATTTGGATTCATTACTCATTTACATTTTATCTAAACTACGATCTGCTCTAGGATTTATATTTTCACTATAGCTTCTATCATTAATTCTATATAATACTTTACTGTGATTCTGTTTTCAGCAACATCGTATTCATTTAGCATCTACAGTCTTTTCATAATTCGTTTGCTGATCTTGCCTGATGCCTTTTTTTTCTTTAAAATCCACATTATGTTTGATTTCTGCATCGTGCATTTGTTCTTTATCAGATAAATTGATTAGATCATTGCAATCCGGCATCCCATCTGCTTTTATCCCTCTTGGCGCTATGGATTTCTGTTCTTTTTTTTTTTAATAACCTTTGCTCATCTCTTCATCTTGCATTTCCATTTAGATTTACCCTAAACAAGGTTTGATGTGTATGGTATTTTGCAAAAATCCTGCAGGGATTGAGAATTGTTTTGAAATAATCTGCCTTCTCATGACTGGTGTGCTAGATAAGGGTTCTGTTTATGAAATAAATGGGAACAACATCACAAAACAGATCAAATTTCTTGGTGTGAAATTTAGTTCACCATTAACTTTATAGTGAAATTTTGTTGTTCGCCATTCCTTGTTCTAGGAGTCTTTCACCCAGACATGCGTCAAAGAGAGTCCAATCTACTCTTAGGTTGGACAGATTGGATAGTATCAGTAAAAGATGGATCAATTCATATGTTTTTTTTTTAAAAAGTTGTCGTGTCATTCAACATCCTATGATTGAGCCAGGAGAATTTGCTCAGAGCCCACTCTCAGAAATTGTATCTGTGGGGGTGTTGGAAATGAGCGTTCCAATAGTGGTCTTAAACGTAACTCCCATGTCTGCTTTCCAAAGTGATGCACATATTGGCAACGTGGAGCGATACACCATCTGTCGTAGATTATAGTCATTGGTGCTTTCCTGTAGTGCCGGATGCCTGGAACAAGATTCTTCTCTCATATCTACCAAAGAAGAACATAGTCTTCCCAAGTTAAATCAGTTGATAAAAAAAAATCCTTTTAGATTCTTCAATATATGCAGCCCTCCCTGCTGAGGTAAGTAACAACCGAGAGCTGATGTCATGAAGCTTTCTTTGGCAAGAAGCATGTACAACCACCATACATTATATCTGTTACACAATATATATCATACGTATAATACCATCACTGCCACTATATGGGCAAACACCACGACTATTGTTACACCTGCTGTGCACTCATACACCATTCATCAATCTCCAAACTAATGAATCCATCTGCCATGCCCTCTACAGCCTCCTCGTACACTATCCCTATGTGATCATCGCAAAATTTTCCCTCTCGTAATATTCTCTCTCTTCCTTCTCTTTTCCTTTCCAACCTCTTATTTTCCTCCCTTTTTGAAGGGAGAAAAGATAAAAGAACGGAAAGAAAGAGAGAAGAGAAAAGAAAGAAGAGAAGAGAAGAGAAGAGGAACTCTTTTGCGGGTCTCACTTGACCTTAATTTTGAAAATATTTGAAATAACTCGCCTCCGTTTTAAAACATTTGCGAGAAAACTGGGAGACGAGATCCGCTCGTGGGTACGAGGTTCGACCGTTCCTGGCGCCTTTACCAGGGGTAATCAAACCAAGGGTCGAATTTTATGCCTTTTTGCTTTGCAAAAAAAAATTATCTAAGTATTTATCCTAAGTCTAAAATGCACAATGAATCATGCTTGTGCAAATGCAAAGATGTATGCTCTTTTGAAAAAATGTTTTGAAGAAATCCCAAGTGAATCTGATAAAATGAAGAAATGTTTTCTAACTTAGAACTTAAGATTAAAGTTCTAAGTTTTTTTAGAATAATCAGGAGCTTGGGAAAATAAATCTGGCATTTGGGAGTTGATCTTGAAGTCTTGTAATAAAAAGGGAATGAAGGAAATTTTCAAAGTCATAAATGGACTTTAAATTTAGAAGTTTGAACTTGGATGAATATCTGGAACAGAATTGAATTCCACTTTTGAAGTTTAGAAGGGAATGTGGGAAATCTAAAGGAATTGAAAAAATGGGATTTGTAAAAGTTTGGATTTTCAAGATGAAATCCGAATCCAAGTTCTGGATAGAGTTTTGAATTGATTTTTAGGATTTGAAATAGGGACTTGGTTTGAATGAAATGGAATTGGCTTTAAGAATTGGAATTTAAATGGAATTTTGGATTTGGAATTTTGAAGGGAATTGGATTTAAGATTTGGAAGACGAGATGGTATTTGGATCTGAAATCTGAGATCCAAAATAAGGTTGGACTCTGGATTCTAAGATGGAATTGGATCTGAAATCTGAGATCCAAAATAGAATTGGGTTCTGGATCCTAGAATGGATTTGGATCTGAAGTCTGAGATCCAATGTAGGATTGGATTCTAGATACTAAAAATTGGATGTAGGATCTGAATCTGAGATCCAATGGAATGAGGATCTGGATCCTAAAAGAAATTTGGACCTATGATTGGAGATCCAAAGTGGAATAAGGATTTGGATCCTAAATAGAATTTGGATCTGTAATTGGAGATCCAAAGTAGAATGGAGTTTATACTTGGAAATCTGGATCCAAGTTTGAGACTAGGATTTGATTTTGGATTTGAGTTTTGAGAAGTCCAAAATAGGACTTTTAAAGATGATCTGGGGTTTTGAAGATCCAGATTTGAACTTGAGAAGGTTTGAGATTCAAAGTCAATCTCAACTTTGATTTAAAACTTTGAAGAAAAACTGGGTTTAGAATCAGAAGATGACTTTAGAAACTTCAAAGTTAAATTGAACTTTGAAATTGAGTTTTGAATTTTGAGTTTGGAAATTTGAAGTTTGAATATGAAATAATTTTGAAATTTCAAAGTCAAATTGGACTTTGAAATTTGAGATAGGTTTGGAAAATAGAAAAGATGTTCAAAATCACTTGGGTTTTTGAAAGAATTTTGAAAAATATGATGCAATTTTACCCTATATGATGAATGAATTTGAATAAATTTGAGATTGGACTTTGAAAAGCTATTTCATTCTTTAAATGAATTAAAATAAGATTGAAAATATAATACATCCTTGACTATGGTCATTGAATGTATTATATAGTAATCTATATTAAAATTTTAGTGAAGAATGAAACACATTTTTGTGCTTTTATAGAGTTTAGAATGGAATTAACTCTCAATATACCCTGACTATGGCCATTGGTATATATATTGAATTAATTCTAAGTTAAACTCTGATAAAAGGTAAAATATTTGAAGAATATGATGATTTTTGAAAGAGGATCCAGTGTGGATCTAGTGTTATTTCATAAAACATAAGAATACTAAGTCTTGTTTACACCCCGACTATGGCCGTTGGTATAAATCATCAACTTAGAATTAACTTACCTTTTATGAAATGGTGTACGTGCCATTCGTGTTTCACCATTGTGGGAATTTTAGAAATAAAGAAAAAAAAATGCATGAGAATAAACAATTCATGATATTCTATAATGCTCATTCATTCTACCTAAAGCAAGAAATGTGAATTTTCATTAAAATCTAACTATTACAATATGTAGAATCAAATTTACAACACCAAAGGATAGCCCTTTTCACGTATTTCCTGCAAAACAACTGGATTAGCATGAAAAATGGAAGGAAAATGACACATACTATGTGGATATCTTACAAAATGTTCATATGAATGATGAAAAGGACAGAGGGAACGATGTATATGCTTATACATATATATATGCATGTACGTGTTATATACATATGTATAAGTATATAGGTGTATCTATATATTTATGGATATACATGGCATGAGTTAATGGGTAGCAAGTAGTGGAACTGGAGGACAGTGGTAGTAAGCTACAACCAATGAGGCAGCTGCTGTGGGAAAGTAACAATACTGGTGGACATAATATTATTCTAAGGGGGAATATGATGACAGGATGTAGGAGTAGCAATACCAACATTCGCCACAAATGGTGGCGGCTGCATGCTTATACAAGAGCCAGATTGGATGGGGCATTGAGATACAGTGGTTGTTGGAACTAACAGGGGGGGGGGGGCTGAGGTAAGTGAATGCCCTGCTGCTACATAGGCGGCAGCAAGATCTGGAGGGTTCGGTAATGCTACCCAGCAAAATACCTTTGTTGGCTTCTACTAAATCTGTATTACGATGGCTCTTCTATCAGGGCCAGAAGTAAGCACAGTTAGAGGATGAGGGTGGTAAACCTAGTGACAGACAATGTATGAACAATGGATAAGAATAATGTAGAGCAAAGATGCAGAGTAGATCAAAGCAGTAAAAAAAAATGTGTCTCTAGCATGATATATATTCAAATGAGGAATGCTGCTAACGATGTACAGTTGTAGACAACAATGAGTGCCTATGTTCACTAGATGTAAAGTCTTCCAGAAATTTGCAAAGGGTCAGTCATCTTTTTTTTTTAACCAGGAGACAATGTTAAGCACAGCTAATGATAATGAGTAGGTTTCAGACCCCCCAGAATTCAGAATTGCGAATTCATAAATCAGGGAAGATGGACAGAAATACTCGTACACCAAACCAGTATTTTCAATTCCTATATGAGAATGAGATCGTTCATGACCCTATTGATTTCTAAGCAATATAATATCTTGACTAGATATTATTTTGAAACAACCTCTGTATCAACATCCTATTTCACTTGAGTTGAGTGCTGCTTGCCACGAAGTCTCATAAGCGACCCCAATGGATTAACTCCAGATTGAATATGATTCAGCCCAGCATACCAGTGTTTGACTGCATTTACATGGGTATTTCCTAATAGCAGCTAAGCTTTCCTGCAAGGGACAGATTTCCTCCAAAGTAAAAGAAGGAACAGCATCAGCAATCCAGCAGCCTTTTCAGCAATCTCTCGTAACCAGAGGGTGGACACCGTTTGTGCTGCTGATGGGACTTAAGCAGACCTTAGGCAACGACCAATCATAATGATTGAACACGTAGTGGATACTGAAATACTACAGCCGATGAAATACTGATATGAGGAGATCAAACTGGAATGCTAGAATGCTATTAAAAGTATGGTAGATTGAAACAAAATTTCGATTCAAATTCTGTATAGGCAGTAGATTTAACAAGAAATTTGACTCTTGCAACTTGAGAGTTTACGAACTGCCTTGTTGCATGATAACTCGACATTGATTTTGATGGCACGAGTTGCAGACATTATCTCAGATAATCACAACCTGTAACAGGCCTTCAGATGGAAAATCAATATATCTCCAAGGTGACTAATATATATATGAAAAATAAAAGAAAAAAATATATATATATATAGTACTGACCATGACTGTCCTGAGGGGACGAATGATAGAGATAAAATTTGTAACACATAACAAAACAAACATCAATATATCGACTCATAAGCAGCAAGAACACCAATATTACGCATGAAACTATAGTAGAGATGCTGAGCTATAAGATATAGAAATGGGTAAAATGTACCCTGATCAACTATTGATACAATCTGAGCTCAAATTTCCAATAATACAAATGGATGTTAAAATTACCAAATGAGTCTTCACTGCTCGACATATCCCCGGATCAACCTTAGCTATCTTTATGTATTTTCACGACAAAGGGGAGCGGCAAATGCCCACACATGAAGCATGGCTACTATAAACATAATACAGGATGAAGAATGCCAGAGCAAAACAGAACATCTCCCAGATATGGTTGATGGAGCCAAATGAAAAGGGGCATCACGCTTAGTATGCACTTGAGCTGAAAGTATTTCATACCTCCAATAGATCACCTAATTCCTTACCATCACGTATCTTAAGGGATTCCAGTAACAAGGGTAATTGCTGTAAGACACCTTACTGGGCATTATTACTTCAAAATGAGCCATAGTTGGATGGCTTCATCTGACGGAATGACCCCAGTATGAATCAGTATCTTTAGATTCAACAGATTTGTAAAATATGAATGGATGACCTTCGATGACTAAAAAAAAAAAAGGTGTGATGGACTTCAGCAACACAAACAAATCTTCAAAATAGAAAGAGAGAAGGAGAAAAATAAATAAATAAACAAATATAAAAAAAAAATGTCGAGAATGTTCAGACTCAAAAGATGATAGATGAAAGAAGAAGAGGCAGTGTTGGAATATATAATTCCTATGCTGTAGCACAGAGATGTGTTAGAGTTGCTACAGGCAACCTAACATCATCCGTGGTGCTTTTAATGGGACCTAAAGGTAAAAAAGAAAGAAAGAAAGGGAAATCAAAGTTATAGAGAAAGAAAAGAAATCACGGAGAAAATCAAAGTTTAACAGGCGGGGATTGAAATAAGATTAGAAGTAGATGGAAATTTGAAGCCTGGGTGGATCGGCGATGCCATTGAGGGGCATCGTCGGTCATTAGTTTATCAGAATTCCATAGTGAATTTAAAATGAAGATAGACATTAGAAATCAATGCTACAGAATTATAAGAACATGAGAAATCGAACTCCAAACCAGCATAAATAATGATAATAATAATAATAAAAAAAACAAACCCGAAGATGAAAGGGGTTCTTACCTAGCTTGCAGGGGTTTTGAAAGAAAGAAGGAGGGATGAACCGTGGGTCAGGCTCCTCCGGGCGATCAGAAGAGGAACTTTGCTTTTGCTTAGCTCTGCTACAGGGCTTTTCAAATTACTGGAATTCGGAGGAAAAGACCGCCGGTATCCTATCTATTCCTTTGGTTTGTTTAAAGCAGAGAAAACTCCATGAATGCTTGCAGATGATGGACTTCGGAGAAAAATGGATGATGTAAAGAAGATGGGTTTCCTTCAGGAAAGAGAGAGAGGCTCGAGAGTAATGCGCAGGGGGTATGGAGGCCAAAATTTTTGATCCCCAACCCCTCCTCCTCCACCTCTTCTTATTGAGGGAAGAGAAAGGATCCGGAAGGTGGTTTCGTTGAAGATCGAGGGCGGAGAAAAGGGGAGGCCGTTTGCAGATCTGCGATGGAGAGAGGAGACAGCCGTTTGAAAGTTTCCTTTTTTCAAAAAGGAGGTTCCCCTTTTAAAAAATTTAAAAAGATGGTTTTAAGGAATGAGCCTTTTGGCAAAAAAATGGCTTCAAAAGCTTGAAAATCACCCGTTTTCTTTGTGGCTTTTCTCGATTTTTTTGGTTTTTATGTTATTTTTCTATTTTTTGTATTTTTAGAATGAAATCCTAAAGTTTTACGAGAAAACGAAGATTAAAACTAATTTTTTGTGTTTTTGTAAAATATTTACAAAAGAGGGTTTTTCTGAGAACTCAAGGCGACTTTTTGAGAAAGATTTCTTCAGAAAGTGGATTTATGTCTGGATTTTTGAGAAATATTCAAGGTTTACAACCTCGAATTGAGAAATATAGGGTCGAGGATCCAACAGAGTGCCGGATGAGCCGCCCGAGCCTTTCAAAATCATTTTTTGGTATTTTTGTGCTTTTATTTTGGAAATTGGACAACGGGGCTCAGATTTGGATTTAAAATACTGAGTTCAGACCCGGAGTTGATTTTGAATATGTCAATGTGGAATCTAATCCAGAAATCTGAAGAAATAACTTGATTTTCTTAGAAAAACGGGGTTAGGGGCAAAAGGGTCATTTTTACAAGACTTTGAAAAATTTGGGGTGTTCACAGATGCCCCTCTTTGCTACTAAGCTGGTTGAGAGCCGAGCTTAGTGGCAAAGACAACACTCCAAATTTTGAAAATGCCCCAGTCAGCAGGTCTGAACTGGGTGTGGAAGAATTATTTTGAAAATATGGTTTTTTAGGCTTTGAAACCTTATCCTGAATAGTTTTGGGGAGACGAAGTCCTCGAAGATGATATGATTGAGTAGAAAATGAGGAAATCGTGATGGGACTTTAGATGGAAATTCTGAAATGGTGGGAAATGAAAATTTTGATCAGGTCTCATGGGTGAGACAAGATACTCTCTTGGGAATGATTCAGGTTTAACCCTTAACCTGGATGGGACGAAGATATATCAAGATGAATTTGAATTGAGGAAAGGGATATACGGGGACCTTGATGGGACATTTTGGAAAACGCCTTGTGAAATGAAGCCCGAGTATGATCCTATCCTGGATGGATATACAAAGCATGGATTCCTTGATGGGAAGAAGCCATGATGGGACTGGAAGAAAACACCTCGTCAAAACGAGGAATCTCTTTGGAATGTGACTCAGGTTTAACTCAAACCTGCAAGGAAGATACCTCGCGAAGCGAGGTTTCGGGTTAACTCTCAATTTGGATGGGAAATCTACCATACGGATTTCTCAAAAATGGAGAAAGCACGATGGGACCTTCAGAATTTGGACGAACAAATCCGAGAGGGGTTTTTGCGAAAGGAGGAAATATAGAGTTCCCTAAAGCTTTGAAAAGGGAGAAGAAATGGTGCGCCTCATTGCTGAGACTGAAATAACTTTTGAAATCAAAGAACCTTTTGCAAATGGTTCAGGTTTGACCCTTATCCTGAGTGGGTCATCCATACGGAATTCGTTAATGAGAAAACCGTGATGGGACAGGAGGAGATACTTCTTCTGAGGCAACTCTTTTTGGGAAATATAAACAATGCTTGGTTGCATCAAAATGGATATTGAATGTTTATTTTTATTCTTGGAATAGCTAGAAAATTTTGCAAATAAGATAAAATCGTAGTTGATTCAAACGTTTGGAAATGTGCACGTATGTGCAAAAGATATTCTCTCTTTTACCTAGAGTATTTCCTCCAATGAGGTTAACTCCTCAGTTTTAAGAGTCAAATTAAAAAATTTAACACTGATGATTTTCTTCAAGGAAGCTATCCATTTCCCTGATATGAGAATAAAAGAAATATTCTTAATTTCATAAAAGCAGAGAATGAAGAGATATTGATAAAAGAATTTTGCATGAGAAAAGATGACTTCTGGCAACTTCGGCAGTTTGATATCTGGGTGTTTTCTCACGATGATTTTTTTTGCACTCTTTTGAGTCATTGGGCTTTCTCGGTTTTTCACATCATCCTTCATTTGGATGTCCTGACTCTCTTTTTTTTTTCTTTTTCAGGGAAGGGTACGTCACAAACTCCTTCATCTTGGAGATGCTCCGATCCTCCTTTCTCTCAGGGATTGTATATGATATTGGCTCAGAAAGGTCTTTAGCAGAAATCAAATATCTTTTAGGGTTTGTCGGTAGGCTCATCACATATGCCTTCATCTTGACAGTGATCCGAACTTTCCCTGGAAGGATCTGTCACAAATTCCGTCATCTTGGAGATGTTTCAAATCTTCTTTGACCCCGGGGATCTACTCGCTTAATTCGCCTTCATCTTGACGTCAATTGAGAGATCCCTTTTGCGGATGTTTGATTGCAACTTTTAAACGAAAAAAATGAGAAGAGATGGGTTGAGTGAATTCTTTTTATAGCTCAAGATATTTCCACTGCCTGGTTGCCAGAAAGTCATTTTAAAACATGTGCCATAGCCAAGGTCAATATCAATTCGCTTCTGGCTTTTCAACATCATTGAAGATTTCTTCCATTGATCATATCGAGGACATTTCTTACATCCTTTTGGTTGATCAACATGAAAAGATTTGAATTTTACCTCTTTTTCGCAAAAGGTTCCTCCTTTTTGAAGGAAATATTAGAGGTAATATGAGGAAATTCTTTTTGTGTAGTCAGACTTTTAGAATCAACAAATGCTTTTAGCAAATTGGCAAAATTTTCACGAATTCTTTGTGAGATAATCACTCAATATAGATCTTGATGAGACATTTAGCTGTAATTTAAAGAAATGGTGTGAGAAATCAGACTTTAGAAAACTGGACTGATGAAATAATATTAGGTTTTTGGAAATCCCGACCAGTTTATGAGAAACTGGATTTTTGATAATCCCGACCAGTGAAAACACTGGATTTCAAAACCCGACCATTGAAAAATACTGGATTTTAAATCCCGACCAGTTATGAAAACTGGATTTCAAATCCCGACCAGTGAAAAATACTGGATTTTAAATCCCGACCAGTTATGAAAACTGGATTTCAAATCCCGACCAGTGAAAAATACTGGATTTTAAATCCCGACCAGTTATGAAAACTGGATTTCAAATCCCGACCAGTTATAAAAACTGGATTTCAAATCCCGACCAGTGAAAAATACTGGATTTTAAATCCCGTCCAGTTATGAAAACTAGATTTCAAGTCCCGACCAGTTATGAAAACTGGATTTCAAATCCCGACCAGTGAAAAATACTGGATTTTAAATCCTGACCAGTTATGAAAACTGGATTTCAAATCCTGACCAGTTATGAAAACTGGATTTCGAATCCCGACCAGTGAAAAATACTGGATTTCAAATATGAAGGATTTAACCTGATGGTTTGAAAATGATTGAACTTGAGAAATTATAACCCGAGGGTTGATGAGATTCTGAAGATATTGCAACCAGAGGTTGAGAAACTGATAGAATTTTAAAAGATTGAAGATCTCGAAGGTTTTGTAAATGATAGGATTGAGAAGTCGCACCCTAAGGGTTTGATCTTCTGGAATACACGACCAGCGGGAGCTGGATCTTTTTGGAATACAGGACCAACGAGATGCTGGATCCTCTGGAAATACATGACCAGCGAGATGCTGGATCTTTTGGAAATACATGACCAGCGAGATGCTGGATCCTTTGGAAATACATGACCGGCAAAAGCTGGATCTTTTGAAAATGCATGAAGTTTTGGAATATTTAAGTCAGAACTTGAATTTAGAAGAAGAAAGGTCTTTGGTCAGAAGACTGATTTTAGAAGGTTACCGGTGTGAGAACCGGGTTTTTCAAATGTGCTCTATATATGATTGAAAAGTTTGAAAACAACCAGTGCGAGAATTGGGTTTTGAAGATGAGCTTAGATTTTTCAAAATGAGTTTTTAGAAGATAATTCAGGATTTATCCCCTTATCCTGAACGGGGGAAATAAAAGGAAGAATACCTCATTGAAAGGAGGCATCAGGTTTATCCCTTATCCTGAAAGGGTGATTTGAAGATAAAAGTAGAGAAATTTTTTTAATAAAATTGGAAAATTTGTTAAAACTTGACATAAACGAGCATTAGCTTGATGTAAATCTGATCAAAGCAAAATGAATCAAATGAAAAGACAATAAAAATCACAGGATCAATTAAGAATTAACAGAATTTGAGGAGAAGAACTTTTGTCTAATCCTGCCTGCATATGATGGAATAAGATGATTATGAATTAAAATAAAATGCCCCAGTATCATGGAGAAGAATGTAAGAATTGATAGAAGATCATTATTTTTATTGAAATGGCTCTTTGAATAGTACAAAAGATTTTTGAATGAAAATTCTAAGTATAAAATTTCTTCAAATGCAGAGCATTGATGGGATCTGGCATCTCCACTCCATCTGCATTGATTAGACGATACGAATTGCGAGGCAAAGCTTCCTTAACCACATAAGGGCCTTCCCAATTGGGTGACCACTTGCCTTGTGGTCGATGCTTGAGATGAGCTGTCGATCTGAGCACCAAATCGTTAACTCGAAATTTTCTCTCAATGACAGACTTGGCATAATGTCGAGCTATCCTCTGTCGATAAGCTTGAGCGTGCTCTGCTGCTTTGAGCCTCTTTTCATCCAGTAAATCTAGCTGCACCAATCTCTGCTGCTGATACTGATCAAGTGGCAATTCTAAGAGAGAAGCGAATTTGAGAGCGGGCTTTTGGATATGGAGAGGTAACACCACTTCAGTCCCGTAAACAAGTTCTGAAGGAGTGGCATTAGTCGGAGTCCGAATGGTGGTTCGATATGCCCAAAGCGCGTCATGAATTTTCTCATGCCAGTCTCGACCTGTCTTCACAGTCCTTTCCAAAATACGAATCAAGATTTTATTGGTGGCTTCAGCTTGGCCGTTCCCTTGTAGGTAATAAGGAGCTGAGAAATGATGGGAAATTCTCAATTTAGAACAGAATGTCTTCATCCTCTCATTTTTAAAATGAGTTCCATTGTCTGAGACGATATCATGTGGTATGCCGAAGCGGCAAAGAATGTTTTTGTGAATGAAAGAAACCATATGGCGGCCTTCTACTGTGCGTAGAGTAACAGCTTCGACCCATTTTGTGAAATACTCTGTCGCAGCCAGAAAGTATTTGTGTCCGTTGAAAGCAGAAGGAGTAATCAGGCCGACGACGTTAAAAGCCCACATAGAAAATGGCCAAGGAGAAACAACTGATTGTAGATATGCGGCCGGAGCATGAATATAAGGTGCGTGCAATTGGCACTTGACGCACTTCTTCACAAATCTATGACAGTCCTGCTGCATGGTATTCCAATAGTACCCTGCTCGAACGATCTGCTTGACGAGAGTTTGATAGCCAGCATGGCCGCCACAAATCCCTTCATGTGTCTCTTGGATAACTTCCATAGCTTCTTCTTGGTCTAAGCACCTTGCATACTCAGAAATGAATCCACGGCGGTAGAGGACATTTGCGAGAATGAAATATCGGGTAGACATACGCTGGATTGCACGTTGCTCCCTTTTTGGCATCTCTGGTGGAAATTCACCAGTCTCAATGAAATTCTTGATATCTTGATACCAAGGCTTCTCCTTCTGATTGACCTGGTTTACTTGCATATTTGAATCGAACGCGGGGGTGTTCAAGTCTGCCAATTTCAAAAGACCGACATGATTCACCACTTTTGAAGGACAGAATGGAGCCCAGACTGGCTAAACCATCAGCTATCTGATTATGCTCTCTTCTGATGTGACTGAGCTGAAATTCTTCGAAGCTGTCCACAAGAGCTAAGACGATCTTCTGATACGGAATCAATTTTGGATCTTTTACTTGCCATTCAGTGTTAACTTGACTGACAACAAGTAGGGAATCACCAAAGGCATGCACTCTCTTGATATCAAAATTTTGCAAGATTTTGAGGCCTTGTATTAAAGCTTCATACTCGGCCATATTATGAGTACATTGGAAACCAAGCTTGAGAGAATAAGGGATCATTTCTTTTTCTGGAGTGATCAACAAGACTCCAATCCCGATGCCAAACATATTTTTAGAGCCATCAAAGAACAAGTTCCAAACTGGGGGTTGTTGGACATTACAGATGTGCTCGTCAGGAAAATCATCCTCTGTTTTAATTTCTTCTGTCAGAGGGAAATCTGCCAACTGATCTGCGATCGCTTGGCCCTTAATCGACTTTTGAGAAACATACTCTAAGTCATATTGCATCAACAGGACTTGCCACTTTGCGATTCGTCCAGTGAGAAAAGGTTGTTTAAGAATGTATCTGAGCGGATTAAGTTTCGATAGAAACTTGATTTCAGAAGCCAATAAGTAATGTCTCAATTTCTGGCACATCCAGACCAGAGCCAGACACGTTTTCTCCATCTGAGAATACTTCTTTTCATAATCAATGAACGTTTTGCTCACGTAGTAGATGGCGTGCTCTATCAGGCTGCCTTCTTCATACTGAGCGAGGAATCCACCACAAGCATTCTGATTGACAGAAATGTATAGTAAGAGAGGCTTTCCCAGCTTTGGCGGCTTCAAAACTGGTGGATTGAGGAGATACTGCTTGATGCGCTCAAACGAGAGTTGACATTCCGACCCCCATTCGAATTTAACTCCTTTTCTTAGCAAATGGTTGAAAGGCTCGCATCTCATGGCTAGATTAGAGATGAATCTGCGAATAGACTGAATACGCCCTTGAAGGCTTCGCAGTTCCCTGAGATTAGTTGGAGGCGGCATGTCAATAATGGCTTTTGCCTTAGCCGGATCAACTTCGATTCCTTTCTTGCTGATGATGAATCCAAGTAATTTGCCAGACTCAACTCCAAAAACACATTTTTGAGGGTTAAGTCTCAACTTGTAAAGAATAAGTCTTTCAAAAACTTGACTAAGAGCATCGAGATGATCCTCTTCTTCTTTAGACTTAACCAAAATGTCATCCACATACGCATCCATATTCTTGTGCATTTGATCGTGGAAAATAACGGCCATTGCCCTTTGATAAGTTGCCCCGGCATTTTTGAGCCCGAATGGCATCACTGTATAGCAGAAGGTTCCCCATGGGGTAGTAAATGAGGTCTTCGACTGATCACGAACGGCCAACTTAATCTGATTATAACCTGAATATCCGTCCATGAAAGAAAACATGGCATGACCTGCTGTGTTATCGATCAACAGGTCAATATTGGGAAGCGGATAATCATCTTTCGGGGTGGCCTTATTGAGGTCCCTGAAATCAATGCAAATTCAAACTTTTCCGTTCTTTTTAAGGACTGCCACGATATTTGCCAACCAATCAGGATAATCAATGGCTCGGATGAAGCCTGCTTTTAATAAATCTTCAAGTCCTTCCTTGACTTGTTGTTCCATTCGAGGGTCTAACTTCCTCAGTTTCTGCTTGATTGGTCTGGCTTCTGGCTTCAATTTGAGTCGATGCTCAACCATCTTGATATCCAATCTTGGCATATCTTCGTAAGTCCAGGCAAATACTTCTTGATGCTTTTTGAGGAATTGGATGAGTCTAGCTTTTTCAACTTCGCTTAGACTCGTCCCGATTTTGAGAATCTTCGGATCATCTTCTGACCCAATGTTGATATCCTCGGTTGGATCTTGAACCAAAGATGAGGGTTCATCCTGCTTCTGAATGTGAGCAAATTCCGGCAAATCCTGGATAGTGGAATCAAATTCAGCTGGCTCTTCAGTCTGTTCCGCTGTCTGACTGACCTCTGCTCTGTTTTTCATCTCATGAAACCTTGCCAATTTTAGATACTTGGGATTGATAACAAATCTTGTCATTGATTTAAGAGTTAAGGGTCCTGTAAATGCCAAAAAGAGGTTGTTTTTTAGAGAAAGTACGAGCCAAATCAATTTTTTGTATAAGTAAAGAACAATGACATAGACAAAATATAAGAAGAAATGATAGATGCTCAAAATGTGAAAAGAAAGTTGATCTTTCATTGATTGGAAATGAAGTATTTACAAGACATTGACAAAAGATAGGATCGTGTTGTCCCTACAAGATTTAAACAAAAGAGAAGAAAAGAAAGCAGGAGAACTAAGGCATCATCTTCACTTATTTCCTTTGACAAAAACTGTCTTTTTGCTGGAATCCTGGCCGGTAAATCCCAACCCTGAACTGTCCGCATGCCGAACTGGAATGATGGGCTCTATCATGCCGTCTTCATCTTTTCCCATGCCTCGAAATGGCTGGTATCCATGTTTTATCAACAAATCAAATCCCTTTCTGGCTTTGGAGAACTGAGGAAATAAGGGATGATCTTTGAAGGAGGTGTAATTGATGCGTCCTTCTAGCTTGAAGAAACAAGGTCCCTGCCATTGGACCGTGGCTGCGACATTTTCTTCTTCCATGACATCTTTTAGCTTCAGCATCTCTAGACTGTCACTGAGATTGATCTCATCCACTTCTCGGATGCTTGGAATATCAGCTGTGAATGTCGGACGAGGAATCATAGGCTGTGGCAGCCTCTCTTCAGGATCTTCACCCAAAATGGTGGTGATCATTCCACCTTTGGACCACTTTATGCATTGGTGGAGAGTTGATGGAACTGCATTGGCGTTGTGGATCCATGTTCGTCCCAATAATAGATTGTAAGTTGGCGGCACATTGACGACATGGAATAGCACCGTGTGCACTGAGTAGTTGATAAAAATTTCCAGGAAGATCTTGCCCTTGGCAGTCTGCCCGTGATTATCAAAGCCGTAGATGGTGATGGGATCAGGCATATATTCTTCCTCTTTTAATCCCAATGCTTTCGCTGTCATTTCTGGGCAAATATTCAGACTGCTGCCCCCATCGACAAGAACATGTGGGACGGTCATGCCCTTGGTCCTGACCACTATATACAATGCATTGTTGTGGAATGAATGAGGCTTAGGCAAGTCCTCATCTGAAAAGGTAATAGGCGCGTTAGTCATTGCTTGGTTTACTATCTGCGCCATGTCTTCGGGCGTGGTGCCCGGCTTTACTTTGATCTTTCTTAATAGATCATCTAGTTTTTCTTTATGCTGGGGAGAGTCATGAGTCAACTCAAAGATGGAGATGTTGGAGAGTGTTGTGATAGGCTTCTGAAGGCTTTTGGCTCGTTCTTCTGCTGCTTCTGAGGTTTCTGCTTCCTCTGTGCAGGCTTCCCTTTTCATAAATCTTTTTGGAAAAACTTGGATTTTTCCACTCTCAACTGACATGTTTCTGATATTTAAAAATGAGAGGATATCCCCTCTCTGAAATGCAGGTTGATTCTGATGTAGAACCATCACCTGATGCTGCAAACTTATTTCTTTGCTGGAGCAAGGATGTATGTGACTCTGTGGGAGAAAAGAACCTTCTGAAACGGTTGACACTGAATGTTTTGGGAATGGGGCGGACAGAATGTCCATTTTGCCCTCTTCTTCATCCTCGATGAGGATGCTTTTATCAATACAATCCTGAATCAGATGCTTCAGGACAAAGCAATACTCAGTGTCGTGGCCCATCGCTCTGTGGAATTTGCAGTATTGTTCCTTAAATCTTCCCATGAGCACTGGTGGATCTGCCACATTGGGAAGTTTTACCATCCCGTGAGACAACAAATATTCCAAAATTTTCTCCAAAGGCTGGTTGAGGGGAGTGAACTTCCGATCCCTACTCCAGTTTATATGTTTGGGCTTTTCTTGAAGGTCCCCCTTTTGTTGAGGACCGGTCGGAAGAGGCTTATCATTGTTCTTGAAGAATTTCCCTTTCCTTCCTCTGTTCTGCTCGGGCTTCGTGCCACTGCCACTGCCCTGATCATCCCCTGGAACCTCGGCGGAGTAGGTGAAGTGTGCCTTCTTCTTTGGGTCTTGCACATTTTTGGCTAAGGCAACACCTTCGTATATCCCGTTCTCTACTCCCATCTCGAGCCATTCTGCTCGCTCCGTCAGTTCAATAAACGATTTGGAGGGATATGGGAAGAGGAGGCTTTTTAGGGGCTGGGAGAAGTTGTTGAGAATGACTTGGAGGGCATGCTCCTCAGAGATAGGGTTTCTCATTTTGTTGCACAGGCTTCTCCACTTGTGGATAAAATCCCTAGCCTTTTCATTGGGCTCCTGCTTCAAGTTGCACAGGTGGTTTAGGGTGGGCAGAGCTTCCGTGTTAAATAGGAAGCGCTCAACAAACATGTTGACAACTTTGTCAAAATCCCTCAATTCGATGAGATTGACATGTTCAGCGTACCATTTGGCAGCTATCCCCTCCAAACTGCGGGGAAAACAGAGAAATAGGGCACGGTTGTCTTCGCTGAACCGGGCGCATTCTGCAAAGAACATGGCAAGATGGGCCTTGGGATCTCCGGATCCATCAAATTTAATGAATTTTCGGGGGAGGTTCTCCAAATTGATGTCCCCCTCTAAACCGAGGTAGAAATCCTGCCTGGTATATGACCTTTTTCCTTTGTCCCGGACTTGCAAGTCTTTGACGATTTTTGTCAGTGCCTGGATCGAGTCTTCTGCGAGGGCCCCATACTTGGGCTTGTTCACTGACACTGGCTCCTCTACCGGCCTCTTGGACTGCCGCAGATGTTTCAGGATGTAAATCAACTGCTCTTCTTCAGAATTTTCTTCCGCTGACTCAGAATCTTCAGAGGTACTGTCGCGCTGTACTTTTTGCTTGCTAATCTTGACGGGCTTCTTCATGGGCTTTTTCTTCGCTTTGGTCTTAGAAGCCGCCTTCTTTGGAGCCGCCTTAGCCTGCTCGGCCATCATTTTAGTCATCATTTTCTGAAAAACCCGGTACATGGCCGGATCAACATCGCTTTCATCTCCGGAGTCATGCTTCTTGGACAATCTAGGAGAATTCATCTCCTCTGACTCATTGTCACTGTGTTGTTGAGCAGCCCTTGTCTGAACCATTTTTCAGATGCCAAAGCTTTCCTGCAGAATATGGGAATGGTTAGAGTATGGAGAAGCTTTTTTGAAAATCATAATTTCTTTGAGAAAAAGCAAGAAATGAAGGGATTTGGTAGACAATTCCAAGAGATTATCCCATTACCCGGGATTGGGTCATCACACGATTTGTGATAATTGTGTTACCATTTGATGATAACAGAGAAATGTGCCTTGTTACCTAGGCGAGGTCGTCAACCATGATAAGATTTGAAGAAATGTGGAAGGAATATCCCTTTTACCCGGGATTAGGTCGTCACTCAAGTTTTTGTGACTTTTATTTACGCTACAAACAAAATATAGAGAACAACTTTTTTGGCCAAAAAAAAGTAAATTTTTATTGATATTTTTAACTTTCAAAGACAAAGAGAGGGTGGATAGACAGTTTGCCACCACTCCCGATATTCAGATGATACATTTGGTCCAGGAAATATAGACAGAGAAATAAAGGAGTTCCAGGTATATTTTGCGACATGATATGCCCCAGACCACTGATCCGACTGCAGGTTGAATTCTGACACGTTGCCTGTCGGGAAACGGGTGTTGGCACGAACCTGCCGCTGCGAAAACTGCCTCAGACATCGTTCCGGCTGATAATCAACACAAAAGAAAGGTCCCATCAACTTGTAGCGTTTATCACGGGCATAAGTGTATCGAGGAACAGTCTCTTTTCTGTCAAAGAAATCCCAGGTGATCTCCTCCTGATGCAGCTTCTCGATCAGAGCTCGGCATTGGATGACTGTCTTCGGTTGCTTACTGTTGAATCTGAAAGAACTGGCCTTCGAGGGAACGTGGCGTAGGAACCACGACTGCAAGGCATAAGTGCATCCTTCTACCAGAATGGTCTCCCCAAGAGCGAATCGAGCCAAACCTCTGTAAAGGAAGGCTAATGCGGCCATGGAGACTGAGAGCTGACGGGTCTGCTTGCTTCCCCATCTCCGAAAGAGCTGAGCAACTCTGATGTCTATAAAATTTTGACCATCTTGGAAAAAGGCTAATCCCACTATGCACAGGATCATGGCGTGCTGAATTCTGTCCTTCGCTGCTCGGGACAAAGTGTCAACCTCTTTGTAGGCAACGTACTTTTGATATAATTCGAACAGGTCGATGAACTGATTCCCACCAATCTCGGTGAGAGGCCAGTATCTTCTCCCCGTTTCTCTTGCTAAGGCTTCTCGAACATCTACCCCTTTGATGTTGATCAAAAATTGCTGCTCGACAGGATCATCTGGCTGACCAGCTGGTTTGGGCAATCCCATAATGTCGTTGAACTCGTCCATCAGTAGAGTCATCTCTCCCCATGGAAACCAAAATGTGCAGGTACGTGGATTCCATCGTTCTGCCATGGCCTGAATCAACGCTCCATTGATGACTCGCTTGCCTACCGCTGATGCCATCTCCAACCCGCAGTCATCCAAGTGATCTGGGAACATACGTGAGAAGGTGGCGAACCAAGAATAATACCACCGTGGGAAGAAAGTACGAGACTGGATGACCCGCAGATCTGGGGTTCCATCCCTTATTTGATAGAGGACATGATCCCAAGGAAAGATAGTATCGGGAGATTCAGATGCCATCGGAGTGATACTGAGGCAAAAGGAGGAAGCGAGTTAGATAGAATGCAGAACTTACGGATAGACTTTTTAAAGAATCAAACCTGGACATTTTGAAAGATTGAGGGGATTTTTAAAAGAGTTTTCCAGGGTTTTGAAGAAAATTTGACCTAAAAAGAGGAAAAAGAAGATGTAGGTAGATAGAAAATATACACCTGGGGTTTTTGAAAATAAAGGTAAGTTTTGAATAATACACCCAGGGTTTTTTGAAAAAGGTTTGATACATATATGAGGAAATAAGAGAAATATCACACAACCAAAGCTGCACAAACAAGGATGCGCATACAGCACTCCCTAAAGGCTGACTCTAAATGCAATATTTGAAATGGCTTGTAGGACCTTAATCCTAACTCTAAGGTTTAAATTATCTGATTCCGATCAAGATACGCCGATATACCCAAGCCGAAGCTCGAAGTACGTGGCATAGAAATATTTCTCCGGTTCTAAGGTAATGGCTTCCCAACATCCTTGAGCACCTACCGATATACCTCGGACTATGGCCCCTAGGTACGTGGTAGGGGGGCGCGAACCCAAATAGGTGGTCCAGTTGTGAGGCTCTCTCCCGAACTATGGTTCAGTGAGACAGCCCAGCAACGTGAAGACCGGGACAATATAGGTAAGGGATGTTTTTGAAAACATGTTCAACATGCAAAAGTCAGATGGCTCTAATGCAAGTCCTAAAGAGATAGATCTAAATGAAAGGAAGCATACACTTGCATACATTGTTTACATTCAATCCCTAAAATTGAGGAGAGTTGTATTTAAAACCTAAGTCTAATGTGAACATGAATAATCTCCTCAATATGGTCCTACCAAACCATACTTAAATCCTATATGCAATGATGTTAGCTTAGGACAAAATCTAGGCTTCTAAGGTTTGCATGAAAATGTAGATGACATATGCAGAATAAAGACTTAAATAATATCAAAGCAAAAGAAAAGGCATAATTCGACCGGACGGAGACGGGTCCCATCACGGTCGCCAAACCTGTGATCATCGCAAAATTTTCCCTCTCGTAATATTCTCTCTCTTCCTTCTCTTTTCCTTTCCAACCTCTTATTTTCCTCCCTTTTTGAAGGGAGAAAAGATAAAAGAACGGAAAGAAAGAGAGAAGAGAAAAGAAAGAAGAGAAGAGAAGAGGAACTCTTTTGCGGGTCTCACTTGACCTTAATTTTGAAAATATTTGAAATAACTCGCCTCCGTTTTAAAACATTTGCGGGAAAACTGGGAGACGGGATCCGCTCGTCGGTACGAGGTTCGACCGTTCCTGGCGCCTTTACCAGGGGTAATCAAACCAAGGGTCGAATTTTATGCCTTTTTGCTTTGCAAAAAAAAATTATCTAAGTATTTATCCTAAGTCTAAAATGCACAATGAATCATGCTTGTGCAAATGCAAAGATGTATGCTCTTTTGAAAAAATGTTTTGAAGAAATCCCAAGTGAATCTGATAAAATGAAGAAATGTTTTCTAACTTAGAACTTAAGATTAAAGTTCTAAGTTTTTTTAGAATAATCAGGAGCTTGGGAAAATAAATTTGGCATTTGGGAGTTGATCTTGAAGTCTTGTAATAAAAAGGGAATGAAGGAAATTTTCAAAGTCATAAATGGACTTTAAATTTAGAAGTTTGAACTTGGATGAATATCTGGAACAGAATTGAATTCCACTTTTGAAGTTTAGAAGGGAATGTGGGAAATCTAAAGGAATTGAAAAAATGGGATTTGTAAAAGTTTGGATTTTCAAGATGAAATCCGAATCCAAGTTCTGGATAGAGTTTTGAATTGATTTTTAGGATTTGAAATAGGGACTTGGTTTGAATGAAATGGAATTGGCTTTAAGAATTGGAATTTAAATAGAATTTTGGATTTGGAATTTTGAAGGGAATTGGATTTAAGATTTGGAATACGAGATGGTATTTGGATTTGAAATCTGAGATCCAAAATAAGGTTGGACTCTGGATTCTAAGATGGAATTGGATTTGAAATCTGAGATCCAAAATAGAATTGGGTTCTGGATCCTAGAATGGATTTGGATCTGAAGTCTGAGATCCAATGTAGGATTGGATTCTAGATCCTAAAAATTGGATGTAGGATCTAAATCTGAGATCCAATGGAATGAGGATCTGGATCCTAAAAGAAATTTGGACCTATGATTGGAGATCCAAAGTGGAATAAGGATTTGGATCCTAAATGGAATTTGGATCTGTAATTGGAGATCCAAAGTAGAATGGAGTTTATACTTGGAAATCTGGATCCAAGTTTGAGACTAGGATTTGATTTTGGATTTGAGTTTTGAGAAGTCCAAAATAGGACTTTTAAAGATGATCTGGGGTTTTGAAGATCCAGATTTGAACTTGAGAAGGTTTGAGATTCAAAGTCAATCTCAACTTTGATTTAAAACTTTGAAGAAAAACTGGGTTTAGAATCAGAAGATGACTTTAGAAACTTCAAAGTTAAATTGAACTTTGAAATTGAGTTTTGAATTTTGAGTTTGGAAATTTGAAGTTTGAATATGAAATAATTTTGAAATTTCAAAGTCAAATTGGACTTTGAAATTTGAGATAGGTTTGGAAAATAGAAAAGATGTTCAAAATCACTTGGGTTTTTGAAAGAATTTTGAAAAATATGATGCAATTTTACCCTATATGATGAATGAATTTGAATAAATTTGAGATTGGACTTTGAAAAGCTATTTCATTCTTTAAATGAATTAAAATAAGATTGAAAATATAATACATCCTTGACTATGGTCATTGAATGTATTATATAGTAATCTATATTAAAATTCTAGTGAAGAATGAAACACATTTTTGTGCTTTTATAGAGTTTAGAATGGAATTAACTCTCAATATACCCTGACTATGGCCATTGGTATATATATTGAATTAATTCTAAGTTAAACTCTGATAAAAGGTAAAATATTTGAAGAATATGATGATTTTTGAAAGAGGATCCAGTGTGGATCCAGTGTTATTTCTTAAAAGATAAGAATACTAAGTCTTGTTTACACCCCGACTATGGCCGTTGGTATAAATCATCAACTTAGAATTAACTTACCTTTTATGAAATAGTGTACGTGCCATTCGTGTTTCACCATTGTGGGAATTTTAGAAATAAAGAAAAAAAAATGCATGAGAATAAACAATTCATGATATTCTATAATGCTCATTCATTCTACCTAAAGCAAGAAATGTGAATTTTCATTAAAATCTAACTATTACAATATGTAGAATCAAATTTACAACACCAAAGGATAGCCCTTTTCACGTATTTCCTGCAAAACAACTGGATTAGCATGAAAAATGGAAGGAAAATGACACATACTATGTGGATATCTTACAAAATGTTCATATGAATGATGAAAAGGACAGAGGGAGCGATGTATATGCTTATACATATATATATGCATGTACGTGTTATATACATATGTATAAGTATATAGGTGTATCTATATATTTATGGATATACATGGCATGAGTTAATGGGTAGCAAGTAGTGGAACTGGAGGACAGTGGTAGTAAGCTACAACCAATGAGGCAGCTGCTGTGGGAAAGTAACAATACGGGTGGACATAATATTATTCTAAGGGGGAATATGATGACAGGATGTAGGAGTAGCAATACCAACATTCGCCACAAATGGTGGCGGCTGCATGCTTATACAAGAGCCAGATTGGATGGGGCATTGAGATACAGTGGTTGTTGGAACTAACAGGGGGGGCTGAGGTAAGTGAATGCACTGCTGCTACATAGGCGGCAGCAAGATCTGGAGGGTTCGGTAATGCTACCCAGCAAAATACCTTTGCTAGCTTCTACTAAATCTGTATTACGATGGCTCTTCTATCAGGGCCAGAAGTAAGCACGGTTAGAGGATGAGGGTGGTAAACCTAGTGACAGACAATGTATGAACAATGGATAAGAATAATGTAGAGCAAAGATGCAGAGTAGATCAAAGCAGTAAAAAAAAATGTGTCTCTAGCATGATATATATTCAAATGAGGAATGCTGCTAACGATGTACAGGTGTAGACAGCAATGAGTGCCTATGTTCACTAGATGTAAAGTCTTCCAGAAATTTGCAAAGGGTCAGTCATCTTTTTTTTTTTTAACCAGGAGACAATGTTAAGCACAGCTAATGATAATGAGTAGGTTTCAGACCCCCCAGAATTCAGAATTGCGAATTCATAAATCAGGGAAGATGGACAGAAATACTCGTACACCAAACCAGTATTTTCAATTCCTATATGAGAATGAGATCGTTCATGACCCTATTGATTTCTAAGCAATATAATATCTTGACTAGATATTATTTTGAAACAACCTCTGTATCAACATCCTATTTCACTTGAGTTGAGTGCTGCTTGCCACGAAGTCTCATAAGCGACCCCAATGGATTAACTCCAGATTGAATATGATTCAACCCAGCATACCAGTGTTTGACTGCATTTACATGGGTATTTCCTAATAGCAGCTAAGCTTTCCTGCAAGGGACAGATTTCCTCCAAAGTAAAAGAAAAGGAACAGCATCAGCAATCCAGCAGCCTTTTCAGCAATCTCTCGTAACCAGAGGGTGGACACCGTTTGTGCTGCTGATGGGACTTAAGCAGACCTTAGGCAACGACCAATCATAATGATTGAACACGTAGTGGATACTGAAATACTACAACCGATGAAATACTGATATGAGGAGATCAAACTGGAATGCTAGAATGCTATTAAAAGTATGGTAGATTGAAACAAAATTTCGATTCAAATTCTGTATAGGCAGTAGATTTAACAAGAAATTTGACTCTTGCATCTTGAGAGTTTACGAACTGCCTTGTTGCATGATAACTCGGCATTGATTTTGATGGCACGAGTTGCAGACATTATCTTAGATAATCACAACCTGTAACAGGCCTTCAGATGGAAAATCAATATATCTCCAAGGTGACTAATATATATATGAAAAAGAAAAGAAAAAATATATATATAGTACTGACCATGACTGTCCTGAGGGGACGAATGATAGAGATAAAATTTGTAACACATAACAAAACAAACATCAATATATCGACTCATAAGCAGCAAGAACACCAATATTACGCATGAAACTATAGTAGAGATGCTGAGCTATAAGATATAGAAATGGGTAAAATGTACCCTGATCAACTATTGATACAATCTGAGCTCAAATTTCCAATAATACAAATGGATGTTAACATTACCAAATGAGTCTTCACTGCTCGACATATCCCCGGATCAACCTTAGCTATCTTTATGTATTTTCACGGCAAAGGGGAGCGGCAAATGCCCACACATGAAGCATGGCTACTATAAACATAATACAGGATGAAGAATGCCAGAGCAAAACAAAACATCTCCCAAATATGGTTGATGGAGCCAAATGAAAAGGGGCATCACGCTTAGTATGCACTTGAGCTGAAAGTATTTCATACCTCCAATAGATCACCTAATTCCTTACCATCACGTATCTTAAGGGATTCCAGTAACAAGGGTAATTGCTGTAAGACACCTTACTGAGCATTATTACTTCAAAATGAGCCATAGTTGGATGGCTTCATCTGACGGAATGACCCCAGTATGAATCAGTATCTTTAGATTCAACAGATTTGTAAAATATGAATGGATGACCTTCGATGACTAAAAAAAAAAAAGGCGTGATGGACTTCAGCAACACAAACAAATCTTCAAAACAGAAAGAGAGAAGGAGAAAAATAAATAAATAAACAAGTATAAAAAAAAAAATGTCGAGAATGTTCAGACTCAAAAGATGATAGATGAAAGAAGAAGAGGCAGTGTTGGAATATATAATTCCTATGTTGTAGCACAGAGATGTGTTAGAGTTGCTACAGGCAACCTAACATCATCCGTGGTGCTTTTAATGGGACCTAAAGCTCAAAAAAAAAAAAAAAGGGAAATCAAAGTTATAGAGAAAGAAAAGAAATCACGGAGAAAATCAAAGTTGAACAGGCGGGGATTGAAATAAGATTAGAAGTAGATGGAAATTTGAAGCCTGGGTGGATCGGCGATGCCATTGAGGGGCATCGTCGGTCATTAGGTTATCAGAATTCCATAGTGAATTTAAAATGAAGATAGACATTAGAAATCAATGCTGCAGAATTATAAGAACATGAGAAATCGAACTCCAAACCAGCATAAATAATGATAATAATAATAAAAAAAAAAAACAAACCCGAAGATGAAAGGGGTTCTTACCTGGCTTGCAGGGGTTTTGAAAGAAAGAAGGAGGGATGAACCGTGGGTCAGGCTCCTCCGAGCGATCAGAAGAGGAACTTTGCTTTTGCTTAGCTCTGCTACAGGGCTTTTCAAATTACTGGAATTCGGAGGAAAAGACCGCCGGTATCCTATCTATTCCTTTGGTTTGTTTAAAGCAGAGAAAACTCCATGAATGCTTGTAGATGATGGACTTCGGAGAAAAATGGATGATGTAAAGAAGATGGGTTTCCTTCAGGAAAGAGAGAGAGGCTCGAGAGTAATGCGCAGGGGGTATGGAGGCCAAAATTTTCGATCCCCGACCCCTCCTCTTCCACCTCTTCTTATTGAGGGAAGAGGAAGGATCCGGAAGGTGGTTTCGTTGAAGATCGAGGGCGGAGAAAAGGGGAGGCCGTTTGCAGATCTGCGATGGAGAGAGGAGACGGCCGTTTGAAAGTTTGCTTTTTTCAAAAAGGAGGTTCCCCTTTTAAAAAATTTAAAAAGATGGTTTTAAGGAATGAGCCTTTTGGCAAAAAAATGGCTTCAAAAGCTTGAAAATCACCCGTTTTCTTTGTGGCTTTTCTCGATTTTTTTGGTTTTTATGTTATTTTTCTATTTTTTGTATTTTTAGAATGAAATCCTAAAGTTTTATGAGAAAACAAAGATTAAAACTAATTTTTTGTGTTTTTGTAAAATATTTACAAAAGAGGGTTTTTCTGAGAACTCAAGGCGACTTTTTGAGAAAGATTTCTTCAGAAAGTGGATTTATGTCCGGATTTTTGAGAAATATTCGAGGTTTACAACCTCGAATTGAGAAATATCGGGTCGAGGATCCAACAGAGTGCCGGATGAGCCGCCCGAGCCTTTCAAAATCATTTTTTGGTATTTTTGTGCTTTTATTTTGGAAATCGGACAACGGGGCTCAGATTTGGATTTAAAATACTGAGTTCAGACCCGGAGTTGATTTTGAATATGTCAATGTGGAATCTAATCCAGAAATCTGAAGAAATAACTTGATTTTCTCAGAAAAATGGGGTTAGGGGCAAAAGGGTCATTTTTACAAGACTTTGAAAAATTTGGGGTGTTCACACCCTACTTCATGCATATACCCCATCCCCCTATATTTTCCTGCAAGTGACATTGTTCATCACCGCTTTTCTGCACCTTCCTGCCAGCATCCATCACACATATCCGTCACACCATTACTTCATCTCCTTGATATCATCACATTCCCATCTTCTCCACTCTGTACTGTGTATATTTTCTGCATTTTCGTGGGCACAACCAATCCACCCCTACACAACAACCCACCTACTGTACCTTATCCCCAGTGTCTATTACTTGTCATCAATTCCAGCAAGTTAACACTTCAACTCCACCGTGTTTTCTCCTGTTCACTGCCATACTTTACATGCTGCTACCCATACTTGCACTTCTTTTAGCAGCTTCACAGTACCCTTCCAGCCACTCTTCATTGAAATGCTTACTAGTTGCTGCACCGGTTATGACATTCACAAACGGTTGCACAACACTTCCTCACAGTGCATATCATATGTTAATTGCACTATTCACTACCTATATCCACAACACTTTCCAACTCCAGCATATCACCCCCCCCCCCCCTCCTCATTCGTGACATATCTGAAAGTGCACTAGGATCGAGGCAATGAGCACTAGAGGGGGGTGAATAGTGCTTTTATAAATTGTCTGCAGAATCTTGAAGGATTTTGCAAATCGAAAAGCAAACACACAAAGAACACAAGATTTTATCTTGGTTCGGTCTATCCCAACCTACATCCAGTCCCCAAGCAAAACTCGCTTGAGATTTCCACTATCAACCTTGTAAACTATAAGATCACATAGACAAAAACCGGTCCCACTTTCAGTAACAACCCTACTGAAAGCAAACAACTCCTTTAAACCAAGGAGTCATTCTTTTTACAGAAAAGAAATAACAACTTACAATACAACCTATGAGCCTTTATTTTGAATGCAAACGAGATGCAATTGGCTTTTGAGGTTGTTGAAATACTCTACTCACGAATTCACTATCTCTCAAAGTGATTTGAGTGAAAAACTGAAGTGAAAATATCAAGTGAGTGAGAAAACAAATACTTGAATGAATAGGAGTGAAAAGCAATAAGTAAATGATTCAAATCGATTGAATTCTTGTTGTTTTTTAGTGTAAAATGTACTCATATTTATAGTTAAAGTTTTTCATACGTTGAGAGTATGAAGGGTGTCAAAACTGTCCATTTTGAATGATCAAAACGTTTGAAAAACAAACAGACACGCCTTTTTGAAGTTTCAGGAAAATGGCAAAATTAGTCGACTGAAACATCAGTTAGTCGACTAATAGTTAGTTATTAGTAGACTGACAGTTATCGTCGGCCGACTGATCTATTAATCGAGCTGTTTGAAAATTTGAACTTTTGAAACTTAGTCGACTAGAGAAAAATTAGTCGACTGATAATATCATCAATAGACTAAAAAACTTTTCAATTGACTGCTGCTAAAATCTTCTGAAAAACAAACATTCTGTTCGGTCAACTGATAAAAGCATTAGTCGACTGCTGCTAAATTTTCAGAAAACACATGTTCTGTTCAGTCGACTGATAAAACCATTAGTCGACTGCTGCTAATTTTCCAGAAAACAGACATTCTGTCCAGTCGACTGATAAAATCTTTGGTTGACTAATTTGACAAAAATGACTTTTTAGAAAATATGGCGCGAAAGAATTAGTCGATTGGTAAGTCGATTGGTCAACTAATAAACATGAAAATTTAAGAAAAAAGTTTTCTAAAAAGATTTTCAAGAGTGTTTCTTTTAGAAAAGTTTTTTCTAAAGACTTTTAAGGTGAAATGCAACCTAAATATGCATTCTAAGTAAGGCTCTTACAAGAATCTAAGACTTTTAATGAATTAAACATTTGCACACTAGTCTTCAAAGATTTTTCATCGAATTCTTTAATTTCTTCATAGCCTTAGTTGAAATGCAGTTGATTCCACTTGCTCATCATCAAAACCTTGTACTTGAAGTATCATGTATGGCTTCATTATCGTAACAATCTCCCCTTTTTTATGATGACAAACTTAATCAAAGATGAAGCATTTAGATGCATAGATGGAGATTTTACTCCCCCTATCAATATGCTGCAAAAGATTAAAAAGTTAGCACATTTAAAGCACATATATCACATATTGATTGGTTTGCATTTCCATTCATCATTTCTTCATGCATTTTATTTTTTTCTCCATATGAGATTTTTCTTTTGCAAGATCTCCTGCAAATTCAATTTAATGCAAGATCTTTTAACTTTTTCTCCCCCTTTGTCAGAATCAAAAAGAGTAAGGGCAGAAATAGCATAAGCAAAATAGCATAAGCAAAATAGCATAAGCAAAATAGCGATACAAGTTTAAAATATTACAACCCATAAAGTATGAAAGTTTAGACAACAAAGATCAGAAAAGTGAGTTGAGCAAATCCTTGATTGAAGTAATTTCTTTCTGAATCGAAGATAGTTGTTGAGTCACATCTTCACGAAAAGTGTGTTGATGCAGCTCCAAAGCTTCCAGTCTCTGCATAACTTCATCATTGTCTTGACTTGTAGAAAATTTCTTTCTTTTTGCATGTGATGAAGGTGTCGCAAAAGGTGAAGGTTCAGAAATTGATGGTTCAGTAGGATCAGATGGTTCAGTTTGATCAACATTTAAAAGAGACAGATATTTAATTTTCATTCTTTTAAAAATTGTTTGATCAAAGAACTCTTTTTGCTCAATACATTTTTCATTTGTTAATGGAACTTTGAAATGTCTAAACATACGAGTTAAAAGACAACCATAAGGAAGAAATGGTTTTTGTTTCCACAAATTTGTAAAATACACATTGGCCCAGTTGACAGAAATATTTCCAAATAAAACATAAAGAGCCGTAGAAAGATCTGTGGAATAATAATCAAAAGAACCAATTTTAGGTAGAACATTGTGGGCAAGGATTCGTCCAGCAATGCGTGCACGAGTTTGAAGATTAGTATTTTTGAAAGGAGGGCAGTGAGGTGCACCTGGAAGAAGAATTTGTTCAAAAACTCTTTCATCATTTAATTCAATAGTGTTGAAAAGAGTGTCTGAAGGTGGAATTTCAAGAATTTCTCCAAGTAGTTTCGAATCAAACTCGATTTCAACATCACGAACAAGAGAGGACAAAATTCCAGTTTCATGATCCATTTGTAGATTTGTGTAAAACAAGTGAATAAGAAAAGGATAGTGAAGAGTATCTGCACAAGCATAAAAAAGATGTGAAATACCAGGAAATAATTCTCTTATGCTGTAACGAGAAAATAAGTGAAATAGAACATTTCGGCCAGGTAAAATAGGTAGTGCAAAAATTGATCCAAAAGTATCATACAAAAGAGGATTTCTAAGTAATCTAAGTGAAAAACCATGTCTTGAAGTAGGTGTAGGAGGAGGAGAACCTAAACCTTTTGCAGATGCAGACTTCGTACGAGGCATGAAAAAAAAAATTGATTTGCCAAGAAAAATAGTTGCAGAGAATGATGTTGACTTCCAAATGGCATTCGGCAGGAGGAAGATGTTGTCCGGTGTTCAGAAACTAAGGAAAATACGGTGGCTGACGGCGAGTGTGAAGGTTGCCACAAGGGGATTCCGGCAATGGCTGAGGATACACTGTCACGACAAGAGTGTTCCAGCGTGTTTTGAAGATGCGCCAGTTACTGCAAGAGGAGTCCGACGTTTTAAGATCACGGTCAGAAGATTCTGGCGTCTCCCTGTCACGGCAAGAAAATCCCGGCAAAGATAGAACGACACTCCGAGGGTTTTTTGGAAGAGAGAGAGGCAAAAGAGAAAGAGGGTTTTCATTTTTAAGGGTTTCATTCTTTTAAAATAAAAACGAAAAGGTGTGAAAATGAAATGATGCTTATTTAAAAAAAAAACAGATTTTAAAAAAAAATTCAAGGGGTATCGGGTCCCTTCATTTAAATTTTTTTTTTAAAAAAATTTAGTCGACTAAAACTTTATAGGTCGACTAAAAAATTTGCGACTCATTCTAAAAACATCAGTCAACTAGAAATATATCGGTCGACTAATAGGGTGCGATTTATTCTAAAATTCTAAAACATCAGTCGACTAGAATTTTATCGGTCGACTAATAAAGTGCGATTTTGAGATTTTGTTCAAAAATCAGCATTTTTACAAATCTAAAAATGAGCAAATACCTAGTTCTCTCCTAATTCTCATAAAATCTTCATTCTTAAGAGGTTTAGTGAAGATATCGGCATGTTGTTCTTTAGTGAAAATAAAATTTAACGAAATATCTCCTTTTAATACATGAACTCTTAAAAAATGATGTCTAACTTCAATATGCTTAGTTCTTGAGTGCTGAATAGAATTTTTTGAAAGATTTATAGCACTAGTGTTATCACAATAAATAGTTGTTGTGGAGTAATTCAAACTGAAATCTTTTAAGGTCTGTTTCATCCAAAGTACTTGTGAACATGCTAAACTAGCCGCTATATATTCAGCTTCAGTTGTTGAGAGTGATACTGAATTTTGCTTTTTACTAAACCAAGAGACTAAGGAATTTCCTAAGAAATGACAAGTTCCACTAGTACTCTTGCGATCAGATTTACTTCCTACAAAATCTACATCACTATATGAAACTAAATCAAAGGAAGATGATTTTTGGTAAAACAAACCGAAATTTGAAATATCTTTCAAATAACGAAGAATTTGTTTTACGGCAGTTAAATGAGATTCCTTTTGATTAGCTTAAAATCTTGCACACATTACACACACTAAACATAATATCAGGTCGACTAGCAGTTAAGTATAATAGAGATCCGATCATACCTCTGTAGAGCTTAGTATCTACACTTTTACCATTTTCATCTTTATCAAGAGAAGTAGTTGTACTCATAGGATTCCTTCTTGATTTCGATGAGTCCATCCCAAATCTCTTGAGAAGTTCTTTTGTATACTTAGACTGATTGATGAAGATTCCTTCTTCAGTTTGCTTTATTTGAAGTCCAAGGAAGTAGTTTAATTCGCCCATCAAGCTCATTTCAAACTCTTCCTGACCAATGAAAAAACCAGATTGTTCTAGAAAATTCCGTAGTCTTTCATACCACGCTCTTGGTGCTTGTTTGAGTCCATACAAAGCTCTTTTCAATTTGTAGACTTTTTCTGGATATTTCTCATTTTCAAAGCCTGGAGGTTGCTCTACATAAACTTCTTCATTGATGTGTCCATTTAAGAATGCACTCTTAACATCAATTTGATATAACTTGAAGTTCATGTAACTAGCAAAAGCAAGCATCATTCGAATTGACTCTAATCGAGCCACTGGTGCATAGGTTTCATCAAAATCTATGCCTTCTTCTTGATTATAGCCTTGTGCTACTAGCCTTGCTTTGTTACGAATGACTTCACCATTTTCGTCCAGCTTATTTCGGAAGACCCATCTTGTTCCAATTACTGGATGATCATTTGGTCTATCAACTAGATCCCAAACATCATTCCTAGTAAATTGGTTAAGTTCTTCAGACATGGCCAAAAGCCAAAATTCCTCATCACAAGCCTCATTGATATTCTTTGGTTCTAATTTAGATATGAAAGCAACATTTGCAATATATTTTTCTAATTGCCTTCTAGTTTGGACACCACTTTTTATTTCACCAATAACTTGTTCATGTGGATGATTAGGAACTTCTTTCCAAACCGGTTGAAGAGGAATATTTTCTTGAGAAGTACTCTCTATCAAGGGTTCTTCTTGAAGTATTACTTCTTCTCCTTCGCTTAGAGGTATAACCTGCTCACAATTCTCATCAAATGCAACATGTAAAGATTCTTCAATACAAGATGTTCTTTTATTGAAAATACGATAAGCTTTACTTCTAGACGAATATCCAAGAAATATTGATTCATCTGATTTTGAATCAAACTTATCAAGATTATCTTTGGTATTTAACAAGAAACATTTACTACCAAAAATTTTGAAATATGAGATCTTTGGTATACGATCATAATACAATTCAAAACATGTTTTATGTAAAATTGGTCGAATAAGAACACGGTTTAGAACATAACATGCTGTATTAATTGCTTCAGCTCAAAAGTATTTTGGTAAATTTTTATCTTGAAGCATGGTTCTAGCACATTCTTACAAAGTTCTATTCTTTCTTTCAACAACTCCATTTTGTGGAGCCGCTCTAGAAAAAGCAAAATTGTGAGATATACCATGTAAATCACAAAACTTTAGAAAATATTCATTTTCAAATTCACCACCATGATCACTACGAATTTTAATAATAGATGTAGCTTTTTCATTTGTAATTCTTCTACAAAGTTTAGAAAATTCTGAAAAAGCATCATTTTTGCTTTTTAGAAAAATTACCCATGTAAACCGAGAATAATCATCTACTATAACAAAAGCATACTTGCTACCATTCAAACTTTGAATTCTAGATGGTCCAAATAGATCTAAATGTAAAAGTTCAAGAGGACGTTTTGTTGAAACTATATCTTTTGCTTTAAAAGAACTCTTGATTTGTTTACCCCTTTGGCAAGCATCACATAAGTGATCTTTCTTATATGGTATTCTAGGTAGGCCTCTTACAAGATCATTCTTGGATAACTTTGAAATAATTTTAAAGTTAACATGTCCAAGTCTCTTGTGCCATAACCATTGAATTTCATTTGAAACAATAAGACATTTTTCATTAAAAGTGGGTAATTCATCTAGATATAGTTCATACACATTGTTCCTTCTTTTACCTTTAAAAATGATCTTTTTAGATTGAAAATCAGAAATTAAGCATAAATCATTTTCAAAAGAAACATGAAAACCTTTATCACATAATTGACTAATAGATATTAAATTATGCATTAAACCATCTACTAAAAGAACATTTTCTATCAAGGGAAATTTTGGATTACCAATATTACCAATACCTATTACTTTTCCCTTGTTATTGTCACCAAAGGTGACGGTTCCTCCATCCTTATTTTGGAGGGTGGAAAATAACTCCGGCCTTCCAGTCATATGTTTGGAAGAACCGCTGTCCAATATCCATTTGCTCCTTATGTTGTGTACCTACAACAAAATTAGAAAACAGAGCATTTGACCCCTTTCTATTTTTGGGTCCATGAGAGTTAGTCTTAGGAACCCATATCCATTTGGATTTTGATTTCCTTTGATAATAAATATTCTTTCTATGAAAGGATTTATCATGTCTAGAATAATCATGTCTAAGATAATCATGTCTGGAATAATAAGCATTATAGTTTCTATGATTAGATGCATTTCTATTAGAACTGGAAAGTTTAGTTCTATGAACAAATGGTTGAGAATAATGTCTTTGATTTTTCACCACATAGTTTGGTCTATTTTGAGTATCAAAGAAGCTATATCCCAATCCGGTTTTATTAACCGAGCATCTTTGAGAACCAAGAAGTTTTTCTAGATTCTCTTGACCATTTGTGAATTTGGTCACTATGGAAAGAAGATCATTTGATTTTTCTTTAAGACTAGATATTTTATTTTGTAAGAGATTGGTTCTTACTCCAATTCCTTTTATCTCAAATGCTTGACAAGAATTTTCCTTCTTGAGATCTTCTATCTCTTGAAGTAACACTTTATTTTGAGAGACAAGAGTTAAATTTTCAGTTTTTAACTCTTTATTTTTAGAACTTAGACTCTTAAATTTAGCATATAAATCATTGAATGCTTCAAATAATTCATCATAGTCAAATTGACTTACCGATTCTTCTTGTGCTACGAAACACATGTTAGCAACTTCTTCATCGGAAGAGGAGTCACTATCATCCCAACATGCTTGAAATGCCTTTTTCTTCTTGAATTGGTCCTTGGGCTTGATTTTGAGAAGAGGACAATCTTCCTTGATATGTCCTGCCTTTTTGCAGTTAAAGCATTTGACTTCATTGGGATTGGAAGAATCTGTTTTCTTTACCTTTCTTTGAAATCTTCCCTTTTTGATGAATCTTCTGAATTGCCTTGTGATGAGGGCAATATCTTCATCTTCATCTTCATCTTCATCTTCATCTTTATCTTCTTCTGAATTTTCTGAGTCAGAAGTAGCCTTGAAAGCAAGAGATTTCTTCTTGGGCTCTTCTTCTTGTCTGTCTTGAAGTTGAACTTCATATGCCATAAGGTTACCAACTAAATCTTCAAGAGTGAGAGTATTGAGATCATTTGCTTCTTCAATAGCAGTGGTTTTTCTCTCCCATTCAGCAGTTAAACACCTTAGAATCTTTTTGACTAGATCCACTTGTGAATATTCTTTTCCAAGGGATTTCAAAGTGTTAGTTATATCGGTCATTCTAGTCACCATGTCCGATATAGATTCATTTTGCTTCATTTTGAACAATTCAAATTTATGAACTAAAGAAGCAATTTTAGATTCCTTTACCTTTGACGTACCTTCGTGAGTCACGAGAAGAGTATGTCAGATTTCATTTATTGTAGAGCATTGGGAGATGCGATTGAACTTTACCTTGTCAACGCCACAATATAATGCATTCATTGCCTTGGCATTAAGTGAAGCAGTCTTCTTTTCTTCATCGGTCCATCGGCTGAAATCAGTTGATGGAGTTTGGTACTTTTATGAAACAACTCTCCAAATATCTAGATCCATAGATTGCAAGAATATTGTCATTCTTACTTTCCAGTAACCATAGTTTGTTCCGTCGAAGAGAGGAGGACGAACAGAGGAGCTTCCTTCTTTGTGCTGAGATGTTGTAGTTGCCATGCTAGATGATGGTCAAATCAAAGTAATAGCAAACCTGTGCTCTGATACCAAATGAAAGTGCACTAGGATCGAGGCAACGAGCACTAGAGGGGGGGTGAATAGTGCTTTTATAAATTGTCTGCGGAATATTGAAGGATTTTGCAAATCGAAAAGCAAACACACAAAGAACACAAGATTTTATCCTTGTTCGGTCTATCCCAACATACATCCAGTCCCCAAGCAAAACCCGCTTGAGATTTCCACTATCAACCTTGTAAACTACAAGATCACACAGATCAAAACCGGTCTCACTTTCAGTAACAACCCTACTGAAAGCAAACAACTCCTTTAAACCAAGGAGTCCTTTTTTTTACAGAAAAGAAATAACAACTTACAATACAACCTATGAGCCTTTATTTTGAATGCAAATGAGATGCAATTGACTTTTGAGGTTGTTGAAATACTCTACTCACGAATTCACTATCTCTCAAAGTGATTTGAGTGAAAAACTGAAGTGAAAATATCAAGTGAGTGAGAAAACAAACACTTGAATGAATAGAAGTGAAAAGCAATAAGTAAATGATTCAAATCGATTGAATTCTTGTTGTTTTTAGTGTAAAATGCACTCATATTTATAGTTAAAATTTTCCATACGTTGAGAGTATGAAAGGGTGTCAAAACTGTCCATTTTGAATGATCAAAACGTTTGAAAAACAAAGAGACGCGCCTTTTTGAAGTTTCAGGAAAACGACAAAATTAGTCGACTGAAACATCAGTTAGTCGACTAATAGTTAGTTATTAGTAGACTGACAGTTATCGTCGGTCGACTGATCTATTAATCGAGCCGTTTGAAAATATGAACTTTTGAAACTTAGTCGACTAGAGAAAAATTAGTCGACTGATAATATCATCAGTAGACTAAAAAACTTTTCAGTTGACTGTTGCTAAAATCTTCTGAAAAACAAACATTCTGTTCGGTCGACTGATAAAAGCATTAGTCGACTGCTGCTAAATTTTCAGAAAACACATGTTCTGTTCAGTCGACTGCTGCTAATTTTCCAGAAAACAGACATTCTGTCCAGTCGACTGATAAAATCTTCGGTTGACTAATTTGACAAAAATGACTTTTTAGAAAATATGGCGCGAAAAAATTAGTCGACTGGTAAGTCGATTGGTCAACTAATAAACATGAAAATTTAAGAAAAGAGTTTTTTAAAAAGATTTTAAAGAGTGTTTCTTTTAGAAAAGTTTTTTCTAAAGACTTTTAAGGTGAAATGCAACCTAAATATGCATTCTAAGTAAGGCTCTTACAAGAATCTAAGACTTTTAATGAATTAAACATTTGCACACTAGTCTTCAAAGATTTTTCATCGAATTCTTCAATTTCTTCATAGCCTTAGCTGAAATGCAGTTGATTCCACTTGCTCATCATCAAAACCTTGTACTTGAAGTATCATGTATGGCTTCATTGTCGTAACAATATCATCTGCACTTTTCACAATACACCATATATTCACACAGGTTGTATATAGTACAAGCATCTCTTTATTGATATATATGTGGCCATATATATATTGATTTTAGCATGGTTTGATTTCATATTATTGTTAAGTGCTAACTCTGTTTTGCAGGAATACATAAAGAATTTAGATTTCCTTTCCCAAATTAGAGACCTTTTTCATATTTTCAAATTCGATTCAAAGTTGTAATAAATTAGACATTAATGAGAATTCTTTACATTTCAGTCTTAGATTAGAATGCATGAGCATGTCAATATCATAAATTGCTCATTTTCATATCATTTTTCTCTTTTATTCAAAAAATAATCCACCCATGGAAAACACGAATGGCACGTGCACCATTCTAATAAAAGGTGATTAAATCCTAAGTTGACGATTTGCATCAATGGCCATAGTCAAGATGTGAACACAACTTTGGATTTTCATCTTTTATGGAATAACATTGGATCCACACTGGACCCCTCTTAAAAAATCATCATATTTTTTAATATTTTCTTCTTTTATCAGAGTTCAACTTAAAATTAACTCAAAATATATATATTAATGGCCATAGTCAGGATATATTGAAAGTTAATTTCATTTTAAACTCTATAAAAGCACCAAAATATATTTTATTCTTCATTTGACTTTAAATATGATTATTATATAATATATTCAATGACCATAGTTAGGGATGTATTATATCTTCAATCTTATTTCAAAGAATGAAATATGCTTTTCAAAGCCAATTTCAAAATCTTTAAATTCATTCATCATTTAGAATCGAATTGCATCATATTTTCAAAATTCTTTTTCAAAATCCAAGTGATCTCGAATATCTTTCTTCAAATTCTATTTCAATTTATCAATTTTATCTCATTTCAAAGATTCAAAATTCAATTTCAAAGTCCAATTTGACTTTAGAATTTCAAAATTCAATTTTTTATTCAAAAATTCCAGTTCAAATTCAAATCAAATTTCAAAGTTCAATTCAACTTTGGAATTCTAAATTCATTTTTTTCAGGATTCAATTTCGAATTCAAATTAATACCTCAGATCAAATTTCAAAGCTGAATTTAAATTTTGAAATTCCTGATTCATCCTCTAAATTTAAAACTTCAAAATCAAACTTGTTCCTCATCTTCAAAGTTATACCTAAAGATTGAGTCTTGATTCTCAATTCAAAATAAAAGTTTTGAGATTGATTCTGAATCTCAAAATTCGATTTTTTTCTAAATTTTAAATTCAATTTGGGTTTTCAAAACCCAGACCCATCTTTAAAAGCCCCATTTTGGATCTTCAAAAGATCCAAATTCCACCTTGGGTTCTAAATTTATGACCCAATTCTATATTGGATTCAGATCTTCAAAAACCAATCTTATCTTGGATTCCAGATTTCGGATCCAACTCCATTTTTTTATCCCAGACTTCGGATCCAATTCCATTTAGGATTCGAGATTTCTAATTCAACTTCATTTTGGATCCTAGACCTCAGATCCAATTCCATTTAGGATTCCAAACTTTGGATCCAAATCCATTTAGGATGCCAGATTTCAAATCCAAATTCCTTCTTGATTTCAAACTTCGAAACTGGAATTCAATTCCATTTCGGACTTCATCTCCTCTCCTAAATCCAAGTTCAAAATTCAAATTCAAAGTCCATTTTTTACTCTGAAACTTCATTTTTCTCTCAATTTCAAAACATTTTTTTCAAATCAAGATTTATTTTCCCAAACTCTGATTATTTCAAAGACTTAGAACTTCAAATGTCTTTCTTGATCTATCTCAAGTTCTAAGTTAGATTCAACTATTCAGAAATCATTTCTTCATTCCATCATCACATGTTCACTTGGAAAATCTCAGATTTCCAAAAGTGTTTTCTCAAAGGCATACATTTCTGCATTTGCATTGCACAGGCATGATTCTTTGTGCATTTTAGACTTAGAATAAATTCTTAGATAATATTTTAGCAAAGAAAAAAGGCATTTATTTGATCCTTGGTTTGATTACCCCTGGTAAAGGCACCAGAAACTGTCGAACCTCGTACCGACGAGCGAATCCCGTCTCTCCATCTTTCTCGCAAATATTTCAAAATGGAGGCGAGTAATTTCCTAAAATATTTTCAAAATTAAGGTCAAGTGAGACCTTCGCGAAAGAGTTCATCTCTCTCTTCTTTTCTTTTCTCTTCTCTCTTCTTTTATGTCTTTTATTTTCTCCTTCAAAAAAGGAGAAAATAGAGGTTAGAAAGGAAAAGAGAAGGAAGAGAGAGAAACTAGAGAAAAAAAAATTGCGATGATCACAGTATGAAATTGTGGTCACAAGGAAAGTGAACTTTCGTCGAAGCTCTCCCTGAATTAAGGGTTCCTTGTATGAAATTGAAATTTTGTTTTGCAAACGGTTCACATAGACACGAGTCCCTGAAAAGGGGCTAGGTGAACAAAGGATAGCATGAGAAAATAACGAGCTCCCTTGAACTCTCCCTGTACAAAGGGTCTCTCGCAAGAGGAAATGATTGAAATCGGTATTGAGTGACCAAAAGGTCGAAATTGGAAATTGGAAATTGAAAATTGGAAATTGGAAAATGGAAAATGGAAATTGGAAATTGGAAATTGGAAATTGGAAATTGGAAATTGGAAATTGGAAATTGGAAATTGGAAATTGGAAATTGAAAATTGAAAATTGAAAATTGGAAATTGGAAATTGGAAATTGGAAATTGGAAATTGGAAATTGGAAATTGGAAATTGGAAATTGGAAATTGGAAACTGAAAACTGAAAACTGAAAACTGAAAATTGAAAATTGGAAATTGGAAATTGGAAATTGGAAATTGGAAATTGGAAATTGGAAATTGGAAATTGGAAATTGGAAATTGATTGACCCGAAGGTCGAAATTGGAATTGATTGACCCAAAGGTCAAAATTGGAATTGATTGACCCAAAGGTCAAAATTGGAAATTTGGAAATTGATTGACCCGAAGGTCGAAATTGGAAATTTGGAAGTTGAAAATTGGAAATTTGAAATTGATTGACCCGAAGGTCAAAATTGGAATTGATTGACCCAAAGGTCAAAATTGGAAATTTGGAAATTGATTGACCCGAAGGTTGAAATTGGAAATTTGGAAGTTGAAAATTTGAAATTTGAAATTTGAAATTTGAAATTTGAAATTTGAAATTTGAAATTTGAAATTTGAAATTTGAAATTTGAAATTTGAAATTTGAAATTTGAAATTTGAAATTTGAAATTTGAAATTTGAAATTTGAAATTTGAAATTTGAAATTTGAAATTTGAAATTTGAAATTTGAAATTTGAAATTTGAAATTTGAAATTTGAAATTTGAAATTTGAAATTTGAAATTTGAAATTTGAAATTTGAAATTGATTGACTCGAAGGTCGAAATTGGATTCTGATGGATGATCAGCACGAAGACTGAACCCAAGAGGTCGACTGACATGGCCAACCATTGAGACACTAACACAAGTGATCAATTTTGAAAGGACATTGGTATGAATACCGGGTTTTGAAAATATAGACACTGGATTTTAAGAATATATCAGTTCGAGCACTGGGTTTTGAAAATGTACCCGTTTGAGTATTGGATTTTGAAAATGTACCAGTTCGAACGTTGGATTTTGAGACTTGCATTTTTGAAAGAGGCCTATGCTCTTAAAATATTTGGGAATTGTAACGAGAATGATTGTCGGGGTCTCAGGATTATCCCTTATCCTGAATGGGTAATGAATTTGATGCAGATGCATGCCAATAAATACTGATGCCAATGAATGCAGATATATACAAATATGAAGATGATATAAATGAGTGCACATGCGTGCAAAATGAGAGATTTGTTTATCCTGCCTGCATACAGGATATTTGTAGATAAAAAATTTTTTTAAAAATGCCCCAGTATAACTGGGAAAGGAAAATTTAATCATTATTGAAGAAAATTTGGAGGAATTACAAAGAATAAGACATGATTTAAGTATAAATTTTTTTCAAATGCCGAGCATTGATGGGATCTGGTAATTCCACTCTGTCGGCATTGATGAGCCGATATGAATTACAAGGTAATGCCTCTTTGACAACATAGGGACCTTCCCAATTTGGTGACCACTTGCCACCTGGGCGGCGCTTGAGATAAGTCATTGATCTGAGCACTAGATCATTGACTCGAAATTTTCTTTCAATAACAGATTTTGCATATTGTCTAGTTATCCTCTGACGATATGACTGAACATGCTTTGCTGCTCTGAGCCTTTTTTCATCGAGCAAATCAAGTTGCACCAATCGTTGTTGTTGATACTGATAAAGAGGTAATCCTAGAAGGGATGCAAATTTCAGAGCAGGTTTCTGAACATGTAGGAACAATACTACTTCAGTTTCGTAAACAAGTTCTGACGGAGTAACATTAGTTGGAGTTCAAATGGTGGTTCTGTATGCCCACAATGCATCATGGATCTTTTCATGCCAATCACGACATGTTTCCAGAGTTCGCTCTAGGATTCGAATCAGAATCTTATTGGTGGCCTCTGCTTGACCATTCCCTTGAGGATAATAAGGAGCGGAGAAATGATGATGGATTATGAACTTTGAACAGAAAGTCCTCATTCTCTCATTCTTGAAATGACTGTCATTATCTGACACAATATCATGTGGTATGCCGAAACGACATAGGATATTCTTGTGGATGAATGAGACCACATGTCGACCTTCTACTGCGCGTAGAGTGACTGCTTCTACCCATTTAGTAAAATATTCTGTTGCGGCAAGAAAATATTTGTGGCCATTTGAAGCAGAAGGAGTAATGGGATCTACAACATCAAAAGTCCACATAGAAAATGGCCATGGCGAGATGACAGATTGCAAATATGTTGCTAGCGCATGAATGGAAGGTGCATGCATCTGATATTGAACGCACTTCTTCACAAAATGATAGCAATCTTGTTGCATAGTTCTCTAGTAATATCCTGCTCGGATGATTTGTTTGACAAGAGTTTGGTAGCCAACATGACCACCGCAAATGCCTTTGTGTGCCTCTCGCACAACTTCTTTGGCTTCATCTTTGTCCAAACATTTAGAATATTCAGAACTGAATCCACGACGATAAAGGACGTCAGCAAGAATAAAATATCGAGCAGACATATGCTGAATTGCTTGCTGCTCTTTCTTTGAGAGTTCTGGAGGAAATTCACCAGTTTCAATGAAATTTTTGATGTCATGATACCAGGGCTTCTTCTTTTGCTCAGTCTGGTTTATCTGCTCTACTAGGACGAAAACAGGTTGATCAAGTCTGCCAATTTCAAAGGAGCGACAAGATTCTCCGCTCTTGAAAGACATGATGGATCGCAGATTGGATAAACTGTCTACAACTTGAATTAAGTCTCTCTTGATATGGAAAAGTTAGAATTCTTCGAATTTGTTGGCAAGAGCTGAGACGATCTTCTGATAAAGAAGTAATTTTTTATCCTTCACTTGCCATTCGGCTAGGACTTGATTGACGACGAGTAAAGAGTCATCATAAGCATGCACTCTTTTGACATTGAAGTCTTATAGAATTTTCAGACCCTATATCAAAGCTTCATACTCGACCATATTATGAGTGCACGAAAAATCCAGTTTGAGAGAAAATGGGATCATCTCCTTCTTTGGTGTGATTAGCAAAATCTCGATTCCTATGCCTGCCATATTCTTGGAACTGTCAAAAAATAAATTCCAAATTGGAGATTGCTGAATATTGCAGATCCACTCATCAGAAAAATAATCCTCAACTTTAGCATCCTCTGCAAGAGGGAAATCTGCCAATTGATCTGCAATTGCTTGACTTTTGATAGATTGTTGAGAGACATACTCTAGATCATACTGCATCAATAGGACTTGCCATTTGGCAATCCCTCCACTGAGAAATGGTTGCTTGAGAATGTACTTGAGAGGATTTAATTTGGATAGAATTTTGACTTCAGATGCCAGTATATAGTGTCTTAATTTCTGACACATCCAAACCAGAGCTAGACATGTCTTCTCTATCTGAGAGTATTTCTTCTCATAATCAATGAAGGTTTTGCTCACATAGTAAATTGCATGCTCTATCAGACTACCTTCTTCGTATTGCGCCAAGAATCCGTCGCAAGCAACTTGATTAACTGAAATGTATAGCAATAGGGATTTTCCCAATTCTAGCAGCTTTAAAACAGGAGGATTGAGAAGATATTTCTTGATGCGTTCAAACGATTGCTGACACTCTGGTCCCCATTCGAACCTCACTCCTTTTCTGAGCAAATGATTGAAAGGTTCACATCTCATGGTCAAATTGGATATGAATCGCCGAATTGATTGCATGCGTCCCTGAAGGCTATGCAATTCTTTGAGATTAGTCGGAAGAGGCATGCCAATGATAGCCTTGGCCTTAGCGGGATCCACTTCTATGCCCTTTTTGCTGACCAAAAAGCCTAACAACTTGCTGGATTCGACTCCAAAAACACATTTTTGTGGATTGAGTCTTAGCTTGTAAAGAATGAGCCGCTTGAAAACTTGATTGAGAGATTTGATGTGATCTTCCTCTTCTTTGGATTTCACAAGAATATCATCAACATACACATCCATTATTTTGTGCATCTGATCATGAAAAATGACAGTCATAGCACGCTGATAAGTGGCTCCAGCATTTTTAAGCCCAAATGGCATGACTGTATAACAAAAAGTGCCCCAAGGAGTAGTGAAAGATGTCTTGGATTGGTCACGAGCAGCCAATTTGATCTGATTATATCCAAAATATCCGTCCATAAAAGAGAACATGGCGTGACCCGCCGTGCTGTCGATCAAAAGATCAATATTAGGAAGCGGATAATCATCCTTGGGAGTTGCTTTATTGAGGTCTCTGAAGTAGATGCAGATTCGAACCTTGTCATTCTTCTTGGGAACAACGACAATATTTGCTAGCCAGTCTGGGTAGTCAATGGTTTGAATGAACCCTGCTTTGAGTAGGTCTTCCAGACCTTCCTTAACTTGTTGTTCCACTCGGGGATCCATCTTTCTTAGCTTCTGCTTAACTAGCTTGACATATGGTTTTAGAACGAGGCGATGTTCAATCAATTTGGTATCCAAACCTGGCATGTCCTCATACGTCCATGCAAACACTTCTTTATGCTGTTTGAGAAAATTGATGAGTCTTTCTTTCTCTTTCGGGCTCAAATTGCTGCCAATCTTGAGAATTTTAGGATCATCTTCTGATCCAATATTAATATCCTCAATCGAATTTTGAACTAAGGATGATGGCTCATCTTGTTTCTGAATTGATGCAATTTTTGGTAATTCTTGAAGAGCTGAATCAAACTCTGCGGGTTCTTCTGACTGCTTTATAGTCTAATTGCATTTTGCTCTTATTTTGACCTGATGAATCACTGCTGGCTTCGAAAAGGCATTTGGATTAAGAACGAGCTTCTTGCTAGATTGGGAAGACATTCTGAAAATTGGAGAATAAATTGATTCAGAGAAATCGCCCATCATAAAATAAATTGCTTTTATTGAGAAAATAATTGGAAAAATAAAAGAGCAAAATAATGGCAATTTTGTGAATATTTGATATTGAGAAGTAAAGAGACAAATGGCATCCAGATAGATGAAGGAAATTTGCAACTTTATTGAAAGATTGAATTGATCCGAATGACAATGATGAAAACGGAACGGGATATCATCCCAACAAAAGAATAGAAATGAAAAGACAAGCAGATTCTTTTAATGTGTCCCCTTGACGAAAATAGTGCCCTTCTAAGATCTTCTGCCATTGAAGCCTAATCTGGCTCTTTTAGGATAGTGCTAAGGAATTACAGGCTCGAGACGACCATCTCCATTTTTGCCCACGCCTTGAAAAGGCTGATAGCCATGCTTCACCAATAGATCGAATCCCTTTTTAGCCTTCATAAATTGAGAGAACAGAGGATGATCCCTGAATGTGTTGTAGTCAATTCGTCCTCCAATCTTGAAAAATTGTGGGCCTCTCCATCGAGTCATAGTCACTGTATGCTCTAGTTGTTCTGTCATTTGCAGTATTCCCGAATTTTCTTCAAAACTGACCTCATCAATGCCCCTAATACTAGGGATATTAGTAGTGAAGGTGGGCCTGGGAACCATGGGTTGTGCAAGTCTCTGCTCCGGATCTTCTCCCAAGACTGTTGTGATCATCCCACCTTTTGACCACTTGACACACTGATGCAGAGTAGACGGCACCGCGTTCGTGTTATGGATCCAAGGTCTCCCGAGAAGCATATTATAGGTAAGCGGCACATTGACCACATGAAAGAGAACTGAATGGACCGAGTAGTCAATGAAAATCTCTAAGAAGATTTTTCCTTTCGCAATCTGACCATGATTATCGAACCTGTAGATGGTGATTGGGTCCGGGATGTATTCCTCCTCTTTGATGCCCACAGCTTTGGTTGTCATTTCCGGGCATATATTGAGGTTGCTTCCTTCATCTATCAGCACGTGAAGAACCATCATTCCTTTGGATTGAATCACAACATATAAAGCGTTGTTGTGGAATACATGCAGCTTCAGAAGGTCTTCATCTGAGGAAGTAATTAGAGCATTTGTCATGGCCTGGTTGACTATCTGGGCCATGTCTTCAGAAGTTATGCTCGGTTTCTCTTTGATTTTCTGCAATAAATCATCCAACACTTACTGATGCTTGGCGGAAGCTTGGGCTAGATCCAAAATTGAGACATTGGACAATGCAGTTATCGGCTTTTGAGTTACTGTCTCATCTTTCTCTAGGGCGGACTTAATGAAGTGTTTGGGGAACCATGACATTCTTTTAGCCACCTCAGGAGATACCCCAGCGGGTTTAGCAGATACCTTCATTTTGCCAAAGGCTGAAATAAGATTCATTTTCTATGCTTTGGACTGAACCTGCTGCAGCACAAGGACCTGATATTGAGCTTGCATATCTTTTTTAGAGCATGGCTTGATATACTTCTGCGGTTGAAAATGCTTTTCAAAGATGACCACTGTAGAATGATGGGGAAATAGTTTCTTCAGAATTTCCATATTCTCATCTCCGGCACCCTCTACCAGAAGATTTTTGTCGATGAGATCCTGAACAATATTCTTGAGAATGAAGCAATTCTCAGTATTATGCCCCACTGTTCTGTGAAATTTGCAAAATTGATCTTTGAATTTTCCCATGGAAACAGGGGGATCGACCAGTCTGGGCAGTTTGACCATCTCCTTGGTCAACATGTACTCGAGCACTGTCTCGAGTGATTGGTCTAGTGGAGTGAATTTCTTATCATAACTCCACCCTTCATGCTTTACTTTCTCTCGAGGTTTTGGTCCCTGCTCTTGCTGAAGAGGCTTATTGAACTGGGGGATAGATTTTCCTTTCTGATCATTCTTGTTTGAACCTCCTATCCCATAACAGAAGTCTTTGTTTTGCCCCTTGCGGTGGTTCCATTTGTCATTTCTGACAGAATGAGTGAAATGAGTCTTCTTTTTCTGCTCATTCTGACTACTATTCTTAGTAAATGTGAAGCCTTCATAGACTCCATTTTTTATGCTCAATTTGAGTCATTTGGCTCTCTCCGTCAATTCAATGAACGTCCTTGATGGTGCAGTAGAGATGAGGCCCCTTAGAGGCTATGAGAAATTGCTCAAGATTAGGGACAAAGCATGCCCCTCTGATATGGGGTCCCTCATCTTATTGCAAGCTGACCTCCAGCGATGAATGGAATCTCTGGCCTTTTCATTTTTTCTCTGCTTGAGGCCACAGAGATGACTGAGGGTGGGAAGTGCCTCGGCATTGAAGAGGAATCGCTCGATGAACATGTTTACCACCTTGTCAAATTCTTTCAGTTCGATCGGGTTGACATGTTCTGAGTACCATTTTGCTGTTGTTCCCTCCAGACTGTGAGGGAAACAAAGGAAAAGTGCCCTATTATCTCGCTTGAATTTGGATCATTCAGCGAAGAACATGGCGAGATGAGCCTTGGGGTCGCCAGAACCATCAAATTTGATAAACTTTCTAGGGAGATTCTTGAGATTATCATCCCCATCCAAACCATCACAGAAGTCTTTGCTGGTGAAGACTTTCTTGCCCTTGTCGCGGGCCTCTCGATCTCGAACCATTCTGACCACATCTCTGAATTGCGGCTGGTCAGAGTCATTGATGATTTGCTCTTTGAATTTATGGGCTGACCCCTGCCCCTGAGTAGATTTGCGGAATGCCTGATGAGTCTCAAATTCTTCATCAGAATCTTTCACTGATTCTTCTTCATCGGTTGTATCAGCATTCTGAATAGACTTCTTGGCTACCTTCGAGGCCTTCTTCACTGCCCGACCTTTTGCCTTTTTCTTGACTTGAGTTTTCTCTGCACTGGCTTCAACTTGCTCTGCCAGTATTTTGGTCATCATCCTTTTGAACATGACATATATTTGGGGATCAATGTCATCCTCAACCTGTTGCTCTTGATTTCTGCCGGAACGCGGGGAATCCATTTCTTCTTCTGAAGCTGTTGAATGTGCCATGCCTTCGACTGGTGCAATTTTCTTTCCTAACCTTGTCTGAACCATTGAATATCATGAATGCTCTCTGCAGAGCAAAATTGATGGTTTGGCTTTTGAAAGAGATTTTGATTGGAAGAAAATATTTGCTGGAAAATTTGGTAGAAGATTGAAAGAATATCCCATTACTAGGGATTGAGTCGTCGCTGGGATTACGACAATTTCGTTGTCATTCCTTTGCAAAGAAAATAAACAACTGAAAATTAAGCCTTGTTACCTAGGCGAGGTCGTCAAACCAAGAATTGAAGAATTTGCAAGATTTTTATTTATTGAAAGGAAAACATGATTGCATCAATAATAAACTTGGGAAAGAGGGGGCGGACAGACAATTTGCCACCACTCTTTATAACTAGCAGAGACACGAGGACCGGGAAAAAGTGGAAGAGTAACAAAAGAGTCTCAGCCATATCTGGCAGAATGGTATGTTCCGGACCACTATGCTGGTGTAAGGTCAAACTCTGGCACGACTCCTGATAGCAGTCGCATCTCTATGTGCTTCTGTCTCTGAGAAAACTGTCGAACTCACCGCTCTGGATGATAATAAGCGCAGAAGAATGGACCAAGCAACTTAAATATCTTTCCATATGCATAGGTGTATCTGGGAGAAGATAATTCTCGATCAAAATAGTCTCATACCACTTCTTTTTCCTGCAGATAATCGATTAGGAATCAGTACCGCACAACTGGAAGGAGTTCCTTGACGTTATATCTGAACGAACTAGCTCTGGTCGGTACATGCTGAAGGAACCAATACTGAAGTGCATAAGTACATCCCTCGACTAAGATGGACTCTCCAAGTGTGAAGCGGGTCAATCCTCTGTATAGAAAAGCAAGCGCGGCCATGGCTATCGAGAGACGGCTGGTCTGTCGACTTTCTCATTTCCTCAAAAGTTGTACTATTCTGACATCCACATAATTTTGTCCGTCTAGAAAGAAAGCAAGTCCCACAGTGCATAGAACCATCGCATGTTGAATTCTCTCTCGAGCTGTCTTGGATAACGAACTGACTTCTGTGAATTCCCCATACTGTCGGTAGATCTCGATCAGACTCACATATTCATTCACATTTTCTTCAATCAGTGGCCAAGACTTGCGCCCTGTCATGCGAGCTACAACATCTTTAAGGTCCAGACCCTTTATATTGATCAGAAACTGTTGCTCTAACGGATCTCTAGGCTAACCGGCTGGCTCAGGCAGTCCCATGATCTCTAAAAATTCGTCCATCAGTAGTGTCATCTCGCCCCATGGGAACCAAAATGTTCAAGTGCGCGGATTCCACCGCTCTGCCAGTGCATGGATCAGATTGCCGTTGACTGTCAACTTTCCCACTGCAGATGCCAGTTCCAACCCGCAATCGCTCAAGTTGTCCGGAAACATACGAGAAAAGTTTTTTAACCAAGTATAGTACCACCGGGGGAAGAAGGGTCCGATGCTGAGAGATCGATGCTCAGGAAGACTTTGTCGCACCTCGTAGGATATGTGACCCTCAGGAAAAACAGAATTGAGCTGACTGGATGTCATTGGACTGAAAGATAGGAAGATTGAAATTAGACTTTGGAAAAATACAAGAACTTTGAAAATTATAGGCAGGATAAAATAAAAAGTTGGAAATTCGAAGTCCAGAGGAACGAAAGAATGAAAAATCACCTGGAGTTTTGAAGAAAAGGTGGATAATTTAGAAAAATTATCCAGGGTTTTTGAGAAAAAGGAGATATTTCATAAAAGATGAAAAATGAGGTATTTTAGAAAATTGTTCGGTATTTTGGAAAAATTGGGAAAAATATGAGAAAATAAGACGAAAATGAATATCATACATTCAATCACAAACAATTATGCACATACAGCAATCCCTAAGAAGCTGACTCTAAATGCATTGATTTTGAAAGAGCTTTAGGATCCTAATCCTGACTCTAGGCTCAGATCAACTATGTCCAATCATGTTATGCCAATATACTCGAGCCATGGCTCGATGTACGTGGCATAAAAATTCATCTCTGGTTCTAGGCTTGTGTTTTCCCAACATCCTTGAGCACCTGTCGATATACGTTGGACTATGGCCTTGGTACGTGGCAGGGGGGCGTTAGCCCAAATAAGTGGCCCAGTTGTGAGGCTTTGTCCCGAACTATGGTTCTGGAAGAGAGCCCAGCAACATGAAGACCGGATAGAGATAGGTGGGGTGGTTTTTGAAAACATGAGCACATGCAAGCAAACAGAGGGCTCTAAGTCCTAAAGAGATAGAATTTTGAAATATTTTGAAGAAGCAAGCATTGTTTTCATACAAATCCTAGATTGAGGAGTGTTGTATTTTAGACCTAAGTCTAAGTGAGCATGAATAATTCTCCTCAATATGGTTCTACCAAACCATGCCTAGTCTACATGCAATTCATGTCAACTGGGTTCAAGTCTAGGCTCCTAGGTTCACATGATATCATAAATTAAAAGTTGACATTTCATAGAACACGATTCAGAAAATTGAACTAAGTCACGCACACAATTGATCAGACGAAGATAGGTCCCATCACGGTCGCCAAACCTGTTATCATCGCAAATTTTTTCCCCTCTCTTGCGAGAAAGAAACGATCCTACGAGTCAAACTCAACCAAAGTTTTGAAAATGGTTTTGAAAAATTACTCGCCTCCGTTTTGAAAATTTATGGGAAAATTCCATGGAATGGGATCCGCTTGTCGGTACGAGGTTCAACCGTTCCTGGCGCCTTTACCAGGGGTAATTGAACCAAGGATCAATTGTGTGCTTTGATTAAGTTAAATTATCTAAATTATGCTCTATTTTCCTAAGATGCACAAAGAATCAGGCATGTGCCATGGAATTTTGAAAATATGCATTTTTGAAAGAATGATGTTTGCTTGGAAAATTGAAATGTGCTTGAAAAATGCTTGAGAAATATTTGGGAAAATCATTGAATTTCATTGGAAATCAGAAATTGGATTGGAAAATGAATTCTCAGGAAAACTTGAATCTTGGGAAAATCGATTTTTTGAGATTTGGAGTTGCTTTTCTGAGAAAATAGATTTGAGAATCTTGAGAAAGTCAGGAAGATTATTGGAAAATGATTTTTGAAATGGAAAATGGATTCTCAGGAAAACGGGAACTCTGAGAAAATTGATTTCTGAAAACGTGGGATTTTGAAATTTGAGAATTTTAAAACATTGGAAAATCTTGATTTGAACTTGGGAAATGCTTTGAAATGTCATTTGAAAGCTCAGAATTCTGAGAAAATCCAATCCTGAGAAAGACTTGGTAAATCCTTGAGAAAATTGATTTTTTTTTAAATTGAAGTTGGAAAATGAATTTGAAAATAATGCAATTTGAATTATATGAATGAATGATTATGAATTTAAAAGGGAATTTCATTGAAGAATTGGGAAAACCTTTTGAAACTTTGAGAAATGCAGTGCATTTTTTAAGTTAGCCTAAGAGTGTAGGCTGAATGTGGCTAATATGAAGATCATAATTCTAGGTTTCATTCGTATTCTGACTATGGCCAAAAATACAAATTCTACCAAGTTTATAAACTCCATAAGAGCTTGTGCATGTGTCATTTGTGTCAACCATAGTGAATTTGGAAAAATGTGCATGAATGATACATCCAGATATTGAAATTTTGCTGAAATTAGACTATATGCAATGCAGTCCTATTCTAAGCAGAAAATGTAACTCTTATTCCAAATTATTACATTTGATATTACATTGAATTTGAAATGAAATAAGAAAATAAAATCTTATTCTTGAATGTTCTTGCAAAACTAGAAAACAATGTTATCACAAAAATGTAGGTTTATCTGAATTTATCCAAAAATATGGGAAATTATCAGATATTATTCAGATATAAACCTAGAATCATACCCCCCTTGATATAAACATGAGAAATAATGAATAAATTTAGAAAATAAACTTGGAAATTCGAAATTGGAGTCAAAATGACCAAAATGCCCCTGATGACCTTGAAATCAGGGTTTTCTGAAAGAATTTTTATAAATTTTGGAATTTTTAAAATCAGATGAAATAAATCAAACATAATATGATGATATGCATGAAAATTTATGGAATTAGAAATTGAAATTTCAAAATTTAGGTCAAAATGACAAATATACCCCTGATAACAAGACTATGGCCTTGAAATCAGGGTTTTCTAAAAGAATTTTTTTCAAAAATAGAAAATATGAAATGCAAATGATATTGAAATTAACCTTAATATGATTCTACATGCTTATGTACATGAAAAAAACCCTAAAATGGCAAAAATATCATAAAATATCAAATTTAACTTGATTTTCGCCTGATTTTCGCTTCTGAATTTAAAGATAAACTAACATATAAAGCAAATAAACTTGAAATTGATCCAAATTTGGCATGGACACCTATACTAACCCTAGGAACAGATATAAGCTCGAAAATCTATTTTTTTGTATTTTCTTAATATGGAAAATAGCTAAAAATCATAAAAAATCAGATTTTTGCCTAAAATGTTGATTCTAAATGGGATTTCGGATATCAAACTTCCATAAAAAATTCCCAAATTTTATTGGGTGACAAGGGATAGTTAGGAAAAGATTTTTGTCTTTTGCACATTCTGGTTTTTACCTATGGTCTGAGTTGTACAGCTCCGGCAAGTCAGATCGGAATCCGGCGACTCTAGGATTTGGAGGAAACAGACAGGTTTCGGGAGAAAATATGGGAAAAATAGCAGACAGATGGGAAAATGGCTGAATTTGTGAGAAAATGTTTCTTACAAACAAATAAAAAATTTATATTCTCACATTATTGGGATTTGGGTTACGGTTTAGAAATAAGCACACTGTTATCAGAGACCTAAATCTCTAGAATTTTTGGATATTGGAATCTGCCAGAAAAAAAGCAAATTTTGGGAAAAATATTGAGATAATCCAAAAAATTCACAAATTTTGGGAAATGACAGTAAAATGGGTTAGAAATAACTTTTGTGTTGAAAGTTTTTTCAGATGGGATACCGGTTGAGCGGACACAACACATTAGAGTCTGTCTATACCATGACAAGGAAAAATTAAGGTTTTCCCAAGGGTCTGAGAAAATCGATTTTTAATAGATGTCAAACCTGTTTGGAAAAATCCCAAAATTTTCAGATAATTAGTAGATTTAATCTTGGATCTACTGTGATTTTTAGAGGACGATTCGAATGCCCCACGAGGTGAATCCGAAGGTTCTTTTCTGCTAAATCAGAAATTGAAATTTCTGGAGAACCAAAACTCAGTTTAAAGTTTGATTTGCTAGAAAGGGTTCCGAAACCCAAATAGATCTAGGTTTTTGGCAAGGAAACACAGACCAACAAAAGTATTCATGATTGATTTTTTTTAATATTTTGAACGAAAATAAGCACATGAAATATCAGTTGGACTGATGCTTAAAATCAGAACTTATGAATTAATTAACAAGCATTATCAAAACTACATTATGTGAATCATATGATGATAAGATGTTGAAATAAACCTAAGTGCAAGATCTAACATGAAAATCACATGAAATTGATGATATGACAAATAAAAAAAGAAAGAAAGAAAATCAGAGAGGCATGGCCTTGATTGATTTTAACTATTGAAACGAGCGATTCAATCCATCAAAGGGACGAATCACCCCATTCGTATAGTTTATATATGCAAAGCAACAATCATATTCATTTTCCACCATTCAAATCCAGGAATAAAACATTCTATCATCCTAAACTGACTTCCCAACGAGTCTTACATTAACCTTATCACTCCAATGGTTAACATTGAAATTTGCCTAGCATGAACAATCGATAAAACATGCATCAAAGGAAAAGGGTAGATTCAATACCTTGCCCCTCGGTTCATACCAGTTGAAGGTTGAAGGAGGTGTTGAAGGAAGGTAGTGTATGGTTGTAGCAAGGTGGGTATGTTGCAGTGGAGGGACTAGGGTTGTAGTGTGGCTGGTATTAGGTGGAGCTTATTGCTGGACGTTCAACTAGAGGGATGTGATCGACTGCTTCAATGCTTGAGGGGATGATGGTACTGGGATTGTAAGGAAGAAGGTCGGCTAGAGGGTGGCACTGCCAAGGAGGGTTGTAGGCTGGTGTTGAGAGGTTTGCTAGATGGAGATAATTGCTAAAGTTGTGCTGAAGGTGCACCGTAGGGCTGAAGGAAGATGATGTTGCTGGCTGCAAGGTTGGAGGTGATTGCTGCAGCAAACTGGAAGGAGATGGACGGTTACCTTGGATGGAAGAAGACCTGCAGGTAGCTAGAATAGCTGCACAAACTAGAGCAACGGTGGTGGTTGGTTGTTGTGTAATGAGAGTGAAGAGGTTGAGAGAGAGAGAGAGAGAGAGAGAGAGAGAGAGAGAGAGAGAGAGAGAGAGAGAGAGAAGGCCCAGCCCAGCCGTTCTTTTTTTTCTTTTTTATAACTTAGGTTTTTAGTCAACTAAAAACCTAAGTTTCTAATAATATGAGATGACCTTGATGAGTAGCTCTACGTGAATGGCTGGAGGCTAGGGAAAGGAAGGGAGGAAGGAAGGGAAGAAGGAAAGAAAGGGAAGAAAAGAAAGGAAAGAAAAGGAAAAGGGAAAAGGAAAGAAGATGAAGGAAAGAAAGGAAGAAAGAAGAAGGAAAAGAAGAAGAAGGAGGGGGCTTACGTGAGTGTGCTGGAGAAGAAAGAAAGAAGGAAGGAAAGAAGAAAAAAAAAGAAAGAAAGAAAAGAAAGAAGAAGAAGAAGGAAGAAAAGAAAGGAAGAAGGAAAAGAAGAAAGAAAGAAGGAAAGAAAAGAAGGTAGGAAATGGAAAGGAGAAGAAGAAAGAAAAGAAATGGAGAGAAAGAGAAAGGCTAAGGGGTTCGACCCCCTTGTGGGTCCCACCTTAGGTAAAATAAAATAAAATAAAGAAAAGGTGATTTTTTTTTCTTTTTTTATATATAAATTAAAACAGAAAAATGCAAATGGATGGGCCATCTCAGAGCGGGTCCAAATTCCACCTTTGAAATTCATTTTGACGATTAGAGGGGTAAAATAGTCTTTTCAAAAAAATTCCAGACGAAACAAGCTATTTTTGGCAGTTTTTGAAACAAGCTCGGATTTTGAAGTTCAATACCCCATTGCGAAGCAAATCCAGTATAGAATTTGAAAATTTGAGTTTGAAATAAATCCAAATTGTTTTTCTTGAGAAAATATTTCCAAATGTAGACTCTTGAGGGTAAAAATGTCAATTTTGGAAACCCAGGGTATGAAATTTATTTCTGAAAACTTTTTAAAACTCAATCTGGATTGAAATTTATAAAACTGGAGTTCTGGACTTCGAAAATAAAATGAAATGTGATAAAATGTTATGAAATGCTGAGAAATGATATGAATTGACATGAAATGCTATGCGAAATGCAGACCCTGAATGAAGAATTTTGGATGTTAGATCTCGATTGGCAGATGTACCAGTTTAAAAAGCATTAAAATTGATAAAATTTGCCAAATGGTTGAAGAAATGGTTTTTGGACTCTACTGGGTTAGAGTGACACTGAAAAACAGGGTTTGAGCTGAAATGAACTGAAACGAGTTGGATTGAGCTGGATTCTAGAGTTTCAGAACTCAATTGGACTAACAAGGTACTGACTCAACTGGACTCTCCGACTAAATTTTCAAGAAATACTGCCATTTTTAGAGAAATGGTACGGAATGGTCACTGGAGTGAAGTGAATTAGGGATCTGAGCTGGCTTTGAGCTAGAACAAAGGTCACTAATAGTAAGATGAACTAAAATCAAAGCTCAAACACTAGCTCAATTGACTGAACTCAGCTCAATTTCAGCTGAAATGGACTAAAATGGGCTCCTGGACACTTGGAAATAGTTTTGAACTGAAACTGGAGCACTTGAACTTCTGGTGAGCTCAAGTTAGACTCTGAGGAATATGACTGACTATAAATGACTGACTTGGAGACAATTGGCTTGAATTTGAGTGAGAAATAAGCTCATTTATAAAGAAATGATCCCATTTTGGCAGGAATGGTCAGAAATGGAAATTGCCTTCTCACTGTGAGCTCAGATGAGCTTGAAATGACTGATATTTTAACTGTTCTGAACTAACCAATGAGCTTGGTTGACTCCGACCGACTGGGGTCTAGGATGACCTAGGGGTAAAATGATAATTTTTCTAATGAAAGTTGGTAAAATGGTGATTTTCTGACACAAACTCGGACTTTGACTCTTACACTGACCTAACAGGGTTGGCACTGCATGAGGAGGGTTGTTTGAGAATGGATGAGGAAAATTTGGGGTGTTTACACCAAATTAAATCCTCTTAAGTATATTTTAGAGCAACCCTTTCTTAGCGGACGGATTGCCAAATGGCAAGTCCTATTGATGCAATATGATCTGGAGTATGTCTCCCAGCAATCTGTCAAAGGCCAAGCGATCGCAGATCAATTGGCAGATTTTCCTCTAGTAGAGGATGTTAGAGCCGAGGATGATTTTCCTGATGAGCGGATCTGCAATATTTAATAATCTCTAATTTGGAATTTATTCTTCGACGGTTTCAAGAATATGGTAGGTATAGGAATCAGGATTTTGCTAATCACACCAAAGAAGGAGATGATCCCCTTTTCTCTCAAACTGGATTTTCAGTGCACTCATAATATGGCCGAGTATGAAGCTTTGATACAAGGTCTGAAAATTCTACAAGACTTCAATGTCAAAAGAGTGCATGCCTATGGCGACTCTTTGCTCATCGTTAATCAAGTCTTAACTGAATGACAAGTGAAAGATCAAAAATTACTTCCTTATCAGAAGATCATCTCAACCCTTGCCAGCAATTTCAAAGAATTCCAACTTTTCCATGTCAAGAGAGACTTCAATCAGGTTGCAAATAGTTTAGCCAATCTGGGATCCATCATGTCTTTCAAGAGCGGAGAATCTTGTCGCTCCTTTAAAATTGGCAGACTTGATCAACCTGCTTTCGTCCTAGTAGAGCAGATAAACCAGGCTAAGCAAAAGAAGAAGCCCTTGTATCATAACATCAAGAAATTCATTGAAACTGGCAAATTTCCTCCAGAACTCTAAAAAAAAGAGCAGCGAGCAATTCAGCGCATGTCTGCCCGATATTTTATTCTCATCGATGTTCTATATCATCGTGGATTCAGTTCTGAGTATTCCAAATATTTGGATGAAGAGGAAGCCAAGGAAATTGTGCGAGAGGCACACGAAGGTATTTGCGGTGGTCATGTTGGCTACCAAACTCTTGTCAAGCAAATCATCCGAGCAGGATATTACTGAAAAACCATACAGCAAGATTGCTATTATTTCATAAAGAAATGTATTCAATGCCAGATGCATGCACCTTCCATTCATGCACCAGTGACATATTTGCAATCTGTCGTCTCGCCATGGTCATTTTCTATGTGGGATTTTGATGTTTTAGGCCCCATCACCCCTTCTGCTTCAAATGGCCACAAATATTTTTTTGCCGCAATAGAATATTTCACTAAATGGGTAGAAGCAGTCACTCTACGCACGGTAGAAGGTCGAAATGTGGTCTCATTCATCCACAAGAATATCTTGTGCCGCTTTGGTATACCGCATGATATTGTGTCAGACAATGGCAGTCATTTCAAGAATGAGAGAATGAGGACATTCTGCTCAAAGTTCGGAATCCATCATCATTTCTTTGCTCCTTATTATCCTCAAGGAAATGGTCAGGCAGAGGCCACCAATAAGATTCTGATTCAAATCCTGGAGCGAACTTTGGAAACAGGTCGTGACTGGCATGAAAAGATTCATGATGCGTTGTGGGCATATAGAACCACCATTCGAACTCCAACTAATGCTACTTTGTCAGAACTTGTCTACGAAACTGAAGTAGTACTGCCTCTACATGTTCAGAAACCTGCTCTGAAATTTGCATTACTTCTAGAATTACCTCTTGATCAGTATCAGCAACAGTGGCTAGTACAACTTGATTTGCTAGATGAAAGAAGACTCAGAGCAGCAGAGCATGCTCAATCATATTGTCAGAGGATAGCCAGACAATATGCAAAATCTATCATTGAAAGAAAATTTTGAGCCAATGATCTAGTGCTCAGATCAACAGCTTATCTCAAGCACCACCCGGGTGGCAAGTGGTCACCAAATTGGGAAGGTTCTTATGTTGTCAAAGAGACATTACCCCGCAATTCATATCGGCTCATCAATGCCGACAGAGCGGAATTACCAGATCCCATCAATGCTCGACATTTGAAAAAATTCTATACTTAAATCGTTATTTGTAATTCCTCAAATTTTCTTCAATAATGATCAAATTCTCTTTTCCTAGTTACACTGGGGCATTTTTAAAATTTTGTTTTTATCTACAAATATCCTGTATGCAGGCAGGATAAACAAATCTCTCATTTTGCATGCATGTGCACTCATTTATATCATTTTCATATTTGCATATATCTGCATTCATTGGCATCGGTATTCATTGGCATGCATCTGCATCAAATTCATTACCCGTTCAGGATAAGGGATAATCCTGAGACCCCGGCAATCATTCTCGTTATAATTGTCAAATACTTTAAGAGCATAGGCCTCTTTCAAAAATTCAAGTCTCAATTTAAAAATAAGGTATGTTTTCAAAATCCTGTGCTTGAAATGGTACATTTTCAAAACCCAGTGCTCGAACTGGTACATTTTCAAAATCCAGTGCTCGAACTGGTATTTTTCTGAAACCCAGTCTCAAATTGGTACATTATCAAAATCCAATGTCTATGTTGATATATTTTCAAAATCCGGTATTCATGATGGTGTCCCTTTCGAAATTAAGCACTCGTGTTAGTGTCTTACCAGTTGGTCGTGTCAGTCGACCTCTTGGGTTCAGTCTCCGTGTTGATCATTCATCAAAATTCAAGTTCCAATTACCAATTTCGGCCCTCGGGCCATCCAATTATCAATTTCGTCCCTTGGTCCATCCAATTACCAATTTCGGCCCTCGGGCCACCCCATTTTCAATTCCAACCTTCGGGTCACCCAATTTCCAAATTTTCAAGTTTGACCTTTGGGTCAATCAATTTCCAAATTTCCAATTTTGACCTTCGGGTCAATCAATTTCCAAATTTCCAATTTCCAATTTCCAATTTCCAATTTCCAATTTCCAATTTAGACCTTTGGGTTAATCAATTTCCAATTTTGACCTTCGGGTCAACCAATTTCCAATTTCAACCTTCGTGTCAATCAATTTCCAAATTCTCGATTTCGACCTGTGGGTCAACCAATTTTCAATTTCCAATTTCTAAATTCAAAATTCGAATTTTCAAATTTCAATTTCGACCTTTTGGTCACTCAATACCAATTTCAGTCATTTCTTCTTGCAAGAGACCCTTTTTACAGGGAGAGTTCAAGGGAGCTTGTTCTTTTTGCATGCTATCCTTTGTTCACTTAGCCCCTTTTTAGGGAGAGTTTGAAGGGACTCGTGTCTTTGTGGACCGTTTGCAAAACAAATTTCCAATTTCTCACAAGGAACCCGTGGTTCAGGGAGAACTTCGACGGAAGATCGCTTTCCTTGTGACCACAATTTCATACTAGGCCATTTCATCCTGAAGGACCCTCTTTTCGAGGAGAGTGTGATGGACCCATTCCTTCATGACCAATTCACCGACCTCGCCATTACTGGCCCCTTTCTATAAGAGAAGCCTAATGTTAGGAAGTTTTGACGAAAGTTTAATTTCTCTTTGAAAGTTCATTTTGCAAACACCTCCTCTTCAGGGAAGAGAGGAGTAATTTCTATTTCCCATTTCTTCTCCTTTGGGGAAAGGAGAAGAGAATTTTTGTCATGGATGTGTTGTGTCATGCTTCAAATGTTCGTTTTCACAAAGGATTTCAAGAAAATTTTGCCAATTTGTCATTAAATATTTGTTGATTTCAAAATCTTTATTGCACAAAACAATTACCTCAAAATACCTTCAGCATTACTTCCGAAAGAGCAAGGTTTTCGCGAAAAAAGATTCAAAATTCAAAATCTTTTTATTGGCCAACCAAAAGGATAAAGAATAAATCTTCGATATGGCCAGCAAAGAAAATCCAATGTTGTTGCAAAGCCATAAGTGATCGGTATTGATTGTAGTCAATGATACATTTTTAAAGATCATTCTTGGAAAATAAGGCAGTCGAAATATCTTGGGTGATGCAGAAAAATCCATTCAATTTTCATATCTCCTAAATCATTTAAGCTACAATTAAATATCTGCAAAAGGGATCTCTCAATTGTCGTCAAGATGAAGATAAATTATGCGAGTTAGACCCCCAGGGCCAAAGAAGATTTGGATCATCTCCAAGATGAAGGAGTTTATGATAGATCCTTCTAGGGAAAGTTCAGATCACCGTCAAGATGAAGGCGACTGCGATGAGCCTCCCGATAAACCCTAAAAAATATTTAATTTCTACTATCATCAAGAGATTTCTAACCAAAGAGCCAATAACCATCAATATAATCCTTGAGAGAAAAAGAAGGATCAAAACATCTCTGAGATGAAGGAGTTTGTGACGTACCCTTCTAAAAAAAAAGAGAGAGAAAAGTCAAGACATCTCCAAAATGAAGTATGATGTAATAAACTTCCCCAAAACCCAAGAGAGCTCTAATTCTGCCAATAAAAAAAAAGATGGCAGAAAGATCATCATGAGAAAAGAATCTTAGGATATCAAACTGCCAAGTCTGCCAAGAATCCTCTTTAAATTTTATGAAATTCTACTATCAATATTCTTTCACCAATTGCTTTCACAATATCAAGAATACTCTCTTTTTTGTTCATATCAAGGAAATTGATAGCTTCCTTGAAAGAAAATCAATTGCAAACAATTTGAATTCGAATCTTAATTCTACGGAGTTAAGCCCAATCGGAGGTAATACTTCAGGTAGAAAAGAGGGAATATTTTCAAAACAATGTGCATCACTTTCAATTATTTTGAATCAACAACAATTTTCAACATTTTGACAATATTTTCTAGTTGTCCTAGCATGAAGCGAGAGCTTGAGGTTCATCTTTGGTGCATCCTGACACCGTTTGTTATCCCTTTTAGGACTTGATAACGAGAGTTTTCAAGATTCCTTCCCATCTGTTGGTATAATCTGAGCGCCTGGGTTCTCAGATTCGCACACTTCCCTGTGTCCCTGTTATCATCGCAAAATTTTTCCTTCCTCCCTCTGCGAGAGTGAGAGAACGATTCTGCGAGTCAAACTCGACCAAAGTTTTGAAAATTGGTTTTGAAAATTACTCGTCTCCATTTTGAAAATTTGCGGGAAAATTCCGTGGAATGGGATCCGCCTGTTGGTGCGAGGTTCAACCATTCCTGGCACCTTTACCAGGGGTAATTGAACCAAGGATCAAATATACGCTTTGACTAAGTTAAATTATCTAAATTATGCTCTATTTTCCTAGAATACACTAAGAATCAGGCATGTGCTATGGAATTTTGAACAAATGCAAGTTTGAGAAATATGATGTTTGCTTGGAAAATGACTGAAAAATGCTTGAAAATGGAATTCTTGAGAAAATTATTGAATTTAGATGGAAATCAGAAATTTATATTGGAAAATGAATTCTCAGGAAAACTTGGACTTTTAGAAAATCGATTTTGAGATTTGAATTACTTTTCTGAGGAAATGGATTTGAGAATCTTGAGAAAATCAGGAAATTCATTGGAAAATGATTTTGAAATGGAAATGGATTCTTAGAAAAATAAGATCTTTGAGAAAATCGACTTTGGGATTTGAAAATGAAATTAAGAATATAGAAATCTTGGAAAATCTTGATTTGAACTTGGAAAATACTTTGAAATCTCATGTAAAACTTGGAGTTTTGAGAAAATCAGATCCTGAGAAAGACTTAGAAATTTTCAGGAAAACTGATTTTTCTGAAATAGAATTGGAAAAAGAGTTTGAAAATAATGCAAATTGAATGAATGAATGAATTTGGAAGAGAATTTTATTAAGGAATTGGGAAAATCCTTTTGAAACTTTGAGAAATGCAGTGCATTTTTTAAGTTAGCCTAAGAGTGTAGGCTGAATGTGGCTAATATGAAGATCATAGATCTAGGTTTCATTCCTATTCTGACTACGGCCAAAAATACAAATTCCACCGAGTTTATAAACTCCATAAGAGCTTATGCACGTGTCATTCGTGTCAACCATAATGATTTTGGAAAATGTGCATATGCAACATATATCAGATATCAAATTTTTCAGAAATCAAACTATATGCAATGCAATCCTATTCTAAGCTGAAAAGTAACTCTTATTCCAAATTATTACAACTTGATATTACATTGAATTGAAATAAAAGAATAAAAGCGAAGTCTTCTTCTTAGATGTTCCTGCAAAACTAGAAAATAGTGTTAGCACATAAATGTAGGTTTTTCCGAATTTATCCAAAAATATTGGAAATTATCAGATATTATTCAGATATAAACCCAAAATCATACCCCCTTTGATATAAACATAAGAAATAAGGAATAAATTTCGAAAATAAACTTGGAAATTCGAATTTGGGGTCAAAATGACCTAAATGCCCTGACAACAAAACTATGGCCTTGAAACCAGGGTTTTCTGAAATAAATTTTGCAAAAATAGAAAATGTGAAATGCAAATGAGATTGAAATTAACCCTAATATGACATGCCATGCTTATTTACATGATCAAAACCCTAAAATGGCGAAAATATCATAAAATATCAAATTTAACTTGATTTTCGCTTCTAAATTTAAAAATAAATTAACATACAAAGCAAATGAACTTGGAATTGAGCTAAATTTGGAATAGACACCTAAAATAACCCTAAAAACAGAATGGAATCCGAAAATCTATTTTTTTGTATTTTTAAATATGTAAATTCAAATAAAAACCCTAAATTTTATGATTTTTGCCTAAAATGCTAACTCTAAATTGGATTTTGGATACTAAACCTCCATAAAAATTTTCCAAATTTTATAGGGTGATATAGGACAGTAAGACAAGGATTTTTTCCTTTTACAGATTTTGGTTTTGACCTATGTTCGGAGCTGTACATCTCCGGCAAGTCGGATCGGAATCCGGCAACTCTAGGATTTAGGGCAAACAGAAAGGTTTCGGGAGAAAATGTGGGAAAAATAGCATACAGATGGGAAAATATCTGAAATTATGGGAAAATGTTTCTGACAAACATAGGAAGTTTTCATCGTTTTACAAAATTGGGATTCGGGTTATGGTTCGAAAATGGGCACACTGTTATCAGAGACCTGGATCTCTGTAATTTCTGGATATTGGAATCTGTCAGATAGAAAAAATAATTCCGGGAAAAATACTTGGACAATTCTAAAAATTTCCAAATTTTAAGAGATGACATAGTAATGGGTTATAAACAACTTTAATGTTGAAATTTTTTGCATTCGGGCTACGGATTAAGCGAACACAGCACCTTAGGATCTGTCTATACCCTGACAAGGAAAAATTGAGGTTTTCCCAAAGGTCTGGGAAAATCGATTTTTCATAGAAGTTGAATATACTTATAAAGATCCCAAAATTTTCAGACAATTAGTAGATTCCACTGTAAATCTACTATAATTTTTAGAGGAAGATTTGGATCTTCCATCTAGGAGATCTCATAGGTTCTTGTCTGCTAAAACTGAATTTGGAGTTTCTGGAGAAAATAAATCTCAGTTTGGAATTTTATTTGTTTGAGAGAGTTCCGTAACCCAAATCAATCCAAAACTTTGGTAGGAGATCACAGACAATAGATACATTCACAAATAAAATTTCAAGATTTATTGATGAAGTTTTTCACATAAAATGACGGCTGGACAATACAAATGAATCAAAACCTACAAGCTACTAACGAATCTATTGAAGCATGTGTAAAGCAATGAAATAAACTAAATTAAATGCTTAAAATATGTGATTCATATGAAAATAATGCTTGAAATAAAGAAAAACAGGGAGATACAAACCTTTTTTTTTATTGGCTATTGAAAGGAGAGACCCAATCCATTCATCGAATGAATATCTTCCTTTATGTAGCGTTATACCATGACACAACCCCCAAAACAAACAAACAAACTATCTTATAGATTAATCAGAAAATGGGGAAGAGTACGTACTTTACCTTAGGAACCCAGCTACCAAGATTGAAGATGAAGGCTTCTACCAAGTGGAGGATCGAACCACCTTGCTGCAACTAATGAGGGTTGAAGCAATGGTTGGGTGTCTCCTTGTGGGTGAAGGATGGTTATTGTTGAAGATTGAAGCAATAGTGGGCTGCTACCAAGTTGAAAGAGGTGGCTGAAACCACTGCTAAGAAGGAAGGTGAGGCTTGCTACAGGGGTACATGAGAGAGAGAGAGAGAGAGAGAGAGAGAGAGAGAGAGAGAGAGAGAGAGAGAGAGAGATGGAAGAGGAGCTGGACGTGAATCCTTAGCCTTTTAAAAAAAACTCAGCGTTCTTTCCCCTTTTTCTTTTTGGTCTTGGACTTAGGAAGAGATAATCTCTTTCCTAAGTTTTTTAGGTTTTATTAGAGAGGAATGAGAGGGGGGAAGAAGGTTTTACGTGAATGGCTGGAGAATAGGGAAAGGAAGGAAGGGAAGGGAAGAAAAGAAAGAAAGAAAGGGAAGAAGGAAAAATGAAAGAGAAGGAAGAATGGAAAAGGAAAGAAAAGGGGAAGAAAGAAGAGGGAAAGGAAGAGAAGAAGAGGGGCTGGAGGAATCCACGTGAGTGGAAGGAGAAGGGAAAGAAGAAGAAGAAAGAAGAAAGAAGAAAAAGAAAAGAAGAAAGGAAAGAAAGAAGAAGAAGAAGAAAAGGAAGAAGAAGAAATAAAAGGGAGAAGGAAAAAGAAAAGAAAGAGGAAGGGAGAGAGATGTTGGTCGACCCTCTTGTGGGTCCCACCTTAGGTAAAATAAATAAATAATAATAAAAAAAAGAAAATAAAGAAAATATAATAATTTTTTTTCTTTTTTATATATAAATTAAAAAGGCAAATGCAAATGGATGGGCCATCTCAGAGTGGGTCCAAATTTCAATTTCGAAATTCATTTTGACAATTAGAGGGGTAAAATAGTCTTTTTAGAAAAAATCTCGGACAAAACGAGCTATTTTTGGCAGTTTTTGAAATGAGCTCGGATTTTGAAGTTCAATACCCTCTTGCGAAGTAAATCCAGTGTAGAATTTAAAAATTTGAGTTTGAAATAAATCCAGATTATTTTTCTTGAGAAAATATTTTCAAATTTAGACTCCCGGGGGTAAAAATATGAATTTTAGAAACCTAGGGTTTGAAACTGATCTTGAAAACTTTTTAAAACTCAATCTGGATTGAAATTTATAAAACTGGAGTTCTGGACTTCGAAAATGAAATAAAATGTGATGAAATGCTGAGAAATGATATGAAATGCTATGCAAAATGTAGACCCTGAATAAAGAATTTTGGATGTTAGACCCCGATTCGTAGTTGTACCAGTTCAAAAAATGTTAAAATTGATAAAATTTGCAAAATGGTTCAAGAAATGGTTTTCGGGTTCTACCGAGCCAGAGTGACACTAGAAATTAGGGTTTGAGCTAGATTGAACTGAAATGAACTGGATTGAGCTGGGTTTTAGAGTTTCAGAACTCAAGTGAACTGACAAGACACTGACTTGACTGAACTCCTCGACTGAATTATCAAGAAAAGCTGTCATTTTTAGAGAAATGGTACAGAATGGTCACTGGAGTGGACTGAATTATGAACCTGAGTTGGGTTTGAGCTGAAACAAAGATCAGTAATACTGACATGAACTAAAATTGAAGTTCGAACACTAGCTCAATCAACTGGACTTAGCTCAATTTCTGTTGAAAGAGCTGAAACGGGCTAAAATGGGCTCCTGGACACTTGGAAATGGTTTTGAACTGAAATTGGAGCATTTGAAGTCCTAGTGAGCTCAAGCTAGACTCTTGGGAACATGACTGACTGTGAATGACTGACTCAGAGACAATTGGCTTGGATTTGATTGAAAAATGAGCGCATTTCTAAAGAAATGATCCTATTTTGGCAGGAATGGTCAGAAATGAAAATGGTCTGTTCATTGTGAGCTCAGATGAGCTTGAAATGACTGATATTCTAACTGTTCTGAGCTGACTAATGAGCGTGGTTGACTCCCACTGACTGGGGTCCGGGATGACCTAGGGGTAAAATGGTAATTTTCCTAATAAAAGTTGGTAAAATGGTGATTTTTTGACACAAACTCGGAGTTTGACTCCTACACTAACCTAACAGGGTTGGCACTGCACGAGGAAGATTGTTTGAGAATGGACGAGGAAAATTGGGGGTGTTTACAGATGCCCCTCTTTGCTACTAAGCCGGCTTGAGGACAAGCTTAGTGGCAAAGAAAAACACACCAAATTTGAGGCTATAAAAATGCCTCAGTTAGAAGGATCTGACTGGATATGAAGAAATTAGCCCTGATGAAAATGGTAGATATAAGATGGATAATGAAGAAGAAAAATTTGCTTCAAAGAAGTGAGATTCAGGTTTTTTCCTTAACCTGGATGGGACGGGAAATACCTCATGTAGAAACGAAGCTCATGTTTGACCCTTAACCTGACCGGAAAATGAAATACCTCATCAAAATGAGGCTCAGGTTTAACACTTAACCTGACCAGGAAAATGAAATACCTCATCAGAATGAGGCTCAGGTTTAACCCTTAACCTGACCGGGAATGAAATTGATGAGATTCTCAAAAGAAGAACCCATGATGGAACCTTCGGACTTCCGCACAATGAATCCGATAGGGGTTTTGCAAAAGGATAAAATTGAGGTCCCTAAAGCTTGAAAAGGGGTTTGATTTTGGGTGCCTCATTGCTGAGACTAAATAACTTTTGAAATTGATGACCTTTTGCGAGAAAATGATTGGTGGCTTAACCTCAAGCTTAATTGGGTTGTCTGTGGTGGGACAGTGGGGACACAAGAAAGTGTGTGAATCTGAGAGCCCAGGCACTCAAATTATACCATCAGAAGGGAAGGAATCTTGAAAACTCCCGTTATCAAGTCTTAAAAGGGATAACAACTGTTGTTAGGATGCGCCAAAGATGAACAACAAGTTCTCGCTTCACGCCAGAATAGCTAAAAAATATTGTCAAAATATTGAAAATTATTGTTGATTTAAAATGATTGAAAGTGATGCACATTGTTTTGAAAATATTCCCTCTTTTTTACTTGAAGTATTACCTCTGACTGGGCTTAACTCCGTAGAATCAAGATTCGAATTCAAATTGCTTGCAATTGACTTTCTTTCAAGGAAGCTATCAATTTCCTTGATATGAACAAAAAAGTGAGTATTCTTGATATTGTGAAAGCAATTGGTGAAAGAATATTGATAATATAATTTCACAAAATTTAAAGAGGATTCTTTGGCAGATTCGGCAGTCTGATATCCTGGGATTCTTTTCTCATGATGATCTTACTGCCCTTTTTTTTTATTGGCAGAATTAAAGTTCTCTTGGGTTTTTTTGGTAATTACATCATCCTTCATTTTGGAGATGTCCTGACTTTTTTTTTCTCTTTTTTTTTTTTGAAGGGTACGTCACAAATTCCTTCATCTCAAAGATATTTCGATCCTTCTTTTCTCTCAGGCATTATATTGATGGTTATTGGCTCTTTGGTTGAAAATCTCTTGATGATAGCAGAAGTTAAATATCCTTTAGGGTTTGTCGGGAGGCTCATCACAGTCGCCTTCATCTTGACGGTGATCTGAACTTTCCCTGGAAGGATCCGTCACAAACTTCTTCATCTTGGAGATGATTCAAATCTTCTTTAGCCCCGGGGGTCTAACTCGCATAATTCGCCTTCATCTTGACGACAATTGAGAGATCCCTTTTGCAAATATTTAATTACAACTTAAATGATTGAGGAGATATGAAAATGGAATGGATTTTTCTGTATCACCCAGGATATTTCGACTGCCTTATTCTCCAAGAATGATCTTTGAAAATGTGCCATTGACTGCGATCAATATCGATCACTTATGACCTTGCAAGAACATTGAATTTTCTTTGTTGGCCATATCGAGGATTTATTCTTCATCCTTTTGGTTGGTCAATAAAAAGATTTTGAATTTTGAATCCTTCTTCGCGAAAGCTTTGTCCTTTCGGAAGTAATACTGAAGGTATTCTGAGGTAATTTTTTTTTTTGCTATAAAGATTTTGAAATCAACAAGCATTTGAAAACAAATTGGCAAAATATTCTTGAAATCCTTGGTGAAAGAAATTGCTTGAGGTCTAATTGACACATCCATGACCAAATTGAGTCCTGAAAAGACTCAATAAAAGATCAACTCGAAAGTTGGGTTTTGTTTTGACTTACCAGCTCGAAAGCAGGATTTGGGTTGACCGACCAGCTCGAAAGCAGGATTTGTTGACCGACCAGCTCAAAAGCAGGATTTGTTGACCGACCAGTTAGAAAGCAGGATTTGTTAACCGACCATCTCAAAAGAAGGATTTAAGTTGACCGACCAGCTCGAAAGCAGAATTTGTTGACCGACCAACTCGAAAGCAGGATTTGGGTTGACCGACTAGCTCGAAAGCAGGATTTGTTGACCGACCAGCTCGAAAGCAGGATTTGTTGACCGACCAACCCGAAAGCAGGATTTGATTGAAAGATTGAATTTGATGATTTGAAATTGATTGACATTGATGAAGTTGTAACCCGAAGACTTAGAAAGTGATAGATATTGATAAAGATGTAACCCGGAGGCTTGAATTTGAGAATCTGGTAAAGTGGGCGGCCCAAAGGCCTGATTGACAAAATTAGATGATCAGAAGGTCAACATTGAGAATTAAACGACCCGAAGGTCAAAATTGGAAATCAAATGACACAAAGGGTCAAAATGGGAAATCAAAGATCGAAATTTGAGGAATTGAATGACCCAAAGGTCAAAGTTGATAATTTGAATGACCCAAAGGTCGAAATTAGAGATTAAGTGACCTGAAGATCGAAATAGAGAATTGAGTGACCTGGAGGTCGAAATTGAAAATTAGAAATTGGAAATTGGAAATTGGATGACTCGAAGGTCAAAATTGTCAAAATTGATATTGAACTTGAATTTTGATGGAAGGTCAGCACGAAGACGACACCTAAGAGATCGACTAAAGCGACCAATGAGCAAGACACTAACACGAGTGCTAGATTTCGAAAGAGTACCAATACAAGCACCAAGTTTTTGAAAATATATCACTATAGACATTGGATTTTGAAAATGTGTCAGCACGAGCACTAGATTTTGAAAATGTATTGATGTAAAAATTGAATTATGAAAATGAACCAGTATAAGCACTGAATTTCGAAAATCACCTAGTATTTGAAATTTGATCTTTTTTTTTTGGAAAGAGACTGGCACTCCCGAGATATTTGAGAATGGTGATGGGAATGATTTCCGGGGTCTCAGGATTATTCCTTATCCTGAACGGGTAGCTCAGGTTTATCCCTTAACCTGAAGGGGAAATTCAGGTTTATCTCCTAACCTGAAGGGGGGATGAATTTGATACATATGGATGCAAATGAATGCGAATGAATTTAAATGTGTGCATGCAAATGAAAATGAATGCAAATGTATGCAAACAAATGAAAAATGATGTAAATGGATGCGCATGCATGCAAAATGAGAGATTTGTTTGATCCTGCCTGCATACAGGACAATTTGAAGTAAAAACAAATTTTCAAAAAAAAATACCCCAGTGTAATAAGGGAAACAAATTTTAGATAAAAGGAAGCTAATTGACAAAGTGACTGGCTTCTTGATTGATTAGAGAGACACCCTGAGAGAGGTCATTCCTTATAAGAGATGTTTTGCAGAGAAGAAGAACAAGCTTATGAGGAAAATTGATAATTTTATTAATGCATTGAAGGAAAGATGACAAATCAAGGAAAAATAAATGGGATTGCATTATCCCTTCAAAAGATGCTAGCGTCGTCAGCTTCTTGAATGATTGAGGAAAGATCTCAGGCAAGATGACTATGTAAAACATGTATATGGAAACGTACATGAAGAGGATATGTGAAAACATGTATATATGCATGTTCGTACAACTGATATTCTATGTAAAACATAAATGCACACGCATTACATACATATGGTACATAATATCTATGCTTATATGTGAACATTATCAATATATAACAAATGAGATGCATGAGTAACACTGAATCAATTCTTGTAAACATGGTAACTTATATGGATGAATCAGTTCCTGCACAGGTAGACAATGCAAGATATGGTGCAAAGATTGAACTGGAAAGGTATGAAAATGGGTGACAGGTGAAGGGGCTGATGCACATGAAGCAAATAACCTTAATGGGAAATGCATGGGTATATACTAATAAGGTATGACGCTGAAAAGTGAAAGCAAAAGCTGATGTTGCAGAAATTGGAGGATAATGATGGCTGATAATCATTGATGGTAGTACCCATCAAAGAGACTATCTATCATAAACCCTAGACTATTTGACAATCTGGGAATGGTACATGTCTGTCAACTCAGTGATTAAGAATGGAATGTTCAACCTTGAAATCTCTCACTGCAGATATGATGATCCAGATGGCCCTCTGTAAAAAAAAAAAAAGTAAGGTCACAAGAGGCATGGATGTTGTATTAATGTGATGCTAAGGCCCAAGATAGGTAAAAGTCAAGCTCATCTGAAAAACCAAACACAGCTGGTGTATTGAATTAGAGACATTACATTTCTGATAATTACTCTTTCTATATCATCCAAGCAAAATCTGATTCCCTTGTCTTGGAATTCAAAAAAAAAAACTTCTCTATCAACACATTCATATCAGGCACAAGCTCATATTCTTCTAGAAGAGTTGCGATAATGCCCTAAACATTCTTGGCTACATTAGATGCAGACAAAAACTCAACAGAATAAACACTTGCTTATGCCAAAGTTATCCTCCAACACACATTAACCGACTAAGAGGGGATACAAAAAGAACACATGGGGTCAGGTAAGCAGCAACACTGAGGGATCCTCTGATTTGCAGATGACAGTCAATAGAGCGCGCCATCTTCAGAACCCTCTACAGAGGTCACCGACTTGACTCTGAGAAAATTTTAGATATGGCAGCATGTGCTGCAACAACCTGCGCTTGTTTCTGATTAAGTCTACATGCTTCTGATGACATCAGGATCAGGGATACTAAATGAAGACATGGGGGGTTTTACCATTATATATATATATATATATATATATATATATATATATATATATGTGTTTTTGAACACGTGATGACACCAGTGGTGATATTGTGATGCTTAATGACATACATGAGAGTGGTATTTACTGCAGAATATGGATCTAAAATATGATGAAGTTGATAACAGGGGAGAAATGGATACGTAATATAAAGGAAAGAAAAAAAAATTTATGTATATATATGCAAATGATGCTGAGCATGCTATCAAAACTGGAGACATACATCAACCAAATGAGGGAACATTTACAAAATTGGTAAAAAAAAAATCCATGAATTAATCCCATTATATAATAAAAATTTGGAATCACATAGAACCTGTAAGTCCACTGCTTGACGAGAGCACTTATTAAGCCCCTCTCTAGACTCATGTTGACACCTTTTTAAAGGTGTGATGGTTAGCTTTGAGAGGTCTGGGAAATATCAGTTTCCTTGTTATACCATGTCTTTCCAAGGATCAAAAGCCCTGCGTGACTGAACCTCCTTAAAAATTTTCTTTGGAGGCCCCTATTTACAACTTTTTTTTTTTAGATTCATCACCTAAAGCCATATCCTGAACACCCAAAACACCTTTAATTTTCATTTTATCTTCTACCTTGGACAAAATTTGGATAGAAAGGCCCCTTTGCCTGGTCGAGATACTTTGTTTTCACAAAATTACATCTTCTAAGAATTAATTTGCCATGGACAACAAAAGCACTGTTGCAGCCAAAATTCTCAAAAGGAAGCACAAGAGAAAAGAGGATTTTATAGATACGGGAATCTCAAATAATGACAACATTACACAATGTAGCAAATCAAATTAGTGCAGGGTGGCTCTGGTTATCTGAAACAGGAAGCTTCCACGGAAGTGCAAGAATATGCTATCTACATCCCCAAACAGGCTTTTAAAGATTGAGACAAATCTCATTTCCAAGACTATTACCTACCTGTTCAGAATGCTTCATTTTCACAGAATCGCATACCTCACCAAACATGATATGGACAACAGAATTACCGCAAGCACAAAAGAGAGAAATCTAAATACAACAACTCAATAAAGGAAACGTTGTTTTGGATTTTGTTTCTCAGGTGCAATCGTGACAGAGACTGTATTCCCAGGGCTTCTAATCAAACCTGATAAAAGAGCAACATAGATGGCAGATAAAATGAGAAAGGAACAAAACCACTATTCCTATAGCAGGCGTAATGATGAAAACCATGAAACAACAGTGATTAAATCTTGATATGAACTAAAACATGAGATAGTTAATTAAATAACTGAGTGTAAAGGGGAAAAGAAAAACCCACAGCTTGTCATAATATACGGCTCCAGAACCCACTTTCTTTCCAAAATTTTCAGTTTATGATTTCATTTCGGCTAATGTAAAGCAGTGCAATCCATCAAACAAAAGGTAATATAACAGCATACCATACCTGATGAAGACTCGGGAAAAACAAAATGACACACAAGAAAGAAAAAAAAATTGTGAAACAACTATCGGGGCCTGGTTTCTATAATTCAAGCAACCAACAAATTTACTTATGGTAGCAATGAGATGCTCTCTATGCATGTAATTTCTGCAATTGTCTCTGCCAAAGGTGATGGTATTGAGAGCGAATAGCCAATGACAGAGGTCTGAATCGACCTCTGATTCTACAATTCACTGCATAATCTAGTAGTGATGCGCTATCACAACACAAGGGTAACATTTAAGTAGTGAAAATATGATGCTAAACCAAATCATTACTGCTGAACCGACCTCACAGGGTATTTAAACTGATGTTACATCCAGATCGAAGGAGATCTGATGAAAGAGGTTTAAATGCTATCATTCCGATGTTTTGAGAGGAGATCTGACGCCAGCTGAATGGGTGTCAGGCCATGAATCGGATGAAACATAAACTCAAGTAAGAAATAAAATCAATGGGAAATAGGTGATATGTAGTGCACGCAAGAGATAAAAAAAAATGAGATGCAAATGATGTTCTACGCTTTATGAATGCCATGGGTAGACAGAGGAACAAACATGATACCTGATGTTGTGTGCATATCGGATGCTATAGATAACATCGATGCAGGTACCAACACGAGAGGGGACATGACATACATATAAACAGGGATGCAAAAATGTGAGGATGCGATATTGCAGAAGATAAGAGGTAATTTTGAACTAAAATATAACAATGCAGGAGAATTTGTACGGGCATTGGAGAGGAACTAAATACAGGAAAAGGGGGAATAAAATGAAGTGAGATACAGATTGGCATGCAATGTCATTGATGTCAACACGAGGCATCACCGAGTACCAACATGTAAGGCGATTTTTTTTAGATGAGAACCATATCCACAAATGGGATGGGTCTTCAGCATCCGGCGTCGTTGATTATGTTGATGATGGTTAATCCCATATGATGAAATGCATAAATGAAACAAGGAATCAAGGATGAATTAGAAACTAGAATGAACATGAGAAAAAAAAAGTTTCATAAATAATCAGATCGTTAGAATGAAACATGACGGGAAATCAAGTGTAAATAGGTATATAAAACCTACGAAAAATCAAAGAGACTTAGAAATGGTTTGTAAAGAAAAGAGAAATGTTGGAATCTAAAGTTCCATTGATGTCGCTCTGTGTGAGCTAATACTGCTACATGCAGATAGGCATCACATTACGAGACTCATTGTGCAAGAAAAACTCAGAAAAATACAGAAAAGCAAGAAAAAGAGAAAGAAAAAAAAAAGAGAAAAAAAAAAGAAAAGAAAAAAAAAACAAAGGGAAATGGCGTGACAATGTAAGAGAAGGAAAATAGAGGAAGAGGCAGACACTTACGACTAATGTGATCAAGCGTTGATGTCCCTTTTGGAGGTTGAAGATGGATGCTTGAATCCTGAGGGAGCTCTCTTAACTCTGCTATGGGGTCTCTGATTGCTGAGGACAAGGAGGAGGGAGAAGATGATCCTTCCCGAAAAAAAGGAAACCAGAAAGTGCCAATGGAGAGTGAGAATGATCGATGATCCTCTTTTCGCCTCTTGCATCCCCTTTATAGAGAAGGGGGTTTTTCCCATCTGCAATGTCGTTGGCGATGGAAGGCTAAGGATGAGGAGAAGATGGAGGTTGTTGGTCGATCGAGGGTCGAGGATGGCCATGGATGATCGGAGGGTGGATAGATCGATCAACCATGGGGGAGGCGCGATGGATGGTGGAGGAGCTCAACGGGGAAGAGGGTTCTGGAAGGAGGGTGGCGGTTTGGCATTGACGGACTGGGGCCAATGGGGATGATCGAAGGGTGGGTGGAAGAAAAGGGGATTCTGGAAGGTTATCCAGGATGCTTCGAGAAGAAGAGAGGGTGATGGAAAGACTCTGAAACCCTAACTCGACTTTTAAAAACCTGAGGGTAAAATTTTCCGAAAAGGGGCCTCTTAAAGAGTTTTTTCTAAAAACGGTTTTTGATTTTCAAAAAGGGGTTTTTAGAAAAAGGACATTTTCAAAAAGGAGGTTCTCAAAACTATTTTTTCTTTTCTATTTTTTTATTTTTTTGTTCTTTTCTTTATTTTCTATATTTTTTTGATATTTTTAGAATAAAACCCTAAAATTTACGAGAAAACAAGGATTTAAAACTAATTTTTTTGTATTTTTGAGAAATATTTACAAAAGAGGGGTCTTTTTTAGAATTCAAGGCTATTTTGGGGAAATTTCTTCAGAAAATGGGTTTGGACCCAAGTTTTGAGAAAATATTCGAGTTTTAAACCTCAAATCGAGAAATATAACATGATGGATCCAAACGGATACCGAACGAACTGTCTGAACCTTTCAAAAGGTTATTTTGGTAATTTTGAGAATTTGGTTTATAAATCAGATGACAAAGCTCAGATTTGGATTTTGACAATGGGCCCGGATCCGAAATCAAGACAGATATATAAATTGGATTTAATTTCAGTAAAATCTGAAAAATAAACTGGTATTTAGATTTAAAACTGACTCAATTACCCAGAAAATGGGGGCAAAGGGCAAAAAGGAAATATTTACAAACTTTTGAAAAATTTGGGGTGTTCACAGACAAGAACAATCTAAAGGAAATACATATATAAAAAGAAAGAAAATGGAAAACAAAAGAGAGGAGGAGAGAGAGGACTCACTGTGATCCTGCTGCGGTTGGCGCTCTCCTGGGGGACTCCTTTTATCAAGAGTGAAGAAGAAAACAGTTGTTTTTTGCAGAAATTCTGAAAAGGGAGCTGAGGCCTCGTGTTTATCTTGGAGGACTTTTTTTGCCGAAGGAGAAGAAAAGTCGATTGAGAGGAAAGGGGATCAGAGGGAAAAGGAAGAGGCGATGGTCTGAATAGCAGGTTAATGGATCCTGCAGAAGAGGGAAGCTTCGTGAACGGCGGGGTCGGAGATGGATCCTGAAAGAGGAAGGACCATAATGAAGCGTGAAGGGGAAATGGTGAAGACGAATGATCAGAAGAGGGGATCAGTATGTGTTTATATAGAAAAGGGAGGAAAGATCGAGAAAGGGAGAGGGAGAGAAAGAGAGCGATGGAGAGAGAGATCGGGAGCAGGAAAGAGCAGCCTCTGTGATCCTCTTTGCAACAGAAAGTTGTTAGGGCCTTTTTCAAAGCATGTCCTTCAAGTTTTCCAAATTTTCAAAACAAAGGCTCTTTTTATAAGGTCTTCCAAAAAATTGGTTTTTAACAAAAGACGATTTTCAACAGGGAGCTTTCGAGCTTTTTTTTTGTATTTTCTATTTTTTATTTTTATTTTTATTTTTGTTTTTGATATAAAAACTTTGAAAATTAAATGATTTTAAACTAATTTTGCAAAATTCAAAAATATTTACAAAAGAAGAGTTTTCTGAGAATTCAGGTTTGAATTTTAAAAAATTCTTTAGAAAACAAGTTTTTGGATCTGAGTTTTGGAGAAATATTTGAGTTTTTAACCTCGAATCGAGAAATACAGAGTTGTGGATCCAAACGGATACCGGTGGACTGTCTGAGCCTTTCAGAAATTATTTTTGTAGTTTCAATTTGAAAATTGGATAACGAGACTCAAAATCGGATTTTGACACTGAATCTGGATCTGAAATTGAGTCAGATATATAAAATGGATTTGATTCTAGTAAAATCCGAGGAATAAACTGGAATTTTGTTCAAAATTGACTCAATTATTCAGAAAAATAGGGGTTGGGGCAAAAATAGATTTTTTGTAATTTTTTAAAAAATTTGGGGTGTTCACAGATGCCCCTCTTTGCTGCTAAGTCGGTTGAAAGCCGAGCTTAGTGGCAAAGAAAAACACTCCAAATTTTGAAAAATGCCCCAGTCAGCAGATCTGAACTGGGTGTGGAAGAATTTATTTTAAAAAACATGGTTTTTTAGGATTAGCACCTTATCCTGAATGGTTTTGGGGAGACAAAATCCTCGAAAATGATATAACTGGATAATAGAAAATGAGGTAATTGTGATGGGACTTTCGGTGAAGATCCCGAAATGGTGAAAATGATAATTGTGATCAAGTTTCATGGGTGAGACAAGATCAGTTTTTTGGAATGACTCAGGTTTAGCCCTTAACCTGGATGGGGATGAAGATATATCAAGATGAATTGAATGGATGTTATCGTCGCGAAAATTTTCCCCGTCTTCCCTTCCTTGCGGAAGAGAAAGAGGGGAAACGCTTTCGCGATTCAAACTTGACCGGTTTTTGGAAATTGTTTTGAAATACTCGCCTCCGTTTTTTTAAAATTGCGGGAAAATCCATGGGATGGGGCTCGACCTGTTGGTACGAGGTTCGACTGTTCCTGCCGCCTTTAACAGGGGTAATCAAACCAAGGACCAAAATTGTGCTTGACTTAGTTAAATCATCAAAATCGTGTTCTATCCTATATGCACAGAGAATTCAGGCATGTGTTATGAGATTTGGAAAATGTAAGTTGGAAAACATGATGTATGCTTGAAAACTGCTTTGGGATTGAAAAATATTTCTAAGGAGAAAGATGGAAATTGATTTCTCAGGAAACTCTGATGAAAAGACTTGAAATCTTGAGAAAGTTTATAAAGACTTGGGAAAATCATGAATGGTTGAAAATCCTGGGAAAATAGAAGTGATTCTTGAGAAAAAGGTAAACACTTGAAAGAAAATTGCTTGTCAGGAAAAAACTTGAACTTTGGGAATTTTCTTAGGAAAATGGTGGAAAATTTATAGGAAAACTCATTCGAGAAGGAAATTCAAAACTTGGAAAATTGAAATCCTGGGAATTTTAGCCTTAAAACACTTGGAAATCGATTTTGATCTTTGAGAAAGGTGAGAGACTTCTTTTGAAAATCTTGAGAAAATAACCTTTTCCATGGAAAACTGTGGGAAAACTTGACTTGGGAAAAACCGATTTTGAAAAATTCTCAGAGTTTCTTGAGAAATCGATTTCTTGAGAATGAAGTTTTCTTAAGAAAATCATGGGAAAACCAATGATTTCATGATGCAAATGATATGAGTGAATGAATGCATTTTGAAAGATTTTCTAAGAAATTTGTTGGAAAAATGTGTATTAAGTCAAAATAAATCCTTCACATATTCTGACTGTGGCCATGAATATGCTCAGAGTTTAATCGATTTAATGCACAACACTTTGAAAACATTGGAAATATGATGTGCATTTTAAGATAGCCTAAGAGTGTAGGCTCAATGTGACTAGTAGAAAGATGATGGATTTGGGTCTCGTCCATATTCCGACTAGGGTCGTAAATATGGATTCCACCGAGTTTATCAACTCCCTAAGAGTTGGTGCACGTGCCATTCGTGAACATCCATAGTGCTTTTGGAATAAAATGCATGAATCATATAAGCAGGATATTGCATAAATTCAAACTATATGATATGCATCCTAGTCTAAGCAGAAAATTAAAATCTTATTCCAGAATTTACTTTATTACATCACTAAATAAATGAAATAAGGGGAATTGCAGACTTCAGCTCCTTCATTTGAGTGTCCCTGCCAAACTTGAAATAAGGTTAGCTCAAATATGTGGGGTTTTCCAAGATTTTCCAATAATATCATGAAATTATTGGATTTAATTGGATATAAACCCTATTCTCACGCTTCCTTGATATTTGAAATGATGTAAATGCAAGAAATTCAGTGGAAAATAGTTTGAAATTCGGAATAATGGTCAAAATGACCAAAATACCCCTAATGTTAAAGTTATACCTTTAAAATCAGGGTTTTTGAAGGGAAACTTGGTGAAATTGAGATTTTGAAATTCAAATTGAATCAAATGATGATGAAATGAAATATGAGGCATAATGACATGCTGCTAAACACATTAGGACTGTAAAATCAGAATTTTACATTTTGCAATTTATCCAAAATAACGAATTTCGCTTGTTTTTCGCTTGGATCCGGGTCCTGCGGGACCCTGTTTTGATATTATGGCTAAACTGAACCTCAAATGGATTTCAAATTACACCAAATTAGGTATGAAGCATCTACATACTCTGATAAACATCCTAAAATGCTAAAATTCACGAAATGATATGATTTAAATGCTAAAATTTGAAGAAAATCCTAAAAATGGTGGATTTTGCCTATGGATCCTGACAAAATGCAATGCTTAACATAATAATGCAAGATTTACACCATGAAAACTTCTGATATTTTGCAGACTGTTATAGGACCCAAAATGGAACATTTTTGGTTTTTACATCTTCGGGATTTGAGCCATGGTGAGTTCGGTAACATGGATTTGGTTCTGACGGAGGTAAAAATCGACCTAATCTAATATAAAATGCTAAATAAATAGAAAACAGCCATGTAAATTTCTAATATTTAACATAGATACTCACGACACATATATGGACAACTTTCATGTTCATGAAATTGGAATTGGATCAATATAAACACAGATAAAAATATAACTTTTTCTGCCTAAATCAACAGGACAGACAAATGTGACAAAACAAAGGACTGACAAGAAAAATTCGAAACAGGTATCAAAGTGTTCCACAAATCACAGTCTTACAGATGCAAACAAAGGACATCTCGGGAATAACTTTCACTTTTTACAGTTTTGGATTTAGAGCAACACACAAAGAGAACCCGTAGCCCTAAGTCGATCCAAAATCTCAGAGGCCCAAATCAGGCTCTGACACGTGTCCCGCGCTCTCGGATTTTTTTCAGATATTAAAAAAAATCATAAAAATCTGAGAAAATCATGTTAAAAGCTAAACATTCTCTCGAGTTCATAACATTTTTTGGATCGAAAATCGTATCTCCCATGAGGGAGATCTAGATTTTACAAGTCGGAAAAGATATTTTAAAATGCATCCCGAGTAGTAAAACCCGCCTTACCTTTTTGAGCGTTTACCACAGTAAACGAATTCAAATGTTTCCGAATTTTTGGCACGTTTCTAGGGACACCTAAGGGCGCCTTTCGTGATTTTTTTTGGATTTTTTAAAAAAAATTACATGCATGAAATGACGTGTGGACTGACTGACAAAAACAGAGAACTACTGAAAATGAGCAGAATTGAAATAAATGCTAAATTAATCCTAATTAATTCATGAAACATGCTAAATTGATGAAATAAAATGCAAATTAAATATAGCTAAATGCATGAATGCTAAAATCATCAAGGAATCATAATCATGTATTTTTATATATGTCATTTTATGAGAATAGCTTAATTCATCTCTCGGATGAGCTCTTTCTTCAAACGACTCCCGAATCGAATTATGAAATCAAATCAAGAGGAAAAGAGGTGAACCTTGCTTCGTTAGGCAGCGTTTCTTGTAAGGGACGGCTATCACGAGCTTCGTTCGTCCTCCGATCCGGGCTTCGGATGATTCACCAAAATCGACCCACTGCACCTTCTTCACTGAGCCAAAGGGGGCATGAATTCCAAAGTGCAAAATCGGGTTCTCAAGAAGGCCAAGTCCAAAAGAAGCTCTTCAAAAATGGTCTCCCTATGCTGGGCGTGGAGCCTTGTTTTTATAGATTTTCTGAAAAAATTTGAATTTCAAACAGGCTCAATCTGAGCCCTCCATGTGGCGCCATCTCAGGGGGTGCTATTTTGATTTTTTTGAGAAAATAAAATAGAAAATTTATGGGTGAGACACCTCAGCAGGATTTAAAATTTTTCAAAATTTGGGTCTGCTTTATTTTCTCTGCAGGAAGCTGCCAAATTGCGCCACCTCAGAGGGTGCTCTCTTGGAGTTTGAAATTCAAATTTGCCTTTTGTAGGGAGCCCTCAGGTGGCGCCACTTCATGGTGGACTACTTTTTATTAAAAATAAAATAAAATAAAATTTGAAGCCAAGTGGGACTCTGGATTGGCGCCACCACAAAAGGTGTTCTGAGGTGTAAAGCTGGAAACAGTAGGAGCACGCCATGTGGCGCCCTCTCTGGAGGCTCTTGACATGTGTCAGAAGGACAGGAGTGGAGGAAGTTGACTGTGCCACCTTAGAGGAATTCAAATTCTACTTTTCTGCAGGAAAGGAGAGGCTGCCATGTGGCGCCACCTCAGAAGGAGATTTGAATTTCAAATGGAGGTTGGCCCTGGAGGAATGGAGGGTAGACATGTGGCGCCACCTCAGGATGGCTCCTACAATGCCATGTGGCAGTTGGGAAAGGCAAGGAACATGTGGCACCATCTTAGGCCAAGTAGAAAAAGGTAGAACTCCAGAATTTTCGCCACCTAGCTCTTGTCTGAAAATTTTTGAATGGTTGCTTTTCTGAAGGAAGCCAAGAGTGACATGTGTCCTCTACTTTTTCTGAAGGAGGTAGAAGGAGACATGTGTCACCTGCTTTTTCTGAAAGAAGCAAAGAATGACATGTGGCAGAGGGGAGAGAAGGAGGTCCAAGCCATGTGGTGCCATCTCAGACAAAATGAAAAAGGTAGAAGTTCAGGATTTGCGCCACCTCTGGCGAGATTTGAATATTTGAATTGTTGCTTTTCTGAAGAAAGCAGGAAATGACACATGGCATCTACTTTTTCTGAGAAGAGCAGAGAATGACACATGTCACCTGCTTTTTCTGAAAAGAGTAGAGGATGACACATAGCATTTACTTTTTCTGAGGAAATGAAAGATTGACATGTGTCCTCTGCAGGAGACACACTTCAAATGGCGCCACCTCAGGGGAGACAGGCTTTGCTTTTTTTCTGAACAGGACAACACATGACACTTGGCATCTTCTGGTGATCTTTGGAATGACACCTGGCGCAGGATGGATAGGGTGACACACGGCAGATAAGTGGGATGACATGTGGTGGCTTCTTAAGGTAGCCCCACACTGACACTTGGCATGGAAATGGGAGGAGAGAGAAAAGACAAGTGGCACCAATCCCGGGGACAAGGCTCCTATATTTTTGGGTTTTTCAAAATTCAAATTTTTCAAAAGAAAAGTCTGTGTGACACCACCTCAATGTGGGTCCCACATTGCTTCTTTATTTCAATAAGGATAAAACAACAACTTCTTTTTGGAATTTTTATAAAATCTGGACTAATTGGTAAAACAGAAATTTTTGGAAAGAATTGGTCCCTGTAGGGCGATTTTGCAAAAGGAAGATAGTTGAAATAACTGACAAAAGGCAAAATCTGAGTTGAAATTTATTGAAAATTATCCAAATTATTTTCCTGAGGAAATATTTTGAAATTCAGAGCCCTGGGGGTAAAATGGGAAGAATTGATAATTTTGAAGACCCAGGGTTTGGGAATCGATTTTAAAAATAGTTGAAATTCTAATCTGGATTGAAAATTTTGAAATCAAGAGTTCTGGAACTCGAAATGACATGCTGTGCAGTGCAGTGATATGAGATGCTCATGCAATGATATGCAATGCCATGTCTTATGCAATATAATCTTGGACCAAGACTTGGAGATTCCTGTCTTCTATTAGGAATAAAATTTTGAACATCTGAGCTAAAAATAGAGAAATTTTGAGAGTTGCAGATGAAATTTAGACTTTTGTAAGGTCTGAGCTCAGAAAATGACCATTTTGTCCTCCGGTGATTTCAAAGGCTGGATGCTGATGCTTGGTGAAAATGTCGGGGAGGTGAGTGAAAATTTGGGGTGTTTACAATGGAGAAAGGAATACATGCAGACCTTGATGGGACATTTTTGAGAAAAATGCCTTGTGAGATGAAATTCAAGTATGATCCTTTCTTGGATGGATATGAAAAGCATGGATTCCACGACGGAAAAAACCATGAGAGGACTAAGATAACTACCTCATCGAAATGAGGCTCAGGTTTAACCCAAACCTGAATGAAAGATACCTCGTGGGGCGAGGTTTGGGCTTAACCCTTATCCTAAAAGGGACGACCATACAACACCCTCAAAATGAAGAAACCATGATGGGACCTTCAGAGTTTGGACGAACAAATCCGGAAAGGGTTTTGCGAAAGGAGGAAAATGGGGTTCCCTAAAGCTTGGAAAAGGGATGTTCTTGAGCGCCTCATTGCTGAGACTAAATCAGCTTTTAAAAACAGATGACCTCTCACAGAAAATTCAGGTTTGACCCTTAACCTAAGCGGGTGGTACCTCGAGGAGCGAGGTAACAGGTTTAATTCTTAGCCTGAATGGATGCAAAATCCTCGAGGGGCAAGGAAACTATGATGGGACCTCTGTATTTTGCACAACAAGTCCTAGAGGGGTTTGCAAAAGGACGAAAATGGGGGTTCCTTAAGCTTGAAAAGGGGTTGATTTTTGGTGCCTCATTGTTGAGACTGAAATAGCTTTTAAAAACAGAAGACCTTTTGCAGAAAGTTCAGGTTTAACCCTTATCTTGAGCAGGAACTGTCTATGGCGAGACAGTGGGGAACACAGGGAAGTGTGCAAATCCGAGAAGCTCAGATCATACAGAAGGGAAGAACTTTTCAGTCATAATGAGGGACAACGTCAGAATATGTCAAAAATGAACATCAAGTTCTTGCTCCATGTTGGGATAACTAGAAAATATTGCCAATAAGATGCCAAAAAATTATAGTTGATTCGGAATAATTGAATTGTGCTCATATGTATGAAAACATCACTTCTTTCTACCTAGAGTATTAACTCCAACTAGGCTAACTCTGTAGAATCAAGAATCAAATTCAAATTCGTTGTTGTTGAGTTTCTTCAAGGAAGATATCAATTTCCTTGATACGAAAAGAGAGAAAATATTCTTAGCTTCATAAAAGCAATTGAATAGAAAGATATTGATAGAAAAATTTCACATAGATAAAGATGATTCCTGAAAGTTTTGGCAGTTTGATATCCTAGGGTTTTTCCCATAATGATCTTTCTGCACTTTTTTTGAGTCATGGAGCTTTTTTTGGGTTTTGGGGAGAAGCTTATTACATCATCCCTCATTTTGGAGATGTCCTGACTTTTTTTTCTTTTTCTGGGAAGGGTACGTCACAAACTCCTTCATCTTGGAGATGCTCTGATCATTCTTTTTCTTAGGAATTATACTGATGATATTATTCATTGGTCAAAAAATCTCTAGATGATAGCAGAAATCAAATATCATTAAGGGTTTGTCTAGAGGTTCATCGTAGTTGCCTTCATCTTGACGGTGATCTGAACTTTCCCTAAAAGGATCTGTCACAAACTCCTTCATCTCGGAGATGATCCAAATCTTCTTTGGCCCTCAGGGGTCTAGCTCGCATATTTGTCTTTATCTTGACGACAATTGAGAGATCCCTTTTGCAGTTTTTTGATTTCAGCTTAAATGACTGAGGAGATATGGATTGGGTAGATTCTTTTACTGCCCAAGATATTTCCACTACCTTACTGCCAGAAGAACGATCTTCAAGAATATGTCATAGCTATGATCAATATCAATTCACTTATGGCTTTTCAACATCATGGAATTCTTCTTTGCTGGTCATATCGAAGATTTTTCGTCATCCTCTTGGTTGACCAACAGAAAAAGTTTGAATTCAGTTCTTTCTTCGCAAAAGTCTTGTTCTTTTGAAAATAATACTGAAGGTAGTTTGAGGTAATTCTTTGTGCCATAAAATTTTAGAGATCAACAACTGCTTTCGTAACAAATTGGCAAAGTTTTCTAGAACTCTTTGATGAAAGGAATCGCTTGATATCGAGTCAACATATGCATGACAAAATTCTTCTCTTTTTTTCCCCAAAAAGAGAGACTCAGGCTTAGCCCTTACCTGAATGGAAAATAAGAAATACTCCTTTCTTCCCTAAAGAGGAGGTGTTTGCAAAACAGAACTTTCGAAGAGAAATTAAGTTTTCGTCAAAACTCCCTATCCTTAGGCTTCTCTTATAGAAAGGCGGCCAAAAATAAAGTTGAAAAAGTATCACAGAGGAACGAGTTCATTACACTCTCTTTAGAAGAGGGTCCTCTGTGAAGGGGTTGGCCAAAAATGAGAAAATTGGGGGCTACAAAAGGAAACGAGCTTTCGTCGAAGCTCTCCCTAGAAAAGGGTTCCTTTGTGTAAAAAATGGGTTGTTTTGCAAACAGTTCGCAAAGAAACGAGTCCCTTCAAACTCTCCTTGAAAAAGGGTTCTTGCGAACGAAAAAGATGGTTGCATGCGAAAGGAATGAGCTCCCTCAAACTCACTCTAGAAGAGGGTCCTTCTCAAGAGAAAAACATTGATTTTTGACAAAATGGTAACTTGAAGGTTGAAATTAAGATTTAGAGCTTGAATTGTATTGAATGGTTAGTACAATGACTGAACCTGGAGGGCTAACTGATCAGTTAGCCAGACACTAGCACGAGCGCTAGATGTACCAGTACGAGCACTAGATTTTGAAAGATTTTGGGTTTTGAAAATACACCAGTATGAGTACTAGATTTTTTAAAACACACCAGTACGTGTAATACCCAAAATTTTTAATGATTTATAAATTCTGAAGAAAATTCAAGTTTTGATTTTTATTTATTCTGAATGTGAATTATAGTGTTAAAACCCTTATTTTTATGGTTAGTATTGTTCAAAGTAAAGATCTGAATATATATTTAAAATCCTGATAAAATTTTGTTGAGGCTTGTTCAAAAATAAAAGTTCAGGGACATTCTAGTCATTAATCAAATTGTCAAAGGGTAGCTTAGTAATTTGCCAATTCAGTGGCATTTTTCGGTAAAATACCCAACTATATAAGGTCAAAATAGTAATTTTTCTTTTAGGATATTTTCAGGGAATTAATAAAATTGTTAGGGACAAAAATGGTAATTTACCATTTTCAATGGCAGGCTATGTAATTTATTGAACTACAGAAGGACACTCAAGTAATTCTAAATCGCCTATGGCATTTCTGAAAGATGGAATTGAGCCAAGGTTAACTTGGGTATTAAAAAGTAACAAATTGAATAAAATATATTAATTTATAATATTTTAATCTCAGACCATGGTTTTAGAAAAACCACTGGCCCAAAACCATGGACAGGCCATGGTTTTCCAAAACCATGGGAGGACAAGTGTCACTCCTCAGTGAGGAGGTGACACTAAGCCTCTCTCTCTCTTTGACACTTGTTAGAAGAATGACAAGTGTCATTCAAAAATTAATTTTTTAATTACTTTGGTGACAAATGTCACCAAAGTGGGCCCCACAGGGGGGGCGACCTCCCTTCTCTCTCCTATAAATACCCCCTCACCCCCTCTCTCTCTACCCAAGTTCAAAACCCTCCCTTCTCTCTCTAAGCTCTCTCTCTCCTACTTTCTCTCTCTACCTTTGATTTTCTCTCTCTAACTTTTAAACCAAAACCTCCGTAGAATCTCAGATTTTTTCTGAGAAACCTCTTCTAGCCCTTTTCCTCTTTCTTTTAGCAAAGTTCGTTCTTCTGCAAGAAGCTCCGTCAGATCAGAAACAGCCTCGAAAGCACTACCTGCAGGAGTTCTGCTAAACTTAGCAGAAAAGTCAGATTTGGATAGCGGAAGCGCTGCTCAAATCAACTAAACAAGGTTAGTATTCAAGAACCATCTTCTGAATTCAAATTCTCCTTCTAAACCCCAATTCTACTTTGTGTGGATTTAAATTTTGACAATTTTGTCAAAATTTAATCCAACCCAGCCTCTACGCAAGGGAAGTTCTGTTCAAATTTTTCTAAATATTTTTAAGTATTCCGAACTACTTTAGCAGTAGTTCTGGCAAAATTTTCTAAAAGACTTTTAAAAAAATTGAGTTTTTATAGCAGGAGTTCTGTCAAAATGATTTAAAGATTTTTGAAAAAAGTAGAATTAGTATAGCAGTAATTCTGACCAAATTTTTAAATAATTTCTAAAGATTAATTATTTTAATCAGAATTTTGGCAAAAGCTTTTCAGATAGTTTAGAAATTTTTAGTAGAAGATATATCAAAATTTTTATAATTATTTCAGAAAAAAATCGATTTTTATAAAAGAAATTTTGTTAAATTTTTCAAAAATCCTTTTAAATATTTAAATCAATTTTTTTAAAAAACCTTTATAAAAATATTTGTGACGCAAAGTCATGTTCGAATTCTTACAACTCGAATTCAAGTTCAAACCCTTTTTCGAACATTTGAGTTATTACAGAGGAAACTCTGTGAAAATTCTTATAAAAGTTTTAAAGTCAATTACAAATAAATTTTTAGATTTTTAATAATTTCTTCAAAAGATACTTCTTTAAAATATAGGGCAAATACTACTCGAAATTCGATATAAAAATATTAACTAATATAATGAATTCTATCAGATTAAATCAAAGCACGAGTGCTTTATCCTGTTCTTCTTAAGTTCTATCAAAATCCAAGTAAGTTATTCTATCAAAATCTTATAATTTTATATTAGACATGCTTTTGATTCATGTTTTTGATTCATGCATGATTATCTAAATTTGATTTATGATCAAATGCATATTTCAATATCTGCATATTTCAATTTCAAATCTTATGATTTTAAATCGAATACTATGGTTAAGACATTGATGATATTGATAAATAGAAGAATTTTGTATAGCATGTTGATTTTTGAAAGATTTTATTGCTGCATGAGTCATGTCTACACAAACTTAATTCTCGCCTTCACAGGCGAATGCTCGTTGTGATAGAGCAAAATTCTGGATGGGCTGGATACATATGAACCGTGTTTATTTGAAAGGAATGATTTGGCTATTGAGCCTAGTTTTTGAAAAGATGAAAAGTCCTATAAAAGAATCCTTCAAGCCCATCTAGGTTTAGCCTACCCTGGAAGGGGTAGTGGTACAACCAGGAGTGACATTGTGAAGATGATAATTGTTGGGAGCGATAGATTCCCTGGACCTCCTGTCACTCGGGTTGAGGAGGTCGAGACAACGGGTCTCAAGGCTGCCGCATGCCAGTGGATGCATCCAACTCTCCTTGTTTGCTCGCCATTGCTGAGAATCTTCCCGGTCGTTGACCGCTCGCATGGGAGCCCGTTTCACTCAGGTATCCGGGTAATCCACAATAGAATAATATACCCCCAGAATACTTAGTTTGAGATCGGAGTACTCTCCACCGTACCAGGAGGGCGTTAATATCGAAACAATGACCTCTTTCTTTCACAGAATTTGATCTGAGATTATGCATTATTTTAAATTGTTTTTAATTGCCTTATTTTGCATAATTGTTCTTGAATAAATGCATTTTGATTTATAAATTATTGAAATCATGCTTAATATTTGAATTGTATGGTTTTGATTAATGACTTACTTGGCTATCATAAGTCTAACCCCATTTTATGGGGATTTCAGGTTCAAATATGGAATAGGAAATCTTACAATGGATGTTGGACAAGTGTGGCATCGAAGAATCCAGATTCCCAAGATCCTGAGATTAATTTAGGATTTATTTTAAATTTAATCCTAAATGTTTTCATTTTTGAACCTTGTGAAAAGACTATGTATATAATGTTGATATAAATTATTGTTGTTTTTGTTGTTAATTGGAATGTGACGTGCCTGAGGTTTAGGAAACCGAAAATCAAAAATTATTTCCGCTGTTTTAAAAAAAAAAAAAAAATCTGCATTTTTAAAGGTTTTAAAACCCCGGGGCGTTACAGTACGAGCACTGGGTTTTTGAAAAATGCACTAGTACGAGCACTGAATTTTGAATATGCACCCGTGCGAGCATTGGGTTTTTGAAAATGCACCAGTACAAGCACTGGGTTTTGAAAATGCACTAGTACGAGCCCTGAATTTTGAAAAAGAGACCGACACTCTCAAGATTTTTGAAAATCAAAGCAGAAATGATTGTCAGTGTTTCAGGATTATCCCTTATCCTGAAAGGGAAGTTCAAGTTTGTCCCTTAACCTGAAAGAGAATGAAAACCTGAGTCGAGAACTTGATTTTTTAAATGAAAACTTTGGTCTGATACGAGCATTGGATTAAAAGAAAGTCTGAGTCGGAACTCAAAACCTCAGAAATGGAAGATAAAAGGGAAAATCTGAGTCGGAACCTGGATCTTCAAAATAAAGATAAAATGGAACACTCGAGTTCTGAAACTCGAATCTTCAAAGCATCGATTGGTTCCAACACGAGCGTTTGGATCAAATAGAAAGTCCAAGTCAGAACTCGGAACTCTGACAAAAAATATGAAAGGAAAAACCAGAGTCGGAACCCAGATCTTTAGGAATAAAGATAAAATAGAAAACCCGAGTTTGAAAACTCGAATCCTCAAAGCAACGATTGGTTCCAACATGAGCGTTGGATCTAATAGGAAGTCTGAGTCGGAACTTGGAACTTCAAACGAAATATAAAAAGGAAAAACCCAAGTCGAAACCCGGATCTTTAAAAATAAAGATAAAATGGAAAACCCAAGTTTAAAAAATCGAATCTTCAAAGCAACGATTGGTTTCAACACGAGCGTTGGATCCAATAGGAAGTCTGAGTCGGAACTCGAAACTTCAAACGAAATATAAAAAGAAAAAACCCAAGTCGGAACTCGGATCTTTAAAAATAAAGATAAAATGGAAAACCCGAGTTTGAAAACTCAAATCTTCAAAGCAACGATTGGTTCCAACACAAGCGTTGATTCCAATAGGAAGTCTGAGTCAAAACTCGGAACTCCGAACGAAAATATAAAATGAAAAACCTGAGTTAGAACCTGAATCTTAAAAATAAAGATAAAATGGAGAACCCGAGTTTGAAAACTCGAATTTTCGACATAACAATTGGTCCAATGCAAGCATCGGATCCAAAAGGAAGCCCGAGTCGAAACTCGAAACTCCGAAAATGGAATATAAAATGAGATCTGAGTCGGAACTCGGAACTTTAAAAAAGAAAATAAAAAACAAAAAATAAAAATAAAAACCTGAGTCGGAACTCAGATGGAAAGGAGATAATTCTAACCCGGGAGTCGGATTATGGAAGGATTGACAAAAGGTATGAATAGATGTTGACAATTATGTAGAAGATGAAAGATTCATTTAAGGTTCTTGACCTAAGATGGCCTAAGATTTAAATTTATTTATGATGGTTTTCAGGATTTTCCCTTATCCTGAAGAAGAATAGAATAATAATTGACAAAATTGATAAAATTGATAAAGAATTTAAAAAAAAATGATAAAGAATTGATAAAATTGATAAAATTTAAAAATAAAAATTGAAGAAGATTGATGAAAAATTGATAGAAATTTGAGGAAAGATTGACGATGGAAGACTTCAAAATTATCCCTTATCCTGAAGGAAGAAGGACATCGCAGGACGAGGTTCAGGTTTATCCCTTAACCTGAAAGGGAATACCTCGAGAGACGAGGTTCAAGTTTTATCCCTTAACCTGAATGGGAAAAATAAAATTTATAAAAATGGAGAAAAATTAAAGAAATTTATGAAAAATTGTTCTAGAAAAGAAATTCTCACAGGTAGCATTGTTGCTCCTATGAGGGGTCTCAGGATTATCCCTTATCCTGAATGGGAACACCTCGAAGAACGAGAGTCAGGTTTATCGCTTAACTTGAGCGGGAAAAAGAGGAAAGGAATATCTCATTGGAGAGAGGCATCAGGTTTATCCCTTAACCTGAAAGGGTAAAAGGAATAAAATTGATAAAATCTAACAAAATTAATGAAAAGTTTGATAAAACTTGATAAAGATTGATGAAATTGATAGTAAATTGATGAAAGTTTGATCAAATTGAAAAGTAAATAAAAACGGATAAAACTAATAAAGATAACAAGATTAACTGAAAAGGGATAAGATTTAAGGAAAAAGAGTTTGTCTGATTCTACCTGCATATGTTGAAGGAAAGACAAATGTATATAAAATAAAATACCTCAGTATTTGTGGAGAAGAATGTGAGAATGACAGAAGATCATTGTTTTATTGAAAAGACTCTTTAAAGAGTACAAAAGGCTAGAATGAACATTTTAAGTATAAAATTTCTTCAAGTGCAGGGCGTTGACAGGATCTAGCAGTTCCACCCCATCTGCATTGATCAGACGATACGAATTGCGAGGCAATGCTTCTTTAACCACATAGGGGCCTTCCCAATTGGGTGACCACTTGCCCCGTGGTCGATGCTTGAGATGAGTTGTCAATCTGAGCACCAGATCATTAACTCAAAACCTCCTCTCAATGACTGACTTGGCATAATGTCGAGCTATCCTTTGACAATAAGCTTGAGCATGCTCTGCTGCCTTGAGTCTCTTTTTATCCAATAAGTCGAATTGTACCAACCTCTGTTGCTGATACTGATCAAGCGTGAGTTCTATGAGCGATGCAAATTTAAATGCCGACTTCTGAACATGGAGAGATAATACCACCTTGGTCCCATAGACAAGCTCTGAAGGAGTAGCATTGGTTGGAGTCCGAATGGTAGTTCAGTACGCCTTAAGTGCATCATGCATCTTCTCGTGGCAATCACGACTGTGAACACCCCAAATTTTTTAAAATTTTATAAATATTTCCTTTTTGCCCTTGGGCCCATTTTTCTAAGAAAATTAAGTCAATTTCAATCTAAATTTCAGTTATTCTTTGAATTTACTGGAATCCAAATTCATTTTATATATCTGACTCAATTTCGAATTCGGATTCAGTTCAGAATCCAAATTTGGTCCTCGTTATCCAATTTTTAACCAAAATTACAAAAATACCAAAAATAATTTCTGAAAGGCTCAGACAGTCCATCTGGTATCCATTTGGATCCATGGCTCTATCTTTCTTGATTCAACGTTAAAAACTTGAATATTTCCTCAAAAGCTGGATCTGAACCCGTTTTTTAAAAAAAAATCCAAAATTCAAACCTGAATTCTTAGAAAACCCTTCTTTTGTAAATATTTCTCAAAAATCCAAAAATAGTTTTAAATCTCTTATTTTCCCCTAGTTTTAAAGTTTTTATGTCAAAAAAATACCAAAAAAAATCAGAAAATGCAAAGAAACTACAAAAAATAACTCTTAAACCTCCTTTTGAAAACATCTTTTAGCTAAAACCACTTTTTGAGAAAACTTTTGAAAAGAACAGTCTTTTTGAAAACCTTTAAAAATGAAGACTCGTTCTTTGATAAAGGGGCTTTAACAAAACTTTCTGTGAAAAAAAAAGGCTCTCTCGACCTTTCTCGATCCTTCTCCAAGGGTCTACATAAACGAGCACCGCCTTCACCGAAAAGGGGGGGCATCAATTCTCACCTCCTTAAGGTTCACGCAGCTGATCGTCTTCCACTCTTTCATCCCTCTTCTCCTTCACGATCGTCCCCTTTATTTCTCTGGTCTCTTTTCCCATCGATTGGAGGAAATCCAACTACAACGAAAGGAGGTTCATCTTTGCAGTAAGGCCATAATCGCCTGAAGAAGGTTAATCCATTGGTAGCAGCAACATAAGGTAAACGATTCCCCCTTTTTCCTCTTGATTTTTCGTGAAAATTAACTCATGATATAATTCTGCATCAATTTTTCTTTTATTACCCTTTTTTTTTTTAGGCATCCATGGTGAGGTCAACCTGCTCATAGCAGTCGATCTACCATCTGCTATAGCGATGGAATACATGATTCCAACATTTGTTCCCTTTCTCCCCTTTTTTTTCTCCTTTAAATGATTCGAGTGATTAATTGATCCCCTATATTCAGATCTCGTTCCCCTTTCGTATTTCGATTCAAGATTTCCTGTTTGCTCTAAAAGACTGTTTATGTGTGGTGTCTCGTTTTGATAAAATCTATTACTCATGTCCTTTCTTTGGTTGCGAATTCGTTGTTACTTTTGAAAATCTGGTAGTCATGGAACCAATTCTCCGACTGGATTTGAATTAAAATGCAGTTCTGTCGTTTTAGCGTAACTCGGTCTTAGATCATCAGGTTTACTTTCTTTTTAGCATAACTCAGTCTTTACATTCATCGGATTTCAGCCTCCTTTTTTATAATATCGACCGATCATCGGGATCGATCCTCATTTTTTTTACTCTGATAAACGCTTGTGGTTTAAGCATGATCGATTACTGGAAATCCTGAACAATCAGTCAAGCAAAATTACAGAATTCTAAGTTCGGTTGAGGATCCGACTGCTGCTAGTTGAAATTCCGGATAGACTCCGATCTGTTATTGTGCTTTGATGAACATTGGCACATCGGCTCTTGTTTCCTGTTGTTAATAAAAATTCCAGGGAATAACTGCAATTTAGGAATCTGGAATTCAGGGCGATTTGGTAACAGCGTCAGATATGGATCCTCGACATTTATTACAATTTAGCAATTATTTGCTATAAGAGGTGATACACGAAACTCTGCAGTGACCTATGCTAGGACTGATGCTGGAACTTGATTTACTAATTTTAAGGCTTGATATCAATCTGCTAATGGATCCACTATTTGAACTCTGAGCCTGATATCTAAAACTGATATATATGTTCATTGCCAACCTGTAAGTCCCCTTTTCATTTTCCATGAATGTTTATTCCTTGTAATCAAGATTTGTCACAAATTATCATGAAGTTCATTCCATTTATTGTCAATAGATTTTTATATTTGGGGTCTGTTTTCCGCTTTTTGATTCATACTGATCGGGCAAAATATAGTTCATTTGTTGGCATGTTTGGGAACTAGATAAGGCTTAGCTTCTAGTGGTCTGGGAGCATGCACCTAGGGGTCATGCAGATTAACTAATGAACAAGTCATTTTCATTCAGAGATTTATATCAACCTTTTGTACCTTCCTCACATGCGTGATGCATGGATCGTCTGGTTCAAGATCCAACTTCTGGTTTGATATAGAATATTTGTTCATTAATTCAAAATCCAGGCTCGCTTATAGTTTTACTTGTGACTCGCTTTGTTTCTGATTTACTGTAAGATATGCATTGAGGTTAAGTGGCCCTGCTGATTCATGGTTAAGTCATAACCTCTGCAGAATCCAGGCTCTGCTGAACTAAATTCACTTGCACAACACTTAATGATTTTCACGTATTGAGGATGAATAGCCATCAAAGATGATTGGTGGTAGGATGTCAGTTATGAAATACCTGAAAATAGTTGGGTATAAGCAATTAAATTTGGTCATCAAGGATAGCAGTAGATATATGATGAACCTGTGAAATTAATGAATTGATGTTCTGCATTTTCATACACTTGAGCCAATGGAATCTATCTATCTGAATGGTCGTCCATCCATAGAGCATGCTCCAATGCATCGATTTTCCCCTTCGTCTCACTGAGGAGTTTTTACTGTGTAAGATCAAGTGTTGAGATCGGTTCTCTGTAAGTAAATCACTGCATAGGTTCTCTGTTTTTATTTTTTCATTTTTTTATTTTATTTTTACCTTTATTTCCACTTTCATATTCTATTTCTAGAGTTATGTCTATTCAACATCTCCATGACACAGCACATTCACTGTCAACAGGTGTCCCCACCTTCCTGCACCTATACATACATAATCTGCAAATTTTTTTATTTTTCTTTACCTGTGCATTTGAGCATTCTCTGTGAAATACACTGTGCATAGATTCACTAATTTTTTGTTCTTACATTTCGTTGTTATGTCACATTTACTTTCCGTTATGCATTGGTTTGCATCTGAGTGAATGATGATCTAACTTAGTGACATCTTTATAGTATGTTATCAACAACAATCTTATTTTCATCATTGGGTATGCGTACTCACTGTTTCATGCACATTTTGCAGCATCTCTATGCTGCTACACTAATCATCCATTGCACTTTCATCTCCTTGCATAATATGCCTATACATGTTACACCCATACCTTCACCTACTCCTGCACTACCGTATACGGTGGGCTTGATGTTAATGTCCTTTTCCTTTTTCTTTTCTTTTTTTGAATATATGTATATATGTACCCTCTTCATGTAAATAACCTATATATATAAATGGTTTTGATGCAATACTGTAAACACCCCAAATTTTCACTCATCTTCCTGACATTTCCACCAATCATCACATTTCGGTTCTCCGGAATCAATGAAGGGCAAAATGGTCATTTCCAAGATTGAACCTTGCAGAAAGTCCTAAATTCCATTCTCGAGTCTCAAAACTTCTCTATTTAGACTCAGAGACACCTTCAAATTGCAAATCCTCAAAATCTCATGCCTAACCAGAAGTCAGAATTTTCAATTTCAAATTCAGAGTGACGATCTTGTAGAACCTGTCTTTGCATAGCATTGCATGAACATTTCATATCATTTCACTGCACAACATGTCATTTTGAGATCCAGAACTCTTGATTTTTCAAAATTGTCAATCCAGATTTGATTTTAAAACTTTTCAAAATTGATTTTAAAACCCTGGGTTTTAAAATTATCAATTCTTCCCATTTTACCCCCAGGACCCCGGATTACGAAAAGTTTTCTCAAGAAAACAATCTGGATGGTTTTGACATTTCAAAATTTCGCCAATTGGAAAGAGGGGGACACAATTTCAAATTCATAAGACCTTATTTAAAATTTTTACAAAAGGGCTCCGAATTTCCCTACTTCTTTCAAAATTTCGCCCTGAAGAACCATTTTCTTCCAAGTTTTTGAAATCAAGCAAAATTTTGCTTCGTGTTTTTCCAAAGCTAACCTACTATTATGAAAATTCCAAAAATTCCACTTGGCTCTTATTTCAAATAAGTGACGTGGGACCCGCCTCAATGTGGTGTCACACTAGAATTTTCAAATATTTCTTTTATTTTTTATTTATTTTTAAACAGTGGTCATTTGGAAGTGGAATTCTTTTATTTGATTTAATGAAATAATTAGTGGGCCCACGTAGGTGGCGCCCCACTAAGGCTCCTTGCCAAGAAAAGCAAAATTTTTGTTTTCTCAAAAAGTTTTCAAATACAGTTGAGGTGGCATCACCAAAACAAAATCCATCTTCTTACTCATTTTTTTTATTTACTTTATCTTTATTACGTTTCAGCCCCAAAGTAGAGCCACCGTGAAACCCTACCCCAAGACCCCATTTTAACTAAGTTTCAAATATCGGCTGAAGAATAGGAGTCGCCCCCTTCTCAAAACGGCGAGCCCCCTTTCTCAAAAGGATTTCAAAATTTTAAAAGTTGGTTTCAAAAAGTGATCAAGATGGGCAAAAGGGGAGAAAAAGGAGGAATTTTGAAGCATCGGCTATTAAAAGAAAGGGGAAAGGCATCGAGAATTTCCCTTAACCTCGGCTCTCTCTTCTGTTCACAACGATTGCTGCTCTCACCTCCTTCAGCCCAGCATCCAGCAAAAGAGGACCTTCAGCGCCCCTCTTCACGACTTTCCCCCCTACCAGTTACTGCCCTCCTTTCAGTCGAGTGTCAAAGAACTCCAGCAAAAGAACCTGTAGGGCTTCAATAGGTGAGCATCCTCCTTTGATCACATCCCCCAGGTAGACCGATCGGACTTAAGAGGAGTTAAGGAAACACGCCATCTACCTTGGATATCCACCTTCTCGTATGCAAGCTTGGTACTGCCAAGGATCAACATCCGGGTGTATCCAGTTCGATTAAACAGGTGAGAAGTCGCTCTATATTGATGGTTCCTGTAAGTTAGGCCTCATTATTGCTATAATTGCATTGTAAACCCATTATACTCGTTAATGGGATTTACTTTCAGGGGTGGTCATGTATAGAGGATCGAGGTTGCCTCTCAATGGTGCCATCGATCCTTCAAAAGATGTGTTCTGCCTGCATTCGAACCTGATTTGTTTCCAATATTATGAACTTTTGAAACTATGTTTGCTACTTTTATATTTGTCAAGAGTTTTTTTTTTTTCCAGAACCCTATCCATGCCTTCCCCATTTGAAATCGTTGATCCCATCCAAGTATTTGAAGCTTATTTTTACAGAAGGTGATGATTTCACTTAAAACCAATTGTAGTTTTGTGTCCTAAACAAAACCTGGTAGGATTTTTTTTTTTTTGGTCAGGAATGATATCCCTTCCATCAACAGTTGTTATTTTTTTTATTGCCATCTCCTCTGTTTTCTCACAGGTTTTGTATTCAACAATGACATTACCCAATTCTTCCGTGTCTCGTTGATTTAGCCATACCCATACAGTTTTGAGAGGGGCGCTTGCACATCAGTGTCTCAAAGCGACATCCTTAGGGATTTGTCGTACAGAAAGTGGCGCCATTAACTTGGGCGCAACATTTAAATTCATCATAACCTCTAGTTCATATCATTTCGTAGACCCCATTTCCCTGTGTTTTCTTTTTTTGTGTGTTCAGTCATTCACTTGGCATCATGCCAACCTGTTTTTTTTTTTTTTTCTGATCATCAAGCATATCTGATTCCAGATATGGCATATCGTTGATTACATCTCTGTTAATATCGTTTTGCTATACCATTTTCCTTTTGTTTAGCATCCTTAGTTATATATATATATATATATATTTACTAGATTGATCATGTTTAATGTTCATCATCTGTTGCACATGGTTGTATCACATACAGGTCTGAATCAACCTCATGATTCCTGTTTATCAATATGGTCATCAACCTTCTAGTGTCAACCTTTTGAGTCCCCTTTCATTTTTTTATCAATCTTGTCCTATCATCGTTTTGTTTTGTCTTAATATTAGTTGTTGATAGTGTCACCTGTGAGTCATTCCATGCAAAGACTTAGTCACAGCCCCCTTTTTCTTTTGTGCAACTCACTTGCAGAACTGCTAATATCACATCAGCACACATCGACATGCCTTCAGCTGTAGGTCCCTTTATATTTTCCTGTGCAAACCCCTTTTCTTTTATTTATCGTTTCCCTTTAACCTTTCTACATCAACAGGTTCTATTTTTATCCAGCATTGCATACGTGAAGCTACCATTCATATTTGCAAACAATATCATCTAGGCCTTTTTTTTTTCTTTTTTTTCCATAATGTTCACTATGAATGTGTCTCTGCTGAAGTTAATTACTGCTAACCCCCTTTGTAAGATCGGTTTGTCTGATCTCCTGCATAAAATAGCTCCAGCAATGTATTGTTCCCCACTTCATTTATTATATCATTAGTATATACCTAGCTTAATGACATGTTTCGGTCGATGGTGCTCATCTGCGTAAAGAATTTGGAGGAACAACCACCAGTCACCAGTCACCAGCATCACCTATGTTCACTTTCTAATTTCTTGTGTATCCATATACATATCCTGCTAGCTGTTTGCCTTTTCTTACCAACCCTTGTGATTGATTATATTTTTTTTTCTGTGTACTTTGCTTTCTATACAAATTCACATTGTGTAGTTATCACCATGTTGGGATTTCATCTAAATGGTTTCTTTCACTGGCATATCTTACAAGTATTGCATCCGGCACACATTGCATGAAAAGCTTTCATTTAAAAATCTGATCATAGATTTGGAGAGTTAGCAGCACAAATTTTCTTTAGCTAGTTATTGCATATTTCCCCACAGCTTATGTTATCTTAGTAGGGTTATTAGTGTCTCCCATAGTCCATTTATAGGTTCTCCGTTAGACGTATTCCCGAGTATTGTCATAACTAGCATTTACATATCAGGGGTGAAGATTTGATCATAATGTACATTCTCCACTATGTGGATGTATAGATCTATCTATATAAGTATCCTCATGTACAAATTTTTTTTTTTAACATTTAGAGGTCCTTCCATGTATATTCAAATAAATTGTGTCTCTATATGTACATGTCATCCAAGAGAAGTTTCAACACTTAGGCATCCATTAATACATTTTCTCATTTAGCTTGGACATGGCATCTAGGTAGTCTCATAGGCACTTTGTTCATATTTTAAACATTAGATTTCATCAATAGGTGTCCTTTCAATATAATTTAAGCCTAAGTAGTTGAGCATTAGTGTTAATATGAAATCTTTTGTTCCTCTGCTATATTTAGTATTGCTTGTACTAACTCATCCTCGCAGGAAAAACTTGGAAGACGTCAAGTCTTTTAAAGTTTTTATTTTATTTTCTGCCATTTCACTTTATGTCAGAAATGTAATAATCAAACTTGGAATAATATTTACTTTACTGCTTAGATTAGGATGCATCTCATATAGTTTGAATTTATGCAATATCCTGCTTATGTGATTCATGCATTTTATTCCAAAAGCACTATGGATGTACACGAATGGCACGTGCACCAACTCTTAAGGAGTTGATGAACTCGGTGGTATCCATATTTACGGCCCTAGTCGGAATATGGATGAGACCCAGATCCATCATCTTTCTACTAGTCACATTAAGACTACACTCTTAGGCTATCTTAAAATGCACATCATATTTCTAATATTTCCAAAGCATTGTGCATTGAATCAATTAAACTCTGAACATATTCATGGCCACAGTCAGAATATGTGAAGGATTTATCTTGACTTAATACACATTTTTCCAACAAATTTTTGAGAAAATCTTTTCAAAGTGCATTCATTCACTCATATCATTTGCATCATGAAATCATTGGTTTCTCATAATTTTCTCAAGAAAGCTTCATTCTCAAGAAATCGATTTCTCAAGAAACTCTGAGGATTTTCCAAAATCGATTTTCTCAAGTCAAATTTTTCCACACTTGTCCATGGAAAAGGATATTTTCTCAAGATTTTCAAAAGAAGTCTCTCACCTTTCTCAAGGATCAAAATCAATTTCCAAGTGTTTCAAGGAAAATATTTTCAGGATTTCAATTTCCTAAGTTCTGAATTTCCTTCTCCAAAGAGTTTTCCTATAGATTTTCCCTCATTTTCCTAAGACAATTCTCAAAGTCCAAGTTTTCCTGACAAGTGTTTTCCTTTTCAAATATTCATCTTTTCTCAAGAATTCCTCTAGTTTTCCTGAGATTCTCATTTCTTAATGGTTTTCCAAGTCTTTATAAACTTTCTCAAAATTTTCCTGAGATTCTCATTTCTTCATGGTTTCCCAAGTTTTTATAAACTTTCTCAAGATTTTCTCGAGATTCTCACTTCTTCAAGATTTTCCAACTCTATAAACTTTCTCGAGATTTCAAACCTTCTTCGTCTGAGTTTTTCTGAGAGATTGATTTCCATCTTTTCCTGAGAAATGCTTTTCAATTCCAAATGTTTCCTAAGCATACATCATATTTTCCAATTTACATTTTTACCAAATCTCATAACACATGCCTGAATTCTTTGTGCATTTAGGGTAGAACACGATTTCGATAATTTCACTAAGTCAAGCACAATTTTGGTCCTTGGTTCGATTACCCCTGTTAAAGGCGGCAGGAACGGTCGAACCTCGTACCGACAAGTCGAGCCCCATCCCATGGATTTTCCCGCAATTTTCAAAACGGAGGCGAGTATTTCAAAACAATTTCCAAAATCCGGTCAAGTTTGAATCGCAAAAGCATTTCCATCTCTCTTCCGCAAGGAAGGGAAGACGGGGAAAAATTTTGCGACGAAAACAAATACCTTCCATTATATTCCATGCTTTTGATGCTAACCCTGTTTTGCAGGAAATGTGTGAAGAGTGTCATTCTTCTCTTTTAGTTTAAGAATCATAACTTCAAATTTTAAATATCAGAAATGTAATAGCTAGATTATAATGAGAAGTTTACATTCTTTGCACTAGATTAGAATGTATTTCTAAAAGTGCTTGTTTTCATATCATTTTTCTCTTTTATTGCAAAATTTTACAAATGGGAACATGAATCGCATGTGCATCATTCTAATAAGAGGTGATTAAATCCTAAGTTGACAATTTGTATTAATGGCCATAGTCAAGGTGTGAACAAAACTTAGGATTTTCATCTTTTATGGAATAACACTGGATCCACACTGGATCCTTCCCAAAAATCATCATATTTTCAAATATTTTTTTCCTTTATTAGAGTTCAATTTAAAATTAACTCAAGATATATATCAATGGCCATAGTCAAGATATATTGAGAGTTAATTTTATTTTAAAACTCTATAAAGGCACCAAAATAAATTTTATTCTTCACTTTAATTTAAATATGATTACTATATAATACATTCAATGACCATAGTCAGGGATGCATTATATCTTCAATCTTATTTCAATTCATTTAAAGAATGAGATATGCTTTCTAATGCCCAATTTCAAATTCTTTAAATTCATTCATCATTTAGAATAAAATTACATCATATTTTCAAAAATTCTTTTTCAAAATCCAAGTGATCTTGAATATCTTCTTCATTTGTCAAACCAATCTTCAATTTCTATTCATCTTTTCATCTCGTTTCAAGATTCAAAAATTCAATTTCAAAGTCCAATTTGACTTTGAAATTTCAAATTCGTTTTTATATTCAAAATTCAATTTCCAAATTCCAAATATGATTTCAAAGTTGAATTCAACTTTGAAAATTCGAATTCATTTTTATTTTCAAGATTCAATTTCAAATTCAATTTAACATCTCAGATCCAATTTCAAAGTTCAAATCAACTTTGGAATTCTCGATTCATCTTTTGATGTCAAATTCAAACTTTAAAATCAAGTTTATTTTTTATCTTCAAAGTTTTATCTAAAGATGGAGTCTCGATTCTCAATTCAAAATCAAAGTTTTGAGATTAATTCTGAATCTTAGAATTCGGTTTTTTCTCAGTTTTAAATTCAAATCTGTATTTCCAAAATCCAGATTCATCTTCAAAGTCCCATTTGGATCTTCAAAATCCAATTTCATCTAGGATTCCAGATCCCGGATTCAATTCCATTTTGGATTCCAAACTTCGGATCCAAATTCCATTTAGGATACAAGACTTCGGATCCAATTCCATTTAGGATTCTAGATTTTGGATTCAATTCCATGTTGGATTCCAGACTTTGGATCCAATTACATTTAGCATTCTAGATTTCGCATTCAACTCTATTTTGGATCCCAGACTTCGGATCCAACTCTATTTTGGATCCCAGACTTCGGATCCCAGAATGTAGTTCCATCTTGGATGACAGATTTCAGATCTAAATTCCATTCTAGATTTCAAATCTAATTTTATTTCCAAATTCTCATTTTTCAAAGCCAAATTCAAATTCATTTCTCAAGTCTAAATTCAAATTCAATTTCTGTTTAGGTATTGAATTCAAAATCGATTCCTGAAAATCAATCTAAATTCAAAGTCTATTATGATTTTGAAAATTCATTCCTATTTCAAGAATTTCAATTCTAAATTCCCTTTCTCCTTATTCTTTTCAAATCAAAATTTATTTCTCCAACTCTGATTATTTCAAAACTTAGAACTTCAAATATCTTTTCAGATCTATCTCAAGTTCTAAGTTAGATTCAAACTTTCAAAAACCATTTCTTCACTCCATTATCAATATCATTTCACTATCACTTGGAAAATCCCAAATTTCCAAACTATTTTCTCAAAAGAGCATACATCCTTGCATTACACAAGCATGATTCTCTGTGCATTTTAGACTTAGAATAAATTCTTAGATGATATTCTAGCAAAGCAAAATGCATAAATTCAATCCTTGGTTCGATTACCCCTGTTAAAGGCGTCAGAAATGGTCGAACCTCGTACCGACGAGCGAATCTCGTCTCTCCATTTTTCCCGCAAATTTTCAAAACGGAGGCGAGTGATTTTCAAAACGTTTCTTTGGTCAAATGAGACATTGCAAAAGGGTTCCTCTTGCTTCTTCCTTTTCTCATTCTCTCTTCTTTTCTGGCTTTTATTCTCCTTTAAAAAGGGAATAGAGGTTAGAAAGGCAAAGAGAAGGAAAAGAAGGAACCAAGAGGAAAAATTTTGCAATGATCACAAAAGTTAGCGACCGTGATGGGACTTGTCTCCGTCCGGTCGAATTTGTGCCTTTCACTTTGCTTTGATATTATCTAAGTCTTTATTTTACAAATATCAGCTTCAATTCCATGCAAAACCTTAGGAGCCTAGACTCTGTCCTAAGCTGACATAAAAGCATATAGGATTTAAGTATGGTTTGGTAGGACCATATTGAGGAGATTATTCCATGTTCACTTAGACTTAGGTCTGAAATACAACTCTCCTCAATTCTAGGGATTGAATGCAAATAATGTATGCAAGTGTATGCTTCTCCTCATTTTAAATCTATCTCTTTTAGGACTTGTTTTCGAAAACATCCCTACCTATATTGTCCCGGTCTTCACGTTGCTGGGTTGTCTCACTGAACCATAGTTCGGGAGAGAGCCTCACAACTGGACCACTTATTTGGGTTAGCGCCCCCCTACCACGTACCTAAGGGCCATAGTCTGAGGTATATCGGTAGGTGCTCAAGGATGTTGGGAAGCCATTACCTTAGGACCGGAGAATTATTTTATGCCACGTACTTCAAGTTTCGTCTTGGGTATATCGGCATACCTTGATCGGGATCAGATGATCTAAATCTTAGAGTTAGGCTTAAAGTCCTACAAGCCATTTCAAATATTGCATTTAGAGTCAGCTTTTTAGGGAGTGTTGTTTGTGCATCCTTATTTGTATAGCTATGATTCTGTGATATTTCTTTTATTTCCTTATATTTTCTAAAAACTTGGGTATATTATTGCAAATTTTCCTCTTTGTTTTCAAAACCCAGGTGTTTTTTTTTCTCTTTCTTCTGATTTCTTTAATTCTTTTGATCTTGCCTGCAATTTCTCAAAATTTGAATCTTTGCCATCTATTTTTCAAATTTTTTTTCCTCCTATCTTTCCAACGTATCTTTTGATTCTATTCCAAAAATTCTTTCACCTTTCTACAATAAAGTCTCTTTTTGTCAAGAGATATCCCTTTTAGCATTCGTTCTTCATATTTTTTTAAGTTGTTTATTCCTCCCCAGGGAGTAACAATGCAATTGTCACGATTTCTGTGACGACTCAATCCCTAGTAATGGGATATCATTTTTCAAATCTAGTAACATGATTCCTTCTCTTGTCAAAGATTTCTCCCAAAAATTCGTCAGTCTAAACCACCCCCTTTTTCTCCGTAGAAAGCGTTGATATTTCATCATGGTTCAGACAAGAACTGGAAAGGAGACGGTTCCACAGCAAGGTGATAGTGAAGCAGAGGAAATGAACTCCATCAGATCATTCAGGCAGCGGGGCCAAGAATCAGAAAGTGATATTAATCCGGCCACATACAAGTTGTTTCAGAGGGTGATGGTCAAAATGATATTTGAACAGGCTGAGGAAAACCCGGAGAAAATATCTTCCAAAAGCAAAACCAAGGGAAAAGTCAGCAAAAAGCAAGTTCAGTATGACAGTACTTTAGAGTCAGCAAAGGAGGACTCAGAGGAAGAGCAGCCAACATATTTTCACAATCCCTTGTATCGGCCCAAGAAAATCAATGAGGGGCACGAGTCAGCAAGCAAAACCAAGTTTCAAATCCCAGCAGAAGATCCAATGCATGAACACCTGATTGAGGTAGCCCGTGCAGTCAAAGACTTACAAGCTCAAGACAAAGGCAAAAAGACCTACATCGGTGTGGACTTCTATGATGGCTTAGAAATGGATGACAACTGGGAGGATCTTCCTCGTAAATTCATAAAATTTGATGGGATCGGCAACCCCAAGGCTCATCTGGCCACATTTTTTGTAGAATGCAACTGGTTCAGAAGAAACAACAGGGCTCTATTTCTATGCTTTTCACGCAGCCTGGAAGGAGTTACTGCAAGATGGTATGCCGACCATATCAACCCGATTGAACTGCGAGACTTTGACAAAGTTATCAACATGTTCATTGAAAGATTCCTTTTCAATGCTGAGGCTCTGCCCACCCTCAATCATCTATTCAATCTGAGGCAAACTGACAATGAGAAGGCAAAAGATTTCATTCATAGGTGGAGATCCACCTACAACAGAATGAAGGACTCAATATCAGAAGGACATGCGTTGTCAATAATTTTGAACAATTTCTCTCAACCTCTGAAGGGTCTGATCTCCACTTCTCCGTCTAAATCCTTCATCAAGTTAATAGAGCGAGTTGAATGACTCAAAATGGGGTTAGAGAACGAAACCTATGATGGCATCACCTTGGCAGGAGGCAGTCAAGATCTGAAAAAGAAAACCAACTTCACCTTCTCTACCAGTTCCTCAAACAACAACAATGACAAAAACAAAAGGGGTGGCAAAAATAACCACACCGGCAGATCAGGCAGAGATGATGGCTCCAGTCAAGAGAATGGGATCAGCAGGAAGAATGACATCCCCCCTCGAGCATCCAATTAGAATCAAAGCCTCAAGGGAGACTGAAGCACGATGGTTGGGGATACGAGCGTGAATTTAGCTCCTTAGAGCAACCACTTGAGCAAGTTCTTGAGTACATGATAACCAAGGAGATGGTTAAACTCCCCAAGATAGCAGATCCTCCTGTGACTATGGGAAGGTTTAAAGATCAGTTATGTAAATTCCATCGGGCAATGGGTCATGACACCGAGCACTGCTTTGTCTTCAAAAACATCGTCCAAGACTGCATTGATAAAAAGCTTCTGGTGGAAGATGAAGAAGAAGATTAGCTACCCGTCCTGGCTTAGCTTTCCCGAATCATGACAAAGTTTTTTTGCTTTCTCTCTTCTCAGTCATTTTACAGGGGCCAGTCAGCCTCAGTCTTTTGTGACCTTTGGTCAAAAGCCTGTAAATATTTCAGTATTTGTTATCAATTCAGCTTATCAATGCAATGTCAATTTTCTTCATATCTTTGCTATCAAATACTTCTCTCTTTTGCCATACTAGGGCATTTATTTTTGAAAAATTGTATTTTCATTTCAAAAAAATCTTCTTCATTGGCTTCTATTAAGCCACATTAAATTCCTATTCTTTTCAGGATGAGGGATACTCCCAACATCATGAGAGAAATGATATTACCTATGAGGGTTTTTCAAAATCGTGAAATTTTGAAAATTTCTACAAAATCTTCGTCATGAATACCAAAAGTTCAATATTTTGATTCAATCTTTTTCAAAATCAACTATCACGTTGATCTTCCTTTTTTAAAATCAACTTTGAACTATTGTCTTCAAAAAATCAACCCTCATGTTGATCTCTCCTCCAAATCAACCTCACAGTTGATCCTCTTCTCAAAAATGATTTTCTCGAATGAACATTCTCCTCTCACTTTAAAGATCCCATGTGCAGGCAGGATCAAATAAACTCTTTTCTTTTCTCAATTTTTATCAATTTTTCATTTAATCTTTTGTCAATCTTATCAATTTTATCCTTCTTTATTAATTTTATCAATTTTATCGATTTTTCAATTCTTTCAATTTTTTTTTGTCAATTTTATTCTTTTACCCTTTCAGGTTAAGGGATAAACCTGATGCCTCTTTCCCATGAGGTATTCCTTTCCTTCTTCTTCTTTCCGCTCAGGTTAAGGGATAAACCTGACCCTCGTTCTTCGAGGTGTTCCCATTCAGGATAAGGGATAGTCCTGAGATCCCTCATGGGAGCAACAAGGTTACCTGTGAGAATTCTTTTCCAAAACAAATTTTCATAAATTTATTCAATTTTTCTCCACTTTTATAAATTTTATTCTTCTTCCCTTTCAGGTTAAGGGATAAACCTGAACCTCGACATTCGAGGTATCTCCTTCTTCCCCCTTCAGGTTAAAGGTTAAACCTGAACCTCGACATTCGAGGTATTCTTTCTTTTTCCCTTTTAGGATAAGGGATAAACCTGAACCTTGTCCTGCGAGGTCCTTCTTCCTTCAGGATAAGGGATAATCCTGAAGTCTTTTATCATCAATTTTTCATCAAATTTTTACCAACATTTTCACCAGACTTTCGTCAGTCTTCATCAATTTTTATTCTTTGACAATTTTTATCAATTTTATTGATTCTTGATCAATTTTTATCAATTTTATTGATGCTTTGTTAATCTTTATCAATCTCTTCTTTATTAATTTTTATCAACTTTTATCGATGTTGTCAATTTATTTCCTTCTTCCCCTTCAGGATAAGGGATAATCCTGAAAACATCGACAATCATTCTCGCTCAATTCTCAAGTATCTTAGAATGTCGGTCTCCTTTTCAACTCTCAGTCAGAAGGCCCAGTGCTCGTGTAGGTGCAGTGCTCATACTAGTACATTTTTAAAATCTAGTGCTCATACTGGTATATTCTCAAAATCCAGTGCTCGTGCTGGTGCATTTTTTTCAAAATCCAGTGCTCGTACTGGTATATTTTCAAAATCCAGTGCTGGTGCATTTTTCAAAATTCAGTGCTCGTACTAGTACATTTTCAAAACCCAGTACTCGTACCGGTGCAATTTCAAAACCCGGTGCTCATACTGGGGTATTTTTGAAAATCAGTACTAGTACTGATACATTTTAAAAAATCCAAGGCTCGTACTGGTATATTTGCAAAAATTCGACGCTCGTACCGGTATGCCTAGCGCTCATGCTAGAGTCTGGCTGATTGATCAGTTGGCCCCCCAGGTTTAGTCTTTGCACTAACCATTCATCAAAATTCTAAGGTTTTAATTCCAATTTCGACCTTTGAGTCATCAAATTCTCAATTTCAAGCCTTCGAGTTACAATTTTATCAAAGTCTATCATTTTTAAGCCTTCGAGTCACAATTTCATCAATGTCTACCATTTTCAAGCCTCCGGGTTACAATTTCATCAAATGTCTATCATTGTCAAGCCTTCGGGTTACAATTTCATCAATGTGTATCATTTTCAGGCCTTTGAGTTATAACTTCATCAATATCTGTCATTTTTCAGCCTTTGGGTCATAACTTTATCAATGCCAATCATTTTTACCATTTCAAATCCTGCTTTCGAGCTGGTCGAACAAAAAATCCTGCTTTCGAGCTGGTCGAACAAAAAAATCTTGCTTTCAAGCTAGTCGAACAAAAAAAATTCTGCTTTCGAGCTGGTCGAACAATCAAAATCCTGCTTTCGAGCTGGTCGAACAATCAAAATCCTGCTTTCGAGCTGGTCGAACAACAAAATCCTGCTTTCGAGCTGGTCGGTCAAATAAATCCTGCTTTTGAACTGGTCGGTCAAACAAATCCTGCTTTCGAGTTGGTCGGTCAATCAAATCTTGCTTTCGATCTAGTCAGTCAAACAAATCCTGCTTTCGAGCTGGTCAGTCAAACAAAATCCTTCTTTCGAGCTGGTTCACCAATTAAATCCTGTTTTCGAGCTGGTATTCCAAAAACAAAATCTAGTTTTGCTGGTAAAAAAATTTGCTAAAAAACCTCATTTTCATTTCATTTTCTTAAAATTTCAACTCGAGGTCCTATCAAAATCTATATTGAGTGATTATTTCATAAAGGATTCTCGAAAACTTTGCCAATTTGCTAAAAATATTTGTTGATTCCAATATTCTTACTGCACAAAAGAATCACCTCAGATTACCTCTAGTATTCTTTTCAAAAGGGTGAAACTTTTTGCGAAAAAAGATAAAATTCAAATCTTTTCCCTATTGATCAACCAAAAGGATGTAAGAAATGTCTTCAGTATGATTAGCGAAAGAAATATTCAATGATGTTGAAAATCCGGAAGCGAATCGATATTGATCATAGCTATGGCACATGTTTAAAGACGATTTTCTGGCAATCAGGCAATGGAAATATCCTGAGCTATAAAAGAATTCACTCAATTCATATCTCTTCATTCATTTAAGCTGTAATCAAATATCTGCAAAAGGGATCTCTCAATTATCGTCAAGATGAAGACGAATATGCGAGCTAGACCCCCGAGGCCAAAGAAGATTTGGATTATCTCCGAGATGAAAGAGTTTGTGACGGATCCTTCCAAGAAAAGTTCAGATCACCGTCAAGATGAAGGCGAATGTGATGAACCTCCCGACAAACCCTAAAAGATATTTGATTTCTGCTATACCCTAGAGATTTTCTTTGACCAATGAGCCAATATCATCAATATAATTCCTGAGATAAAAGAAGGATCGGAACATTTCCAAGATGAAGAAGTTTGCGACGTACCCTTTTTAGAAAAAAAAGAAAAAGTCAAGACATCTCCAAAATGAAGGATGATGTAAAAAAATCCGAGAAAGCTCAATGACTCAAAAAGAGTGCAAGAAGATTATCATGGGAAAACACCCAGATATCAAAATTGCCAAAGTTTCCAGAAGTCATCTTTTCTCATGCAAAATTCTTTTATCAATATCTCTTCACTACTTGCTTTTATGAAATTAAGAATATTTCTTCTCCTCTCATATAAGGGAAATGGATAGCTTCCTTGAAGAAAATCATCAGCGCTAAAAATTCGAATTTGACTCTTAAGACCGTTTAGTTAACCTCTAGGTAAAAGAGGGAATGTCTTTTGCACATACGCGCACATTTTTTAAGCATTTGAGTCAACTACAATTTTTATCTTATTGGCAAAATTTTCTAGTTATCCAAAAAAAATGAAATAAATGCTCAATATCCGTTTTGATGCAACCTGACATTGTTTTCAAAAAAGAGTTGCCTTATTCAGGAGAGGTATCTCTTCCTGTCTCATCACGGTTTCTTCATTTATGAATTCTGTATGGTCGCACCCGCTCAGGTTAAGAGTCAAACCTGTACTTTTTCTGCGAGAGGTCATCGATTTTAAAAGCTGGTTTCAATCTCAGTAATGAGTCGCCCCATAACATCCCTTTTCCAAAGCCTTAGGGAACCCCATTTTTTTCTCCTTTCGCAAACCCCTTTCAGATTTGTTCATCCAAACTCCGAAGGTCCCATCATGGTTTCTTCACTCGAGGATTCTGTATGGTCGCCCCTTTCAGGTTAAGGGTTAAGCCTGAACCTCGTTCCACGAGGTATCTTCCATTCATGTTTGGGTTAAACCTGAGCCTCGTTTCGATGAGGTAGTTCTCTCAGTCCCATCATGGTTTTTCCATCATGGAATCCATGCTCTTTAACCATTCAGGAAAAGATTATACCTGAGCTTCATCTCACGAGGCATTTTTCTCAAAAATGTCTCATCAAGGTCCTCATGTATTCCTTTCCTCATTCAATTCATCTTGATATATCTTTGTCCCATCCAGGTTAAGGTCTAAACCTAAGTCATTCCAAAAAGTTGATCTTGTCTCACCCATGAGACTTGATCAAAATTCTTATTTCTCATCATTTTGGGACCTTCACCCAAAGTCTCATCACGATTTCTTCATTTATGTTATCAAGTCATCATTTTCGAGGATTTCGTGTCCCCAAAGCCATTCAGGGTAAGGTATTAAGCCTGAGTAGCCATATTTTCAAAATAATTCTTCCACACCCAGTTCAAATATGCTGAGTGGGGCATTTTTCAAAATTTAGAGTGTTTTCTTTGCAACTAAGCTCGGCTTTCAACTGACTTAGTAGCAAAGATGGGTATCTGTGAACACCCCAAATTTTTCAAAATTTTGTAAATATTTTCTTTTTACCCTTGGCCCCATTTTTCTGAGAAAATTGAGTCAATTTCAATCTAAATTTCAGTTATTCTTCGAATTTACTGAAATCCAAATTCATTTTATATATCTGACTCAATTTTGAATCCAGATCCAGTTCAGAATCCAAATTTGGTCCTCGTTATCCAATTTTTAACCAAAATTACAAAAATACCAAAAATAATTTCTGAAAGGCTCAGATAGTCCATCTGGTATCCATTTGGATCCACGGCTCTATCTTTCTTGATTCGAGGTTAAAAACTCAAATATTTCCTCAAAAGCTGGATCTGAACCCGTTTTTTAAAAAAAAATCCAAAATTCAAACCCGAATTCTTAAAAAACCCTTCTTTGTAAATATTTCTAAAAAATCCAAAAATAGTTTTAAATCTCTTATTTTCCCCTAGTTTTAAAGTTTTTATGTCAAAAAATACCAAAAAAATCAGAAAATGCAAAGAAACTACAAAAAATAACTCTTAAACCTCATTTTGAAAACATCTTTTAGCTAAAACCACTTTTTAAGAAAACTTTTGAAAAGAACAGTCTTTTTGAAAACCTTTAAAAACGAAGACTCGTTCTTTGATAAAGGGGCTTCAACAAAACTTTTTGTGAAAAAAAAGGCTCTCTCGACCTTTCTCGATCCTTCTCCAAGGGTCTATATAAACGAGCATTGCCTTCACCGAAAAGGGGGGGCATCAATTCTCACCTCCTTATGGTTCACGCAGCTGATCGTCTTCCACTCTTCCATCCCTCTTCTCCTTCACGATCATCCCCTTTCTTTCTTTGGTCTCTTTCCCCATCGATTGGAGGAAATCCAACTACAGCGGAAGGAGGTTCATCTTTGCAGTAAGGCCATAATCGCCTGAAGAAGGTTAATCCATTGGTAGCAGCAGCAAAAGGTAAACGATTCCCCCTTTTTTACTCTTGATTTTTCATGAAAATTAACTCATGATATAATTCTGCATCAATTTTTCTTTTATTACCCTTTTTTTTTTTAGGCATCCATGGTGAGGTCGATCTGCTCATAGCAGGACCGATCTACCATCTGCTATAGCGATGGAATACATGATTCCAACAATTGTTCCCTTTCCCCCTTTTTTTTCTCTTTTAAATGATTCGAGTGATTAATTGATCCCCTATATTTAGATCTCGTTCCTCTTTCGTATTTCGATTCTCGATTTCCTGTTTGCTCTAAAAGACTGTTTATGTGTGGTGTCTCGTTTTGATAAATTCTATTACTCATTTCCTTTCTTTGGCTACGGATTCGTTGTTACTTTTGAAAATCTGGTAGCCGTGAAACCAGTTCCCCGGCTGGATTTGAATTGAAATGCAGTTCTATCGTTTAAGCATAACTCGGTCTTAGTTCATGAGGTTTACTTTCTTTTTAGCATAACTCAGTCTTTACATTCATCGGATTTCAGCCTCCTTTTTTATAATATCGACCGATCATCGGGATCGATCCTCATTTTTTTTTACTCTGATAAACGCTTGTGGTTTAAGCATGATCGATTACTGGAAATCCTGAACAATCAGTCAAGCAAAATTATAGGATTCTGAGTTCGGTTGAGGATCCGACTGCTGCTAGTTGAAATTCCGAATAGACTCTGATCTATTATTATGCTTTGATGAACATTGGCACATCAGCTCTTGTTTCCTGTTGTTAATAAAAATTCCAGGGAATATCTGCAATTTAGGAATCTGGAATTCAGGGCAATTTGGCAACAACGTCAGATATAGATCCTTGACATTTATTACAATTTAGCAATTATTTGCTATAAGTGGTGATACACAAAACTCAGCAGTGACCTATGCTGAGACTGATCCTGGAACTTGATTTACTAATTTTAAGGCTTGATATCAATCTACTAATGGATCCACTATTTGAACTCTGAGCCTGATATCTAAAACTGATATATCTGTTCATTGCCAACCTGTAAGTCCCCTTTTCATTTGCCATGAATGTTTATTCCTTGTAATAAAGATTTGTCACAAATTATCATGAAGTCCATTCCATTTACTGTCAGTAGATTATTATATTTGGGGTCCGTTTTCCGCTTTTTGATTCATACTGATCGGGCAAAATATAGTTCATTTGTTGGCATGTTTAAGAACTAGATAAGGCTTAGCTCCTAGTGGCCTGGGAGCATGCACCTAGGGGTCATGCCGATTAACTAATGAACATATCATTTTCATTCAGAGATTTATATCAACCTTCTGTACGTTCCTCACATGCGTGATGCATGGATCGTCTGGTTCAAGATCCAACTTCTGGTTTGATATAGAATATTTGTTCATTAATTCAAAATCAGGCTTATAGTTTTACTTGTGATTGGCTTTGTTTCTGATTTACTGTAAGATATGCATTGAGGTTAAGTGGCCCTGCTGATTCATGGTTGAGTCATAACCTCTGCAGAATACAGGCTCTGTTGAACTGAATTCACTTGCACAACACTTAATGATTTTCATGTATTGAGGATGAATAGCCATCAAAGATGATTGGTGGTAGGATGTTAGTTATGAAATACCTGAAAACAGTTGGGTATAAGCAATTAAATTTGGTCATCATGGATAGCAGTAGATATATGATGAACCTACGAAATTAAGGAATTGATGTTCTGCATTTTCATACACTTGAGCCAATGGAGTCTATCTATCTGAATGGTCGTCCATCCATAGAGCCTGCTCCAATGCATCGATCTTCCCCTCCGTCTCACTCAGGAGTTTTTACTGTGTAAGATCAAGTGTTGAGATCGGTTCTCTGTAAGTAAATCACTGCATAGGTTCTCTGTTTTTATTAATTAATTTATTTATTTTACCTTTATTTCCACTTTCATATTCTATTTCTAGAGTTATGTCTATTCAACATCTCCATGACACAGGACATTCGCTGTCAACAGGTATCCCCACCTTCCTGCACCTATACATACATAATCTGCAATTTTTTTTATTTTTCTTTACCTGTGCATTTGAGCATTCTCTGTGAAATACACTGTGCATAGATTCACTAATTTTATGTTCTTACATTTCGTTGTTATGTCACATTTACTTTCCGTTATGCATTGGTTTGCATCTGAGTGAATGATGATCTAACTTAGTGACATCTTTATAGTATGTTATCAACAACAATCTTATTTTCATCATTGGGTATGCGTACTCACTGTTTCGTGCACATTTTGCAGCATCTCTACACTGCTACACTAATCATCCATTGCACTTTCATCTCCTTGCATAATATGCCTATACATGTTACACCCATACCTTCACCTACTTCTGCACTACCCTATACGGTGGGCTTGATGTTAATGTCCTTTTCCTTTTTCTTTTCTTTTTTGAATATATGTATATATGTACCCTCTTCATGTAAATAACCTATATATATATAAATGGTTTTGATGCAATACCTTCCATTATCTTTCATGCTTTTGATGCTAACCCCGTTTTGCAGGAAACGTGTGAAGAGTGTCATTCTTCTCTTTTAGTTTAAGAATCGTAACTTCAAATTTTAAATCTCAGAAATGTAATAGCTAGATTATAATGAGAAGTTTACATTCTTTGCATTAGATTAGAATGTATGAGCATATATATTTTCTAAAAGTGCTTGTTTTCATATCATTTTTCTCTTTTATTGCAAAATTTCACAAATGGGAACATGAATGACACATGCACCATTCTAATAAGAGGTGATTAAATCCTAAGTTGATGATTTGCATCAATGGCCGTAGTTAAGGTGTGAACAAAACTTAGAATTTTCATCTTTTATGGAATAACATTGGATCCACACTGGATCTTTTCCAAAAATCATCATATTTTTAAATATTTTCTTCCTTTATTAGAGTTCAATTTAAAATTAACTCAAGATATATATCAATGGCCATAGTCAAGATATATTGAGAGTTAATTTTAATTTAAAACTCTATAAAGGTACCAAAATAAATTTTATTCTTCACTTGAATTTAAATATGATTACTATATAATACATTCAATGACCATAGTCAGGGATGCATTATATCTTCAATCTTATTTCAATTCATTTAAAGAATGAGATATGCTTTCCAAAGCCCGATTTCAAATTCTTTAAATTCATTCATCATTTAGGATAGAATTACATCATATTTTCAAAAATTCTTTTTCAAAATCCAAGTGATCTTGAATATCTTCTTCATTTGTTAAATCAATCTTCAATTTCTATTCATCTTTCCATCTTGTTTCAAGATTCAAAAATTCAATTTCAAAGTCCAATTTGACTTTGAAATTTCAAATTCATTTCTATATTCAAAATTCAATTTCCAAATTCCAAATCTGATTTCAAAGTTGAATTCAACTTTGAAAATTCGAATTCATTTTCATTTTCAGGATTCAATTTCAAATTCAATTTAACATCTCAGATTCAATTTCAAAGTTCAAATCAACTTTGGAATTCCCGATTCATCTTCTGATGTCAAATTCAAACTTTAAAATCAAATTTATTCTTTATCTTCAAAGTTCTATCTAAAGATTGACTCTTGATTCTCAATTCAAAATCAAAGTTTTGAGATTACATTTGAATCTCAGAATTCGGTTTTTTCTAAGTTTTAAATTCAAATCTGGATTTCCAAAATCCAGATCCATCTTCAAAGTCCCATTTGGATCTTCAAAATCCAATTCCATCTAGAATTTCAGATCCTAAATTCAATTCCATTTTGGATTTCAAACTTCTGATCCAAATTTCATTTAGTATTTCAGACTTCGGATCCAATTCCATTTAAGATTCCAGATTTCAGATTCAATTCCATGTTGGATTCTAGACTTTGGATCGAATTCCATTTAGGATTTCAGATTCAATTCCATGTTGGATTCTAGACTTTGGATCAAATTCCATTTAGGATTACAAATTTCAGATTCAACTCTATTTTTGATCCCAGACTTTTGATCTAATTCAATTTAGGATTTCGAATTTAGTTCCATCTTGGATGACAGATTTCAGATCTAAATTCCATTCTAGAATTCAAATCTAATTTTATTTCCAAATTCTCATTTTTCAAAGCCAATTTCAAATTCATTTCTCAAGTCTAAATTCAAATTCAATTCCTGTTTAGGTATTGAATTCAAAATTGATTCCTGAAAATCATGCCAAATTCAAAGTCTATTATGATTTTGAAAACTCATTCCTATTTCAAGAATTTCAATTCTAAATTCCCTTTCTCCTTATTCTTTTCAAATCAAAATTTATTTCCGCAATTCTGATTATTTCAAAACTTAGAACTTCAAATATCTTTTCAGATCTATCTCAAGTTCTAAGTTAGATTCAAACTTTCAAAAACCATTTCTTCACTCTATTATCAAATTCATTTCAGAATCACTTAGAAAATCCCAAATTTCTAAATTATTTTCTCAAAAGAGCATACATTCTTGCATTACACAAGCATGATTCTCTGTGCATTTTAGACTTAGAATAAATTCTTAGATGATATTCTAGCAAAGAAAAAGGCATAAATTTGATCCTTGGTTTAATTACCCCTGGTAAAGGCGTCAGAAACGGTCGAACCTTGTACCGACGAGCGAATCCCGTCTCTCCATTTTTCCCGCAAATTTTTAAAACGGAGGTGAGTGATTTTCAAAACATTTCTTTGGTCAAATGAGACCTTGCAAAATGGTTCCTCTCTCTTCTTCCTTTTCTCATTCTCTCTTCTTTTCTGTCTTTTATTCCTCTTCAAAAAGGGAATAGAGATTAGAAAGGCAAAGAGAAGGAAAAGAAGGAACCAAGAGGAAAAATTTTGCAATGATCACAACGGCCTGTCTCCACAGTTCTTTGCAGAATGTGGATCAAAATCTTGTTGGTGGCCTCTGCCTTACCATTTCCCTGAGGATAATACGGAGCCGAGAAATGATGGTGAATTCTAAACTTCGTACAGAAGGTCTTCATCCGCTCATTTTTAAAGTGGCTGCCATTATCTGACATAATATCATGTGGTACGCCGAAATGACAAAGAAGGTTCTTATGAATAAAAGAGACCACATGCCAGCCTTCTATTGTTCGCAGAGTTACAACCTTGACCCATTTGATGAAGTACTCTGTAGCTCTGAGAAAATATTTGTGGCCATTAGAAGCCGAAGGAGTGATCGGGCTCACCACATCGAAGGCCCACATTGAAAAATGCCAAGGAGAAACTACGAATTGCAAGTATGCAGTTGGCGCATGAATGGAAGGTGCATGCATTTGACATTTGATGCACTTCTTCACAAAATGATGGCAATCATGCTGCATGGTCTTCCAGTAATACACTGCCCGGATGATCTGCTTGAGGAGTGTATGGTAGCCGACATGGCCACCATAAATTTCCTCGTGTGCCTCTTGGACAACTTCAATTGCTTCGTCTTTGTCTAAGTATCTGGCGTACTCAAAACTGAACTCATGGCAGTAGAGAGTATTGGCAAGGATGAAATAGCGGGCGAACATACGTTGGATCACACGTTGCTCCTTTCTTGGCATCTCCGGTGGAAATTCACCAGTTTTAATAAAGTTTTTGATGTCTTAATACCAAGGCTTCTCTTTCTTAGTGGCTTGGTTTACTTGCTCAGCTGAAATGAAGGCAGGTTTATCAAGTCTGCCAACTTCGAAGAAACGACAGGATTCACTGTCTTTGAAAGACAAAATAGAGCTCAGACAGGCTAGACCATCCTCTATATGATTGTATTCACTCTTGACATGGTTTAGCTGAAATTCTTCAAAATTGTCTATGAGAGTTAAGTCAATCTTTTGATAAGGAATCAATTTTGAATCTTTGACTTGCCACTCAGCATTAACTTGGCTGGCCACAAGCAATGAATCATCGAAGGCATGTACTCTCTTGACGTTGAAGTCTTGCAAAATCTTGAGGCCTTGTATTAGAGCTTCATACTCGGCCATGTTATGAGTATATTGAAAGCTGAGCTTAAGGGAATAAGGGATCATCTTCTTTTCAAGAGTGATCAATAAGATCCCGATCTCGATCCTGATCCCTATACCAGACATATTTCTAGCTCCATCAAAGAATAGGGTCCAAACTGGGGATTCTTGAATGTTGCAGATTCGATCGCCAGAAAAATCATCTTCCGCCTTGATTTCTTCTATCAATGGAAAATATGCCAACTGATCTGCTATGAACTTACCTTTGACTGACTTCTGAGATACATACTCTAAGTCGTATTGCATCAGAAGGACTTGCCATTTCACAATCCATCCAGTAAGGAAAGGCTGCTCAAGGATGTACTTGAGACGATTGAGCCTCGACAAAATTTTGATTTCTGAGGCCAGCAAATAATGTCTCAGCTTCTGACACATCCATACTAAGGCTAGATATGTCTTTTCCGTTTGAGAATATCTCTTCTCGTAGTCGATGAAAGTCTTGCTTACATAGTAGATGGCATGCTCTATCTGGTTGCCTTCCTCATACTGTGCAAGAAATCCACCACAAGCATTCTGGTTGACGGAAATGTACAAGAGAAGTGGTTTTCCCAATTCTGGTGGCTTCAGAATGGGTGGATTGAGGAGATACTGCTTGATGCGTTCGAATGAAAGCTGACATTCTGATGTCCATTCAAATTTCACTTCTTTTCTCAGCAAGTGATTGAAGGGCTCGCATCACATGGCCAAATTAGAGATGAAGCGCCGAATCGACTGAATGCACCCCTGAAGGCTTCTAAGCTCTCTGATATTGGTAGGAGGAGGCATGTCAATAATTGCTTTTGCCTTAAATTGACCCACCACTATTCCTTTCTTGCTGATCATAAAGCCAAGCAGTTTGCCTGACTCTACTCCGAAGACGCATTTCTGCGGATTGAGCCTCAGCTTGTAGAGAATGAGTCTTTCAAAGACTTAGCCGAGAGCATCAAGATGATCCTCTGCTTCTTTGGATTTGATCAGGATGTCATCCACATAGGCATCCATGTTCTTATGCATCTAGTCATGAAAAATAACTATCATTGCTCTCTGATAGGTTGCATCAGCATTCTTGTTCCCAAACGACATGATTGTGTAGAAAAATGTTCCCCAAGGCGTGGTAAAAGAAGTTTTTGACTGGTCACGAGCGGCCAGTTTGATCTGGTTGTAGCCTGAGTATCAATCCATAAAGGAAAACATGGCGTGGCCCACCGTGTTGTCGATCAAAAGATCGATATTGGGGAGTGGATAATCATCTTTTGGGGTAGCCTTGTTTAGATCCCTGAAATCAATGCAGATTCAGACCTTGTCGTTCTTTTTGGGAACTGCTACGATGTTCACCAACCAGTCTGGATAATCAATGGTCCGGATAAATCCTGCTTTTAACAACTCCTCAAGTCTTTGTTTAACTTGCAGTGCCACTCGGGGATCCATTTTCTTGAGCTTCTACTTGATTGGCTTGAAGTCTGGCTTCAGCACAAGACGATGCTCAACCAACTTGGGATCTAAGCCTGGCATATCCTCAAAAGTCCAAGTGAAGACTTCTTGATATTGTCTGAGAAAATGGACGAGCCTTTCCTTCTCATATGGACTTAAGATGGAGCCAATCTTGAGGATCTTCGGATCATCTTCTGAACCAATATTAACATCCTTTGTTGGATCCTGAACTAAAGTCGACGATTTATCTTGTTTCTGAATACTGGCAAATTTTGGCAACTCTTGAATCGCTGAGTCAAACTCTGCTAGCTCTTCAATCTATTCTGCTATCTTGCTGACCCCTGCCGCTGCCCTTGCCTTGTAGATCCTGGCTGGTTTGGAGTTATTTTGAGAAACATTGGGATTGATAATGAGCCTTTTGAGTAGTTTAGGAGTCATGATTTTGGCAATCCTGAAAAGTGCAAAGAAGGTTTTTGAGAGAAAGTGAGAAATTCAAAATAGTCTTTTATACAGAAACAGAGAATAATGACATGGACAAAAATGTAAGTAGAGAATTATATATGCCAAGATGTGAAGAGAAAATATCAAAATTTCATTGATAGAGTAAAAGTTGAGAACATCAACTCAATATTTATAGAAGACTTTGACAAAGACAAAAAAACTGGGACTGAGTTGTCCCTACAAGATGACGAGAAAAGAAAGCAGAAAACAATGACATTATCTTCCTCATTCTGCTCCTTTGATGAAGGTAGTGCGCTTGCCCGATGATTGTCCCATAAAACCCAAACCTGCGCTGGTGATATGCCAAGCGGGTATGATTGGCTCTAGGATGTCGTCCTCATTCTTACCAAGTCCCTTGAAGGGTTGGTAGCCATGCTTCATCAGAAGATCGAATCCCTTCTTGTTTTTTTCGAACTGAGGGAAAAGAAGATGATCTTTGAGAGAAGCACAATTGAGGCGCCCTCCGAGCTTGAAGAAGTGAGGTCCCTGCCACTGAATCATTTCTGCCACATTCTCTGTTGGCTGGACTTCTTTAAGCTTGAGCATATACAGACTGTCACTCAGATTGATCTCATCGATTTTTGAATGCTTGGTATATCGACAGTGAAAGTAGGACGGGGAATCATCGACTGTAGGAGTCTTTCCTCCGAATCTTCTCCCAAAACCGTGGTGATCATGCCTCCCTTTGACCACTTTATGCATTGGTGAAGAGTGGAGGGAACAACATTGGCATTATGAATCCAAGTGCGCCCCAAAAGAAGATTGTACGTGGGCGGCACATTAACCACATGAAACAGCACGGTATGCACTGAGTAATTGATGAAGATTTCAAGGAAGATCTTTCCCTTGGCAGTCCGCCCATGGTTGTTGATGTCATAGATGGTTATGGGATCTGGCACATACTCTTCTTCTTTCAGACCCAAGGTCTTAGCTGTCATCTCCAGACAGATATTGAGGTTGCTGCCTCCATCTACGAGCATATGAGGGACAATCATGCCCCTGGTCCACACCACTATATAAAGAGCATTATTGTGAAAAGTATGAGGCTTTGGCAAATCCTCATCTGAGAAAGTTATTGGTGCATTCGTCATAGCTTGGTTGACGATCTGCGCCATGTCTTGCGGAATCGTGCTCGGCTTGACTTTGATTTTCCTTAGCAGATCATCCAGAACCTGCTGATGCTCAGGAGAAGCATGGGTCAAATCCAGGATGAAGATGTTTGATAGAGCGGTGATTGGTTTCTGAACTGATTCTGATGCTTCACCTTTCTTTGAAGTTGACTTGATGAAACGCTTCAGGAATCTAGGAGCTTGTTTGGCAAATTTTGCTGCTGCCTTTGCTGACTCAGTGACTGGTTTCTTGTTGTTGAGAATTGAAGTGATATCCACCCTCTTGGTGGAAGACTGTGCTTGACGCAACACTAGGACCTGATGTTGATCCTGGATGTCTTGGATAGAACATGGTTGAATACTGTCCTGAAGAAAAACTGCTTGCTCTGAAATGACTGAACCTGAATGTTTGGGGAAAAGCTTGGACAAGATCTCAGGCTTGTAAACACCCCAAATTTTCACCCTTATCCAGTGTTTGTCCATTTCATATGTAATTGCATATCACTGCATACATTTTTGCATATCATTTCATCGCATTGCATAGCATTGCATGTCATTACATGTCATTACATCTCATTTTTGAGATCCAGCACTCCTGTTTTCAAAATATTCAATCCAGATTTTAGTTTTAAAGCTTTCTTTCAAAATCAATTTCAAAACCTGGGTTTTTAGTCAACATTCTATCATTTTCCAACCCCAGGACCTCATATTTCAAAATATTTTCTCAGAAAACAATCTGGATTCATTTCAAACTCAATTTCAATTGATTTCAATTCTCAGATGAAACTGTCGCTTCTGGATTCCTTTACTTGTCAAAAATCTCCAAAAATTTCAGAGTCCTAGTTGGATCAGGACTCTTTTTCCAGAGTCCAGTCGGATCAGAACTCTACTTTTCACTACCTTTTTACCTATTTTCGAAGAAAATCTTTTAAAATCTTCTGTTTTGGCCAAAATTTTAGAGTCCTAGTTGGATCACGACTCTTTTTCAAGAGTCCAGTCGGATCAGGACTCTTTTTTAGAGTTTCAATTGGATTGGGACTCTAATCTTTTACAGCTATTTTATCCATTTTCAATCAAATCTTTCAAAATGAGTCAGAAACTCAGAGTTTTAGTCAAAACAAGACTCTATTCAGAGAATCCTAGTTGGATCAGGACTCTGATCCTGATTTCAATTTTGAAAGAATCTTTCAAAAATCTTTTCATCTATCAAAACTATTACACTTTTATCAAAGAATTTCAAAATTCTGAGATTTTATCTCAGAGTCCTGATCAAATCAGGACTCTACCTCAGAGTCCTGATCGAAGTAGGACTCTATCCAGAATTGATTTTTACACTTCATTTTCACTGGTTTTCAAAAGCTTTACCCAAATTTAATTATTTGCTTATCAGAAAATTAAAATTCTTAGAGTTCTGATCGAATCGGGACTCTTTCTCAGAGTCCTAATCAGATCAGGACTCTGAACCAAAACTTCAATTTTATCCTGTTTTTAACTGTTTTTCAAAATTCTCTCATTTGTTTTCTCAGAAAATCAAAAAAACTGAGAGTCCTAGTTCAATTAGGACTCTGTCCCCAGAGTCTCAGTTGAATCAGAACTCTGTTTTATTCTAATATTTATTATTGTTTTCACTGCTTTCACAAGTTCTTTCGTCTGTTTTTCAGAAAAATACTAAAAAAATCTAGAGTTTTAGTCCGATCAGGACTCTGTCCCAGAGTCCTAATCCAGTCAAAAGAAAGTTTAAAAGTTCATTGTTACTTCCATTTTCATTTATTTCTATTTGTTTTCAAAAATTAGGTCATTTTGTAGAGTCCAATTAATTTAGGACTCTATTTCAGAGTTCTGATTGAGTTAGGAGTCTAACCCTGACTGTATTTTCTGACTTGTTTTACCATTTTCGATTAAATCTTTTCAAAAACTCCTTCATTTGGCTTTTAAAAAACCAAAATCACAGAGTCCTAAAAATTCAGGACTCTAACCCGGAGTTTCAACTCGCTTGAGACTCTACTTTCAAAACTTTGAATTTCAACTATTGATTTTAACCCATTTTCAGTATTTATTTCGAGTTTTTCAAAACTTCGATGTGAGGCCCACCCCGTTGGCGTCGTATCTAGAGGAGTTCTGACTCAGTTGGAACTCTATGCCATTTCAAAACTTTCAATCTCAAAGTCTACTTTTGAATCTCTTTTGAAAAACCTCTCATTTTCAAGTTTTAAAATCGTTTTTGAAAATTCAAGTGGGGCCCACTCGGGGTGGCGTCACATTTGAATAAGTCAAGGTTAGACTAGGGTTTGTCATTGTCCTAGTTAGGTTAGGGGTTTAGAGGAGTCAAAATCAATTTTAAAAATCCATTTTATTTAACTTTTAAACCATTGGTTTTTAATGGTTTTAAATTCAGGTTTTAAAAACCAAATGTGGGTACATACTAGGTGGTGTCACATTTGGACTTTTAGGGTTTAATTAGGTATTAATTAGGTATTAATTAGGTATTAATTAGAGTTCATTTAGGGTTAGGAAACCACAAAAATTTGTTGCCCTTAGTGGATTTATTAGAAAGAGTCCTGAAAAAATGAAAAACCTCTTAATTAACCCTAATTAAGTGACTTTTTAAAAAACTATAAAAAGGGACCTAAGGGGGGTCAAAGGAGAGCTCTTTTTCTCTCAAATTTTGGTGGCCTCTCTATCCTCTTCAGCACCTCCACCTTCCTCAATTGCAGCTGCAGCCCCAAGGTGAGTTTATTTAATATTATTTTATTATTTTTTTATTAGTTTTTTATGATTTTTCAATAGATTTCACCATGGAAACTCTTGTGTTCATGGATTTAACCATGGATTTCATCCAAGAACCCCAAAATCGACCCAATAATATGATCTAACTCAGTTTTAGGGTGATTTCAAGGATTCTAATCCATTAGAATCGATGAGAGGTACGTTTTTCATGTTCTTAACCGACGAAACGTGAGATTTACCCGTTAAATGGGTTAAATCCATGATTTCAAAGGTGAAAGCAAATTCCAGCCATGGATTCCCTGTATTTTATTTATTTATTTATTTATCCATGTTTATTACACGTTTTCCAACATATAAATAATTTTTATTTTACTGTTTTAGTGTTTATTTTATTGTTTTTCATTAGTTAATGCATGTTTTCTCAAGCTTCTTAGATTTCTGTGTGTTTTTAGTTTAGAACAGAAAAGAGCATGCTGTTTTGGATTGAAATATTTAATTTTAATTCCTGATTTTTTTAAATGTGATATATGCATATGTAATTGAACTACTGTAAAAAAATCAGAGTTTTTGGAATTTGGGAACTCTGTCAGAAAAATCAGACATCAAATCGGGAGTTTAAAACTTTAAAATCATTGTTAAAATCAAGAAGGTAACTTTCTGTTATGATATTTTTCTCATCCTATATCCGATTTTAGATCTGTAAATTGCTATGGATTTATGTTGATTATATCTATCTACTGTGAAATTTTCAGAATTTTTGACCACTGTTTAGTATTTTTCCTTTGTCGGAGACTCTGATTTTTAATTTAAAACTCGTTAGGGTTTACCAAAACCCTAATCAGACTTGTGTTGTTCATAAATCCCAAACCACAGATCCGATTCATGATCTGTAAAGAGTGAGTATTGTTATTTTTATGTCAAATGTTTACTTCTAAAATCTAAGAAATTTTTGATTAAGTTTTCTATTTATTTCTCTATTTTCAATCTGAAGTAGTTGTTTTAACCCTTGTTAAATTTGTTATATTTTAGTTCAGATTGCCGGAAGGGTTTCTCCCTAACCGGAGATGCTTTTTCCGATCTATAAATTGGGAAATCTCTGTTTTTATTCCTAGTTTGTCTCTGTAAAAATTCAAAAGTTTTCATGGAGGATTGACCCCAGATTTGGGTCGAACTCTGAAACTGGTTGGTGAATTAGGTCAAAAATAGCATATTTTTAGGGTTTGATGCTATTTTCGGATTAAATTAATGCCAAAAAATCATTTTTATAATTCCAATTCAATATTAGGGTTATAATAAGTGCAGGTACCAAATTTGATGAATTTTGGAATCTAATTGATGGCTGAATTAAGAAAATTGCAAAACAGGGTACCCGAAGAATCCTGAAATATTGTCAAAATCACAGTTTTTGTGATATTCTTGGATTTTCATGCATAAGCATGTATTTTTAGGGTTTAATCATATTCATAACCATATTAGGATGCTTTAGATTTAATTTAATGCTCATTTGATTTCATTTAGTGCATAAAACCTAAGTTTTTACCAAAATCTATTTCAGAAAACCCTGATTTCAAGGCCATAGTCTTGCTATCGGGGGCAATTTGGTCATTTGACCTCAATTTCGAAATTCTAAAGCCTAATTTTCATATTTTTAATCATGTCACATCATATTTAGTTTGATTTATCATTATTTGTATTTCAAAACTTGCATTTTACCAAATATCTTTATGAAAACCCTGATTTCAAGGCCATAGTCTTGCTATCAGGGGTATTTTGGTCATTTTGACCCGAATTTTGAAATTTCAAATTCCATTTTCATATTTATTCAATTTTATTTCATATTTTATCATTTTGATTTAAGGGAATCATGGCAAAAAGGCTTATATCTAGCAAAATTCAGTAATTTCTAGATATTACTGGATAAACCTAGAAAAGCCAACATATTTTCATTAACCAGTTTTTCTAGTTTTGCAGGAACATTGAAGACTTTAATTTCATGTATTTAAATTTCAATAGTGATGTAAATTAAATTAACTTTGGAATAAGAATTGAAATTTCTGCATAGACTAGGATTGCATTGCATATAGTTTAATTCTGCAAATATTAAATGTCTGATGAATGCATTATTCATGCACATTTTATTAATTTACTATGGTCTACACGAATAGCACATACACTAGCTTTTATGAAGTTTATAAACTTGGTGGAATTCGTATTTATGGCCATAGTCAGAATACGAATGATACCCAAATTTATGATCTTCACATTCAGCCTACACTCTTAGGCTAACTTCAAAATACACTGCATTTCTCAAAAATACAAAAAGTATTTCTCAAATCCATATTCATTCATTTCATGCATTTGCCAATTCCAATTCAAATCTCAATTCAAAGAAGTTCATTTTCTCAAAATCCTCTAAGTCTTATTCAAAAATCGATTTTCTCAAAATATTGATTTGCTAATGATATTTCAAGAATTTCTCAAGTTCCAAATTCGATTTTCTAAGTTATATTTTCAATTTCAAAGTTTGAATTCAAAGAAATCAAGTTCTTCAAAGTTATTTCACATTTCTCAGAATCAATTTTCATAAAATCTCAAGATTTCTTCAAAAACCGATTTTTACTTTTCTCAGAAGTACTTTTCAAATCCCAATTCACGATTTTCCATGTGATATCTATTCTAAGTGTTTCAGTTATTCAAAGAAAACATCATGTTTTCAAATATGCATTTTCAGAAATTCGTAGCACATGCCTGATTCTATGTGCATTTAGAAATTAGAATATGATTTAGATAAGTTGAATAGAGCAGAGCAGTAGATTGATCCTTGGTTCGATTACCCCTGTTAAAGGTGGCAGGAACGGTCGAACCTTGTACCGACAGGCGAGTCCTATTCTATAAAATTTTCCGACATTTTAAAACGGAGGCGAGTTATTTTCAAAATCTTTTTCAAAGGTCAGTTTGACTCACAAAAGTAAAAATTTTGCGATGATAACAGGTTTGGCGACCGTGATGGGACCTGTCTTCGCCTGATCAATCTAATGCTTTGCTTAGTTCAAATTGTCAAAATCGTGTTCCATGGAATGTCAGCTTTTACTTTATAATATCATGTGAACCTAGGAGCCTAGACTTGAACCCAGCGGACATGGACTGCATGTAGACTAGGTATGGTTTGGTAGGACCATATTGAGGAGGAAATTTTCATGCTCACATAGACTTAGGTCTAATACAACCCTCCTTAATCTAGGTTTGATTGAAAACAATGTTTGCTTCTTCAAATATTTCAAAATTCTACCTCTTTAGGACTTAGAGCCCTCTGTTTTCTTGCATGTGCTCATATTTCAAAAATCACCCCACCTATATTGTCCCGGTCTTCACGTTGCTGGGCTCTCTTCCAGAACCATAGTTCGGGACAGAGCCTCACAACTGGGCCACCTATTTGGGTGAAAACCCCCCTGCCACGTACCAAGGGCCATAGTCCAACGTATATCGGCAGGTGCTCAAGGATGTTGGAAAATTTAAACCTAGAACCGGAGAAATTGATTTTATGCCATGTACATCGAGCCTTGGCTTGAGTATATAGGCATAACTGGACTGGATACAGTTGATCTGAACCTTAGAGTTAGGATTAAGTTCCTACAGCTATTTCAAAATTTATGCATCTAGAGTCAGCTTTTAGGGAATGTTGTATGTGCATACTTGTTTATGCAGGATGTGATTGAATATGTTATAGTCATTTCCTTTGTATTTTCCATATTTTCCCAATTTTCCAAAAAAAATTGGATGATTTTCTCAAAAGTTCCCCAATCTATGTCCATGTACTGTCCACGTTTTAAATCCTGGACGATTTTCAAATACTTCATTTTCTGAAGTACTTCTTTATATTTCAATAAACCCTGGACGATTTTCCAAATTTCCCTCCATTTTCTTCAAAAACTCCAGGTTATTTTCCATCCTTTCTTTCTTCTGGATCTCGAATTTCTTGCTTTATTTTTATCCTGCCTACATTTTCCTCAAATTTCCTGTATTTTCCCAAGTCTTATTCCAATTTTCCATGTTTTCCAGTCTGATGGCATCCAGTCAGCTTGATTCAGTCTTTCCTGAGGGTCACATCTCCTACGAGGTGCGACAAGGTCTTCCAGAACATCGAGTCCTCTGCACCGGATCCTTCTTTCCTCGGTGGTATTATTCATGGTTCAAGAACTTCTCTCGTATGTTTCCGGACCATTTGGACGATTATGGATTGGAACTGGCATCTGCGGTGGGAAAGCAGACAATCAACGGCAATTTGATCCATGCACTAGCAGAGCGGTGGAATCCGAGCACTTCTACTTTCTGGTTCCCATGGGGAGAAGTGACGTTGCTGATGGATGAATTTTCAGAAATCATGGGATTGCCCGAGCCAGCCGGTCAGCCTGGAGATCCATTGGAGAAACAGTTTTTGATTAATGTCAAGGGTCTGGACCCTAAAGATGCTTTAGCTCGCATGACAGGGCGTAAGTCTTGGCCGGTGATCGAGGAAGATGGAAACAAATATGTGGACCAACTCGAAATCTACAGACAGTATAGAGCATTTGTGGAAGTCAACTTGTTGTCCAGGACAGCTTGAGAGAGAATTCAGCATGCGATGGTCTTATGCACTGTGGGACTCGCTCTCTTTCCAGATGGACGGAATTATATGGATATCAGAATAGTTCAGCTTCTAAGGAGATGGGGAAGTCGACAGACCAGCTGCCTCTCTATTGCCATGGCCGCACTTGCCTTTCTATACCGAGGGTTGACTTGTTTCGCACTCGGAGAATCAATTCTAGTCGAAGGATGCACCTACGCGTTGCAATCTTGGTTCCTCCGGCATGTGCCAGCCCGAGCCAGTTTCTTCAGATACAATGGTAAAAAGCTTCTACCAGTTGCGCGATATCGATTGTTGATCGACAACCTTCAAGAGGAAAAAGTCGTATGGGACTACTTTGATCGTCAGGAATCACCTCCCAGATATACTTACGCTTACGGCAAGCGGTTCAGACTACTTGACCCCTTCTTTTGCGCATACTACCATCCGGAGCGGTGTGTCAGGCAGTTCTCTCAGAGACAAAAGCGCGTAGAAATTTGTCTATTATCAGGGATCTTGCCGGAGTTCGATCTCACATCAGATCAGTGGTCCGGAGCATACCATTCTGCCAGACATGGCTGGGATTCCTTTGTCAATCTTACTATTTTTCCTGGCCCTCGAGTGTCGTCTGATTATCCGGAGTGGTGGAAAATTGTCTGTCCCCCTCCCCTCTGTCAAGTGTATTATTGATAAAATCATGTTTAAAATTCCTTTATTCTACATTTCATCTTGGTTTGACGACCTCGCCTAGGTAACAAGGCATATTTCCAGTTGTTTATTTTGCCAAGAATGGCAACGCAATTGTCGTAAACTCTAGCGACGACTCAATCCATAGTAATGGGATACTCTTTCAATTGTCTACCAAAATTCTCAACAAATATCTTCCTCCAACCCAATTTCTTTCAAAAGCCTAACCATCAGTTCTACCTTGCAGAGAGCATTAGTAACATTCAGGAGAGAATTTGTGATACTCAATGGTTCAGACAAGGTCCGAAAAGAAAACCACATCAGTTGAAGGCATCGTGTACTCAGTCGCGTCAGAAGAGGAAATGGACTCACCCCATAGTCAGGGTCAGCAAGCAGAGGATGACGTGGATCCCCAGATGTACGTCATGTTTAAGAAAATGATGACCAAGATGCTGGCAGAGCAAGCTGAAGCCAGTGCTGAACAGACTCAGATCAAACAGAAGGATAGGGATCACACAGCCAAGAATGTAAAAATCATTAAAAAGCAGAATCGCCATGAGGAAATGTCTGATGAGTCAGAATCAACAGATGATACTGACAAAGATTATGAAAACAAGCAAGAATTCAAAAGGTCGACTCAGGGGTAGGGGTCGGCCTACAAATCCAAGAATCAGTCTGTTGACGACCCTACGTAGTCACAACTGAAAGATGTGATGAAGATGGTTAAGGATCTTCAAGCTCGTGACAAGGGTAAAAGGGTCTTTACAAGCGAAGACTTTTATGACGGATTGGATGGGGATGATGATCTCAATAACCTCCCCAAGAAATTCATTAAGTTTGATGGTTTGGGTGACCCAAAGGCACACCTCTCCCTTTTCTTTGCAGAGTGTTCCAAGTTCAGGAGGAATAACCGAGCCTTATTTCTTTGTTTCCCTCGCAGTCTGGAGGGTATTGCAGCAAAATGGTATTCAGAGCATATTAATCCCATAGACCTGAAAGAGTTTGATAAAGTGGTCAATATGTTTATTGAGCGCTTTTTATTCAATGTTGAAGCACTCTCGACTCTCAGTCATCTCTGCAGTCTGAGGCAGAAGGAAAACGAGAAGGCCAGAGATTTCATTCATAGATGGAGATCCGCTTGCAATAAGATGTGTGAGCCAATAGCAGAAGGACACACACTATCTTTGATCCTGAGCAACTTCTCGCAACCCCTGAGGGGACTGATTTTTACATCTCTATCGAAGAGCTTCATAGAACTGACAGAACGAGCTGAATGGATTGAGTTGAGTATGAAAAATGGATCTTATGAAGGTTTCATGTTCACCAAAAGCAGCAGTCAGCAAGAATCTAACAAGAAAACCCATTTTACCTACTCTACCAGCAACAACAAGAACCATTATAAGGGAAATGTGAAAGATCACAGCTCTGGCCCAGGGGGACCAAACCCCAGCAAAAATAAGCAAAAAGGTGAGTCGATTCCCCAGTATGATAAGCAACCTCAGCGATCTTTTGAGCAAGGGTCGAGACCTCAAGAAAAGTTGAAGCACGACAACTGGAGTTTTAAACGTGACTTTACTCCCCTAGATCAACCGCGTGAAGAAATCCTTGAATATATGTTGGCCAAGGAGATGATTAAGCTCCCAAGAGTCGATGATCCTCCTATCATTAGGGGAAGATTTAAAGATCAATTCTGCAAGTTTCATCAGGCCATGGGGCATGATACCGAGTACTGCTTCATTCTCAGGAATATTATTCAAGACTATCGATAAAAATATCCTTGTGGAAGGCAACGAAGAAGATAAAGCAGCCATCTCATCAGCACCCTAAGGGCGACAAGGCCATCACTCTTTCATTCTTCCATTTTGCTTTCGTCATTTTGTATGGATGGCATGGTCTCATCTCTTTCATCAATAAAATTATCAATCTTCCTCATAGTTTGGCATCATCTTTTGTATTTCTCCTTCTTTACAAAATGTCTTTTTACAAGGAGTAACTTCTTTCAGAGTGTCTCCCGAATTCATCAAGAAGCAAATCGTCAATCTTTCCACTGTTATCTTCAGAGAACATTCCTCAAATATCAATTACTTATCCTTTTGTCCAAACTCTCACTCCCCAGTTATACTGGGGCATTATTTTGAAAATTGGCTTCAAAACTTTTTGTATGCAGGCAGGATCAAACAAATCTCTCATTTTGCACGCATGTGCACCCATTTACATTCATTTGCATTTGCATAAATTCATTTGCATGCATTCACCTGCATTCATCTGCATCAATTTGCATTTGCATCGAACTACCCATTTAGGATAAGGGATGAATTCTGAGACTCGTGGCATTTGTCTAGGTCAGCGTGAGGGTGAAGATTGAAAATCTCACATTACAATCATCAAGCGCTTTCTAAACACCAACCTTTTTCAAGTTCGTCCTTCGGACCGAGTTTTTATCAAAACCATTTTTACCGGTCAACCTTCGGGTGAAGCCTACTTTCTAAATCCGGTTTTTACTGGTCGAACTTCCAGAATTCAGTTTTTACTGGTCGAACTTCCAGAATCTAGTTTTCACTGGTCGAACTTCCTAAATCCGGTTTTTACTGGTCGAACTTCCTGAATCTAGTTTTCGCTAGTCGAACTTCTTAAATCCAGTTTTCACTGGTCGAACTTCCTGAATCCAGTTTTTACTGGTCGAACTTCCTAAATCCGGTTTTTACGGGTCGAACTTCCAGAATCCAGTTTTTACTGGTCGAACTTCCTAAATCCGGTTTTTACTGGTCGAAGTTCCAGAATCCAGTTTTCACTGGTCGAACTTCCTAAATCCGGTTTTTACTGGTCAAACTTCCAGAATCCAGTTTTCACTGGTCGAACTTTTTGAATCCAATTTTCACTGGTCGAACTTCCTAAATCCGGTTTTTACTGGTCGAACTTCCTAAACCCGATTTTCACTGGTCGAACTTCCTAAATCCGGTTTTTACTGGTCGAACGTCCTAAATCCAGTTTTCGCTGGTCGAACTTCTTAAATTCAGTTTTCACTGGTCGAACTTCCTGAATCGAGTTTTCACTGGTCGAACTTCCTGAATCCAGTTTTCACTGGTCGAACTTCCTAATTCCGATTTTTACTGGTCGAACTTCCAGAATCCAGTTTTCACTGGTCGAACTTCCAGAATCCGATTTTTACTGGTCGAACTTCTTGAATCCAGTTTTCGTTGGTCGAACTTCTTAAATCTAGTTTTCACTGGTCGAACTTCCTGAATCCAGTTTTCACTGGTCAAACTTCCTGAATCTGGTTTTTACTGGTCGAACCCTCTAAATTCAGTATTCACTAGTTATACTTTTCCAAAGCCCAGCGTTCGTGTAGATACTTTTTTAAAATCCAGTGCTCATGCTGGTATCCTTCCAAAATCCAACGCTCGTACTGGTAGCCTTTTAAAGTCCAGTGTTCGTACTGGTAATCTTTCAAAACCCAGTGCTCGTACTGGTAACCATTTAAAATTCAGTGCTCGTACTGGTAATCTTTTAAAATCCAGTGCTCGTAGTGGTAATCTTTCAAAACCCAGTGCTCGTACTGGTAACCATTTAAAATCCAGTGCTCGTACTGGTAATCTTTTAAAATCCAGTGCTCGTACTGGTAATCTTTCAAAACCCAGTGCTCGTACTGGTAACCATTTAAAATCCAGTGCTCGTGCTGGTAATCTTTCAACATCCAGTGCTCGTACTGGTAATCTTTGAAAATCCAGTGCTCGTACTGGTAATCTTCCAAAATCCAGCGCTCGTACTGGTAATCTTCCAAAACCCGGTATTCGTACTGGTAATTTTTCAAAACATAATGCTTGTATTGACACATTTTCAAAATCCGGTGTTTGCACTGATACACTTTAAAATTCAGTGTCCACTAATTTAGTTTTCCTTTGAGGTTCGAGTTCCGACTCGAATTTTCTTTCCTTATAATTAATCGAGTTTTCCTCATGAATTCGAGTTCTGACTCGAATTTCTTTTCCTTCTAACCGGTTTAGTTTCCCTTTGAGGTTCGAGTTCCGACTCGAATTTCCTTTCCTTATAATTAATCTAGTTTTCCTCATGAATTCGAGTTCCGACTCGAATTTCTTTTCCTTCTAACCGGTTTAGTTTCCCTTTGAGGTTCGAGTTCCGACTCGAATTTCCTTTCCTTATAATTAATCAAGTTTTCCTCAGGAATTTGAGTTCTGACTCAAATTTCTTTTCCTTCTAACCGGTTTAGTTTCCCTTTGAGGTTCGAGTTCCGAATCGAATTTCCTTTCCTTCTGATTGATCTAGTTTTCCTTCAGGAATTCGAGTTCCGACTCGAATTTCTTTTCCTTCTAACCGGTTTAGTTTTCCTTTGGGATTCGAGTTCTGACTCAAATTTCCTTTCCTTCTAATTGATCTAGTTTTCCTCCAGGATTCGAGTTCCGACTCGAATTTCTTTTCCTTCCAACCGGTCTAGTTTTCCTTCAGGATTCGAGTTCCGACTCGAATCTTCTAGTTAATCTAGTTTCCTTCGAGATTCGGGTTCCAACTCGAATTTCTTTTCCTTCCAAATTGATCTACCTTTCCTTCAGAATTCGAGTTCCGACTCAGATTTCTTTTCCTTCCATAATGGACCTGGTTTTCCTTCGAAGATTCGGGTTCCGACTCGAGTTTTCTTTTCCTTCAGAGTTGGTCTAGAAAATCCAAGTTCCGACTTGAATTTTCTTTCAAATCCAATTTGCTTAGCTTTCCTTTACAAGTTTGAACTTCTACTCAAACTACCATGCAAGTTGGTCTAGAAGATCCGAGTTCCGACCCGAATTTTCTTTCAAAATCCAATTCATCTAGTTTTCCTTGAAGAGTTGAATTCTGATTCGAATCTTCCCTCAAAAACTCAGTTTAGCACCTGGTCCATTCCAAGCTCACAAGTTGGAATCATTCCTTCTTAAGCTATGATCCTTAGGTTGAATTCCTATGGAATTGATAGTTCGTAGGTCGAACCCCTGCGGAATCAATGCCGTTCTCAATAAAACCAATGTCGTTCTTAGGCTGAATCCCTATAGAACCCATGTCATTCTCAGTAAACCAATTCACAATTTTGACCTTTTTAGCCAATCAATTTCCAAATTTTAAATTCCCATTTCCAATTTTTAAATTCCCAATTTACAGATTTCCAACTTCCAATTTCAAATACCAAATTTCAGAATCCAAACTTCAAAATTCCAATTTCCAAAATTTGACCCTTTTGAGTCATCCATTACCCAATTTCAATCATTTTCTCTTGCGAGAGACCCTTTTTATAGGGAGAGTTCGAGGGAGCTCGTTCTTTTCGCATGCTATCCAATTCGTTCACTTAGCCCCTTTTCAGGGAGAGTTTGAAGGAACTCGTGTCTTTGTGAACCGTTTGCAAAACAAAATTCCAAATTTCACACAAGGAACCCTTTTTATAGGGAGAGACTCGACAAAGACTTGCTTTCCTTGTGGCCTCATAATTTCAGACTAGGCCATTTCATCATGAAGGACCCTCTTTTAGGGAGAGTGTGATGAACTCGTTCCTTCATGACCAATTTACCAATCTCACAAATTCCGGCCCCCTTTCCATAAGGGAAGCCTAATGTTAGGAAGTTTTGACGAAAGCTTAATTTCTCTTCGAAAGTTCGTTTTGCAAACACCTCCTCTTTAGGGAAGAGAGGAGTAATTTCTAATTCCAATTTCTGAATCTTCTCTTTTGGGGAAAGGAGAAGAGGATTTATGTCACGGATGTGTTGCGTTGTGCTTCAAATGCTCGCTTTCACAAAAGGATTTCAAGAAAATTTTGCCAATTTGTCATTAAATAATTGTTGATTTCAAAAATCTTTACTGCACAAAATTATTACTTCAGAATACCTCCAGTATTACTTCCGAAAGGACAATGCTTTCGCGAAAAAGGATTCAAAGTTCAAAATCTTTCTATTGGCCAACCAAAAGGATGAAGAATAAATCCGCGATATGGCCAGCAAAGAGAATTCAATGTTGTTGCAAAGCCATGAGTGATTGATATTGATCGCAGTCAATAGCACATTTTTAAAGACCATTCTTGAAGAATAAAGCAGTCGAAATATCCTGGGTGATACAGAAAAATCCACTCAATTTTCATATCTCCTCAATCACCTAAGCTACAATTAAATATCTGCAAAAGGGATCTCTCAATTGTCGTCAAGATGAAGGCGAATTAAGCGAGTCGACCCCTGGGGCCAAAGAATATTTGGATCATCTCTAAGATGACAGAGTTTGTGATGAATCCTTCTAGATAAAGTTCAGATCACCGTCAAGATGAAGGCGAGTGTGATGAGCCTACCGACAAACCCTAAAAGATATTTAATTCCAGCTATCATCAAGAGATTTCCTACCAAAGAGCCAATAATCATCATGATAATCTCTAAGAGAAAAGAAGGATCGGAACATCTCTGAGATGAAGGAATTTGTGACGTACCCTTCCAAAAGAAAAAGAAAAAGAAAAAGAGAGAGACAAGTCAGGACATCTTCAAAATAAAGGATGATGTAATTCCCGAAAAATCAAAAAGAGCTCCAATCTGCTAAAAAGAGAGTGCAGAAAGATCATCATGAGAAAAGAATCCCAGGATATCAGACTGCCAAATCTATCAAGAATCTTCTTTAATTTTGTGAAATTCTATTATCAATATTCTTTCACCAATAGCTCTCGCAATATTAAGAATACTTTCTTTCCCCTCCATATCAAGGAAATTGATAGCCTCCTTGAAAAAAAGTCAATCGCAAGCAATTTGAATTTGAATCTTGATTCTACGGAGTTAAGCCCAGTCGGAGGTAATACTTCAGGTAGAAAAGAGGGAATACTTTCAAAACAATGTGCATCATTTTCAATTATTTTGAATCAACAACAATTTTCAACATTTTGACAATATTTTCTAGCTATCCTGGCATGAAACGAGAGCTTGAGGTTCATCTTTGGTGCATCCTGACATCAGTTGTTATCCCTTTTAAGGACTTGATAACGAGAGTTTTCAAGATTCCTTCCCTTCTATTGGTATAATCTGAGCGCATGGGCTCTCAGATTCGCACACTTCCCTGTGTCCCCACTGTCCCACCATAGATAGTCCAATTTCGGCTTGAGGTTAAGCCACCAATTCCAGCAAAAGGCAATTTCAAAAGTTAATTAGTCTCAGCAATGAGGTGCCCAAAATCAATCCCTTTTCAAACTTTAGGGACCCCAATTTACTTTCTTTTGCAAAACCCCTATCGGATTCATTATGCGGAAATCCGAAGGTTCCATCACGGTATCTTCTTTCGAGGATTCCGTTCATTTTCTGCCCAATCAGGTTAAGGGTATAAACCTGGGCCTCCTTTGATGAGGTATTCCATTTTCTGCCCAATCAGGTTAAGGGTATAAACCTGGGCCTTCTTTGATGAGGTATTCCAGTTTTTTGCCCAATCAGGTTAAGGGTATAAACCTGGGCCTCATTTGATGAGGTATTCCATTCTCTGCCCAATCAGGTTAAGGGTATAAACCTGGGCCTCCTTTGATGAGGTATTCCATTTTCTGCCCAATCAGGTTAAGGGTATAAACCTGGGCCTCCTTTGATGAGGTATTCCATTTTCCACCCGATCAGGTCAAGGGTACAAACCTGAGCCTCCTTTGATGAGGTATTCCATTTTCAACCCGGTCAGGTTAAGGGTTAAGCCTGAGCTTCGTTCCATACGAGGTATTTCCCATCCCATCCAGGTTAAGGGCAAAACCTGAATCTCATTTCTTTTTGAAGTAAAATTTTCTCCTTATTCTCCATTTCATATCTACCATCATCATTTGAATTAAATCTTTCATACCCAGTCAGATTTATCTAACTGGGGCATTTTTATGGTTCAAATTTGATATGTTTTCTTTGCCACTAAGCTCGGCCCTATACCGGCTTAGTAGCAAAGAGGGGCATCTGTAAACACCCCAAATTTTCACCCTCATCCAGTTTTTGTCCATTTCATATGTAATTGCATATCACTGCATACATTTTTGCATATCATTTCATCGCATTGCATAGCATTGCATGTCATTACATGTCATTACATCTCATTTTTGAGATCCAGCACTCCTGTTTTCAAAACATTCAATTCAGATTTGAGTTTTAAAGCTTTCTTTCAAAATCAATTTCAAAACCTGGGTTTTTAGTCAACATTCTATCATTTTCCAACCCCAGGACCTCATATTTTGAAAAATTTTCTCAGAAAACAATCTGGATTCATTTCAAACTCAATTTCAATTGATTTTAATTCTCAGATGAGACCCATTTAGGTGGTGTCGCTTCTGGATTCCTTTACTTGTCAAAAATCTCCAAAAATTTCAGAGTCCTAGTTGGATCAGGACTCTTTTTCCAGAGTCCAGTCGGATCAGAACTCTACTTTTCACTACCTTTTTACCTGTTTTCGAAGAAAATCTTTTAAAATCTTCTGTTTTGGCCAAAAATTTAGAGTCCTAGTTGGATCAGGACTCTTCTTCAAGAGTCCAGTCGGATCAGGACTCTTCTTTAGAGTTTCAATTGGATTGGGACTCTAATCTTTTACAGCTATTTTATCCATTTTCAATCAAATCTTTCAAAATGAGTCAGAAACTCAGAGTTTTAGTCAAAACAAGACTCTATTCAGAGAATCCTAGTTGGATCAGGACTGTGATCCTGATTTCAATTTTGAAAGAATCTTTCAAAAATCTTTTCATCTATCAAAACTATTACACTTTTATCAAAGAATTTCAAAATTCTGAGATTTTATCTCAGAGTCCTGATCAAATCAGGACTCTACCCCAGAGTCCTGGTCGAAGTAGGACTCTATCCAGAATTGATTTTTATACTTCATTTTCACTGGTTTTCAAAAGCTTTACCCAAATTTCATTATTTGCTTATTAGAAAACTAAAATTCTTAGAGTTCTGATCGAATCGGGACTCTTTCTCAGAGTCCTAATCAGATCAGGACTCTGAACCAAAACTTCAATTTTATCCTGTTTTTAACTGTTTTTCAAAATTCTCTCATTTGTTTTCTCAGAAAATCCAAAAATCTGAGAGTCCTAGTTCAATTAGGACTCTGTCCCCAGAGTCTCAGTTGAATCAGAACTCTGTTTTATTCCAATATTTATTATTGTTTTCACTGCTTTCACAAGTTCTTTCGTCTATTTTTCAGAAAAATACCAAAAAAAATCTAGAGTTTTAGTCCGATCAGGACTCTGTCCCAGAGTCCTAATCCAGTCAAGAGAAAGTTTAAAAATTCATTGTTACTTCCATTTTTTTTTATTTCTATTTGTTTTAAAAAATTAGGTCATTTTGTAGAGTCCAGTTAATTCAGGACTCTATTTAAGAGTTCTCGTTGAGTTAGGAATCTAACCCTGACTGTATTTTCTGACTTGTTTTACCATTTTCGATTAAATCTTTTCAAAAACTCCTTCATTTGGCTTTTAAAAAACCAAAATCACAGAGTCCTAAAAATTCAGGACTCTAACTCGGAGTTCCAGCTCGCTTGAGACTCTACTTTCAAAACTTTGAATTTCAACTATTGATTTTAACCCATTTTCAAAGCCATTTTCAGTATTTATTTCGCGTTTTTCAAAACTTCGATGTGCGGCCCACCCCATTGGCGTCGTATCTAGAGGAGTTCTGACTCAGTTGGAACTCTATGTCATTTCAAAACTTTCAATCTCAAAGTCTACTTTTGAATCTCTTTTGAAAAACCTATCATTTTCAAGTTTTAAAATCGTTTTTGAAAATTCAAGTGGGGCCCACTCGGGGTGGCGTCACATTTGAATAAGTCAAGGTTAGACTAGGGTTAGTCATTGTCCTAGTTAGGTTAGGGGTTTAGAGGAGTCAAAATCAATTTTAAAAATCCATTTTATTTAACTTTTAAACCATTGGTTTTTAAAGGTTTTAAATTCAGGTTTTAAAAACCAAATGTGGGTCCATACTAGGTGGTGTCACATTTGGACTTTTTAGGGTTTAATTAGGTATTAATTAGAGTTTAATTAGAGTTCATTTAGGGTTAGGAAACCACAAAAAATCGTTGCCCTTAGTGGATTTATTAGAAAGAGTCCTGAAAAAATGAAAAACCTCTTAATTAACCCTAATTAAGTGACTTTTTGAAAAACTATAAAAAGGGACCTAAGGAGGGTCAAAGGACAGCTTTTTTTCTCTCAAATTTTCAGAGCCTCTCTCTCCTCTCCAGCACCTCCACCTTCCTTCATTGCAGCTGCAGCCCCAAGGTGAGTTTATTTAATATTATTTTATTATTTTTTTATTAGTTTTTTATGATTTTTCAATAGATTTCACCATGGAAACTCTTGTGTTCATGGATTTAACCATGGATTTCATCCAAGAACCCCAAAATCGAAATAGAAGATGATCTAACTCAGTTTGAGGGTGATTTCAAGGATTCTAATCCATTAGAATCGATGAGAGGTACGTTTTTCATGTTCTTAACCGACAAAATGTGAGATTTACCCGTTAAATGGGTTAAATCCATGATTTCAAAGGTGAAAGCAAATTTCAGCCATGGATTCCCTGTATTTTATTTATTTATTTGTTTATCCATGTTTACTACACGTTTTCCAATATAGAAATAATTTTTATTTTACTGTTTTAGTGTTTATTTTATTGTTTTTCATTAGTTAATGCATGTTTTCTCAAGCTTCTTAGATTTCTGTGTGTTTTTAGTTTAGAACAGAAAAAAGCATGCTGTTTCGGATTGAAATATTTAATGTTAATTCCTGATTTTTTTATATGTGATACATGCATATGTAATTGAACTACTGTAAAAAAATCTGAGTTTTTGGGATTCGGGAACCCTGTCAGAAAAACCAGACATCAAATCGGGTTTTTAAAACTTTAAAATCGTTGTTAAAATCAAGAAGGTGAATTTCTGTTATGATATTTTTCTCATCCTATATCCGATTTTAGATCTGTAAATTGCTATGGATTTATGTTGATTAGATCTATCTATTGTGAAATTTTCAGAATTTTTTATCACTGTTTAGTATTTTTCCTCTATTAGAGACTCTGATTTTTAATTTAAAACTTGTTAGGGTTTACCAAAACCCTAATCAGACTTGTGTTGTTCATAAATCCCAAACCACAGATCCGACTCATGATCTGTAAAAAGTGCGTATTGATATTTTCTGTCAACTGTTTACTGCTAAAATATCAAAAATTGTTGATTAAGTTTGCTATTTATTTCTGTATTTTCAATCTGAAGTAGTTGTTTTAACCCTTGTTAAATTTGTTATATTTTAGTTCAGATTGCCGGAAAAGTTTCTCCCTAACCGGAGATGCTTTTTCCGATCTATAAATTGGGAAATCTCTGTTTTTATTCCTAGTTTGTCTCTGTAAAAATTCAAAAGTTTTCATGGAGAATTGACCCCTAATTCGGGTCTAACTCTGAAACTGGTTGGTGAATTAGGTCAAAAATAGCATATTTTTAGGGTTTGATGCTATTTTTGGATTAAATTAATTCCAAAAAATTATTTTTATATCTCCAATTCGATATTAGGGTTATAATAAGTGCAGGTACCAAATTTGATGAATTTTGGAATCTGATTGATGGCTGAATTAAGAAAATTGCAAAACAGGATACCCGAAGAATCCTGAAATATTGTCAAAATCATAGTTTTTGTGATATTCTTGGATTTTCGTGCATAAGCGTGTATTTTTAGGGTTTAATCATATTCATAACCATATTAGGATGCTTTAGATTTAATTTTATGCTCATTTGATTTCATTTAGTGCATAAAACCTAAGTTTTTACCAAAATCTATTTCAGAAAACCCTGATTTCAAGGCCATAGTCTTGCTATCGGGGGCAATTTGGTCATTTGACCTCAATTTTGAAATTCTAAAGCCTAATTTTCATATTTTTAATCATGTCACATCATATTTAGTTTGATTTTATCATTATTTGTATTTCAAAACTTGCATTTTACCAAATATCTTTATGAAAACCCTGATTTCAAGGCCATAGTCTTGCTATCAGGGGTATTTTGGTCATTTTGACCCTAATTTCGAAATTTCAAATTCCATTTTCATATTTATTCAATTTTATTTCATATTTTATCATTTTGATTTAAGATAATCATGGCAAAAAGGCTTATATCTAGCAAAATTCAGTAATTTCTAGATATTACTGGATAAACCTAGAAAAGCCAACATATTTTCATTAACCAGTTTTTCTAGTTTTGCAGGAACATTGAAGACTTTAATTTCATGTATTTAAATTTCAATAGTGATGTAAATTAAATTAACTTTGGAATAAGAATTGAAATTTCTGCAAATATTAAATGTCTGATGAATGCATTATTCATGCACATTTTAATAATTCACTATGGTCTACATGAATGGCACATACACTAGCTTTTATGAAGTTTATAAACTTGGTGGAATTCGTATTTATGGCCATAGTCAGAATACGAATGATACCCAGATTTATGATCTTCACATTAGCCACATTCAGCCTACACTCTTAGGCTAACTTCAAAATACACTGCATTTCTCCAAAATACAAAAAATATTTCTCAAATCCATATTCATTCATTTCATGCATTTGCCAATTCTAATTCAAATCTCAATTCAAAGAAGTTCATTTTCTCAAAATCCTCTAAGTCTTATTCAAAAATCGATTTTCTCAAAATATTGATTTGCCAATGATATTTTAAGTATTTCCCAAGTTCCAAATTCGATTTTCTAAGTTATATTTTCAATTTCAAAGTTTGAATTCAAAGAAATCAAGTTCTTCAAAGTTATTTCACATTTCTCAGAATCAATTTTCATAAAATCTCAAGATTTCTTCAAAAACCGATTTTTACTTTTCTCAGAAGTACTTTTCAAATCCCAATTCACGATTTTCCATGTGATATCTATTCTAAGTGTTTCAGTTATTCAAAGCAAACATCATATTTTCAAATATGCATTTTCAGAAATTCATAGCACATGCCTTATTCTATGTGCATTTAGAAATTAGAATATGATTTAGATAAGTTGAATAGAGCAGAGCAGTAGATTGATCCTTGGTTCGATTACCCCTGTTAAAGGTGGCAGGAACGATCGAACCTCGTATCGACAGGCGAGTCTCATTCTACGAAATTTTCCTGCATTTTAAAACGGAGGCGAGTTATTTTCAAAATCTTTTTCAAAGGTCAGTTTGACTCGCAAAAGTAAAAATTTTGCGATGATAACATGGCTGCTCTTCGTCCTCATCCTCGATCAATAGATTCTTGTCGATACAATCCTGGATGATATTCTTGGGGACAAAACAATGTTTTGTGTCATGTCCTACTGTTCGGTGGAATTTGCAGATTTTTTCCATCCATTTACCTATAACGTCTAGAGGATCAACCACCTTAGGGAGTTTGACCATCCCCTTTGACAACATATACTCGAGGATATCCTCGCGGGATTGCTCTAGAGTTGTGAATTCTTTGTCATAACTCCAGCCATCATGCTTTGGTTTCATTTGATGTTTTTCTTCAGGCTGTGGCACTAGCTGAACAGGCTGTGGCTTGACGAATTTTGCCTTATGGGATGCAGAGTTCGTTCTTTCAGCCTTGGAGCTTTCTGAGCCCTTATTGTGATTCTTTTTATTTTTCTTGCTGTTAGCACCATTGCTACCGCTTGAGATGTCTGTGGAATAGGTAAAATGTGCCTTCTTTTTCTGCTTGGGTTTACCTCGGACGAACGGGTAACCTTCATAAAGGCCATTGTCTAGTCCTGTTTCAAGCCATTTTGCTCGCTCAATCAACTTGATGAATGATTTTGCAAGAGACTGTTATCATCGCAAAATTGTTCCCCTCCCTTGCGAGAGAGAAACGAATTTCGCGAGTCAAACTCGACCAAAGTTTTGAAAATGATTTTTGAAAATTTACTCGCCTCCGTTTTGAAAATTTGCGGGAAAATAACGTAGAATGGGATCCGCCTGTCGGTACGAGATTCAACCGTTCCTGGCGCCTTTACCAGGGGTAATTAAACCAAGGACCAATTATGTGCTTTAACTCGACTCAAATATCTAAATTATGCTCTATTTTTCCTAGAATGCACAAAGAATGAGGCTTGTGCTATGGAATTTTTAAAAAATGCAAGTTTGAGAAAATATGATGTTTGCTTTGGAAAATTGAAATACATTTGGAAAATGATTGGAAAAGTGCTTGAAATTGGAGTTTTTGGGAAAATCATTGAATTTCATGGGAAATCAGAAATTTGCATTGAAAAGTGATTTCTTAGAAAAACTTGAAAATCTGAGAAAATTGGTTTTGAGATTGGAAACTTGGAATTGCTTTTATGAGAAAATGGATTTGAGAATCTTGAGAAAATCTAAGAAATTTATTGGAAAATGACTTTTGAAATGGAAAATGAATTCTCAAGAAAACTGGAAAATATGAGAAAATGAATTTCTGAAAACTTGGGATTTTGAAATTTGAGAATTCGAAAACATAGGAAAATCTTGATTTGAACTTGGGAAATGCTTTGAAATGTCATTTGAAAACTTAGGATTTTGAGAAAATCAGATCCTGAGAAAGACTTGGAAATTCTTGAGAAAATTGAATTTTCTGAAATTGAAATTGGAAAATGAGTTTGAAAATAATGCAATTTGAATGATATGAATGAATGAGTATGAATTTGAAAAGGGAATTTCATTGAGAAATTGGGAAATCCTTTTGAAACTTTGAAAAATGCAGTGCATTTTTGAAGTTAGCCTAAGAGTGTAGGCTGAATGTGGCTGATATAAAGATCATAAATCTTGGTTTTCTTCGTATTCTGACTATGGCCATAAATACGAATCCCACCGAGTTTATAAACTCCATAAGAGCTTGTGCACGTGCCATTCGTGTAAACCATAGTGAATTTGAAATAATGTGCATGAATCATACATCACATATTGAAATTTGCATAAATTAAACTATATGCAATGCAACCCTATTCTAAGCAGAAAAGTAACTCTTATTCCAAATTATTACATTTGAGGTTACATTGAATTGAAATAAAAAAATAAAAACTAAGTCTTCTTCTTGAATGTTCCTGCAAAACTAGAAAACAAAGTTAGCACAAAAATGTAGGTTTTTCTGAATTTATCCAAAAATATGGAAAATTATCGGATATTATTCAGATATAAACCCAGAATCATACCCCCTTTGATGTAAACATGAAAAATAATGAATAAATTTTGAAAATAAACTTGAAAATTCGAAATTGGGGTCAAAATGACCAAAATACCCCTGATGACCTTGAAATCAGGGTTTTATGAAAGATTTTTTTTGTAAATTTTGGAATTTTAAAAATCAAATGAAATAAATCAAACATAATATGATAAAATATGATGATATGCATGAAATTTTGGAGAATTAGAAATTGAAATTTCGAAATTTAGGTCAAAATGACCAAAATACCCATGATAACAAGACTATGGCCTTGAAACCAGGGTTTTCTGAAATAAATTTTGCAAAATTGAAAAATATGAAATGCAAATGAGATTAAAATTAACCCTAATATGATTCTACATGCTTATGTACATGATAAAAACCCTAAAATGGCGAAAATATCATAAAATATCAAATTTAACTTGATTTTCGCCTGATTTTCGCTTCTGAATTTAAAGATAAAATAACACATGGAACAAATGAACTTGGAATTAAACCAAATTTGGCATGAACAACTAAAATAACCCTAGAAACATAATGGAGCTCGAAAATCTATTTTTTTTGTATTTTTAATTATAGAAATTCAAATAAAAACCCTAAATTTTGTGATTTTTGCCTAAAATGTTGATTCTAAAGGAGATTTAGGATATCAAAATTCCATAAAAATTTCCGAAATTTTATGGGGTGACAGAGGACAGTAAGGAAAGGATTTTTTCCTTTTACTATTTCTGGTTTTGACCTATGGTCGGAGCTGTGCCACTCCGGCAAGTCGGATCAGAATCCGGCGACTCTAGGATTTAGGGGAAACAGACAGGTTTCGGAATAAAATGTGGGAAAAATAGCAAAATGATAGGAAAAAAGTTGAAATTGTGGGAAAATGTCCCTGACAAACAGAGAAAGATTTGATCTTTTGACACCCTTGGGATTCGGGTTACGGTTTGGAAAAGGCCACACTGTTATCAGAGACCTAAATCTCTGGAATTTCTGGACATTGGAATCTGTTAGACAGAAAGAGAAAATCTGGGAAAAATAATTAAACAGATCCAAAAATTCCCACATTTTGGGAAATGATAGTTAGGAACAACTTTCATGTTAAAAGGTTTTGCAGACAGGCTACGGATTGGGAGGACTTGATGCATTAGGGTCTGTCTATACCCTGACAAAAGAAAATCGAGATTTTCCCAAGGGTCTGGGAAATCCGATTTTTTACAGAGAGTAAAACAAACTGGAAAAACTTCAAAATTTCCAGATAATCAGTATATTCAATGATGAATCCACTATGATTTTTTGAGGGAAAATTGAATCATCCATAGAGGCGATCTTGGGTCGACAACCCTGCTAAATCGGAATCTGGAATTTCCAGAGGGTTTAAAACCTGATCTGGACTTTGGATTTATTAGATAGAGTTATTAAACTCAAATCGATCCGAATTTTTGCAGAGAAATGAATGATTAACCCATACATCTATCATAAAATTTTTGAAATTTATAGATGAACAATTAAACATGAAACGAAGGCTGGACTGACGCTTAAAATCAAAACCTATAAACTAATAAGCAAATATTAAAGAAACTAATCAAAATACCTATAAAGCATTAAAATAATCTAAATATGAGGCCTATAATACAAAATTTACATGAATTCAATGATAAAACAAAAATAATCAGGGGGGTATAATCTAAACTCAATTTTGGCTATGGTGATAGGAGATCCGATTCATCCATCGGAGGGATCCCATACTCCATGTAGCCTTAAGCAAGAAAGTAAGGAAAATAAAAAAGTAAAAAGATGAAGCTCTTACCTTGGGTTTGCTGGGATTGGATGAAGGAAAGCGGATGTGGTGGAGATGATCCAAGGTTGAGGAAGTTGGGGCGTCAAAGGCACCAAGGTGAGGATGTCTGGAAGTCAAGGAGGTGCCGGCTGGAAGGTGTGATGAAGGTAGTGGCTGCACTTGAAGTTGGTTGTGGCTGGTAGCAAGGGTGTGAAGGAGGCTTGCTGGAGATGGCTATGCTGCTGTGGAAGTGTCCCTGTGGTGCTGCCAAGGATGAAGGTGTGGCTGTGGCTGCAAAGAGCTCCCCTTTGGTGGCTGCTGCCTTTGAGAAGTTTGAAGATGGCTGCAATGAAGGGCTGCTGTTGGAGGCCCAACTGCTGTTGTGGAAGGTGGCCCAACTGCGGTTGTGGAAGGTGGCTGTGATGGAGGCCCAACTGCTGCTGTGGAAGGTGGCTGTAATGGAGGTGAAGACGTTGATGGTGCTTCAAAGTGGAGGCCGGCTGTTGGCTGGAGAAAGGAGCTCTGGAGGTGGCTTCAATGGCTGGGAGTTGCAGCCAAGGATAGCTTGGGGTCTTGCTGCAGCCAATGGAGAAGGCTGCAGATGCTGTGATCGATGGTTGTAATGGTGTTGTGCGTGGAGGCTTCCAGTTGGTGCTGCTGAGGGCTGTAAGGGTGTTGTTTCAATGGCTGGAAGCTGCAGCCAAGGGGTGAGAAAGAGAGAGTTCAAGGGAGAGAGAGAGAGAGAGAGAGAGAGACGTGAATTGAGCTTGGGAGGCCAGCCGTTCTTTTTTTTCCTTTTGTTTTTGATTGGTAACTTAGGAAAGATGATATCTTTCCCTAAGTTACCATTGATTAATGAAGAAGGCTGTGTAATGCCCAAGGCTACAGCCGTATGGCTTTGGAGGAAGAAAAGAGTAAGGAAGGGAAGAAGGAAAAGGAAAAGGAAAGAAGAGGGGAGAAAGAAAAGGAAAGAAAAGGAGAAAAAGGAGAGGGAAAGAGGAAGAGAAGGGGCTGGATAGGGTATACGTGAGTGGCTGGGAGAGGAAAGAAAGGAGGAAAGAAAGAAAGAAAGAAAAAGAAAGAAGAAAGAAAGAAAAGAAAGAAAAGAAAGAAAAAAGGAAAGTAAAAAAATAAAAATAAAAATAAAAATAAAAAAGAAAATGGAGGAAGAAAGAAAGGAAATGGGCTGGATTGAGGGCTAGGGTGGTCGACCCCCTTGTGGGTCCCACCTTAGGAAAATAAAATAATAAAAAAAAATAAAACAAACAAAAAAAATAAAGAAAAAGGTAATTTTTTTTCTTTTTTTATAAATTAAAACAGAAAATGTAAATGGATGGGCCATCTCAGAGTGGGTCCAAATTCCACTTTTGAAATTCATTTTGACGATTAAAGGGGTAAAATAGTCTTTTCAGAAACTTTCCAGATGAAACGAGCTATTTTTGGCTGTTTTTGAAACGAGCTCGAATTTTGAAGTTCAATACCTCGTTGCGAAGCAAATCCAATGTAGAATTTAAAAATTTAATTTTGGAAGAAATCCAAATTGTTTTTGTTGAGAAAATGCTTCCAAATCTATTTTCAGACAAAACGAGCTATTTTTGGCAGTTTTTGAAACGAGCTCGGATTTTGAAGTTCAATATCTCGTTGCGAAGCAAATCCAATGTAGAATTTAAAAATGTAATTTTGAAAGAAATCCAGATTGTTTTTCTCGAGAAAATATTTCCAAACAAAATGAGCTATTTTTGGCAGTTTTTGAAACGAGCTCGGATTTTGAAGTTCAATAGCTCATTGCGAAGCAAATCCAGTGTAAAACTTAAAAATTTGATTTTGAAAGAAATCCAGATTATTTTTCTTGAGGAAATATTTCCAAATTTAGACTCCCGGGGTGAAAATGTCAATTTTGGAAACCCGAGGTTTGAAATTGATTTCTGAAAACTTTTAAAACTCAATCTGGATTGGAATTTATAAAGCTGGAGTTCTGGACTTCGAAAATGAAATGAAATGTGATGAAATGTTATGAAATGCTAAGAAATGATATGAAATGATGAGAAATGACATGAAATGCTATGCGAAATGCTAACCCTGAATGAAGAATTTTGGATGTTAGACCCCGATTGACACTTGTATCAGTTCAAAAAGTGTTAAAATTGACAAAATTTGCAAAAATGGTTGAAGAAATGATTTTCGAGCTCTGCCAAGCTAGAGTAACACTGAAAATTAGGGTTCGACCTGGATTCAACTGAAATGAACTGGATTGAGCTGGGTTTTAGAGTTTCAGAACTCAAATGAACTCAACGGACACTGACTCAACTGACCTTTCCAACTGAATTTTCAAGAAAAACTGTCATTTTTAGAGAAATGGTATGGAATGGTCATTGGAATGAAGTGAATTACGAACCTGAACTGGGTTTGAGCTAAAACAAAGGTCAGTAATACTGAGATGAACTAAAATCAAAGCTTGAACACTAGCTCAATTGACTGAACTCAACTCAATTTCAGCTGAAAGAGCTAAAATGGACTAAAATGGGCTCCTAGACACTTGGAAATGGTTTTGAACTGAAACTGGAGCACTTGAACTCCTGGTGAGCTCAAGTTAGACTCTGGGGAACATGACTGACTGGGAATGACTGACTTGGAGACAATTGTCTTGGATTCGAGTGAGAAATGAGCTCATTTTTGAAGAAATGATCCCATTTTGGCAGGAATGGTCAGAAATGAAAATGGTCTGTTCATTGTGAGCTCAGATGAGCTTGAGATGACTGATATTTTAACTGTCCTGAACTGACCAATGAGCTTGGTTGACTCCGACTGACTGGGGTCTGGGATGACCTAGGGGTAAAATGGTAATTTTCCTAATGAAAATGGGTAAAATGGTGATTTTCTGAAACTGACTCGGGGTTTGACTCCTACATTGACCTAACAGGGTTGGCACTGCCTGAGGAGGATTGTTTGAGAATGGATGTGGAAAATTTGGGGTGTTTACAGATGCCCCTCTTTGCTACTAAGCCGGCTTGAAGACGAGCTTAGTGGCAAAGAAAAACACACCAAATTTGGCCATAAAAATGCCCCAGTTTGATGGATCTGACTGGGTATGAAGAGATTAGCCTTGATGAAAATGGTAGATATGAAATGAAGAATGAAGAAGAGAAATTTACTTCAAAGAAGTGAGATTCAGGTTTTTTCCCTTAACCTGGATGGGACATGAAATACCTCGTGTAGAAACGAAGCTCAGGTTTAACCCTTAACCTGACCGGGAAATGAAATACCTCATCAAAATGAGGCTCAGGTTTGTACCCTTATCCTGATTGGGCGGAAAATGAAATACCTCATCCGAGGAGGCTCAGGTTTGTACCCTTATCCTGATTGGGCAGAAAATGATATACCTCATCAAAGGAGGCTCAGGTTTATACCCTTATCCTGATTGGGCGGGGAAATGAAATACCTCATCAAAAGAGGCTCAGGTTTATACCCTTATCCTGATTGGGCGGAAAATGAAATACCTCATCAAAGGAGGCTCAGGTTTGTACCCTTATCCTGATTGGGCGGAAAATGAAATACCTCATCAAAGGAGGCTCAGGTTTGTACCCTTATCCTGATTGGGCAGAAAATAAAATACCTCATCAAAGGAGGCTCAGGTTTATACCCTTATCCTGATTGGGCAGAAAATGAAATACCTCATCAAAGGAGGCTCAGGTTTGTACCCTTATCCTGATTGGGAAGGAAAATGAAATACCTCATCAAAGAAGGCTCAGGTTTGTACCCTTATCCTGATTGGGCGAAAAATGAAATACCTCAACAAAGGAGGCTCAGGTTTATACCCTTATCCTGATTGGGCAGAAAATGAAATACCTCATCAAAGGAGGCTCAGGTTTGTACCCTTATCCTGATTGGGAAGAAAATGAAATACCTCATCAAAGGAGGCTCAGGTTTGTACCCTTAACCTGATTGGGAAATGAAAATGGTAAGTTGGATGGTGAATAAGACAATTTTCTTGAAGAGGAATAAGGTGACTCTTTCAACAACACGAAAGATGAATTCTTTCGACAACGCGAAAGATAACAAGGCGATCCAAAGGAACAAGGCGATTCTTTCAACAACGCGAAAGATGACAAGGCGATCCAGAGGAGCAAGGCGATTCTTTCAACAACGCGAAAGATGATAAGGCGATCCAAAGGAGTAAGGCAATTCTTTTGACAACGCAAAAGATGAATTCTTTCGACAACGCGAAAGATGGAAAAAGGCGATCCAAAGGAGCAAGGCGATTCTTTCAACAACGCGAAAGATGACAAGGCGATCCAAAGGAGTAAGGCGATTCTTTTGACAACGCAAAAGATGAATTCTTTCGACAACGCGAAAGATGGAAAAAGGCGATCCAAAGGAGCAAGGCGATTCTTTCAACAACGCGAAAGATGACAAGGCGATCCAAAGGAGTAAGGCGATTCTTTTGACAACGCAAAAGATGAATTCTTTCGACAACGCGAAAGATGGAAAAAGGCGATCCAAAGGAGCAAGGCCATTCTTTCAACAACGCGAAAGATGATAAGGCGATCCAAAGGAGTAAGGCGATTCTTTTGACAACGCAAAAGATGAATTCTTTCGACAACGCGAAAGATGGAAAAAGGCAATCCAAAGGAGCAAGGCGATTCTTTCAACAACGCGAAAGATGACAAGGCGATCCAAAGGAGTAAGGCGATTCTTTCAACAACGCGAAAGATGATAAAGGTTACTCTCTCAAGGAGGTAAAAGGTGATATCAGGATGTGTCAAGATGGACATCGAGCTCTTCACTTCATGTCAAGATAGTAAGAAAATATTGCCAAAATGTTAAAAATTGTTTGTTGATTCAAAATGCTTGAAATTGATGTATATTGGTATGAAAATCTTTCCTCTTTTCTACCTGAAATATTACCTCCGACTGGGCTTAACTCCATAGAATCAAGATTCGAATTCAAATTGCTTGCAATTGGCTTTCTTTCAAGGAAGCTATCAATTTCCTTGATATGAGCAGAAAAGAGAGTATTCTTGACATTGTGAAAGCAATTGGTGAATGAATATTGATAATAGAATTTCACAAAATTAAAGAAGATTCTTTGGCAAATTTGGCAGTCTGATATCCTGGGTTTCTTTCCTCATGATGATCTTTCTGCCCACTTTTTTTTCTTTTTTGGCAGAATTAGAGCTCTCTTAGGTTTTTGGGGATTTTATTACATCATCCTTCATTTTGGAGATGTCCTGACTTTTCTCTCTTTTTTTTTTTTGGAAGGGTACGTCACAAACTCCTTCATCTTGGAGATGTTCCGATCCTTCTTTTTCTCTCAGGGATTATATCGACGGTTATTGACTCATTGGTTGGAAATCTCTTGATGATAGCGGAAATTAAATATCCTTTAGGGTTTGTCGGGAGGCTCATCACAGTCGCCTTCATCTTGACGGTGCTCTGAACTTTCCCTGGAAGGATCCGTCACAAACTCCGTCATCTTGGAGATGATTCAAATCTTCTTTGGCCCCGGGGCTCTACTCGCATAATTCGTCTTCATCTTGACGACAGTTGAGAGATCCCTTTTGCAGATATTTAATTGCAGCTTTAGGTGATTGAGGAGATATAGGGATTGAATGGATTTTTCTGTATCACCCAGGATATTTTGACTGCTTTATTTTCCAAGAATGATCTTTAAAAATGTGTCATTGACTGCGATCAATACCGATCACTTATGGCTTTGCAACAACATTGAATTTCCTTCTGCTGGCCATATCGAGGATTTATTCTTCATCCTTTTGGTTGGCCAATAGAAAGAATTTGAATTTTGAATCCTTTTTCACGAAAGCTTTGACCTTTCGGAAATAATACTGAAGGTATTCTGAGGTATTGTTTTTGTGTAATAAAAAATTTGAAATCAACAAATATGTAATGACAAATTGGCAAGATTTTCTTGAAATCCTTTGTGGAAGCGAGTATTTGAAGCACAACGCAACGCATCCATGACAGAAATTTTCTTCTCCTTTCCCCAAAGGAGAAGATTCAGAAATGGGAAATAGAAATTACTCCTCTCTTCCCTGAAGAGGAGGTGTTTGCAAAACGAACTTTCGAAGAGAAATTAAGCTTTCGTCAAAACTTCCTAAGATTAGGCTTCTCTTATGAAAAGGGGGTCGGTAATGGTGAGGTCAGTGAATCGGTCATGAAGGAACGAGTCCATCACACTCTCCCTGAAAAGAGGGTCCTTCACGATGAAATGGCCTAGTACGAAATTATGGTCACAAGGAAAGCGAACTTCCGTCGAAGCTCTCCCTGAACTAAGGGTTCCTTGTATGAAATTGGAATTTTGTTTTGCAAACGGTTCACAAAGACACGAGTCCCTTCAAACTCTCCCTGAAAAGGGGCTAAGTAAACGAATTGGATAGCATGCGAAAAGAACGAGCTCCCTCGAACTCTCCCTATAAAAAGGGTCTCTTGCAAGAGAAATTTATTGGAATTAGTATTGGATGACCAAAAGAGTCAAATTTTGGAAATTGGAATTTTGAAACTTGATATTTGAAATTGGAAATTGATAATTAGAAATTGGAAATTAGAAATTGGAAATTGGAAATTGATTGGCTAAAAAGGTCAAAATTGTGAATTGGTTTACTGAGAATGACATGGGTTCTATAGGGATTCCTCCTAAGAACGACATTGGTTCTATTGAGAACGGCATTGGTTTCGCAGGGGTTCGACCTGGGTTCAATAGGGATTCAGCCTAAGAACGACATTGGTTCAATTGAGAACGACATTGGTTTACTAGGAACGACATGGGTTCGATAGGGATTCAGCCTAAGAACGACATTGGTTCAATTGAGAACGACATTGGTTCACTAGGAACAACATGGGTTCGATAGGTATTCAGCCTACGAACAACATTGGTTCAATTGAGAACGACATTGGTTCACTAGGAACGACATGGGTTCGATAGGTATTCAGCCTACGAACGACATTGGTTCAATTAAGAATGACATTGGTTCACTAGGAACGACATGGGTTCGATAGGTATTCAGCCTACGAACAACATTGGTTCAATTGAGAATGACATTGGTTCACTAGGAACGACATGGGTTCGATAGGTATTCAGCCTACGAACGACATTGGTTCAATTAAGAACGACATTGGTTCACAAGGAACGACATGGGTTCGATAGGTATTCAGCCTACGAACGACATTGGTTCAATTAAGAACGACATTGGTTCACTACGAACGACATGGGTTCGATAGGTATTCAGCCTACGAACGACATTGGTTCAATTGAGAACGACATTGGTTCACTAGGAACGACATGGGTTCGATAGGTATTCAGCCTACGAACAACATTGGTTCAATTGAGAACGACATTGGTTCACTAGGAACGACATGGGTTCGATAGGTATTCAGCCTACGAACAACATTCGTTCAATTGAGAACGACATTGGTTCACTAGGAACGACATGGGTTCGATAGGTATTCAGCCTACGAACGACATTGGTTCAATTAAGAACGACATTGGTTCACTAGGAACGACATGGGTTCGATAGGTATTCAGCCTACGAACGACATTGGTTCAATTAAGAACGACATTGGTTCACTAGGAACGACATGGGTTCGATAGGTATTCAGCCTACAAACAACATTAGTTCAATTGAGAATGACATTGGTTCACTAGGAACGACATGGGTTCGATAGGTATTCAGCCTACGAACGACATTGGTTCAATTAAGAACGACATTGGTTCACTAGGAACGACATGGGTTCGATAGGTATTCAGCCTACGAACGACATTGGTTCATTTGGAACACTATCAGTTCAATGAAGAACGACTATCAGTTCACTTGGAACACTATCCGTTCAATGAAGAACGACTATCAGTTTGCTTGGAATATTATCAGTTCAATGAAGAACGACTATCAGTTCGATGAAGAACGACTATCAGTTCGCTTGGAATATTATCAGTTTAATGAAGAACGACTATCAGTTCACTCGGAACACTATCAGTTCAATGAAGAACGAGGACTATTATATAGACTTGGATTGCTTCTATGAACGGTTTCAGGATTATCCCCTTATCCTGAACGGGGATAGAAATTGGATGACTTGGCGGTCGAAATTGAGAATTTTGGTAATTTGAAAATTGGAAATTGGATGACCCGGAGGTCGAAATTAAAGAATTATAGAAAATGATTCAGGTTTATCCCTTAACCTGAAGGGGAAGTTCAGGTTTATCCCTTAACCTGAAAGGGAAACTCAGGTTTATCCCTTAACCTGAAGGGGAAGTGAATTTGATGCAAATGAATGTAAATGGATGCAAATGAATGCATGTAAATGTAAATGAATGCAAATGTATGCAAAATGATGTAAATGAATGCACATGTATGCAAAATGAGAGATTTGTTTGATCCTGCCTGCATACAGAATGTTTTGAAGACAAATTTTCAAAATAATGCCCCAGTGTAACTCAGAAAGAAGAATTTGACCAATATTGAAGAAAATATATTGAGGAATTACAAATGATGGAATAGAGGATTTAAGTATAGAAAATTTTCAAATGTTGACCATTGATGGGGTCTGATAATTCCACACCATCGGCATTGATGAGCAGATATGAATTGTGAGGTAATGCTTCCTCGACAATATAGGGCCCTTCCCAATTCGATGACCATTTGCCACCCGGGCGGTGCTTGAGATAGGTCGTTGATCTGATCACTAGATCATTGACTCAGAATTTCCTTTGAATGACAAATTTTGCATATTGCCTGGCTATCCTCTGACGATATGATTGAGCATGCTCTACTGCTCTGAGTCTTCTTTCATTGAGCAAATCAAGTTGTACCAGCCGCTGTTGTTGATATTGATCAAGCGATAACTCCAGCAGTGATGCGAACTTCAAGGCAAGTTTCTGAACATGTAGAGGCAGTACTACTTCAGTTCCGTAGACAAGTTCTGACGGAGTAGCATTAGTTGGAGTACAAATGGTGGTTCTGTATGCCCATAATGCATCATGGATCTTCTCATGCCAATTATGGCCTGTTTCTAAGGTTCGCTCCAGGATTCGAATCAGAATCTTATTGGTGGCCTCTGCCTGACCATTCCTTTGAGGATAATAAGAAGCGGAGAAACGATGCTGAATTCTGAACTTTAAGTCAAATGTCCTCATTCTCTTATTCTTGAAATGACTCTCATTGTCTGACACGATATCGTGCGGTATGCCGAAACAACAATATTCTTGTGGATGAATAAGACCATGTGTCGACCTTCTATTATACGCAAAGTGATAGCTTCGACCCATTTAGTGAAATATTCTGTTGCGGCAAGAAAATATTTGTAGCTGTTTGAAGCAAGAGGAGTAATGAGGCTTACAACATCAAAAGCCCACATAGAAAATGGCCATGGAGAGATGGTGATTCGCAAATATGTTGTTGGCGCATGAATAGAAGGTGCATGTATCTGGCATAGAGCACACTTCTTCACAAAATGGTAGCAATCTTGCTGCATAGTCTTCCAATAATATCATGCCCGGATGATTTGCTTGATAAGAGTTTGGTAGTCGACGCGATCACCGCAAATGCCTTCGTGTACCTCCCGCATGACTTCTTTGGCTTCATCTTCATCTAGGCATCTGGCATATTTAGAACTGAATCCACGATGATAGAGGACATCAGCGAGAATAAAATATTGGGCAGGCGCGTGCCGAATCACTTGTTGCTCTTGTCGAGTGGTATTCTGAGAGAAGGAGACATATGTCTTCTCCTTGATGGGAGCCTTTCTGAAACTGTCTTTAGCTTGCTCAGACATCATCCTAATCATCATTTTCTTGAACATCTGATATGTAGCAGGATCAATGTCATCTCTATCATTCAGACTCTGTCTTCTGGCAGATCTTGGAGAATCCATTTCTTCTTGTCTGCTTCTAAAATCACTGATGCCCTGATACAGTGGTGTCTTCTTGCTTGATTTGATCTGAACCACTTGGGAATACTGATGCTCTCTACAGAATGGATGATTAAATTTCGATGATGAAGATTCAAGATATAAATGAATATAGAAAAAATATTTGATGAGAATTTGGTAGACAATTGGAAGAACATCCCATTACTAGGGATTGGGTCGCCGCTGGAGTCACGACAATTATGTTGTCATTCTTTGCAAGAAGAACGAACAACTGCAAATATGCCTTGTCACCTAGGCGAGGTCGTCAAACCAAGAATGAAGAATTTGAAAGATTTTTATTCATTGAAGGGAAAACATGCTTGTATTAATAATAAACTTGAGAAAGAGGGAGCATATAGACAGTCTGCCACCACTCTTAATGATCAGCAGAGACACGAGGACCCGAGAAAAGAGTGAGAATGATGAAATAATCCCAGTCATATCTGGCAGAATGGTATGTTCCAGACCACTGCGCTGATACAAGGTTGAACTCTAGCATAACCCCTGATAGTAGCCGAGCTTCTACGCGCTTTTGTCTCTGAGAAAATTGCCTGACACATCACTCTGGATAGTAGTAGGTACAGAAAAATGGGCCAAGTAGCTTGAACTGCTTGCCATACACATATGTATATTTGGGAAGAAGGCGAGCCCTTCAGTGCACAGAACCATCGCATGATGATTTCTTTCTCGAGTTGTTCTAGATAATCAGCTGACTTCTGCAAATACCTCGTACTGTTGATAGATCTCGATCAGGCTCACGTACTCATTCTCATTTTCTTCAATCAGTGGCCAAGACTTGCGCCCTGTCATGCGAGCTACGACATCTTTGGGGTTCAGACCCTTGACATTGATCAGAAACTGGTGCTCTAACGGATCTCCAGGCTGACCGGCTGGTTCAGGCAGTCCCATAATCTCTGAAAATTCATCCATCAGTAGTGTCATCTCGCCCCACGGGAACCAGATCGTGCAAGTGCGCGGATTCCACCGCTCTGCCAGTGCATGAATCAGATTGCTGTTGACTGTCAACTTTCCCACTGCAGATGCCAGTTCTAACCCGCAATCGCTCAAGTGGTCCGGAAACATACGAGAGAAGTTTTTGAACCAGACATAGTACCACCGGGGGAAGAAGGGTCCGGTGCTAAGAGATCGATGCTCAGGAAGACTTTGTCGCACCTCGTAGGAGATGTGACCCTCAGGAAAAATAGAATCGAGCTGACTAGATGCCATTGGACTTAGGGACAAGAAGACTGGAATTAGACTTTGAAAAAATACAAGAATTTTGAAAATTGCAGGCAGAATAAAATGAAAGCTGGAAATTCGAAGTCCAGAGGAACGAAAGAATGGAAAATCTCCTGGAGTTTTGAAGAAAAGGTGGATAATTTAGAAAAATATTCCAGGGTTTTTGAGAAAAAGGAGATATTTCACAAAAGATGGAAAATGAGGTATTTTGGAAAATTGTTCGGTATTTTGGAAAAATTGAAAAAAAATATGAGAAAATAAGGCAAAAGTGACTATCATACATTCAATTACAAACAATTATGCACATACAGCATTTCCTAAGAAGCTGACTCTAAATGCATCGATTTTGAAAGAGCTTTAGGACCCTAATCCTGACTCTAGGCTCAGATCAACTGTGTCCAATCATGCTATGCCGATATACTCGAGCCGAGGCTCGATGTACGTGGCATAAAACTCATCTCCGGGTCTAGGCTTGTGTTTTCCCAACATCCTTGAGCGCCTGCCGATATACGTTGGACTATGGCCCTTGGTACGTGGCAGGGGGGCGTTAGCCCAAATAAGTGGCCCAGTTGTGAGGCTCTGTCCCGAACTATGGTTCTGGAAGAGAGCCCAGCAACGTGAAGACCGGGTAGACATAGGTGGGGTGGTTTTTGAAATATGATCACATGCAGGCAAACAGAGGGCTCTAAGTCCTAAAGAGATAGAATTTTGAATTTTTTTGAAGAAGCAAACATTGTTTTCATACAAGTCCTAGATTGAGGAGTGTTGTATTTCAGACCTAAGTCTATGTGAGCGTGCATAATTCTCCTCAATATGGTCCTACCAAACCATGCCTAGTCTACATGCAATCCACGTCAGCTGGGTTCAAGTCTAAGCTCCTAGGTTCACATGATATCAAAAAATAAAGCTGACATTTTTGTAGAGCATGATTTTGATAATTGAACTAAGTCAAAGCACAAAATTGACCAGACAAAGACAGGTCCCATCACGGTCGCCAAACCTGTTATCATCGCAAAATTGTTCCCCTCCCTTGCGAGAGAGAAACGAATTTCGCGAGTCAAACTCGACCAAAGTTTTGAAAATGATTTTTGAAAATTTACTCGCCTCCGTTTTGAAAATTTGCGGGAAAATTCCGTAGAATGGGATCCGCCTGTTGGTACGAGGTTCAACCGTTCCTGGCGCCTTTACCAGGGGTAATTAAACCAAGGACCAATTATGTGCTTTAACTCGACTCAAATATCTAAATTATGCTCTATTTTTCTTAGAATGCACAAAGAATGAGGCTTGTGCTATGAAATTTTTAAAAAATGCAAGTTTGAGAAAATATGATGTTTGCTTTGGAAAATTGAAATACATTTGGAAAATGATTGGAAAAAGTGCTTGAAATTGGAGTTTTTGGGAAAATCATTGAATTTCATGGGAAATCAGAAATTTGCATTGAAAAGTGATTTCTCAGAAAAACTTGAAAATCTGAGAAAATTGGTTTTGAGATTGGAAACTTGGAATTGCTTTTATGAGAAAATGGATTTGAGAATCTTGAGAAAATCTAAGAAATTTATTGGAAAATGACTTTTGAAATGGAAAATGAATTCTCAAGAAAACTGGAAAATATGAGAAAATGAATTTCTGAAAACTTGGGATTTTGAAATTTGAGAATTCGAAAACATAGGAAAATCTTGATTTGAACTTGGGAAATGCTTTGAAATGTCATTTGAAAACTTAGGATTTTGAGAAAATCAGATCCTGAGAAAGACTTGGAAATTCTTGAGAAAATTGAATTTTCTGAAATTGAAATTGGAAAATGAGTTTGAAAATAATGCAATTTGAATGATATGAATGAATGAGTATGAATTTGAAAAGGGAATTTCATTGAGAAATTGGGAAATCCTTTTGAAACTTTGAAAAATGCAGTGCATTTTTTAAGTTAGCCTAAGAGTGTAGGCTGAATGTGGCTGATATAAAGATCATAAATCTTGGTTTTCTTCGTATTCTGACTATGGCCATAAATACGAATCCCACCGAGTTTATAAACTCCATAAGAGCTTGTGCACGTGCCATTCGTGTAAACCATAGTGAATTTGAAATAATGTGCATGAATCATACATCACATATTGAAATTTGCATAAATTAAACTATATGCAATGCAACCCTATTCTAAGCAGAAAAGTAACTCTTATTCCAAATTATTACATTTGAGGTTACATTGAATTGAAATAAAAAAATAAAAGCTAAGTCTTCTTCTTGAATGTTCCTGCAAAACTAGAAAACAAAGTTAGCACAAAAATGTAGGTTTTTCTGAATTTATCCAAAAATATGGAAAATTATCGGATATTATTCAGATATAAACCCAGAATCATACCCCCTTTGATGTAAACATGAAAAATAATGAATAAATTTTGAAAATAAACTTGAAAATTCGAAATTGGGGTCAAAATGACCAAAATACCCCTGATGACCTTGAAATCAGGGTTTTATGAAAGATTTTTTTTGTAAATTTTGGAATTTTGAAAATCAAATGAAATAAATCAAACATAATATGATAAAATATGATGATATGCATGAAATTTTGGAGAATTAGAAATTGAAATTTCGAAATTTAGGTCAAAATGACCAAAATACCCCTGATAACAAGACTATGGCCTTGAAACCAGGGTTTTCTGAAATAAATTTTGCAAAATTGAAAAATATGAAATGAAAATGAGATTAAAATTAACCCTAATATGATTCTACATGCTTATGTACATGATAAAAACCCTAAAATGGCGAAAATATCATAAAATATCAAATTTAACCTGATTTTCGCCTGATTTTCGCTTCTGAATTTAAAGATAAACTAACACATGGAGCAAATGAACTTGGAATTAAATCAAATTTGGCATGAACAACTAAAATAACCCTATAAACATAATGGAGCTCGAAAATCTATTTTTTTGTATTTTTAAATATAGAAATTCAAATAAAAACCCTAAATTTTGTGATTTTTGCCTAAAATGTTGATTCTAAAGGAGATTTAGGATATCAAACTTCCATAAAAATTTCCCAAATTTTATGGGGTGACAGAGGACAGTAAGGAAAGGATTTTTTACTTTTACTGTTTCTGGTTTTGACCTATGGTCGGAGCTGTGCAACTCCGGCAAGTCGGATCGGAATCCGGCGACTCTAGGATTTAGGGGAAACAGATAGGTTTTGGAATAAAATGTGGGAGAAATAGCAAAATGATATGAAAAAAGTTGAAATTGTGGGAAAATGTCCCTGACAAACAGAGAAAGATTTGATCTTTTGACACCCTTGGAATTCGGGTTACGGTTTGGAAAAGGCCACACTGTTATCAGAGACCTAAATCTCTGGAATTTCTGGACATTGGAATCTGTTAGACAGAAAGAGAAAATCCGAGAAAAATAATTAAACAGATCCAAAAATTCCCACATTTTGGGAAATGATAGGAAATTATGTTAGGAACAACTTTCATGTTAAAAGGTTTTGCAGACAGGCTACGGATTGGGAGGACTTGATGCATTAGGGTCTGTCTATACCCTGACAAAAGAAAATCGAGATTTTCCCAGAGGTCTGGGAAATCCGATTTTTTACAGAGAGTAAAACAAACTGGAAAAACTTCAAAATTTCCAGATAATCAGTATATTCAATGATGAATCCACTATGATTTTTTGAGGGAAAATTGAATCATCCATGGAGGCGATCTTGGGTCGACAACCCTGCTAAATCGGAATCTGGAATTTCCAGAGGGTTTAAAACCTGATCTGGACTTTGGATTTATTAGATAGAGTTATTAAACTCAAATCGATCCGAATTTTTGCAGAGAAATGAATGATTAACCCATACATCTATCATAAAATTTTTGAAATTTATAGATGAACAATTAAACATGAAACGAAGGCTGGACTGACGCTTAAAATCAAAACCTATAAACTAATAAGCAAATATTAAAGAAACTAATCAAAATACCTATAAAGCATTAAAATAATCTAAATATGAGGCCTATAATACGAAATTTACATGAATTCAATGATAAAACAAAAATAATCAGGGGGGTATAATCTAAACTCAATTTTGGCTATGGTGATAGGAGATCCGATTCATCCATCGGAGGGATCCCATACTCCATGTAGCCTTAAGCAAGAAAGTAAGGAAAATAAAAAAGTAAAAAGATGAAGCTCTTACCTTGGGTTTGCTGGGATTGGATGAAGGAAAGCGGATGTGGTGGAGATGATCCAAGGTTGAGGAAGTTGGGGCGTCAAAGGCACCAAGGTGAGGATGTCTGGAAGTCAAGAAGGAGGTGCCGGCTGGAACGTGTGATGAAGGTAGTGGCTGCACTTGAAGTTGGTTGTGGCTGGTAGCAAGGGTGTGAAGGAGGCTTGCTGGAGATGGCTATGCTGCTGTGGAAGTGTCCCTGTGGTGTTGCCAAGGATGAAGGTGTGGCTGTGGCTGCAAAGAGCTCCCCTTTGGTGGCTGCTGCCTTTGAGAAGTTTGAAGATGGCTGCAATGAAGGGCTGCTGTTGGAGGCCCAACTGTTGTTGTGGAAGGTGGCCCAACTGCGGTTGTGGAAGGTGGCTGTGATGGAGGCCCAACTGCTGCTGTGGAAGGTTGCTGTAATGGAGGTGAAGACGTTGATGGTGCTTCAAAGTGGAGGCCGGCTGTTGGCTGGAGAAAGGAGCTCTGGAGGTGGCTTCAATGGCTGGGAGTTGCAGCCAAGGATAGCTTGGGGTCTTGCTGCAGCCAATGGAGAAGGCTGCAGATGCTGTGATCGATGGTTGTAATGGTGCTGTGCGTGGAGGCTTCCAGTTGGTGCTGCTGAGGGCTGTAAGAGTGTTGTTTCAATGGCTGGAAGCTGCAGCCAAGGGGTGAGAAAGAGAGAGTTCAAGGGAGAGAGAGAGAGAGAGAGACGTGAATTGAGCTTGGGAGGCCAGCCGTTCTTTTTTTTCCTTTTGTTTTTGATTGGTAACTTAGGAAAGATGATATCTTTCCCTAAGTTACCATTGATTAATGAAGAAGGCTGTGTAATGCCCAAGGCTACAGCCGTATGGCTTTGGAGGAAGAAAAGAGTAAGGAAGGGAAGAAGGAAAAGGAAAAGGAAAGAAGAGGGGAGAAAGAAAAGGAAAGAAAGGGAGGAAAAGGAGAGGGAAAGAGGAAGAGAAGGGGCTGGATAGGGTATACGTGAGTGGCTGGGAGAGGAAAGAAAGGAGGAAAGAAAGAAAGAAAGAAAAAGAAAGAAGAAAGAAAGAAAAGAAAGAAAAGAAAGAAAAAAGGAAAGTAAAAAAATAAAAATAAAAATAAAAATAAAAAAGAAAATGGAGGAAGAAAGAAAGGAAATGGGCTGGATTGAGGGCTAGGGTGGTCGACCCCCTTGTGGGTCCCACCTTAGGAAAATAAAATAATAAAAAAAAATAAAACAAACAAAAAAAATAAAGAAAAAGGTAAATTTTTTTTTCTTTTTTTATAAATTAAAACAGAAAATGCAAATGAATGGGCCATCTCAGAGTGGGTCCAAATTCCACTTTTGAAATTCATTTTGACAATTAAAGGGGTAAAATAGTCTTTTCAGAAACTTTCCAGATGAAACGAGCTATTTTTGGCTGTTTTTGAAATGAGCTCGAATTTTGAAGTTCAATACCTCGTTGCGAAGCAAATCCAATGTAGAATTTAAAAATTTAATTTTGGAAGAAATCCAAATTGTTTTTGTTGAGAAAATGCTTCCAAATCTATTTTCAGACAAAACGAGCTATTTTTGGCAGTTTTTGAAACGAGCTCGGATTTTGAAGTTCAATACCTCATTGCGAAGCAAATCCAATGTAGAATTTAAAAATGTAATTTTGAAAGAAATCCAGATTGTTTTTCTCGAGAAAATATTTCCAAACGAAATGAGCTATTTTTGGCAGTTTTTGAAACAAGCTCGGATTTTGAAGTTCAATAGCTCATTGCGAAGCAAATCCAGTGTAAAACTTGAAAATTTGATTTTGAAAGAAATCCAGATTATTTTTCTTGAGGAAATATTTCCAAATTTAGACTCCCGGGGTGAAAATGTCAATTTTGGAAACCCGAGGTTTGAAATTGATTTCTGAAAACTTTTAAAACTCAATCTGGATTGGAATTTATAAAGCTGGAGTTCTGGACTTCGAAAATGAAATGAAATGTGATGAAATGTTATGAAATGCTGAGAAATGATATGAAATGATGAGAAATGACATGAAATGCTATGCGAAATGCTAACCCTGAATGAAGAATTTTGGATGTTAGACCCCGATTGACACTTGTATCAGTTCAAAAAGTGTTAAAATTGACAAAATTTGCAAAAATGGTTGAAGAAATGATTTTCGAGCTCTGCCAAGCTAGAGTAACACTGAAAATTAGGGTTCGACCTGGATTCAACTGAAATGAACTGGATTGAGCTGGGTTTTAGAGTTTCAGAACTCAAATGAACTCAACGGACACTGACTCAACTGACCTTTCCAACTGAATTTTCAAGAAAAACTGTCATTTTTAGAGAAATGGTATGGAATGGTCATTGGAATGAAGTGAATTACGAACCTGAACTGGGTTTGAGCTAAAACAAAGGTCAGTAATACTGAGATGAACTAAAATCAAAGCTTGAACACTAGCTCAATTGACTGAACTCAACTCAATTTCAGCTGAAAGAGCTAAAATGGACTAAAATGGGCTCCTAGACACTTGGAAATGGTTTTGAACTGAAACTGGAGCACTTGAACTCCTGGTGAGCTCAAGTTAGACTCTGGGGAACATGACTGACTGGGAATGACTGACTTGGAGACAATTGTCTTGGATTCGAGTGAGAAATGAGCTCATTTTTGAAGAAATGATCCCATTTTGGCAGGAATGGTCAGAAATGAAAATGGTCTGTTCATTGTGAGCTCAGATGAGCTTGAGATGACTGATATTTTAACTGTCCTGAACTGACCAATGAGCTTGGTTGACTCCGACTGACTGGGGTCTGGGATGACCTAGGGGTAAAATGGTAATTTTCCTAATGAAAATGGGTAAAATGGTGATTTTCTGAAACTGACTCGGGGTTTGACTCCTACATTGACCTAACAGGGTTGGCACTGCCTGAGGAGGATTGTTTGAGAATGGATGTGGAAAATTTGGGGTGTTTACAGAGACGCGGAGACGAGATTCCTCAGAGGTTGGGAAAAGTTATTAAGGATGATTTGCAAGGCATGCTCCTCTGGAATGGGAGCCTTCATCTTGTTACAGGTGCTTCTCCACCTGTGGATGAACTCTCATGCTCTCTCGTTTTTATTCTGCTTCAGATTATACAAATGGTTGAGAGTGGGCGAGTCCTCAACATTGAACATGAAGTGCTCGATGAACAAGTTCACTACTTTATTGAACTCTCGTAGTTTGATAGGGTTGATATGGTCTGCATACCACCTGGTTGTTGTTCCTTCCAAGCTGCATGAGAAGCAAATGAACAAAGCCCTATTGTCTTTTCTAAAACGGCCGCATTTCGCATAAAACGTGGCTAGATGAGCTTTTGGATTGCTCGTTCCATCAAATTTGAGGAATTTGCGAGAAAGATTCTCCAGATCATCATCCTTGTCAAGGCCATCGTAGAAATCTTCGCCAGTATAGATATGCTTGCCTTTGCTCCTGGCCTAAATATCTTTGATTGCTTGAGTCATTTCCCTCAATTGCTCGCGCATCGGGTCCTCAGTTGGAGTCCCATACTTAGGCTTGTTCACTGATTCAGGCTCCTCAATTGCTATCTTCACAAACTGCCGCGAAGGATTCTGACTGAAGACAAACTTCTCTTCCTCTTCTGACTCTTCTTCCACTGATTCTGTATCTTTAGAAGTGTTGTCTGGCTAAACTTTCTTTCTGACGATCCTGATCTGCTTTTTCACGGCCTTCTTCTTCAGTTTGCTTTTAGGAACTGCCTTTTTCAGACTGGCCTCGGCTTACTCCGACATCATCCTGGCCATCATCTTTTGAAACAGACCATACATAGCAGGATCAATATCATCTCCCTTGTTCTGACTCCGCCCTCTGACTGATTTAGGAGAGTTCATTCCTTCCACCTCACTGTCGTTGTGCTGAGGAACTGTTTCCTTTTCAGTCCTTGTCTAAACCATTCTGACAATGCCAATGCTTTCTGCAGAATAAAGGAATGGTTAGAGCGAGGAAAAAACTTTTTTAAAACAAAATTTTGAGAAAAGAATGGAGGATGTGGTAGTGTGATCATCGCAAAAAATTTCCTCTCTTGGTGTTTCTCTCTCTTCCTTCTCTTTTTCCTTTTGAATCTCTATTTTCTCTTTTTTGAAGGGAGAAAATAAAAGACAGAAAAGAAGAGAGAAGAGAAAAGAAAAAGGAAAGAGAGAGAGAAAAACTCTTTTGCGGGGTCTCACTTGACCTCAATTTAAAAATATTTAGGAAAATAACTCACCTCTGTTTTGAAATATTTTGCGGAAAAATGGAGAGACGGGATTTGCTCGTCGGTACGAGGTTCTACCGTTCATGGCGCTTTTACCAGGGGTAATCAAACCAAGGATCAAATCTATGCCTTTTTGCTTTGCCTAAATATTTTTTAAGAATTTATCCTAAGTCTAAAAGAACAAAGAATCATGCTTGTGCAATGCAAGGATGTATGCTCTTTTTTTGAAAATTTTCAAGTTTTCTGAGATGAGTTTGATAATGGAGTGAAGAAATTATTTCTGAATGGTTGAATCTAACTTCGAACTTGAGATGGATTAGGAAGGATATTTTGAAGTTCTAAGTCTTTGAAATGATCAGAGTTGGAAAAATAAATCTTTAAATTTGAAAAGAATGATTGGAAGATGAGTGAAAAGGAAATGAAAGGAAATTTCAAAGTCAGAAATGGACTTCGAATTTAGAATTTTGAACCTGGATAAATGTTTGAAATAGAATTGAATTCTGGCTTTGAAGTTTGAAATTAGAATGAGATTTGAGGAATTCAAATAGAATTTGAGAAACAGAATTGGTTTTTGGAATTTTTGGGAATCAAGATAAACTTGGATTTTGAAATCTGGAATAAAATGGAATTGGATTTTGAAAAGTTGGAATTGAGAATAGAAGTTGATTTGAAATCTGGAATTCAAGATGGAATTTGAATCCAAAGTCTGGATCCTAAATAGAGTTAAAATCCAAGATGAAATTGAATTCTGGATTTAGAATCCTAAACGAGAATTGAATCTGAAATCTGAGATTCAATAATGAAGTTGAATTCTGGATTTTAAATGGAATTGGATCCAAGATCTGGAATCCAAGATGGAATTTGGATCTGAAATTTGAGATCCAAGGTGGAATTAGATCTGAAATTTGGAATGGATTTTGGATCTGAAATCTGAGATCCAAGATGGAATTGAATTCTGGATCCTAAAGGGAATTTGGATCTGAAGTTTGAGATCCAAGATGGAATTGGATTTTGGATCCTAGAATGGATTTTGGATCTGAAATATGAGATCCAAGATTGAATTGGATTCTGGATCCTAAAATGGATTTTGGATCTGAAGTCTAAGATCCAATATTGAATTGAATTCTGGATCCTAAAATAGATTTTGGATCTGAAGTCTAAGATTCAAGATTGAATTGGATTCTGGATCCTAAAATAGATTTTGGATCTAAAGTCTAAGATCCAAGATGAAGTTGGATCCTGGATCCTAAAATGGATTTTGGATCTGAAATCTGAGATCCAAAATGAAGTTGGATTCTGGATCCTAAAATGGATTTTGGATTTGAAATCCGAGATCCAAGATGAAGTTGAATTCTGGATCTAGAATCCTAAATGGGAATTGGATCCGAAATCTGGAATCCAAGATGTAATTTGGATCTAATTTTGGTTTTTTGGATTCTGAAAGTCTAAAAGGGACTTTTGAAGATGGATCTGAGTTTTGAAAACTTAGATTGAATTTAAAATTTAGGAAGAGTCAAGTTTTGAGATTCAGAATCAATCTCAAACTTTGATTTTGAATTTGAAGATAAGAAAATAAACTTGATTTTGAATCAGAAATCAGAAGATGACTTCAAAGTTAAATTGAACTTTGAAGTTTGGATTTTGGTTTAGAAATTGGAATTTTGAATACAAAATGATTTTGTATTTTTCAAAGTCAAATTGGACTTTGAAATTGAATTTTTGAATTTTAAAATGAGATAGAATTGAGTTTGAATCTATAAATGAAATTTGATCTGAGAAATGAAGAAAAAGAATCACTTGGAATTTTGAAAAGGAAGTTTTGAAAATATGATGCAATTCTATCCTAAATGATGAATGAATTTAAATAACTTTGAAATTGGATTTGAAAAGCATATTTCATTCTTTAAATGAATTAAAAATGAGATTGAAGATATAATACATCCCTGACTATGGTCATTGAATGTATTATATAATAACCACATTTAAATTCAAGTGAAGAATAAAAATACATTTTGGTGCTTTTATAAAGTTTAAAATGAAATTAACTCTCAATATACCCTGACTATGGCCATTGGTATATATATTGAATTAATTTTAAATTAAACTCTGATAAAAGAGGAAAATATTTAAAGAAAATATGATGAATTTTGAAAAGGATCCAGTGTGGATCCAGTGTTATTTTATAAAAGATAAAAATACTAAATTTTGTTTACATCCTGACTATGGCCATTGATGTAAATCATCAACTTAGGATTAATTACCTCTTACGAAATGGTGTACATGCCATTCATATTTCACCATTGTGAGATTTTTGAAAATAAAGGCAAAAAACATGAAAACAAGTAATTTATGATATTACTATGCTCATTCATTCTACCTAAGAGCTGGAAATGTAAATTCTCATTTAAAGCCTAACTTATTACAAGGTTTAAATTTGAAAATACAAATCTCAAGTGATGATATTCTCCTCATATTCCCTGCAAAACAACTGGATTAACATGAAAATAGAAGAAAAATGGCATATATCATCTAGATATCTAAGAAAATGTTCATATACCAAGATATGAATGATGGAAAGATGGAAGAAATAATATATATGCTTATACATACGTATAAATACATGCATATGTTATATATAGGTATATATATACATATATATACAGATATATATGGCATGAGAGAGGTGATGAGCTAATGGGCTGTAGGTAGTGGAGCTGGATGACATGTGTAAAATGGAATGAGCTTGCAACAATATAACGACTGATAGTTGGTAAATAAAATACAGAAAAATAACAAGATATCTAAGGCTATGCTAATGATTCATTTTACTATAATGTGGATGATGATATATTACTGAAGCATGTGCTTTTGTGGGTTTGGAAATGACATAGTGGTGAGAGGGCTACTGTTAGCAGGTTGCAGGGTGTTAATGTATAGTATGATGAAGGATGTTGTGCATAAAGCATGTGCAAGTGTATAGGTGCAACCAAATGTGGAAGTGTTGTAAAGTGCTGGTGAATAGGATGTAATGGGATGTCGGGAATGTGATGCAGAGGGGCAGCTGCAGGAGGCAGGTATAACAGATAGATATTACATGTAATTTGAGGGGAGCCTTACTGCAGGGAAGAACAAATGGTGATCATGCTAATGCATATAAAATACAGCAATATAGCAGAATTAATAATGCTGAAATGGTTAGCCTATACAATGAGAGAGAAAATTCATGGATCACGAAACACTTATCAGTCATTTCTGAAGCACTATACAATATAGTTGGCCTTCCGTGCCTAATGAAGATGAACATGAATACTTGCGTCATAGGGCTTGTACCTGTCATGTCACATTAAGCCTCCTTTTTTGAAGATGCACACACATACACATGTAATCGGATTCATGATGCAAACATTATCAAACCTCATAGATGCTTAACACAGATTTTGTGATTACCATTCTGGATTGCAGAAAGTGACCATGAGGTATTGAATGAGAATATGAAAAACATGCTGGATCGACACATACAGATGAGTCTGCGAAAATGCTAAAACAGAAAAGGGGTATGTTAGACTCAAAAGGGAAATATCAATCTAAATAACATCCAATTCATCAAATGTATTGAAATTTTCTTTTAATCGATGTACATCTGATAACAAAGACATGTCTGGCACCAAAATTGTGCACTCTTTTCTTTCCAGTAAATGCAAGTTCACCCAAATCCACGCAAGAAATGATATTGTTGTTGACAAACAGCTGATGATAGAGATCCTATCTCGATCTCTGTTTGGCAATGAGACGATCCAAACCAGGTTATTCATCTCCATTTGACCTTGGTAACAAGAGGTTTTATACAGATAGCAACAGACTCAATGAACTCTCGGTTTACAAGGGCGACACTTCTTCGGGTTTGATTCACTCAAAGGGGTGATCTATAGCCATTCGGATGACACATGGGTTCGGTAAATATTACACCAGAGGAATTATTGAAACCCAAGTCCTAGAGACAGAGTGGTATCTTCATCACGGATAGTTTTCTTAAATATCCTTCCCTCTTAGGGGTTCGTGGTTGGGCTAATGAACACCTCCGAGCATTGAATCTATAGATGATGGGAAGTGGGAAATTAGGGAAATTCATAAGATGCAGAAGGGCAAAACATCTGCTATGGTCAGTGCATAGGCTAATGAAAGCATTCCAAATGATAATATGATGGGTATTTGAACAACGAAGCTAATAAACAGAAGTGTTTTACTCAGCCAATTAATACCAAGCCTACACTGCAATTCTGAACAGAGCACTTAATATTTTAAGGTAACCTATGAACAAAAGTTTCCATAAAGTATACAAGATGAGATTGCACGTTGCTGGCATCCAAAAGGAAACTATAATCAGATATGAAATCTTACCTGGTGGAGTGAAAGGAGATCTCATACGCAAATACCCAAGCAGTCCTTGTTACAGTTAATACCGCAGTACAACAGGATGAAATTCGCCCACCTTTTGGACCTCAAATGAGGTATATTAAAGAAACATGAGGATTTTCATAACAACATTGTTGTTTTTCTTCAGACGCAAGAAAACGAGAGCATCAATAACTGTTGATAAAGCTTTAGAGTGACTTTATAGGTCCATAAATGATTTAGGCACTTCTCCTTCAAAAATCATTGATTATGAATTTGATGATTAATAGAATTTCTGTAGCTCCCAAAAGATTCTAACTAAGAGCGGTTCCTATTGGATCACATAATCCCCCTTTTTTTCTCTTTTTTTTTCTTTTTTAACAACAATTGTCCTCCCTGAGCCGATTCGAGACATGGATAATTTATGAAAACCACATATAGATCTCTGAGAGGAGTGCAGGAGATAGTATAATGGGCATGAAAGCACATAATGGTATTCACAAAATTCGCAGAAGACAACTTGAATGACCATGGGTTATACAGAATCGACAGGACCGTCATGCTAGCATCGATATGAAGCGAAATGCAGAATAGTGAAGGAAATAATCAAAATATATGCAGGTTAGCCAAATAGAATTGAAAATTATCAGTGACATATAAAAACAAAAGGAGAATCGCCACGCAGTTATGAGGTCAAGATAAAAAAAAATGCAAGCCAAAGGGTATGGGCCAACCAGACGAATGAGAGAAAAAAAAAATGTCGGGACAGAGTTGTTCCCTTTAATATTGCACAATGGTGCTTTAATGGAAATAATAAAAAAATAATAAACAAATAAAGGGAAGGAAATGGGTGCTCACCGAGAAGCTGCAAAGGTCTAGGAGGAGGAGGTCGACCTTCAATGGAGATGATGGGTAGTGTTTGAAGACGATTCCTCCAGAAGAAAAATCGATGGAGAGAAGCTTGTTGTTTGATGTAGAAAATGGATATCTCACGATGATGAATCCCTCAGAGAAAATGTCGATGCCTCCAAGAAGATGGGGTGTCGATAATGGATTCGCAGGAAAAACTTGATGATCCTTTTAAGAGGCTTGAATCCCCCTTCTTAAAGAGAGGATGGAAGTTTTCTGAAGGGGAATTCGTTAAGGATTGAAGGCTGAGAGAAGAAAAAGTTGTTGAAGATCGACGGATAGGAAATGAGAGGGAGAACGCGCGGGAGCAAGCCGTTGGAAATTTTCCTTTTTTCCAAAAAGGAGGTCCCCTTTTAAGATTTTTTTTGTAAAATGATTTAAAATGAGGTTTTCAGGAAAATTAACTTAAAAAGCTTCAAAACCATTTGTTTTTCTCGTAGTTTTTCCAATTTTTTTGGTTTTTGTGTTATTTTTCATTTTTTTTTTGCCTTTTTAGAATAAAATCCTAAATCTTTACGAGAAAACAAAGATTAAAAACTATTTTTTTTTGTGTTTTTGCAAAATATTTACAAAAGAGAGTTTTTCTGAGAATTCAAAGCTATTTCTCTGAAAAAATCTTTAAAAAGCGAATTTGGACCCAGAATTTGAGGTGATATTCGAGGTTTGGACCTCGAATCGAGAAAATATAAAATAGTGGATCCGAATGGGTGCCGAATGAGCTGTTTGAGTTGTTCAGACAATGTTTTTGGTATTTTATAATTTCTATTTGTAAATTGAGTAACGAGGCTCAAATTTGAACCTAAAACACCGGGTTCGGCTCTGAAATTGAATTTGAATATATCAATGTGGAATTCAATCCAGAAAATCTGAAGAATGACTGAAATTTAGCTTTGGTTTTCTCAGAAGATGGAGTCAAGGGCAAAAAGGTCATTTTTATAAACCTTTGAAAAATTTGGGGTGTTCACAGATGCCCCTCTTTGCTACTAAGCTGGTTGAAAGCCGAGCTTAGTGGCAAAGATAACACTCCAAATTTTGAAAATGCCCCAGTCAGCAGATCTGAACTGGGTGTGGAAGAATTAATTTGAAAAATATGACTCTTTAGGCTTAAAACCTTATCCTGAATGGTTTTTGGGAGGACGAAATCCTCGAAAATGATATGACTGAATAATAAAAAATGAGGAAATCGTGATGGAGCTTTGGGTAAAGATCCCAAAATGGTGAAAGATAAGAATTTTGATAAGTCTCGTGGGTGAGACAAGATCAGCCTTTTAGAATGACTCAGGTTTAGCCCTTAACCTGGATGGGACGAAGATATATCAAAAAAATTTGGATGGAGAAAAGAACATAAGCAGACCTCGATGGAACATTTTGAGAGAAATGCCCCGTGAGATGAATTTCAAGCATGATCCTTTCCTGGATGAATATATAAAGAGCATGGATTTCTTTGTGGGGAAAACCATGATGGGACTAGAAGGATTACCTTGTTGAAACGAGATTCAGGTTTAACCCAAACCTAAAAGGAAGATACCTCGTGGAACGAGGTTCAGGCTTAAACCTTATCCTGAAAGGGACGACCATACAGAATCCTCGAACGAAGAAGCCGTGATGGGACAACGAATGCATCGTCGAAGCGAGATTCAGGTTTAACCCTTGACCTGAGTGGGGGGAATCGTGCGGAATCCTCGGATGAAGAAACCGTGGTGGGACTAGAAAGGATATCTAGTTGAATCGAGACTCAGGTTTAACCCTAACCTTAATGGAAAGATACCTCGCAGAGCGAGGTTCAGGCTTAACCCTTAACCTGAAAGAGGCAACCATATGGAATCCTCAGATGACGAGTCCATGATGGGACCTTCGGAATTTGGACCAACAAATTCGAATGGGGTTTGCGAGAAGAGAAAAACAATGGATTCCCTAAAGCTTGGAAAGGGGATGACTTGGGGTGCCTCATTACTGAGACTAAATCAGCTTTCTAAAAACAGACGACCTCTCGCAGAAGGTTTGGGTGATACCCTGAAGAGTGAGGCAACAGGATTAATCCTTAGCCTGAATGGATACAGAATCCTCGAAGAGCGGGGAAACTGTGATGGGACATCTAGTCTTTACACAAAAGTCCAAGAGAAGTTTGCCAAAGGATGAAAATGGGGGTCCCTAAAGCTTGAAAATGGGTTGTTCTTGGGTACCTCATTGCTGAGATTGAAAATAGCTTTTGACAATAACAAACCTTTTGCAAAAGTTCAGGTTTAACCTTTATCCTGAGCGGGAACTGTCTATGGTGGGACAGTGGGGAACACAGGAAAGTGTGCAAATCTGAGAGTGCTTAGATCAGACGGAAGGAAAGGACTTTTCAGTCTTAAGGAGGGATGACGTCCGGATATGTCAAAACGAACATCAAGTTCTTGCTTCATTTTAGGATAACGAGAAAATATTGCCAATAAGATGCCAAAAAACTGTAGTTGATTCAGAGTGATTGAATTGTGCATATATGTGAAAATATCACCTTTTTCTACCTAGAGTATTAGCTCCAATTGGGCTAACTCGGTAGAATCAAGAATCAAATTCAAATTTGTTTCTATTGAGTTTCTTTAAGGAAGATATCAATTTCCTTGATATGACAAGAGAGGAAACATTCTTAGCTTCATAAAAGCAATTGCGTGAAAAGACATTGATAAAAGAATTTCACATAGATAAAGATGATTCCTGGCAATTTTGGGTAGTTTGATATCGTGGGGCTTTTTCCATGATGATCTTTTTACACTCTTTTGAGTCATGAAGCTTTCTTGGGCTTTTACATCATCCTTCATTTTGGAGATGTCCTGACTTTTCTCTCTTTTTCGGGGAAGGGTACGTCACAAACTCCTTCATCTTAGAGATGTTCTGATCCTTCTTTTTCTTTCTCAGGAATTAGGTTTGATGATATTGGTTCATTGGTCAAAATCTCTAGATGATAGCAGAAATCAAATATCTTTTAGGGTTTGTCAGGAGGCTCATCGCAGTTGCCTTCATCTTGACGATGCTCAAAACGTTCCCTGAAAGGATCCTTCACAAATTCCTTCATCTCGGAGATGATTCAAATCTTATTTGGCCCCGGGGGTCTAACTCACATATTTGTCTTCATCTTGACGACAATTGAGAGATCCCTTTTGCGAATATTTGATTGCAGCTTGGATGACTGAGGAGATATAGATTGGGTAGGTCCTTTTTTTACTGCCCAGGATATTTCCACTGTCTTATCCAATGCTTGTGTTGGAACCAATTACTACATCGAGAATTCAAGTTCTCAAACTCAATTCTCATTCATTCTTTTATTTTAAAAAACTGGGTTCCGACTCGGATTTTCCCTTTTATATATTCTTATTTCTGAAGTTTCAAGTTTCGACTTGGGCTTCCTTTTGGTCCCAATGTTCACATTGGACCAATTGCTACATCGAGAATTCGAGTTTTCAGACTCGATTCTCATTCATTCTTTTATTTTTGAAAAAACTGGGTTCCGACTCGGATTTTCCCTTTTGTATATTCTTATTTTTGAAGTTTCGAGTTTCAACTCAGACTTCCCTTTCTGATCCAATGCTCGCGTTGGACCAATTGTTGCATCGAGAATGCGAGTTCTCAAACTCGATTCTCACTCATTCTTTTATTTTGAAAAATCGGGTTCCGACTCGGATTTTCGCTTTTTGTGTATTCTCATTTTTTTAAAGTTCCGACTCGAATTTCTCCTGTTGATCCAATGCTCGTGTTGGACCAAGGTTCTCCTCGTCGTCCCCTTTCAGGTTAAGGGACAAACTTGAACTTCTCCTTCATGATAAGGGATAATCCTGAAACACCGACAATCATTCTTACTTAATTCTCAAGTATCTTCGAATGTCGGTCTCTTTCTCAACTCTCCATTGGAAAACCCAGTGCTCATACTGGTGCATTTTGAAAATCCAGTGCTCGTACTGGTGTGCAATTTCGAAAACCCAGTGCTCATACTGGTGTGCATTTTCGAAACCCAACGCTCGTACTGGGGCATTTTTGAAATCCAGTGCTCGCACTGGTGTGTTTTTAAAAACCCAGTACTCTTACTGGTGTGAATTTATGATCAATATCAGTTCACTTATGGCTTTTCAACATCATTGAAATTTTCCTTTGTCTGGTCATATCAAAGATTTTTCTTCATCCTCTTGGTTGACCACAAAAAAAACTTGAATTCAGTTCTTATTTCGCAAAAGTCTTGCTCTTTTGAAAATAATACTAAAGGTAGTTGGAAGTAATTCTTTATATGATGAAAATTTTGAGATCAACAATGGTTTTGATAGCAAATTGACAAAGTATTCTATAAATCCTTGATGAAAGAAATCGCTTGATATTGAATTGACACGTCCGTGACAAAATTCTCCTCTCTTTTTCCCCAAAAAGAGAGACTCAGGCTTAGCCCTTACCTGAATGGGAAGTTGGAAATACTCCTCTCTTCCCCAAAGAGGAGGTGTTTGAAAAAAGGAACTTTCGAAGAGAAATTAAGTTTTCGTCAAAACTCTCTATCTCTAGGCTTCTCTTATGGAAAGGCGGTTGAAAACAAAGTTGAGAAAGTATCACAGAGGAACGAATCCATCACACTCTCCCTAGAAGAGGGTACTCCGTGAAGGGGTTGGCCAAAGATGAGAAAAAATGGGGGCCACAAAAAGAAACGAGCTTCCGTCGAAGCTCTCCCTGGAAAAATGGTTATTTTGTGTAAAGTTGGTTGTTGTTTTGCAAATTGTTCGCGAAGAAAACGAGTCCCTTCAAACTCTCAGTGCTCGTGTTGGTACATCTTCAAATTCAGTGCTCATGTTGGTACATCTAGCGCTCATGCTAGTGTCTGGTTGACTGATCAGTTAGCCCTCCAGGTTCAGCCTTTGTACTAACCAATCATCAACAATTCAAGCTCTAAACTCTCAATTTCAACCTTCGGGTTATTATTTTATCAAAAAAATTCAAATCGTTTTCTCTTGCAAAGGACTCTCTTTAGGGAGAGTTCGAGGGGCTCAATCAACTAACTAACTAAACTAACTTGCACTATATCTAATGTTAATTAAAACTAAAGTGAACTAAACAACTAAGAACTAATGGGGTGTGGTTTAAGGTTTGACTTAGACTACGTTCACGCCCCACCTAGAAGGGTCAACTAGGTTGACTCACTTAGACAATGACTAAATTAGGAATCTAAAAATTAAAATCTAATTAATTAAGCATAACAAGCACACTTAAAACCAATGACTCTATATCTTACACGCCTAATGTAAATATATTAAACCCTAATTAAGACCTACCTAACTAAGGACCTAATTACTACCTAAGGTTAACACAATTAACTAAAATTAATTGATCCTAAATCTAACTTATACGACTATGGAAAGATAGACAAGAGTAATTGCATGCCCACCAATTATATTTGGAAATATAGTTTATCCAAAATTCATCCAGCCCAAGATATTTGTCTTGACTTGCCTTAAATCTTAATTTATGAAAATAAGAAGTGGAAACCATCCAGCTAGAGGGCTGTTACACTTCTTGAATGACCTTACAAACCGATTTAGGCAATTAGACAAATTGAAACTGTCCAGCTCAAAATAGTCTACACGGATTTTGCTTTCCCAAAATTGTTTGTAAAACGATTAATCACCTTTCTCAAAACCGTGATCCCCTCTTTGGAAAATATTTTGAACTTCAAATTGACCTTCCAAAAAAATACAGATTCTATCTTTACTCTTTAGGCTAGAAACCCAATTCCAATCTTTCTTAAATTGGAGCCAACGAATTTGGATAAGCCACCTCTCTCAAAACCGTTTATTTTTTTCTTTAAGCAATTACTCTACTATTTCAAATCAAACTTACCTAACACAACACAAAAAAAAAAACGTTTCTTAAGCTAAAACCAATGAACTTAGACACTATAATGAACCTTCTACATTCGAAAAGAACCTACCAAATGGAGCCTAGAGCTCTACTGGAGCTCTAATGGCTGACACTCTTACTTGGGGAAGATGACTCTACACACCAAAATAAAATTTTAACTAAACTAAAAACAAATGACAAAATTTTTTTATTTCTTTTTCTTTGGAACTAACACCATACGAACTTGAGATCACTATACTAATTAATTCAATCAAACATAAAATTTAAGGAGACACGACCTACTGAGATTACAGAAAAATTAAAACAGGGAAATAAACTAAAACAAAGAAAAATTCATCAATCAAGACACGACCTACCTAGCCGACCAATCGAAATTGACAAATCTAAGGGATGACAAACGACCATACAAGACACAACCTCTACTTAAATTGGGAGCAGATTAAACCACACTAATTTTTACACATGGCACTGCTAAAAAAATTTTTTATTTCCAGAAATCAATTTGGCTAACACGTTGGAATCGGCTAGAACAATTCTAGCCGATTTTGGGTTTTGGGGAGAAGCTATGACTTAAACACAGACCTAACGATACCTAGGACTAGACTAACTTGAAATTAAGTACCAAAGAGTCTAGATAACACTGAAACAAGATGGACTTGACAGGTTTTATCGATAGAAAATTTCTGGAACATGCAAAGCACAAAAATACCAAGATCGGCTAGATTAAATCTAGTCGATGTTTGTTTAGGTTTTGACTCAAACAAACAATGAACCAAGTCAACGACAAATCTAGATCTAATATAGGATAGGAAACACATTTTCTGTTAAAATAGCACAGCAAAACCTAAATCAATGGCTGATCGACAAAGTAATAAATAAATAAAAACGACACACACAAGATCGATTTTTGACTTTTTCCTAAAAACTGAAAATGCATGAAACAAAGAAAAAAAGATCTAGATCCTACGATGCTGGTTTCAAGCACCACATGTCTACACTAAGGTTGGAGATACAAAACAAACATCACACAAAAAATTAGAACAGCACAATGCATACACGTGGGTTTTAACTAGAAGAAAGGGAAGAAGAAGACCTACCTCCACGGCGATCCGACGATTGTGGGGAAAGAGAGAGCGGAAGATGGCTTTGGATTCGCGTCCCGTATTGTTCTATGATGCTGGAACGTCACCATGAGAGTGGGTTTTGTAGCTGCACCACGTTGGAAATCCATCGAGGATGGGAAAGGAGCCGATTCGCGATCGGAGGGCTTAGAAAACCGGATGAAGGTAGAGCCGGTTCTTCTTGTTGGAGTGTCTCGCACTTCCATGCAAGAAAAGTGCTTTCCACCTTTGCTACACCTGCAAAAACACAGCAAAACAATGTTAATACCAGCAAGGAAGATAACGAAATGAAACAAATGAAATGGGAGATAAAGAAATGCTTGATTTTCAAGCAAAACTTGATCTTCAATGGCAAAGGGCATGAGATGGGAGGTTGGAAGAGGGGCTGGAACAAGATTCACAAGGGGGGCGCAAACTCCAAAGCCAAAAACGTCTAGGGATGGAGCAAAAAGTATATTTATACTTTTGGCAATTTTCAGAAACAGTGTTATAAAAAAATATTTTACTCTGCACCACTTTCTGAGGGGGTTTTCTGAAAATATTTTCTAAATGCGTATGGATATACATGTGGGTTGGATTTGGGCTTTCTAAAGATTGATTCAAGGTCCAAAACAGCCTAATTGAGTCGGATATGGATCCGATCCACCTCGAAATCTGTGCCCGAACACTAAAATAGCCATAACTCTCTCATTTTAACTCCGATTTTTTTGAAATTCAAACCACAACCCCTTGATATCAAAATACATCTAAACATGGGTTTTAAACCTTAAACTCACCACAAAATGCATGAATAAATCACTAACATGATGTGTATTTCATGAATTATCAGAGGTGTTGCATGTATATGTCGGGTGGATCAGGCTCCTTCAGGGAAGAAAGGGGAAAAGAATATTGAGGAGAAAGAAAGATGGGAAATAGCAGAGAGGGAGAGGAGGCGATAAAGAGGAACAGAGATCGAGAATATGCAAATGGAGGGGTGAAGAAGCGATGGAGGAGAAGGGGGCCTTCGACTCTGTATTATAACAGAAGGCCATTAGGCTCCTTTCGAAAATGGTCCCTCGAATTTTTCAAAATTTTCAAAATTTTCAAAATGGTGGTTTATTTACAAGATTTTTTTATAAAATGGATAAAACTATGTTTTTCGAAATCCCTTTTGTGTTTTTGAGAAAATAATCTAAAATGTGAGGATTTTAAAGAGGGTTTTTTGCAAGTGGGATCCAAACGAGGTTTTTGAAGTATTTTGTAAAATATTTGCTTTGGAAATTTAAAGATTTTCTGAAAATAAGGTTTTGGAAAATACAGGGTTAATTTTGAGAATTTTCAGAAGAAATTGATGTCCTTTTGAAGAAATTGTTGTTTTGAAAAGATTTTTAAGTGAAAGCAATGTGAAAACCAGACATCAAATAATAAAAATCGGTTCTCACTAGTGGTAGAGTCCGGGTCGAACTCCGGGAACGGGAATACTTTGTATTCAAACAAGCAATTAAACTACTGTATATTGCCAAAATGAAAATGTACGAGAAAAGTAAATCTAATTAACTATTACAACAAATGAATACCCTACACAGAGGGCTTAAACTGGTTTTATTACAAACCAAAAATTGAATTGAATTCCTAAATTCTAAAATAAAAGTAAAAGGTATCTTCTACGCTCGTGCCTCATGTCACGTGTTTGCTTATGCTCCACTTCGTGCAATCCTGCACAAATCAAAAGAACACGAGCAACACAAGATACTAATAGAGAATACACTAAGCAAAATATACAAATTAAATGCTAAAACAATGAAAGATAATGTGAAAGAAATCTAAATGACAAGTAAAACTATATTAAATGCTAATTATTTCAAATCAATTAAGTAATCTAATTACAAAATGCTAAATCAAGCAGATGCTAATGAAATCAAATACTACTAAACTAAATGCTAACCACTAATGTAAATGATTACAAAGAACTAATACTAAACACCTAAGTAAAAAAATATGCTAACTATTTTAAATCAACTAAGTAAACCTACTTACAAATCACTAACTAAATCTAATTACAAATTAACTAAGTAAATGTACTTTGTATTAATCAATTCAACTAATAACATTATTCACTCAGATAACAGCTACAAACTAACAATTCAATTAACAACTAAGCTAAACATATGATTGCTAACAGAATTCAGTGGATAGCAATCCAACTAAACATTTAATAAACAGTGATTTATCAGGCCGAAAAACTTAGACACTCGATTATAGATCAATAACAACCGTCGAAAATAGTGCTCAGAAATTAGTGGATTGATCGATGCCGGAGATCAGATGCAAATCAATCTGTGAATATGCATGATAAAATGCTGAGGAAAGTGTATAATTGAGAGTGAAGTGGAGATGCTATGCAGTGAAATGCACTACTGACTGAAAGACAAATGCTGATGTTAGTACAGATACCTTTTACTTGCCAAATTCAGTTATTGACCACAAGTAATATTTTATTGTCTAAAAAAACACAAACAAATTTTATTTAGTGCACAACAATTAACAAATTTCAAAATATTTTTTATCATACAAGTTTTTGTCGAGTCTGAGTATGGTTTTCAACATATTTTATTTTGCATTTAAGAAGGGTAACAAGTTCTTTTTAAATCCAGATATTTGTGATTTTGGACATGTGGGAGAATATCGAAAATTATAAGGATTTTAGGAAAACACATCAAATTACTCGTACAGTATGGTCATTTTTTTATATAATATGATTAAGGGAAACACATGGTTATAATCTTTTTTTTTTTTTTGGTCTAGGCCAAGGAAAAAACTCCCATTGGGGACAAAACATTAACAGGTTCTCATTGGTAAAGCCTTGACGTGTCCTCAGTTGATCAGAGACAATACTCAGATTCGTCCTTGCAGCAAGAGATGTTCTGTATGGGTCTTGAACAATGGTCATCCATAGTCAGAAACTAGGAGTTCTTGTGGGCCCAAAACTGTTCCATATTGACTTACCAATGAATCACATGACAACATTGCATGGGGCCCACAACTACAAATTAAAAGCCCCACATGAAATGCTGTCAAGTGATTGGTTGTCACTTATCAAGGCACTGAACAGCTCTATTACTATAACTCAGCAGATGTTACTAAAGATACATTTACATGTGGGACCTTGTATTGTGCCTTTTTGATGTAAAGATGTGATATTTTGAGTCATGAAATTTTGGGACATTATGGGCCGTTGATTTTTGAACCTTTTTAAAAACCCAATTTTCATAATCATATGATTCAAAACAAGTTTCCTACTGAACAAACCATCTAGATGACATCTGGAACATTTGATTTACAAAACATTGAAGATTCAAAACTCTCGATGGAGAGGGAATAATTGACAGGTTTTGATCAGAGAGTACACTCAGCTTCGTCCTTGTAGCAAAAGATGCTCCTTGTGGGTCTTGAACCGTGGTCATCCATAGCCAGAAACTAGGAGCTCTTGTGGGCCAAAAAATTGACTTGCCAATCAATCACATGACAACATTGCTTGGGGCTCACAACAGCTACATATTAAAAGCCCCACATGAAATGCTGTCATGTGATTGGTGGTCACTTACCAAGGCACTTAACAGCTCCATTTATGTTTCTCAGTAGATGTTACTTAAAGATCCATTTACATGGGGACTTGGATTGTGGTCTTTTGAGGCAAAGATATGATCTTTTGAGTTAAGGAATTTTGGTACATTATGGGTCGTTGATTTTTCAACCCTTTAAAAACCTAATTGTGATTCAAAACAAGTTTCCAAATAAACAAACCATCTAGATCACATCCGTAACATTTGATCTACAAAACAGTGAAGATTCAAAACTCTCGCTGCGGAGGGAACATTTGGCAGGTTCTGATCGGAGAGTGAACTCAGCTTTGTCCTTGCAGCAAGAGATGCTCCCTGTAGGTCTTGAACTGTGGTCATCCATAGCCAGAAACACCCAGCTCTTGTGGGCAAAAAACTGTTCCATATTGACTTGCCAATCACATGACAGCATTGCATGGGGCCCACAACTACATATTACAGGCCCAGGCACATAACAATTTAATTAATTAATTAATTTGATGTTACTTAAGATCCATTCACATGTCATTGTTTAATTAATTTGGTGAATCTCTTAAATGTACATGCATCAAACGCAAAAAGTATGTGTTGGATGAGTTTCTGACCAGTCCATATCCATGTCCATATTCAATCATGTATAATCGGTCGATGAAGCTTGTGGGAATTCCAAATCAAATTCACCAGCATTCTTCCACAAAAAGAATAGACAGTTTTGATGGGACACAAAAACCCAAAGTATTCAAGTGATATCGCTAGTTCATGGTTTTTGCCGGGTACCCTACCTGACCCGAGTAGCATATATTTATGTGTTTTTTTGATAAAAATAAGTTTCTGAAATTTTGCGGGTCCAGATTTGAGATTTCATTTTCATGACCCAGCAAAACCCAAACCCGACAAATGGTTATTTGGGTGGGTTCAGGTACCGAGGCAGAGTTGGGCAGATTTGTTTGGACCCCGAGCCCAGGCCCGACCCATTTCTTAGTGGGCCTAACAAAAGCCAGCCAGCAAGTTGACACGACATGGACCCAGCTTGGCAGGGCTCATCGCGGCCCAACTAGGCCCCTGGGCCTAAAGGACGGGCTAGCTGCGCTCTAGCATTACCAGCTTTGATCGACACAAACAACAGGAAGATGGATCCACTTTTGAACTTCTGGATTTAATAATATCAGAATACAATTGATATTGGATAGACATTGAACTAATTGGAGAATAGTATCACGAAGATTTGATCCATTTTTTTTTTCAAGGAGCATGCTTTGGATATGTTTTTTACAAGATCCAATATTAGCACGTATAGTATGGATCGCGATTCAATCTCAGATAATCAGGTCTTTTTCGGATCTGGACTCGAATTCTGATCCAATTCACAAAATTTGGATTTGGGTTTGGATCAGGCATGATCCCACCCATATCCAATATGTTGGCAACCCTAGCTGTGATTAGAAGTCAGTGTGAAGTGAAGTCTTCCATTATGAATATGTAGATAAAAATTGAAATCGAGTTTTTATTTAGTGAAACCTTATGCGGTGGGTCAGTTTGGAGTTTAGACCAAGCACCAACCAAGAGTTTGTTTCAAATCTGATCCGACCGTCCAAGAAACACCATCGCACATCAACGGTCCAGAAATCCCTATTCATTCTTAGATCTTTTTAGAAAATTCTACTTGGATTCGTAACCAATGCACAAAATTCATGTTCGGATTCGGATCAGACATGGCCCGGTCTGTACCAGACCAGTTTGTGCCATCCGTGTCAGTTTCGAGAATACAGACCGAAAACTTGATATTTTGGAAAATTGGGTGATTCAAAAGCATGCATTTCATTTTGAAGCAAAAATATCTCAATTTCATCCGGAGATACGTTTTTATCGGCCATTTAAAAAGAATGGTTTCTTTGCTTCACGTTAAGTTAGCCTAAGCACTTTCCTCATTTAGACAGAGCGGAGAAGCCACCGACATGGAAAGTTTTGACTCAAAAACCCAACGGTATAAAAATCCCCCGTGGCGCCAACACTCAACCACCCACAAGCTCTCTCTCTCTCTCTGTTTCTTGTTACTAAATCTGAACGGAAGAGGCTTTGCTTTTATCAAGTCTGCTTTTCTTTATTTTTTCCTACTCAGAAGTTTCCTTCTTCTTCCTTTCATTTCATCCACAATCGTCAAACTTGGTGGTCAGCAGATAGAAGCGAGAGACAAAGACACACACAGAGAGAGAGAGAGATCAAATCAACACGAGGTAATTATCACAATTCTGATATTGGTTTCTTCTTCTCCTTCTTGTTGGGGATGTACTCTCTCTCTCCAAACCCAATGAGATGAATTTCGATTGCTATTTACAGTGTTCAAGGCTTTAAGCATAGCACGGGTGACTTCTATAGAAGCTTGCAAGGACTTCACCAACCTTACTGCTGAACTTTGTTCCCACTCAACCACAATTCTCTCCAAATTAATTTTTGCAATCACTATCTCTTTAACTTTTCTTTATTTTTTCCCACTTAGAAGTTTCCTTCTTGTTTAGCACAACTTTGATATTTGTTTCTTCTTCTTCTCCTCCTTCTTGTTGGGGATGTACTTGGTCTTCTTTTTCTTCTCCACTTCTTCTTCTATCTCTCGTTACCAAGTAGGAATGAACACAAACTCAATGAGATGAATTCCGATTGCTAACCTGTGTTCAAGGCCTTAAACAAAGCACTGGTGACTTCTATAGCAGTTTGCATGGACTTCACCAACATCACTCACCCCTTTTGTTTTCTTTATAGAAATAAGAGAACTATTCAAAGTATAAAGAATTGAAGTAATAATTAGGCAGGGTGAAGAGGGATCACCCTGTGGTACTGTACGAGTATATTAAACAAACAGAGAAAAGCTACAGCAGCAAACCAAGACATGAGAGTCAACCAACAATCCAAATTCCAGGGCCCCTGTTTCTTATATTATATATTTCTGCGTGTATTTGTATTCCTGGCACATGCATATGTTTATGTACATATATTTGCATCAAAGAATTAGATCCCTAGCAAACTATTATGAATATATCTATGAATCTGGTAGACAAAATAATACACCCACCTATTACTCTATTTACTATAGGAATGTGTGTGTGTGTAATATAAGGTTTAGTGGGCTTCTCTGTTTCAGGAGACTATGAGAAGTGCCTTATGCATGCTGACCTTTGTATTAAACTGACAAAACTTTATTAGATCTAAATTGGGGCATGCTAATTTTCAGTTTAATTTCCTTTTAAAGTTTTCATAGGGTACGTACATAGTGTCTGCCACCTGATGGCTTCTTTTATAGGGTTGCAAATTGCTAGACAATGGTTTCTTTGACTTCAGTCTAGATTTGATATTCTGCACATTGCATGCATGCTATCAACAGTACTTCGTTGTCACCTTTCATCTGAGCTCAAACAGAATCCAATCCAACTGAAATGTTCTCAATGTTGCAATGCAAGTTGAACCCATTTTACAACGTGATATGTTATAGGCCGTAAAATTGGTATAGTTTCGGGCACTTGCAGAACTGCAATCCTTTCTGTTCCTGCCACTCCTTAATATTACATCATATGAGTAACATATATGTTGCTTATGATATTTATCATTATGCCTTGTTTTTATTCTAGCCACCTGTTTTATTACTTTTACCATTCTCCAAAAACAGAAAAGAAAAATAATATTATTTTTTTCTTGTATATAATTACTTCCATATGCGAGTGGTCATAGGTTACCAAGCCACTCTGGTGGCAGTTTAAATCCTTCCATATGTGAGTGATTGGTCATAGGTTAGCTAATCCTCTTCTGTCAGTAGCATCGATTTCCTTATGAATGAACACAAACGCAATGAGATGAATTCTGATTACTATCTACTGTGTTCAAGCAGAGGATAGGCGACTTCTATAGCAGCTTTCATGGACTTCACCAACGTCACTACGTTGAAATAAGAAAACTATTCAAAGTATAAAGAATTGAAGCACGTAATGCATTAGGCAGGGTGATACTGAAGGTTGCCATCCTTGCTTGTTGAGCAGCCTTGTTGGAGAACTGGGTTTTTCCCCACATTATCAAGGTTGTTATAACATCACCCTTTTGATATTTTATATCTGTGAAATAGGTGACTTATCTGCTGCCAGATATTGACAGCTACTTTACAAGAAATAAGCAGATGAGCACATGATTCCTCTTCTAATCTTCACAGCACACACTGAGAAGCTAAGGTCAATCCAGTTTCTTGAAGTCTATCCTGTGTGATCAACTTGCCTGCAACTGCAAATCTTAAGGTTCCCACACAACCTTAGTGCTGAACTCTGTTCCCACTCAACCACTATCTCTCTCCAAATAAATTTTTGCAATCACTATCTCTCTAACTTCTTCCCACACAACCTTAAAGCTGAACTCGGTTGATAATGTAGCTTAGCTATCTATGGTGGGCAATCCAAGACATTATAATTTTTTTTTCTTTTTCTTATCAAAACCTCTTTTCTTTTATAACCTGTTTGATGGTTATATTGTTATCAAAAACTTTAAATTGGATTGTTTGTTTGCAATTGATTCTAAGCTTACAGCTGCAAAAGAAAGGCCAGAGATTGGTGAGATGGATCCAACCTTGGTCTATTCAGCTGCAGCCCAAAAAGAAAATGACCATCTACCTAGCAGGCTTCACTTTAACCAAGCTGATCCAAGATTGTGTCCACCTGCGATTTGGGTGAACATCCTTTAATTGGAAAAGCTTGGAAATCTCAGCAACCCACCAGTGCCTAGGTATGTTCTTCTTTTCTCTTTTCTCCTGAACTTTTAACATATTGGATGCTTAGTAAACTTCTTTTTTTCACTCTCTATGTTGTAGTGTCTTGTTTGGTTTATTTACAACTTCTTTTTATTTGATTTAGTAGATGACACTTGAAGTTGCATGTTAATTGTATTGCTTATAGTAGAACCTGTTAATGTATTATAGGATTTTTTTCTGTTTTTGCCAACCACAAGTTGTTGGAATATTCACTCTAGTTAAGTATCCCTAATAGTTCAGTCATGCATATTGAACTTTTGATTGTTCATAATTTATTTTTTTGTCTATATCTTTTGTTCTCTCTTCAAAATTTTAATATGAAAACTTTACTCATTTCTTCTTTCAGAGGGAGCAATCCAACATTTGAAGAAATGGCATTGGAGCAAATTGGTAAAAATGTTTTAGGAGCTGCAGCAGAAGAGCTCTTGAATTTTTTGCTAGATGCAAAGGTCAAGATTATGGAATTCAAGGTTTACTTTGAGAGGCTTAAAGTTTCATTAGAAGATTTCATGCATCAAGCAGAACTGATCAATGAATTCAACAAAGAGTTGGGTCTTTAGAGGTGGAAGTATCATTATCACTTGTTTCAAAGCTTAAAAGAAGGCATGAAGCTTGTTAAAAAATGTGAAAAGCTACCGTGGTAGAAATTCTGGAAAAAGTACACTTATTCAAAGAAACTTTTAGAGCTTGAAGTGACAATTCTACGATTTTTGCAAATGAACATGCAAGCGAAGATGAATGTGGACTTAAAGAAGGCTTTATGTCTTTTGGTGAAGTTGGAAAAAAGGTTGATGTTGCACTAGATGCCTCTCCAAGTGAAAGCATTTTTGAGAGCACAACCCAAGGCAATGCAATTAAAAGATGAGTTTCCTTCACCTTATGTGTTTCTTAATCTTCATGATTCTATTCTTTTAGCAGCTGCCAATTGATGTAATTGAGAAGTAATTGTATGCCATGTAAATATTTTGTTGGATATGTACATCTTTTGAATTGAATGTGCTATAAAATTTTCTTTCAAATAAGCCCCACCCCAGCCTCCAAACTCTCTCTCTCTCTCAATCTCTTAAGATAAAAAATGTTCGCAGTACAAATGCCATTTACTAATTTCTTGTCATGCACAAAAAAAAACATGTGTAGACATGGTCAGTTGTCTTTAGCAAGTACAGACTTAATCAATATCCTATAAGTTACTTGAAACCTGCTGAGATTCAAATAGGATCTTTCTTCCTACTTATATCTAAATCTTTGAAAAACATATGGGCAAAATGATTCCGAAAAAACTTGAAAAGATAAAATATATCACCAACATGACTACATGACAATTTTATGCTGCCACAATATAAAGATATGATTGACTTTCCTAATTCTCAAAAAGTCATCCGGTATTTCTTAAATGTTGACAGGAGTTCTAGACTCTATTCATACTCCTATATCACTGTTCATTTCTGTGAGAAAAGCTTTGAGGAGGTTCCTATCCAATGAAGGAGCATGATTAGAGCTGCCAGTAATGACAATTATTGGTGTCGGTTGACTGCCACTAGTGATGCCAGCAAAGGACTCATTGGTAACTAATAATGTGCACATAATTGAAGCACCAGTAACTGGTTGCTTTTAGTGGTGCATGTTTTGCACCAGTATAAATTACTTTTGATGGTACTTTTGAGGGCCAGTATAAACACTTTTACTGGCTTTTCTGAGGGCAGTACAAACACTTTTATTATGCTTTTAAGCACCAGGATAGGCATTTTTACTGGCATTTTTGTATGCTAGTACAGGTGTCTGGTGTTAGTACAAATACCTTTTACTTGCCAAATTAAATTATTGACCATCAGTAACATTTTATAGTCTAAAAGAACACAAACAGATTTTATTTAGTGCACAACCTTTAACAAATTTCAAAATATTTTGTATCATACAAGTTTTTGTCGAGTTTGAGTATGGTTTTCAACATATTTTATTTTGCATTTGCGAAGGGTAACAAGTTATTTTTAAATCTAGATATTTGTGATTTTGGACATGGGGGAGAATATCGAAAATTATAAGGATTTTAGAAAAATGCATCAAATTACTCGTACAGTATGGTCATTTTTTGTAGATTATGATTGAGGGAAACACATGTTTAAATTTTTTTTTTTTTGCTAGGCCAAGGAAAAAACTCTCGTTGGGGACAAACATTAACATGTTCTCCTTGGTAAAGCCTTGATGTGTCCTCAGTTGATCGGAGACAATACTCAGATTCGTCCTTGCAACAGGAGATGTTCCCTATGGGTCTTGAACCGTGGTCAGCCATAGTCAGAAACTAGGAGTTCTTGTGGGCCCAAGACTATTCCATATTGACTTGCCAATGAATCACATGACAACATTGCATGGGGCCCACAACTACATATTAAAAGCCCCACATGAAATGTTGTCATGTGATTGGTTGTCACTTATCAAGGCACTTAACCGCTCCATTCCAATATCTCAGCAGATGTTACTTAAGATCCATTTACATGTGGGACCTTGGATTGTGCTTTTTTTATATAAAGATGTGATCTTTTGAGTCATGAAATTTAGGCACATTATGTGCTGTTAATTTTTGAACCCTTTTAAAAACCTAACTGTCATAATCATATGATTCAAAACAAGTTTCCTACTAAACAAACCATATAGATCACATCTGTAACATTTGATCTACAAAACATTTAAGATTCAAAACTCTCACTGGAGAGGGAATAATTGGCAGGTTTTGATCAGAGAGTACACTCAGCTTCGTCCTTGTGGCAAAAGATGCTCCTTGTGGGTCTTGAACCGTGGTCATCCATAGCCAAAAACTAGGTGCTCTGGTGGGCCAAAAATTGTTCCATATTGACTTGCCAATCAATCACATGACAACATTGATTGGGGCCCACAACAACTACAGATTAAAAGCCCCACATGAAATGTTGTCAGAGCTGTGGGAGCCCAATGACTCTCTCTTCTCTCTCATTCTGTTGTATTATAAATTGGTGATTCTCCCCTCTTATTTTGTATTCTTGAGTGTGGGTTTCTCCCACTTGAATGAAAGTCTTTTCTTATTCTCTTTTGCTTTGCATACTCTTTTTGAGTTTGGTGTATGAACCCTAGTGGTTCTTGTGAGTGTATGCTATTTGTGAACCTCCGTGGTTCTTTTCTGAGATTGGTTGTAAGCATCATTTGAAGATTCAATTGTGGACTTCATTTCCTTACAATGCTCCATTCTAATTTGTTTTTCACGGAGTTCTACATCTTAGGGGTAATGTCATTTTGGCTCTAAAAGAGCCAATTCATCTCAAAGAAGAGAGAGGGCATTGTAATATTCCCTATTGTTCATCTCTCCTTGGGTCATAGTTCTTACTTTATTTTGCACATTGCATATGTAAAAAGTATCCTTGAGACTATATATATCTTTATGATACTTCCATGCATTACTAGCGAAGTCAAATTTTGCTAAGTTAGACCACTTGTTGATGTCAACACTATTGATAACCCATCCCATTATCTTGGAATGACTCATCCTCCACTCTTTCCATTTTTTCTCATATTTCTTGACGACCTTAGACATCTCTTCTCCTTGAACAGGCACTTTCTTTTCGTTTTCAATCTTGGTAAGTATAAGTTTAGCCTCTCTTTTGGTACCATCAACCAAACCCCATAAACCCTTTTTCTCATATTTTGTGTTTCACTATGGATGCCCACATCACATCGTTAGTATCATTGAGTCACATGGAAGTGATGTGCTGCAGCAAGTGTGGCTACAGGTGAGTGTATGTGTAGATGGTGTTACATCAATGAAGAGATGGTGGGGTGCATATGCTGTGTAAATGGAGATATAAGGAATGAATGTTGTAGACAGTAAAGGTATGTGTGGCGCTGGGTACAGGGGATGCCATGAAGGTGGGTATGATGAGCCGACCAATGCCACAGATGCAGAAATGAAATATTTAGTATGCAGACGCCCAGATGATAGTGGTGTTGCGTGATAGGTGTTACAGGGAAGTAGCAGGTAACAGTGAAGGGTGGCTTAACAAATGTGAGGGAAGTGCTGAAGAAGGCAGGTGAAAAATGCACAGGTACGCAGTGAGTGGTTTAATGCCATGGAAGATGTAAGAATGCATGTTGCAGGGTGTAGTCAATGTTGTGCTGTGATTGCAGCAGGTGATGAAGAGGGCGGCTAACAGGTGGCTGTGAAGAAAATGTGATGGTAACATGCATAGGGGCTGAAGAAGTAAGCTTACAGTGACCGGTACATAGTGAAAGTATGTTATGTAACAGGTGTAGAGGAGATGAAGGTGCTGATGGTGAAGGAAGGGGGTGCACAGGTGATGGAAGTGGTTGATGATGTGCAGAAGTGCTGAAGTGAAGTGATGTACAATATATAAGAAATGAAATGCTGGAAGGTGGTGGCTGGAATGCAGTGTTGCAGGGAAGTGAGGGAATGATTGGAGCTATGTGTAAGTAATAATGAAGGGGTATTGTGCTTTTGATGAAGTGCAAAATGGTAGTGAATAGGGCAGAGCACTGGTGAGGTTGGAGTGGCTGGGGTAAGAATATAAATACAGTAGAGCTGTGAATGAGTGTAATGGGGGACATACAATAGTGAGTGTTGGTGCGGGGTTGTGCAGAATTGCTACAGTGGTAGATTGTTGTGGGTGTTACTGTGAATGGAGGATGCAACAAAGTGAAGAATTTGAAGGGATGGTGCTGGATGGGAAGTGATATATATATATATATATATATATATATATATATATGAAGAGTATAGTGTAGGAAAGTGCAAGAAGGTGTTGATGCACAGGTGATATGCAGCGGGGGATGGGTGCAGTGATGTGGTAGATGTGCTGAAGGTGAGTGCAGTGGAAAATAAAATGGAATGACAGTAATATAAATGGATATGGGTGATGATTATGTAGGTGTGTGAGGGGAGCCACAGGTGCACAATGATGTTAGTGCTGAGTGTGTAGGTGTTGTAGAAAGTTATGGAGAAGTGATGGCAACGTGTTGGGGTGATGTTAAGCAAATAATATAGGTGCACATGTGAAGAGTGTTGCAGGAAATGGGTGAAGGATACACAGGGTACCACCGTATTTATTTGTTCCTGTAACGCCCCAAAATTTCGACTTGTGATTTCGAAAACCTTATCGAAAAACCTTTCAAAGATTTAAAGTTTTAAGTTTAAAAAAACACGACAGCGAAAGATATTTAGAAAGGAGCACAAGTCAACAATCCTAAGTACGTTAGCTGAAAAACCATCATTCACATGAACAACAACTTAAAGAAATTAAAGAAATAAGGCAATAGATTAAAAATCTGCAGTTTATTACAAAATAAGCATTTTGTTCCAAAGTTCAATAATCTAAAAAAAACTCAAAAAGACTCAGAGCCAAGCCGCCAGCAGAAAGAAGATAAATCTTGAGCCATATTGCACCACGCCATCGGCCATCTGTGAAGTCCTACTCCTCATCTGCCCATGAAATGGGTCAGTTCCATAATAAACCAATAGGTGCACGAATAGATAAGTAGAATGAAAATAAAACAGGACATTTATGAGATAAGCAGTTATGATATTTAAACAATCAATACAATTGTAATCTATTCTAACAAGTGCAATATGTGCAAAGAGCTGTTAGTTGAAGCATTTCAAGCAGTGTAAGTCTCAATTATCTACAACTATTCAAGAAAATATTCTTTAAGTTCTGATATTAACTGGCCTGTGGGTACGCATAGATGCGAAACATAGAAACAACCGAGACCGATCCGGGAGTTTATTATGTCAGGTGTTTTCATTAACCCGGATGGCTGACGAATTCCGCTGCTAAGGGGACGGTTAGTGACCAACAGAGTAAATCCCCAAAGGCATTCGTGGCCCATGGATGCATCCAACTTCTGCAGAAGTGCATGGGAGTTACCACCTAGGATAATTTATGGTAATCCCAATTCCCCTAACTCCGATGACTGGGGAAGCCGAGTCTTTTTCTCGCAGGGTGGTTGTTAACAACCTGTTCATTGGAGTTTTTGTATCATTCATTCTCTCCCTTGATGAACCTTGAAGGTCGAATGGGTACGACGGGGGTTTCTTAACCGCCGCCCCATCCTACATGCTCTGGTCTATTAGACCCACTCGAGCATCTTGCCTGTGAAGGCAAATTGTCACCATTTATGTGATCTCAGCATTGTGCTAATTGCACGCATCGAGGTTGTTATAACCTCATCCTCCAACCATCGTAACCCACATGGGACGTACTTGTCCAAAAAGTACGGTTGTACCTCCCTAGAGGTACGACTACGATGAGAGGGCAACATATAAGGTTTTATGATTCTTTTGGTTCATACATGACATGTATTGCTCTTTTGAGCAATTGGCCTGTGGAGGCCGATATTATCACATCCAAATTAATAAAGTGTTGATTTCCCACTTCAAGATACTCCATGACCTCACATAAAATTCATACCGTACATGCCTTAAGGTTCGGTTACAATAACAATTATAGTGGTTTTCTCTCCAGAAATGAGTCTATCCACAAAGTCTACCTTAAGTATGCATTTTCAAAAGAATAAGCATGCAGAACAGACAATCACGAGTTAAGTAATCCTACAGGTAACAGGTATGCCAATTGACTACTTGATTCTTTCTAGAATAAGTCTACCCAAAGAATTTACATTAAGCATGCAATTTCAAAAGAATAAAAAAGAGTAAAACTCTGACCAGCCAATACTTCTCCGAATAAGCAGGTATGCAAAATAACTATTCTATCTCAAAAGTCTTATTTTATTTTGTTCATACAAACTCTTCGTGTGACTTTCCCCTACCTCGGGATGTCGTGCAGTTGCGTGCGTATACGCGTGTAGATGATACGAGGCTCAGGCCGCGGAGCCAGAGCGGGGTTCGATGCGAAGTCTGCAAAAGTGTAAGTATTCAGCGCTACATTAATTATCATGCGAAGAGTAGAAGGTCAGGCTTGTCGATCGAAAAAGAGAGAGGCAGCAGGGGTGTGCCCCTGCTGGCCGAAAACAAACAAGTGACAGGGGAGCAAGCCCCTACCTGCCGACAACAGCGGGGCAACAGGGGATGAGCCCCTGTCGAAAAAAACAGCGAGGCGGCAGGGCGGCCAGCCCCTGCCGACAACAAAGAGGTGACAGGGGGCTTGCCCCTGCCGACAACAGTGAGGCGGCAGGGGCTGAGCCCCTGCCGACAACAACGAAACAATAGGGGTTGAGCCCCTGCCGACAGCCACGAAGCGGCACGGGAGCCAGCCCCTGCCGGCAGCATCGATGCTGCAGAGGAGGCAGCCCCTGCCGATAACCAAGAAGCGGCAGGGGCTGAGCCTTTGCCGACAACCAAGAGACGGTAGGGCTAGCCTCTGCCGACAACAACAAGGAGGCAGAGGCCATCCCCTGCCGACAGTCGAGAGGCGGCAGGGGGGCAACCTCTGCCGATAGAGAGAGGGAGAGAGCTCGGGAAATGGGTGTCAGGGAGAGCAACCCACCTCCCATCGGTTTCCCTATCACCCACAGGGGTGAGGGGGGTGTCGCAGGGGCCTCGGTCCCCTGCTGACACTCCGGCGAATTCCCAGAGGGAAAAGGAAACGACAGGGGTCCCATAGGCCACTTGTCGCCCCCCCGATGGGCATAGGGGAGGCCGCGGCAGGGGATGTGAGCCGCTTGTCGGCCTCCCGGCGAGGTGACAGAGAGGGGGGTGAGGAAGAGAAGAGGGAGGAGAAAAGGGAGGAGGAGGAGTGACGTACCTGGGAGGCGGTGGCCGGTGTCGTTGTGGGGCGCAGCGACAACGACGGTGGTGAGCGCAGAGAAGGAGGAAGCGGGGTCGTCGCGAGGGGATCGAGGGCGGTGCTGGTGGCGTGCGCAGGGAAAGAGGAGGTCAGCACAGGGGGGTGAAGGGCTTCGAGAGGGAGGCGTGCCTCCCGTCGCCCTCCCACGCTGAACTTAAAGGCCCCAGGGGGCGATGAAAGGGGAAACCCTGATGGGTTTCCCCAATCCTCCCGAAAATGAAGGTGGAAAAAGGGGGGGGGGGGTTGTGGCGCTCGGGAGCCTGAGTCGGGTTATTTGAAAGCCCTAAAGACAAATGGGTCCGGGTCGGGTCCAGACCCGACCCGGCCCGGGTCCAAAACAACATTTTTTGTGTGGTTTTTACAGTTCCTCAGGGACCGATCCAAGGATAAGATGCTTCACCTGGATATTTTCAATTTCGGAACTAATCGTATCTGCAATATAAGGTTCACCTGAACCCCCAAGAGACTTTTTTTTTTATCATTGAATCAGCTCTAGTTTCATTCTCAGGAGCTTCAACATGCTGGATAGCTTTTTCATGAGTTTGAGAACGACATATTGATTGGAAAGAAACCACCTGATCTTGTAAATTAAATTCCTACATTGACATGTTGATTCAAGACTATTAAAGTAGAAGTATTTTCTAATTCTAAATCATCAAAAATTTGGCATCGACCTTTATTTTCCGACAGCAGTAACATCATCTTTGACCAAATCTTGTATAGAACTTGGTAGAGGCACCAAAAACAGAGGAGAAGAATCATTTTGATTGCTCATATTAATGTCATTCAAGGAGTTGCTTCCCTTAGGAATAGCACCTTCTGCATTTGTGGAGTCAACTGGCGCTTCCAAGTGCATTGATATAGCATACACTATATCATCACATACAAAATCATATGATTTTTGCATTTCAATGACTAATTGCAAATCATTCTTTCTGTAATAATGGCAGCTACTCCCATCATACGAAGTCAACAACAAGAGGTCTCCACATGTAGCAAGATAAGCACATCCAAGAGGATCAATTCCCAAAAGTTCTCCATCTTGTAGGGGACTAGATAACTTCCACTTCCCATTAGCGTTATCCCTTACATATTCTGGACAGTACCAATCCCCTTCAAGCAGAACATCTCTAGTAACCACCACGCAACTTGGGTGGTATGCAGCAGGGGAGTGAAGAGGCACAGGTACTGTGTGCTGGATGTGAGGTAAGTGTGGTACCGTGAAATGAATAGGATGCCAAAATGAAACATGGATGACTCAATATGGTATGGATGGTGGTGAACAATATGATTAGGAATGCAATTAAGAGGATGATCGATTGCCATCCGAACAGGAGGTCGAATGCAAGCATGATGATTAGATGAAAATCACACGAAAATGAGAAATCTGACATCAAAAGGAGAGATCACCACGCGAACAGGAAATCAAGATCATCAAGATCAATCGGCCATGAAAAAGAAAGCAAAAAATCGAAAATCAATAGATGATCAAAACAAAACAGGAATTCAAACATTAATAGATGATCAAAACACAAACTGAATATTAAAAAGAAAACTGAAAATCAAATATGAAAGAGAAATAGAAATAAGGAAGAAGAATCAAAATAGGATAGGGGACAAACTGGAATTACAATATACAGGGTGATAACGAGAGCATCGACAAATATAAAACCAACTGAAATTCAATGACGAAAAGAAAAGAAAACAAAAAAAAATGTTGGAATCAAGTCATTTTGTTAATGTTGCATTGAGGTAGATTGATTTGCTATAAGCAGATCAACACTACCACAGATGCTTCAATGGAGCAAGAGCAAAGAAAATCAAGAAAACAGAACAAGAGAGAGGAGAAGGAGATCCTTACCGTTGCCTTGGCTTCAGCTTAAGGGGGGAAGAGGTGTTGCATGTATATGTCGGGTGGATCAGGCTCCTTCAGGGAAGAAAGGGGAAAAGAATATTGAGGAGAAAGAAAGATGGGAAATAGCAGAGAGGGAGAGGAGGCGATCAAGAGGAAGAGAGATCGAGAATGTGTAAATAGAGGGGTGAAGAAGCGATGGAGGAGAAGGGGGCCTTCGGCTCTGTTTTATAACAGAAGGTCATTAGGCTCCTTTCAAAAATGGTCCCTCGAATTTTTCAAAATTTTCAAAATTTTCAAAATGGTTGTTTATTTACAAGATTTTTTTATAAAATGGATAAAACTATGTTTTTCGAAATCCCTTTTGTGTTTTTTAGAAAAGAATCTAAAATGTGAGGATTTTAAAGAGGGGTTTTTGCAAGTGGGATCCAAACGAGGTTTTTGAAGTATTTTGTAAAATATTTGCTTTGGAAATTTAAAGATTTTTTGAAAATGAGTTTTTTTGGAAAATACAGGGTTAATTTCAAGAATTTTCAAAAGAAATTGATGTCCTTTTGAAGAAATTGTTGTTTTGAAAAGATTTTTAAGTGAAAGCAATGTGAAAACCAGACAGCAAATAATAAAAACTGGTTCTCACTAGTGGTAGAGACCGGGTCGAACTCAGGGGAATGGGAATACTTTGTATTCAAACAAGCAACTAAACTACTGTTTATTGCCAAAATGAAAACGTACGAGAAAAGTAAATCTAATTAACTATTACAACAAATGAATACCCTACACAGAGGGCTTAAACTGGTTTTATTACAAACCAAAAATTGAATTGAATTGAATTCCTAAATTCTAAATTAAAAGTAAAAGGTATCTTCTACGCTCGTGCCTCATGTCACGTGTTTGCTTATGCTCTACTCCGTGCTATCCTGCACAAATCAAAAAAACATGAGCAATACAAGATACTAATAGAGAATACACTAAGCAAAATATACTAATTAAATGCTAAAACAATGAAAGATAATGTGAAAGAAATCTAATTGACAAGTAAAACTATATTAAATGCTAATTATTTCATATCAATTAAGTAATCTAATTACAAAATGCTAAATCAAGCAGATGCTAATGAAATCAAATACTACTAAACTAAATGCTAACCACTAATGTAAATGATTACAAAGAACTAATACTAAACACCTAAGTAAAAAAATATGCTAACTATTTTAAATCAACTAAGTAAACCTACTTACAAATCACTAACTAAATCTAATTACAAATTAACTAAGTAAATGTACTTTGTATTAATCAATTCAACTAATAACATTATTCACTCAGATAACAGCTACAAACTAACAATTCAATTAACAACTAAGCTAAACATATGATTGCTAACAGAATTCAGTGGATAGCAATCCAACTAAACATTTAATAAACAGTGATTTATCAGGCCGAAAAACTTAGACACTCGATTATAGATCAATAACAACCGTCAAAAATAGTGCTCAGAAATTAGTGGATTGATCGATGTCGGAGATCAGATGCAGATCAATCTGTGAACATGCATTATAAAATGCTGAGGAAAGTGCATAATTGAGAATGAAGTGGAGATGCTATGCAGTGAAATGCACTACTGACTGAAAGACAAATGCTGATGTTAGTACAGATACCTTTTACTTGCCAAATTCAGTTATTGACCACAAGTAATATTTTATTGTCTAAAAAAACACAAACAAATTTTATTTAGTGCACAACATTTAACAAATTTCAAAATATTTTTTATCATACAAGTTTTTGTCGAGTCTGGGTATGGTTTTCAACATATTTTATTTTGCATTTGCGAAGGGTAACAAGTTTTTTTAAATCCAGATATTTGTGATTTTGGACATGGGGCAGAATATCGAAAATTATAAGGATTTTAGGAAAACACATCAAATTACTCGTACAGTATGGTCATTTTTTTATATAATATGATTGAGGGAAACACATGGTTATAATCTTTTTTTTTTTTTGGGTCTAGGCTAAGGAAAAAACTCCCATTGGGGACAAAACATTAACAGGTTCTCATTGGTAAAGCCTTGACGTGTCCTCAGTTGATCGGAGACAATACTCAGATTCGTCCTTGCAGCAAGAGATGTTCTGTATGGGTCTTGAACAATGGTCATCCATAGTCAGAAACTAGGAGTTCTTGTGGGCCCAAAACTGTTCCATATTGACTTACCAATGAATCACATGACAACATTGCATGGGGCCCACAACTACAAATTAAAAGCCTCGCATGAAATGCTGTCAAGTGATTGGTTGTCACTTATCAAGGCACTGAACCGCTCTATTCCTATAACTCAGCAGATGTTACTAAAGCTACATTTACATGTGGGACCTTGGATTGTGCCTTTTTGATGTAAAGATGTGATATTTTGAGTCATGAAATTTTGGGACATTATGGGCCGTTGATTTTTGAAACTTTTTAAAAACCCAATTTTTATAATCGTATGATTCAAAACAAGTTTCCTACTGAACAAACCATCTAGATGACATCTGGAACATTTGATTTACAAAACATTGAAGATTCAAAACTGTCGATGGAGAGGGAATAATTGGCAGGTTTTGATCAGAGAGTACACTCAGCTTCGTCCTTGTAGCAAAAGATGCTCCTTGTGGGTCTTGAACCGTGGTCATCCATAGCCAGAAACTAGGAGCTCTTGTGGGCCAAAAAATTGACTTGCCAATCAATCACATGACAACATTGCTTGGGGCCCACAACAGCTACATATTAAAAGCCCCACATGAAATGCTGTCATGTGGTTGGTGGTCACTTACCAAGGCACTTAACAGCTCCATTTATGTTTCTTAGTAGATGTTACTTAAAGATCCATTTACATGGGGACTTGGATTGTGGTCTTTTGATGCAAAGATATGATCTTTTGAGTTAAGGAATTTTGGTACATTATGGGCCGTTGATTTTTCAACCCCTTTAAAAACCTAATTGTGATTCAAAACAAGTTTCCAAATAAACAAACCATCTAGATCACATCAGTAACATTTGATCTACAAAACATTAAAGATTCAAAACTCTCGCTGCGGAGGGAACATTTGGCAGGTTCTGATCGGAGAGTGAACTCAGCTTTGTCCTTGCAGCAAGAGATGCTCCCTGTAGGTCTTGAACTGTGGTCATCCATAGCCAGAAACACCCAGCTCTTGTGGGCAAAAAACTGTTCCATATTGACTTGCCAATCACATGACAGCATTGCATGGGGCCCACAGCTACATATTACAGGCCCAGGCACATAACAGTTTAATTAATTAATTAATTTGATGTTACTTAAGATCCATTCACATGTCATTGTTTAATTAATTTGGTGAATCTCTTAAATGTACATGCATCAAACACAAAAAGTATGTGTTGGATGAGTTTCTGACCAGTCCATATCCATGTCCATATTCAATCATGTATAATCGGTCGGTGAAGCTTGTGGGAATTCCAAATCAAATTCACCAGCATTCTTCCACTAAAAGAATAGACAGTTTTGATGGGACACAAAAACCCAAAGTATTCAAGTGATATCGCTAGTTCATGGTTTTTGCCGGGTACCCTACCTGACCCGAGTAGCATAGATTTATGTGTTTTTTTGATAAAAATAAGTTTCTGAAATTTTGCGGGTCCAGATTTGAGATTTCATTTTCATGACCCAGCAAAACCCAAACCCGACAAATGGTTATTTGGGTGGGTTCAGGTACCGAGGCAGAGTTGGGCAGATTTGTTTGGACCCCGAGCCCAGGCCCTACCCATTTCTTAGTGGGCCTAACAAAAGCCAGCCAGCAAGTTGACACGACATGGACCCAGCTTGGCAGGGCTCATCGCGGCCCAACTAGGCCCCTGGGCCTAAAGGACGGGCTAGCTGCGCTCTAGCATTACCAGCTTTGATCAACACAAACAACAGGAAGATGGATCCACTTTTGAACTTCTGGATTTAATAATATCAGAATACAATTGATATTGGAAATACATTGAACTAATTGGAGAATAGTATCACGAAGATTTGATCCATTTTTTTTTTCAAGGAGCATGCTTTGGATATGTTTTTTACAAGATCCAATATTAGCACGTATAGTATGGATCGCGATTCAATCTCAGATTATCAGGTCTTTTTCGGATCTGGACTCGAATTCTGATCCAATTCACAAAATTTGGATTTCATGTTTGTCTTGTTCTTGGTAGTCAATAACCGGGCATGCTTTGTATATTATGTGGTCTTACTAAAGTAGATTCTAGTATCACAGCCATTGAATTTTCTCCAATAATCCATCTGCCACCTGGCCTATCTCACTGTGTATGCGCTGTAGCACTCGATTGGTGGCTTATTTTCGTATCCTATCTGGGGTCTCCATATTAGTAATATAAATATATAATATGCCTTGCTTTTGCGCTTCTGTATAATATGATAACTTTCTTCGTCATCGTCATCGTTACACCTGGTTTTGCAATTGTTTATAAAATATACAATGAGAGAGAGAAAGAAGTTGTCTTTGACATGAGCCTGCAGCGAAGGGCGTAATCTATTTGAACATGACCTCATCTAAGAAATTTCTGTTTTCTGCCCCTCGTGGAGTTTATATTTGTGCATCGTCAGTGGAATGATGGGTGATGATTCCATCGTAGAAATGGCATCAGCGCATGTGGAATTCTCTCAAACACACAAAAAAGAGGACATATAGGCTGCATGCCCCAGGAGGGGAAGCTTCATTGTGAATTGCCAATTCTCCATTTGCAGCCATCCTCTCTCCCTACATCTAATAATAACCAACTCTGGCAATAAGTTTATAATCATCACTTTTTAGAACTTATGGAAGTATGTATAGTAATAAACTTTAATAGAAAAAGCATTTAATAACCTGTGTTAGTCAATATTCACCATTCAGATCAGATTATATATATCAGGAAAAATTTGGCATTAAAGATGAGGGAAATTAGAATGTGTACATGGGAAAAGTTATATTGCTAGTTATCTTTTTTTTAGATGTTCTATCTGTTGGCGTATTTGCATAAATTAAAACTGAAATACAAAATAAGCATGGACCATCAAAATACAAAATAAGCATGTACCGGTAGACACCATAGTCGATGAGACGTGCGGGTGCTTGGCGTTCTCCTTAGCCTATCAATGCTCATCATGAGCTCAAGCCTTGAAGTCGATGGTGAGCAAGACCCTGAACCCAATGACAATTACAGGCAATAGGCTATCATTTATAACTGTCAATGCATTCACAAGCAAAAATCATAAATCATATGCCCATATGCATTCATTCCACATCCCTTTTCATGCACGATCATGTACGTTAATATAAAAATGTGCCTTAAACAACAATATCCTCATGCATGCGTATGAGTTCACATGTTCCTGTTAAATGTAATTCTTTTGCACAGCCCGCACTTTAATCACACCTGCGAGCATTCTGGTAATAGTGCACGTGCCAAAAGCATCATTTAATATAAACATAAACATATAGAGAGAAGGTTTATACCCAAAACCCTTCATTCATAACATGTATTGGAATTAACACTTGTGTCATGAACCAATAATTTCATAAGCATAATCCCCACACCCACATTAAATGCACGCTTTTTCTCAATACAGGTATTCATGTCATGCATGATTTCATCTTATGCATCTACTCATGTCATATGCATGCTTTCAATTACGTGAACACTAATGCAATGTTCTACATATAAACACATTAATTCCATGCAAACTCATGCATAACAAGCCAATCTTATACTAAAACTTTAACTTAACATGAAACATTCAGTTAAAGCATTAGAAACAACTTATACCATGGTAAACAGAAAACAACTACATAACTAGCTAAATCATGACGACACCCATAAACGTTTCTATTCCACTAATTACATAGGGTATACCTAATAAGCTTTGCATGACCATGTGTTTTATCACCTTATAAACAGGTGTGACTACTGAAAAAAAATCAACTGGGTGATTAAACCTGAGTATACATACATAGGAGAACTTAAATCAGTAATGTCAAAAGCATCCTCTAAACCTAACAAGTTTTGGTATTCTTACACAATCTCTTTAGAGAAAACTATTAACACCTGCCTATGTGTAAACACCCCAAATTTTCACTCACCTCTCCAGCATTTCCACCAAGCATCAGCATCCAGCCTCTGAAATCGCTGGAGGGCAAAATGGTCATTTTCTGAGCCCGGACCTTACATAAGTCTAAATTGCATCTGCAACTCTCAAAATTTCTCTATTTTTAGCTCAGATGTTCAAAATTTTATTCCTGACAGGAGACAGGCATCTCCAAGTCTTGGTTCAAGATTCTATTGCATAAGACATGGCATTGCATATCATTGCATTAGCATCTCATATCACTGCACTGCACAGCATGTCATTTCGAGGTCCAGAACTCTCGATTTTCAAAATTGTCAATCCAGATTCGAGTTTCAACTCTTTTCAAAATTAATTTCAAAACCCTGGGTCTTTAAAATTATCAATTCTTCCCATTTTACCCCCAGGACTTTGAATTTCAAAATATTTCCTCAGGAAAAAAATCTGGATAATTTTCAATAAATTTCAACTCAGATTTTGCCTTTTGTCAAACTATTTCAACTATCATCCTTTTACAAAATCGCCCTACAGGGGCCAACTCTTTCCAAAAATTTCTGTTTTACCAATTAGTCCAGAATTTATGAAAATTCCAAAAAGAAGTTGTTTTATCCTTATTTCAATAAAGAAGCAATATGGGACCCACACTGAGGTGGTGTCACATAAGCTTTTCTTTTGAAAAACCGGAATTTTGAAAAACCCAAAAATATAGGAGCCTTGTCCCCTGGATTGGCGCCACTTGTTCTTTCTCTCTCCTCCCATTTACCTGCCATGTGTCAGCATAGGGTTCACCTAGAGGTGGCGCCACATGTCACCTTCTCTCCTCTGCCATCCTTTGACACGTGTCAGTGTGGGGCCACCTTAAGATGCCGCCACATGTCATTAGACATCCTCTTCATTTTATGCCACGTGTCAATGTCTACCATCTCCACCCTGTGCCATATGTCATTCCAAGGTCACCATGAGATGCCACGTGTCATGTGTTGTCCTGTTCATAAAAAGTAGAACTTGTCTCCCCTGAGGTGGCACCATTTGAATTATGTCTCCTGCAAGTGACACATGTCACTTTCTCCTTTCCTCAGGAAAAGCAAGTGACACGTGTCAATCTCTGCTCCTTTCAGAAAAAGCAGATGACACATGTCTCCCTCCTATTTTTCTCAGAAAAGTAGATGACACATGTCATCTCCAGCTTCCTTCAGAAAAAGTAGAAGACACATGTCACTCCCTGCTGTCTTTAGAAAAAGCAAGTGACACATGTCACCCTCTGCTCTTCTCAGAAAAAGCAAGGGACACGTGTCTCTCTCTGCTTTCTTCAGAAAAAGCAAGTGACACATGTCACTTTCTGCCTCCTTCAAAAAAACAACAATTCAAATATTCAAACTCCAGGCTGAGGTGGCGCAAATCCTGAAGTCTCCTCCCTAAATTCATTTTTTGAGATGGTGCCACGTGTCCCTTTCCCTCCTTTTCCTCCCCTTTGCCACATGGCATTGTAGGAGCCACTCTGAGGAACTGCCACATGTCCATCCTCCATTCCTCCAGAGCCAACCCCCCATTTGAAATTCGAATTTCCTTCTGAGGTGGCGCCATTTGAGAAGGCTTCTCCAGACAGCTGACACTTGTCTGCCACATGTCAGCCTCTCCTTTCCTGCAGAAAAGTAGAATTTGAATTCCTTTGAGGTGGCACAATCTGCTTCTTCCACTCCTATCCTTCTGACACATGTCAAGAGCCTCCAGAGATGGCGCCACATGGCATGCTCCTATTGTTTCCAGCTTTACACCTCAGAACACCTTTTGAGGTGGCGCCAATCCAGATCCCCACTTGGCTTCCTCTCTTTTATTTATTTTATTTTAATAAAAGTAGCCCACCATGAGGTGGCGCCACCTGAGGACTCCCTACAAAAGACAAATTTTGAATTTCAAACCCCAAGTAGCACCCTCTGAGGTGGCGCCATCTGGGAGCTTCCTGCAGAGAAAATCAAGCAGACCCAAATTTTGAAAAATTTCAAATCCTGCTGAGGTGTCTCACTCACAAATTTCCTATTTTATTTTCTCAAAAAATTAAAATAGCACCCCCTGAGATGGCGCCACATGGAGGGCTCAGATTGAGCCTGTTTGAAATTCAAAATTTTTTAGAAAAATCTATAAAAACAAGGCTCCACGCCTAGCCTAGGGAGACCATATTTTGATAGCTTCTTTTTTGGACTTTGAAATTCGACCTAGCCTTCTAGAGAACCCGATTTTGAACTTTGGAATTCACGCCCCCTTTGGCTCAGTGGAGAAGGTGTAGTGGGTCGATCTTGGTGAATCATCCGAAGCCCGGATCGAAGAACGAACGAAGCTCGTGATAGCCGTCCCTTTCAAGAGCTTCAACGCTGCCTAACGAAGCAAGGTGCACCTCTTTTCCTCTTGATTTGATTTCATAATTCGATTCGGGAGTCGTTTGAAGAAAGAGCTCATCCGAGAGATGGATTAAGCTATTCTCATAAAACGACATATATAAAAATACATTATTATGATTCCTTGATGATTTTAGCATTCATGCATTTAGCTAGATTTAATTTGCATTTTATTTCATCAATTTAGCATGTTTCATGAATTAATTAGGATTAATTTAGCATTTATTTCAATTCTGTTCAGTTTTAGTAGTTCTCTATTTTTGTCAGTCAGTCCACACGTCATTTCATGCATTTATTTTTTATTAAAAATTCCCAAAAAATCATGGAATGCGCCCTTAGGTGTCCCTAGAAATGTGCCAAAAATTCGAAAGCATTTGAATTTTTTTACTGCGGTAAACATTCAAAATGGCAAGTCGGGTTTTGTTACTCGGGATGCGTTTTAAAAACTCTTTTCCGACTTGTAAAATCGATATCTCCCTCATGGGAGATCCGATTTTCGATCCGAAAGATGTTATGAACTTGGGAGGATGTCTAGTTTTTAACCTGAGTTTATCTGATTTTTCTGTTTTTTGTTTAATATCTGACAAAATCCGAGAGTTCGGGACACGTGTTAGGGCCTGATTTGCGCCTCTGAGATTTTAGACCGACTTAGGGCTACGGGTTCTCTTTGTGTGTTGCTCCAAATCCAAATCTGTAAAAAAATGAATGTTATGTCCGAGATGTCTTCTGTTTGCATCTGAAAGCCTGTGATTTTTAGAATAGCTGTGATAACTGTTTCGGAATTTTTTTGTCAGTCACCTGTTTGGTCACATTTCAAGTTTGGCAGGGACATTCAAAAGAGGGAGCTGAAGTCTGCAATTTCATTTTATTTCATTTATTTAGTGATGTAATAATGTAAATTTTGGAATAAGATTTTAATTTCCTGCTTAGACTAGGATGCATATCATATAGTTTGAATTTATGCAATATCCTGTTTCTATGATTCATGCATTTTATTTTAAAAGCACTATGGATGTACACGAATGACACGTGCACCGACTCTTAGGGAGTTGATGAACTCGGTGGAATCCATATTTACGGCCCTAGTCGGAATATGGACGAGACCCAGATCCATCATCTTTCTACTAGTCACATTGAGCCTACACTCTTAGGCTATCTTAAAATGCACATCATATTTTTAATATTTTCAAAGTATTGTGCATTAAATCAATTAAACTCTAAACATATTCATGGCCACAGTCAGGATATGTGAAGGATTTATTTTGACTTAATACACATTTTCCAACAAATTTCTTAGAAAATCTTTCAAAGTGCATTCATTCACTCATATAATTTGCATCATGAAATCATTGATTTTCTCATGATTTTCTTAAGAAAGTTTCATTCTCAAAGAAATCGATTTCTCAAGAAACTCTGAGTATTTTCCAAAATCGGTTTTCCCAAGTCAAGTTTTCACAGTTTTCCATGGAAACCAGTCTCTCAAGAAACTTCTAAGTTGGATTTCCAAAATCAAAGTTTCCCTCAATTTTCCTTGGAAAATGTTATTTTCTTAAGATTTTCAAAAAGAGTTTTCCAATCTTTTCTGAAAGATCAAAATCGATTTCCAAGTATTTCAAGGATAAGATTCCCAGGATTTCAATTTTCCAAGTTCAGTTTTTCTTCTCCAATGAGTTTTCCTATAATTTTTCCATCATTTTCCTAAGAAAATTCTCAAAGTCTGAGTTTTCTTGAGAAGTGTTTCCCTTTTCAAGTGTTCATCTTTTCTCAAGAATTCTTTCCATTTTCCCAGGATTTTCATCCATTCATGATTTTCCCACATCTTTATGAACTTTCTTGTGATTTCAAAACCCCTTTCATTTGAGTTTCCTGAGAAATTGACTTTCACCTTTTCCCAAGAAATGCTTTTCAACTCCAAAAGTTTTCCTATGAATCTTCAATCATTTTTCCAAAGAAAATTTTCAGAACTGGAGTTTTCCTGACAAGCATTTTCCCTTCAAATGTTCACACTTTTCCTAAGAATTACTTACATTTTCTCAGGACTTCCAATCATTCATGATTTTCCCAAGTCTTTATAAACTTTCTCAAGATTTCAAATCTTTTCATCAGAGTTTTCTGAGAAATCGATTTCCATCTTTTTCCTGAGAAATATTTTTCAATCCCAAAGCATTCTCTGAGCATACATCATGTTTTTCCTACTTCCATTTTTCAAAATCTCATAGCACATGCCTGAATTCTCTGTGTATTTAGGATAGAACACAATTTTGATGATTTAACTAAGTCAAGCACAATTTTGGTCCTTGGTTCGATTACCTCTGTTAAAGGCGGCAGGAACGGTCGAACCTCGTACCGACAGGTCGAGCCCCATCCTATGGATTTTCCCGCAATTTTCAAAACGAAGGCGAGTATTTCAAAACATTTTCCAAAATACGGTCAAGTTTAAAGCGCGAAAGCGTTTCCCTCTCTCTCTTCCGCAAGGAAGGGAAGATGAAGAAAAATTTCGCGATGATAACAATATGCAAATAGCAGATATGTACTACATTTTAGAAGCATCTAAGGTTTATATATATATATATATATATATATATATATATATATATATATATATATATATATATATTTCCTTACAATAGCAATATCAGAGTATTGATATAAACGAATGCTGAAATGTATATGAGCAACTTAAATATGCATACACAGCAAGACACCTATGGCCGAAATCGTGCTCTTGAGATATTATGCTCAACAAAGCCGAAATCCGAAATCGGGTGCTAGAAGACCCATCAGCAGGACATGGTATGCAGATTTTGAAGTCACGATTTCACATAAGAATAACCCAAACATGCATTTTAATACACCATTCTATATGAATCCAAAAGAAAACATGATTTCTAACTTAATCCTAGCATTAAATCTTGTTGACAAATCATTTAAAAATGTTAACACACTAGGTCGGCTGCTTGTCATACCTATGTAACTAGCTGTATATACATATACATAGGCAACCACACATATATATGTATATATGTAAAAACCTGCTTAAATATACCTAACTTCAAGAACATACGTTAGCTTAGCCATGGATATTAAAACAACTATACATATTTCACCCCTTCTCATTGGCTTTACTAGAATATTACATAGAATATGAATCTATGCTCCCTTTTCCTATTCAAATTAAAGGAGAAACCCGTACCTCTATCAGGTGTTAGGTTGCTGCCGTGAGAAAAAGAAGTCGTTGATGGCCTTGTTGGCTGGGAACTGCAGCTAGGGCTAGCGTCGGTGGTTGCCGCACCCAAGGGAAGAGGACAGGAGAAGAGGGCTGCTGGTGGCTGCAGCTTTCCGGCGACCCCACCTCCCCAATGCACGCCCACCCGAGAGAGAGAGAGAGAGAGAGAGAGAGAGAGAGAGAGAGAGAGAGAGAGAGAGAGAGAGACGAGGGAAGAGGGTGAGACCCCCCTCTTCCACCTCCCTCTTATTGCCGACCCCCCCCCCCCCCCCCCCCCGCCTCTTGCCGAGAGGCGCGGGGTTTCAGTTACGCCTGCCGTCCCCCCCCCCTGCCTCCCTTCTGGTATTGCAGGAATCGTGCCTAGGGCACGATTCTTGCCTTTCTTTCCCCTTTTGAAAACAGCAACCCGATATCGGGTTTAAAAACCCTACTGGGTTACGGATCCGGGTCGGGTCCGACCCGGGTCTAAGGGCTTCCCCTTTTTTTTTTGTTAACGAGAGGGTCGGGTCCGGGTCTGTGACCTGTGGCTCGGGATCCAAACCCGACCGCAACTTTGGACCCTTGCCTCCCACTTGGTATGGATCCACGGATTGGATCCAAATGGATCCAATCATGGATCCCCTAAAAATACTCATATAATATATATTTTTATATATATTTAATCATGTATACGAATATATAGGGTATTTTACCTATATCCATATGGATCCTATCTGGGTATTGGATCCGAAATGTGGATCCCAAGCCCATATATACACTATATACGTAGTTATCTCTTGAATAATTTGCCTAATTAAAATTTTTGCACTTATGTAAGTACATATATGTTTTATGAGATAAATATATATATAAAGACCCCTTTATGGGTCCCGGATCCGCGACTTGGATCCCAGGCCAAATCACGTAAGTTTTAAAAAAATCGTGGTTATTACAAATGGCAACGTGCTGGGTGATGTTAAGCAAATAATATAGGTGCACATGTGAAGAGTGTTGCAGGAAATGGGTGGAGGATACACAGGGTACCACCATATTTATTTGTTCCTCAGGGACCGATCCAAGGATAGGATGCTTCACCTGGATATTTTCAAATTCAGAACTAATGGTATCTGCAATATAAGGTTCACCTGAACCCCCAAGAGACTTTTTTTTTATCATTGAATCAGCTCTAGTTTCATTCTCAGGAGCTTCAACATGTTGGATAGCTTTCTCATGAGTTTGAGAACGACATATTGATTGGAAAGAAACCACCTGAGCTTGTAAATGAAATTCCTACATCGACATGTTGATTCAAGACTATTGAAGTAGAAGTATTTTCTAATTCTAAATCATCAAAAATTTGGCATCCACCTTTATTTTCCGACAGCAGTAACATAATCTTTGACCAAATCCTGTATAGAACTTTGTAGAGGCACCAAAAACAGATGAGAAGAATCATTTTGATTGCTCATATTAATGTCATTCAAGGAGTTGCTTCCCTCAGGAATAGCACCTTCTGCATTTGTGGAGTCAACTGGCGCTTCCAAGTGCATTGATATAGCATACACTATATCATCACATACAAAATCATATGATTTTTGCATTTTAATGACTAATTGCAAATCATTCTTTCTGTAATAATGGCAGCAACTCCCATCATACGAAGTCAACAACAAGAGGTCTCCACATGTAGCAAGATAAACACATCCAAGAGGATCAATTCCCAAAAGTTCTCCATCTTGTAGGGGACTAGATAACTTCCACTTCCCATTAGCATTATCCCTTACATATTCTGGACAGTACCAATCCCCTTCAGGCAGAACAACTCTAGTAACCCCCACGCACCTTGGGTGGTATGCAGCAAGGGAGTGAAGAGGATCAGGTACTATGTGCTGGATGTGAGGTAAGTTTGGTGCCGTGAAATGAATAGGATGCCAAAATGAAACATGGATGCCTGGATATCGTATGGATGGTGGTGAACAATATGATTAAGAATGCAATTAAGAGGATGATCGACTGCCATCCGAACAGGAGGTCGAATGCAAGCATGATGATCAGATGAAAATCACACGAAAATGAGAAATCTGAGATCAAAAGTAGAGATCACCACGCGAACAGGAAATCAAGATCATCAAGATCAATCGGCCATGAAAAAGAAAGCAAAAATTCGAAAATCAACAGATGATCAAAACAAAACAGGAATTCGAACATCAATAGATGATCAAAACACAAATTGAATATTAAAAAGAAAACTGGAAATCAAATATGAAAGAGAAATAGAAATAAGGAAGAAGAATCAAAATAAGATAGGGGACAAACTGGAATTACAATATACACGGTGATAACGAGAGCGTCGACAAATATAAAACCAACTGAAATTCAATGACGAAATGAAAAAAAAACAAAAAAAAAATGTTGGAATCAAGTCATTTTGTTAATGTTGCATTGAGGTAGATTGATTTGCTATAAGCAGATCAACACTACCATGGATGCTTCAATGGAGCAGGAGCAAAGAAAATCAAGAAAACAGAACAAGAGAGAGGAGAAGGAGATCCTTACCGTTGCCTTGGCTTCAGCTTAAGGGGGGAAGAGGTGTTGCATGTATATGTCGGGTGGATCAGGCTCCTTCAGGGAAGAAAGGGGAAAATAATATTGAGGAGAAAGAAAGATGGGAAATAGCAGAGAGGGAGAGGAGGCGATCAAAAGGAAGAGAGATCAAGAATGTGCAAATGGAGGGGTGAAGAAGCGATGGAGGAGAAGGGGGCCTTCGGCTCTGTTTCATAACAGAAGGCCATTAGGCTCCTTTCGAAAATGGTCCCTCGATTTTTTCAAAATTTTCAAGATGGTGGTTTATTTACAAGATTTTTTTTATAAAATGGATAAAACTATGTTTTTCGAAATCCCTTTTGTGTTTTTTGGAAAAGAATCTAAAATGTGAGGATTTTAAAGAGGGGTTTTACGAGTGGGATCCAAACGAGGTTTTTGAAATATTTTGTAAAATATTGGCTTTGGAAATTTAAAGATTTTTTGAAAATGAGTTTTTTGGAAAATACAGGGTTAATTTCAAGAATTTTCAAAAGAAATTGATGCCCTTTTGAAGAAATTGTTGTTTTGAAAAGATTTTTAAGTGAAAGCAATGTGAAAACCAGACATCAAATAATAAAAACCGGTTCTCACTAGTGGTAGAGACCGGGTCGAACTCAGGGAACGGGAATACTTTGTATTCAAACAAGCAACTAAACTACTGTTAATTGCCAAAATGAAAACGTACGAGAAAAGTAAATCTAATTAACTATTACAACAAATGAATACCCTACACAGAGGGCTTAAACTGGTTTTATTACAAACCAAAAATTGAATTGAATTGAATTCCTAAATTCTAAAATAAAAGTAAAAGGTATCTTCTACGCTCGTGCCTCATGTCACGTGTTTGCTTATGCTCCACTCCGTGCTATCCTGCACAAATCAAAAGAACACGAGTAACACATGATACTAATAGAGAATACACTAAGCAAAATATACTAATTAAATGCTAAAACAATGAAAGATAATGTGAAAGAAATCTAAATGACAAGTAAAACTATATTAAATGCTAATTATTTCAAATCAATTAAGTAATCTAATTACAAAATGCTAAATCAAGCAGATGCTAATGAAATCAAATACTACTAAACTAAATGCTAACCACTAATGTAAATAATTACAAAGAACTAATACTAAACACCTAAGTAAAAAAATATGCTAACTATTTTAAATCAACTAAGTAAACCTACTTACAAATCACTAACTAAATCTAATTACAAATTAACTAAGTAAATGTACTTTGTATTAATCAATTCAACTAATAGCAATATTCACTCAGATAACAACTACAAACTAACAATTAAATTAACAACTTAGCTAAACATATGATAGCTAACAGAATTCAGTGGATAACAATCCAACCAGGCATTTAATAAACAGTGATTTATCAGGCTGAAAAACTTAGACACTCGATTATAGATCAATAACAACCGTCGAAAATAATGCTCAAAAATTAGTGGATTGATCGATGCCGGAGATCAGATGCAGATCAATCTGTGAATATGCATGATAAAATGCTGAGGAAAGTGCATAATTAAGAATGAAGTGGAGATGCTATGCAGTGAAATGCACTACTGACTGAAAGACAAATGCTGATGTTAGTACAGATACCTTTTACTTACCAAATTTAGTTATTGACCACAAGTAATATTTTATTGTCTAAAAAAACACAAACAAATTTTATTTAGTGCACAACATTTAACAAATTTCAAAATATTTTTTATCATACAAGTTTTTGTCGAGTCTGGGTAAGGTTTTCAACATATTTTATTTTGCATTTGCGAAGGGTAACAAGTTCTTTTTAAATCCAGATATTTGTGATTTTGGACATGGGGGAGAATATCGAAAATTATAAGGATTTTAGGAAAACACATCAAATTACTCGTACAGTATGGTCATTTTTTTATATAATATGATTGAGGGAAACACATGGTTATAATTTTTTTTTTTTTGGTCTAGGCCAAGGAAAAAACTCCCATTGGGGACAAAACATTAACAGGTTCTCATTGGTAAAGCCTTGACGTGTCCTCAGTTGATCGAAGACAATACTCAGATTCGTCCCTGCAGCAAGAGATGTTCTGTATGGGTCTTGAACAATGGTCATCCATAGTCAGAAACTAGGAGTTCTTGTGGGCCCAAAATTGTTCCATACTGACTTACCAATGAATCACATGACAACATTGCATGGGGCCCACAACTACAAATTAAAAGCCTCGCATGAAATGCTGTCAAGTGATTGGTTGTCACTTATCAAGGCAATGAACCGCTCTATTCCTATAACTCAACAGATGTTACTAAAGATACATTTACATGTGGGACCTTGGATTGTGCCTTTTTTATGTAAAGATGTGATATTTTGAGTCATGAAATTTCGTGACATTATGGGCCGTTGATTTTTGAACCTTTTTAAAAACCCAATTTTCATAATCATATGATTCAAAACAAGTTTCCTACTGAACAAACCGTCTAGATGACATCTGGAACATTTGATTTACAAAACATTGAAGATTCAAAACTCTCGATGGAGAGGGAATAATTGGCAGGTTTTGATCAGAGAGTACACTCAGCTTCGTCCTTGTAGCAAAAGATGCTCCTTGTGGGTCTTGAACCGTGGTCATCCATAGCCAGAAACTAGGAGCTCTTCTGGGCCAAAAAATTGTTCCGCCAATCAATCACATGACAACATTGCTTGAGGCCCACAACAGCTACATATTAAAAGCCCCACATGAAATGCTGTCATGTGATTGGTGGTCACTTACCAAGGCACTTAACAGCTCCATTTATGTTTCTCAGTAGATGTTACTTAAAGATCCATTTACATGGGGACTTGGATTGTGGTCTTTTGATGCAAAGATATGATCTTTTGATTTTTCAACCCCTTTAAAAACCTAATTGTGATTCAAAACAAGTTTCCAAATAAACAAACCATCTAGATCACATCCATAACATTTGATCTACAAAACATTGAAGATTCAAAACTCTCGCTGCGGAGGGAACATTTGGCAGGTTCTGATCGGAGAGTGAACTCAGCTTTGTCCTTGCAGCAAGAGATGCTCCCTGTAGGTCTTGAACTGTGGTCATCCATAGCCAGAAACACCCAGCTCTTGTGGGCAAAAAACTGTTCCATATTGACTTGCCAATCACATGACAGCATTGCATGGGGCCCACAGCTACATATTACAGACCCAGGCACATAACAATTTAATTAATTAATTAATTTGATGTTACTTAAGATCCATTCACATGTCATTGTTTAATTAATTTGGTGAATCTCTTAAATGTACATGCATCAAACGCAAAAAGTATGTGTTGGATGAGTTTCTGACCAGTCCATATCCATGTCCATATTCAATCATGTATAATCGGTCGGTGAAGCTTGTGGGAATTCCAAATCAAATTCACCAGCATTCTTCCACAAAAAGAATAGACAGTTTTGATGGGACACAAAAACCCAAAGTATTCAAGTGATATCGCTAGTTCATGGTTTTTGTCGGGTACCCTACCTGACCCGAGTAGCATATATTTATGTGTTTTTTTGATAAAAATAAGTTTCTGAAATTTTGCGGGTCCAGATTTGAGATTTCATTTTCATGACCCAGCAAAACCCAAACCCGACAAATGGTTATTTGGGTGGGTTCAGGTACCGAGGCAGAGTTGGGCAGATTTGTTTGGACCCCGAGCCCAGGCCCGACCCATTTCTTAGTGGGCCTAACAAAAGCCAGCCAGCAAGTTGACACGACATGGACCCAGCTTGGCAGGGCTCATCACGGCCCAACTAGGCCCCTGGGCCTAAAGGACGGGCTAGCTGCGCTCTAGCATTACCAGCTTTGATCGACACAAACAACAGGAAGATGGATCCACTTTTGAACTTCTGGATTTAATAATATCAGAATACAATTGATATTGGATAGACATTGAACTAATTGGAGAATAGTATCACGAAGATTTGATCCATTTTTTTTTTTCAAGGAGCATGCTTTGGATATGTTTTTTACAAGATCCAATATTAGCACGTATAGTATGGATCGCGATTCAATCTCAGATAATCAGGTCTTTTTCGGATCTGGACTCGAATTCTGATCCAATTCACAAAATTTGGATTTGGGTTTGGATCAGGCATGATCCCACCCATATCCAATATGTTGGCAACCCTAGCTGTGATTAGAAGTCAGTGTGAAGTGAAGTCTTCCATTATGAATATGTAGATAAAAATTGAAATCGAGTTTTTATTTAGTGAAACCTTATGCGGTGGGTCAGTTTGGAGTTTAGACCAAGCACCAACCAAGAGTTTGTTTCAAATCTGATCCGACCGTCCAAGAAACACCATCGCACATCAACAGTCCAGAAATCCCTATTCATTCTTAGATCTTTTTAGAAAATTCTACTTGGATTCGTAACCAATGCACAAAATTCATGTTCGGATTCGGATCAGACATGGCCCGGTCTGTACCAGACCAGTTTGTGCCATCCGTGTCAGTTTCGAGAATACAGACCGAAAACTTGATATTTTGGAAAATTGGGTGATTCAAAAGCATGCATTTCATTTTGAAGCGAAAATATCTCAATTTCATCCGGAGATACGTTTTTATCGGCCATTTAAAAAGAATGGTTTCTTTGCTTCACGTTAAGTTAGCCTAAGCACTTTCCTCATTTAGACAGAGCGGAGAAGCCACCGACATGGAAAGTTTTGACTCAAAAACCCAACGGTATAAAAATCCCCCGTGGCGCCAACACTCAACCACCCACAAGCTCTCTCTCTCTCTCTGTTTCTTGTTACTAAATCTGAACGGAAGAGGCTTTGCTTTTATCAAGTCTGCTTTTCTTTATTTTTTCCTACTCAGAAGTTTCCTTCTTCTTCCTTTCATTTCATCCACAATCGTCAAACTTGGTGGTCAGCAGATAGAAGCGAGAGACAAAGACACACACAGAGAGAGAGAGAGATCAAATCAACACGAGGTAATTATCACAATTCTGATATTGGTTTCTTCTTCTCCTTCTTGTTGGGGATGTACTCTCTCTCTCTCTCCAAACCCAATGAGATGAATTTCGATTGCTATTTACAGTGTTCAAGGCTTTAAGCATAGCACGGGTGACTTCTATAGAAGCTTGCAAGGACTTCACCAACCTTACTGCTGAACTTTGTTCCCACTCAACCACAATTCTCTCCAAATTAATTTTTGCAATCACTATCTCTTTAACTTTTCTTTATTTTTTCCCACTTAGAAGTTTCCTTCTTGTTTAGCACAACTTTGATATTTGTTTCTTCTTCTTCTCCTCCTTCTTCTTGTTGGGGATGTACTTGGTCTTCTTTTTCTTCTCCACTTCTTCTTCTATCTCTCGTTACCAAGTAAGAATGAACACAAACTCAATGAGATGAATTCCGATTGCTAACCTGTGTTCAAGGCCTTAAACAAAGCACTGGTGACTTCTATAGCAGTTTGCATGGACTTCACCAACATCACTCACCCCTTTTGTTTTCTTTATAGAAATAAGAGAACTATTCAAAGTATAAAGAATTGAAGTAATAATTAGGCAGGGTGAAGAGGGATCACCCTGTGGTACTGTACGAGTATATTAAACAAACAGAGAAAAGCTACAGCAGCAAACCAAGACATGAGAGTCAACCAACAATCCAAATTCCAGGGCCCCTGTTTCTTATATTATATATTTCTGCGTGTATTTGTATTCCTGGCACATGCATATGTTTATGTACATATATTTGCATCAAAGAATTAGATCCCTAGCAAACTATTATGAATATATCTATGAATCTGGTAGACAAAATAATACACCCACCTATTACTCTATTTACTATAGGAATGTGTGTGTGTGTAATATAAGGTTTAGTGGGCTTCTCTGTTTCAGGAGACTATGAGAAGTGCCTTATGCATGCTGACCTTTGTATTAAACTGACAAAACTTTATTAGATCTAAATTGGGGCATGCTAATTTTCAGTTTAATTTCCTTTTAAAGTTTTCATAGGGTACGTACATAGTGTCTGCCACCTGATGGCTTCTTTTATAGGGTTGCAAATTGCTAGACAATGGTTTCTTTGACTTCAGTCTAGATTTGATATTCTGCACATTGCATGCATGCTATCAACAGTACTTCGTTGTCACCTTTCATCTGAGCTCAAACAGAATCCAATCCAACTGAAATGTTCTCAATGTTGCAATGCAAGTTGAACCCATTTTACAACGTGATATGTTATAGGCCGTAAAATTGGTATAGTTTCGGGCACTTGCAGAACTGCAATCCTTTCTGTTCCTGCCACTCCTTAATATTACATCATATGAGTAACATATATGTTGCGTATGATATTTATCATTATGCCTTGTTTTTATTCTAGCCACCTGCTTTATTACTTTTACCATTCTCCAAAAACAGAAAAGAAAAATAATATTATTTTTTTCTTGTATATAATTACTTCCATATGCGAGTGGTCATAGGTTACCAAGCCACTCTGGTGGCAGTTTAAATCCTTCCATATGTGAGTGATTGGTCATAGGTTAGCTAATCCTCTTCTGTCAGTAGCATCGATTTCCTTATGAATGAACACAAACGCAATGAGATGAATTCTGATTACTATCTACTGTGTTCAAGCAGAGGATAGGCGACTTCTATAGCAGCTTTCATGGACTTCACCAACGTCACTACGTTGAAATAAGAAAACTATTCAAAGTATAAAGAATTGAAGCACGTAATGCATTAGGCAGGGTGATACTGAAGGTTGCCATCCTTGCTTGTTGAGCAGCCTTGTTGGAGAACTGGGTTTTTCCCCACATTATCAAGGTTGTTATAACATCACCCTTTTGATATTTTATATCTGTGAAATAGGTGACTTATCTGCTGCCAGATATTGACAGCTACTTTACAAGAAATAAGCAGATGAGCACATGATTCCTCTTCTAATCTTCACAGCACACACTGAGAAGCTAAGGTCAATCCAGTTTCTTGAAGTCTATCCTGTGTGATCAACTTGCCTGCAACTGCAAATCTTAAGGTTCCCACACAACCTTAGTGCTGAACTCTGTTCCCACTCAACCACTATCTCTCTCCAAATAAATTTTTGCAATCACTATCTCTCTAACTTCTTCCCACACAACCTTAAAGCTGAACTCGGTTGATAATGTAGCTTAGCTATCTATGGTGGGCAATCCAAGACATTATAATTTTTTTTTCTTTTTCTTATCAAAACCTCTCTTCTTTTATAACCTGTTTGATGGTTATATTGTTATCAAAAACTTTAAATTGGATTGTTTGTTTGCAATTGATTCTAAGCTTACAGCTGCAAAAGAAAGGCCAGAGATTGGTGAGATGGATCCAACCTTGGTCTATTCAGCTGCAGCCCAAAAAGAAAATGACCATCTACCTAGCAGGCTTCACTTTAACCAAGCTGATCCAAGATTGTGTCCACCTGCGATTTGGGTGAACATCCTTCAATTGGAAAAGCTTGGAAATCTCAGCAACCCACCAGTGCCTAGGTATGTTCTTCTTTTCTCTTTTCTCCTGAACTTTTAACATATTGGATGCTTAGTAAACTTCTTTTTTTCACTCTCTATGTTGTAGTGTCTTGTTTGGTTTATTTACAACTTCTTTTTATTTGATTTAGTAGATGACACTTGAAGTTGCATGTTAATTGTATTGCTTATAGTAGAACCTGTTAATGTATTATAGGATTTTTTTCTGTTTTTGCCAACCACAAGTTGTTGGAATATTCACTCTAGTTAAGTATCCCTAATAGTTCAGTCATGCATATTGAACTTTTGATTGTTCATAATTTATTTTTTTGTCTATATCTTTTGTTCTCTCTTCAAAATTTTAATATGAAAACTTTACTCATTTCTTCTTTCAGAGGGAGCAATCCAACATTTGAAGAAATGGCATTGGAGCAAATTGGTAAAAATGTTTTAGGAGCTGCAGCAGAAGAGCTCTTGAATTTTTTGCTAGATGCAAAGGTCAAGATTATGGAATTCAAGGTTTACTTTGAGAGGCTTAAAGTTTCATTAGAAGATTTCATGCATCAAGCAGAACTGATCAATGAATTCAACAAAGAGTTGGGTCTTGAGAGGTGGAAGTATCATTATCACTTGTTTCAAAGCTTAAAAGAAGGCATGAAGCTTGTTAAAAAATGTGAAAAGCTACCGTGGTAGAAATTCTGGAAAAAGTACACTTATTCAAAGAAACTTCTAGAGCTTGAAGTGACAATTCTACGATTTTTGCAAATGAACATGCAAGCGGAGATGAATGTGGACTTAAAGAAGGCTTTATGTCTTTTGGTGAAGTTGGAAAAAAGGTTGATGTTGCACTAGATGCCTCTCCAAGTGAAAGCATTTTTGAGAGCACAACCCAAGGCAATGCAATTAAAAGACGAGTTTCCTTCACCTTATGTGTTTCTTAATCTTCATGATTCTATTCTTTTAGCAGCTGCCAATTGATGTAATTGAGAAGTAATTGTATGCCATGTAAATATTTTGTTGGATATGTACATCTTTTGAATTGAATGTGCTATAAAATTTTCTTTCAAATAAGCCCCACCCCAGCCTCCAAACTCTCTCTCTCTCTCAATCTCTTAAGATAAAAAATGTTCGCAGTACAAATGCCATTTACTAATTTCTTGTCATGCACAAAAAAAAACATGTGTAGACATGGTCAGTTGTCTTTAGCAAGTACAGACTTAATCAATATCCTATAAGTTACTTGAAACCTGCTGAGATTCAAATAGGATCTTTCTTCCTACTTATATCTAAATCTTTGAAAAACATATGGGCAAAATGATTCCGAAAAAACTTGAAAAGATAAAATATATCACCAACATGACTACATGACAATTTTATGCTGCCACAATATAAAGATATGATTGACTTTCCTAATTCTCAAAAAGTCATCCGGTATTTCTTAAATGTTGACAGGAGTTCTAGACTCTATTCATACTCCTATATCACTGTTCATTTCTGTGAGAAAAGCTTTGAGGAGGTTCCTATCCAATGAAGGAGCATGATTAGAGCTGCCAGTAATGACAATTATTGGTGTCGGTTGACTGCCACTAGTGGTGCCAGCAAAGGACTCATTGGTAACTAATAATGTGCACATAATTGAAGCACCAGTAACTGGTTGCTTTTAGTGGTGCATGTTTTGCACCAGTATAAATTACTTTTGATGGTACTTTTGAGGGCCAGTATAAACACTTTTACTGGCTTTTCTGAGGGCAGTACAAACACTTTTATTATGCTTTTAAGCACCAGGATAGGCATTTTTACTGGCATTTTTGTATGCTAGTACAGGTGTCTGGTGTTAGTACAAATACCTTTTACTTGCCAAATTCAATTATTGACCATCAGTAACATTTTATTGTCTAAAAGAACACAAACAGATTTTATTTAGTGCACAACCTTTAACAAATTTCAAAATATTTTGTATCATACAAGTTTTTGTCGAGTTTGAGTATGGTTTTCAACATATTTTATTTTGCATTTGCGAAGGGTAACAAGTTATTTTTAAATCTAGATATTTGTGATTTTGGACATGGGGGAGAATATCGAAAATTATAAGGATTTTAGAAAAATGCATCAAATTACTCGTACAGTATGGTCATTTTTTGTAGATTATGATTGAGGGAAACACATGTTTAAATTTTTTTTTTTTTTGCTAGGCCAAGGAAAAAACTCTCGTTGGGGACAAACATTAACATGTTCTCCTTGGTAAAGCCTTGATGTGTCCTCAGTTGATCGGAGACAATACTCAGATTCGTCCTTGCAACAGGAGATGTTCCCTATGGGTCTTGAACCGTGGTCAGCCATAGTCAGAAACTAGGAGTTCTTGTGGGCCCAAGACTATTCCATATTGACTTGCCAATGAATCACATGACAACATTGCATGGGGCCCACAACTACATATTAAAAGCCCCACATGAAATGTTGTCATGTGATTGGTTGTCACTTATCAAGGCACTTAACCGCTCCATTCCAATATCTCAGCAGATGTTACTTAAGATCCATTTACATGTGGGACCTTGGATTGTGCTTTTTTTATATAAAGATGTAATCTTTTGAGTCATGAAATTTAGGCACATTATGGGCTGTTAATTTTTGAACCCTTTTAAAAACCTAACTGTCATAATCATATGATTCAAAACAAGTTTCCTACTAAACAAACCATATAGATCACATCTGTAACATTTGATCTACAAAACATTTAAGATTCAAAACTCTCACTGGAGAGGGAATAATTGGCAGGTTTTGATCAGAGAGTACACTCAGCTTCGTCCTTGTGGCAAAAGATGCTCCTTGTGGGTCTTGAACCGTGGTCATCCATAGCCAAAAACTAGGTGCTCTGGTGGGCCAAAAATTGTTCCATATTGACTTGCCAATCAATCACATGACAACATTGATTGGGGCCCACAACAACTACAGATTAAAAGCCCCACATGAAATGTTGTCAGAGCTGTGGGAGCCCAATGACTCTCTCTTCTCTCTCATTCTGTTGTATTATAAATTGGTGATTCTCCCCTCTTATTTTGTATTCTTGAGTGTGGGTTTCTCTCACTTGAATGAAAGTCTTTTCTTATTCTCTTTTGCTTTGCATACTCTTTTTGAGTTTGGTGTATGAACCCTAGTGGTTCTTGTGAGTGTATGCTATTTGTGAACCTCCGTGGTTCTTTTCTGAGATTGGTTGTAAGCATCATTTGAAGATTCAATTGTGGACTTCATTTCCTTACAATGCTCCATTCTAATTTGTTTTTCACGGAGTTCTACATCTTAGGGGTAATGTCATTTTGGCTCTAAAAGAGCCAATTCATCTCAAAGAAGAGAGAGGGCATTGTAATATTCCCTATTGTTCATCTCTCCTTGGGTCATAGTTCTCACTTTATTTTGCACATTGCATATGTAAAAAGTATCCTTGAGACTATATATATCTTTATGATACTTCCATGCATTACTAGCGAAGTCAAATTTTGCTAAGTTAGACCACTTGTTGATGTCAACACTATTGATAACCCATCCCATTATCTTGGAATGACTCATCCTCCACTCTTTTCATTTTTTCTCATATTTCTTGACGACCTTAGACATCTCTTCTCCTTGAAGAGCCACTTTCTTTTCGTTTTCAATCTTGGTAAGTATAAGTTTAGCCTCTCTTTTGGTACCATCAACCAAACCCCATAAACCCTTTTTCTCATATTTTGTGTTTCACTATGGATGCCCACATCACATCGTTAGTATCATTGAGTCACATGGAAGTGATGTGCTGCAGCAAGTGTGGCTACAGGTGAGTGTATGTGTAGATGGTGTTACATCAATGAAGAGATGGTGGGGTGCATATGCTGTGTAAATGGAGATATAAGGAATGAATGTTGTAGACAGTAAAGGTATGTGTGGCACTGGGTACAGGGGATGCCATGAAGGTGGGTATGATGAGCCGACCAATGCCACAGATGCAGAAATGAAATATTTAGTATGCAGACACCTAGATGATAGTGGTGTTGCGTGATAGGTGTTATAGGGAAGTAGCAGGTAACAGTGAAGGGTGGCTTAACAAATGTGAGGGAAGTTCTGAAGAAGGCAGGTGAAAAATGCACAGGTACGCAGTGAGTGGTTTAATGCCATGGAAGGTGTAAGAATGCATGTTGCAGGGTGTAGTCAATGTTGTGCTGTGATTGCAGCAGGTGATGAAGAGGGCGGCTAACAGGTGGCTGTGAAGAAAATGTGATGGTAACATGCATAGGGGCTGAAGAAGTAAGCTTACAGTGACCGGTACATAGTGAAAGTATGTTATGTAACAGGTGTAGAGGAGATGAAGGTGCTGATGGTGAAGGTATGCAAGGGGGTGCACAGGTGATGGAAGTGGTTGATGATATGCAGAAGTGCTGAAGTGAAGTGATGTACAATATATAAGAAATGAAATGCTGGAAGGTGGTGGCTGGAATGCAGTGTTGCAGGGAAGTGAGGGAATGATTGGAGCTATGTGTAAGTAATAATGAAGGGGTATTGTGCTTTTGATGAAGTGCAAAATGGTAGTGAATAGGGCAGAGCACTGGTGAGGTTGGAGTGGCTGGGGTAAGAATATAAATACAGTAGAGCTGTGAATGAGTGTAATGGGGGACATACAATAGTGAGTGTTGGTGCGGGGTTGTGCAGAATTGCTACAGTGGTAGATTGTTGTGGGTGTTACTGTGAATGGAGGATGCAACAAAGTGAAGAATTTGAAGGGATGGTGCTGGATGGGAAGTGATATATATATATATATGAAGAGTATAGTGTAGGAAAGTGCAAGAAGGTGTTGATGCACAGGTGATATGCAGCGGGGGATGGGTGCAGTGATGTGGTAGATGTGTTGAAGGTGAGTGCAGTGGAAAATAAAATGGAATGACAGTAATATAAATGGATATGGGTGATGATTATGTAGGTGTGTGAGGGGAGCCACAGGTGCACAATGATGTTAGTGCTGAGTGTGTAGGTGTTGTAGAAAGTTATGGAGAAGTGATGGCAACGTGTTGGGGTGATGTTAAGCAAATAATATAGGTGCACATGTGAAGAGTGTTGCAGGAAATGGGTGAAGGATACACAAGGTACCACCGTATTTATTTGTTCCTGTAACGCCCCAAAATTTCGACTTGTGATTTCGAAAACCTTATCGAAAAACCTTTCAAAGATTTAAAGTTTTAAGTTTAAAAAAACACGACAGCGAAAGATATTTAGAAAGGAGCACAAGTCAACAATCCTAAGTACGTTAGCTGAAAAACCATCATTCACATGAACAACAACTTAAAGAAATTAAAGAAATAAGGTAATAGATTAAAAATCTGCAGTTTATTACAAAATAAGCATTTTGTTCCAAAGTTCAATAATCTAAAGAAAACTCAAAAAGACTCAGAGCCAAGCCGCCAGCAGAAAGAAGATAAATCTTGAGCCATATTGCACCACGCCATCGGCCATCTGTGAAGTCCTACTCCTCATCTGCCCATGAAATGGGTCAGTTCCATAATAAACCAGTAGGTGCACGAATAGATAAGTAGAATGAAAATAAAACAGGACATTTATGAGATAAGCAGTTATGATATTTAAACAATCAATACAATTGTAATCTATTCTAACAAGTGCAATATGTGCAAAGAGCTGTTAGTTGAAGCATTTCAAGCAGTGTAAGTCTCAATTATCTACAACTATTCAAGAAAATATTCTTTAAGTTCTGATATTAACTGGCCTGTGGGTACGCATAGATGCGAAACATAGAAACAACCGAGACCGATCCGGGGGTTTATTATGTCAGGTGTTTTCATTAACCCGGATGGCTGACGAATTCCGCTGCTAAGGGGACGGTTAGTGACCAACAGAGTAAATCCCCAAAGGCATTCGTGGCCCATGGATGCATCCAACTTCTGCAGAAGTGCATGGGAGTTACCACCTAGGATAATTTATGGTAATCCCAATTCCCCTAACTCCGATGACTGGGGAAGCCGAGTCTTTTTCTCGCAGGGTGGTTGTTAACAACCTGTTCATTGGAGTTTTTGTATCATTCATCCTCTCCCTTGATGAACCTTGAAGGTCGAATGGGTACGACGGGGGTTTCTTAACCGCCGCCCCATCCTACATGCTCTGGTCTATTAGACCCACTCGAGCATCTTGCCTGTGAAGGCAAATTGTCACCATTTATGTGATCTCAGCATTGTGCTAATTGCACGCATCGAGGTTGTTATAACCTCATCCTCCAACCATCGTAACCCACATGGGACGTACTTGTCCAAAAAGTACGGTTGTACCTCCCTAGAGGTACGACTACGATGAGAGGGCAACATATAAGGTTTTATGATTCTTTTGGTTCATACATGACATGTATTGCTCTTTTGAGCAATTGGCCTGTGGAGGCCGATATTATCACATCCAAATTAATAAAGTGTTGATTTCCCACTTCAAGATACTCCATGACCTCACATAAAATTCATACCGTACATGCCTTAAGGTTCGGTTACAATAACAATTATAGTGGTTTTCTCTCCAGAAATGAGTCTATCCACAAAGTCTACCTTAAGTATGCATTTTCAAAAGAATAAGCATGCAGAACAGACAATCACGAGTTAAGTAATCCTACAGGTAACAGGTATGCCAATTGACTACTTGATTCTTTCTAGAATAAGTCTACCCAAAGAATTTACATTAAGCATGCAATTTCAAAAGAATAAAAAAGAGTAAAACTCTGACCAGCCAATACTTCTCCGAATAAGCAGGTATGCAAAATAACTATTCTATCTCAAAAGTCTTATTTTATTTTGTTTATACAAACTCTTCGTGTGACTTTCCCCTACCTCGGGATGTCGTGCAGTTGCGTGCGTATACGCGTGTAGATGATACGAGGCTCAGGCCGCGGAGCCAGAGCGGGGTTCGATGCGAAGTCTGCAAAAGTGTAAGTATTCAGCGCTACATTAATTATCATGCGAAGAGTAGAAGGTCAGGCTTGTCGATCGAAAAAGAGAGAGGCAGCAGGGGTGTGCCCCTGCTGGCCGAAAACAAACAAGTGACAGAGGAGCAAGCCCCTACCTGCCGACAACAGCGGGGCAACAGGGGATGAGCCCCTGTCGAAAAAAACAGCGAGGCGGCAGGGCGGCCAGCCCCTGTCGACAGCAAAGAGGTGACAGGGGGCTTGCCCCTGCCGACAACAGTGAGGCGGCAGGGGCTGAGCCCCTGCCGACAGCAACGAAACAATAGGGGTTGAGCCCCTGCCGACAGCCACGAAGCGGCACGGGAGCCAGCCCCTGCCGGCAGCATCGATGCTGCAGAGGAGGCAGCCCCTGCCGATAACCAAGAAGCGGCAGGGGCTGAGCCTTTGCCGACAGCCAAGAGACGGTAGGGCTAGCCTCTGCCGACAACAACAAGGAGGCAGGGGCCATCCCCTGCCGACAGTCGAGAGGCGGCAGGGGGGCAACCTCTGCCGATAGAGAGATGGAGAGAGCTCGGGAAATGGGTGTCAGGGAGAGCAACCCACCTCCCATCGGTTTCCCTATCACCCACAGGGGTGAGGGGGGTGTCGCAGGGGCCTCGGTCCCCTGCTGACACTCCGGCGAATTCCCAGAGGGAAAAGGAAACGGCAAGGGTCCCATAGGCCACTTGTCGCCCCCCGATGGGCATAGGGGAGGCCGCGGCAGGGGATGTGAGCCGCTTGTCGGCCTCCCGGCGAGGTGACAGAGAGGGGGGTGAGGAAGAGAAGAGGGAGGAGAAAAGGGAGGAGGAGGAGTGACGTACCTGGGAGGCGGTGGCCGGTGTCGTTGTGGGGCGCAGCGACAACGACGGTGGTGAGCGCAGAGAAGGAGGAAGCGGGGTCGTCGCGAGGGGATCGAGGGCGGCGCTGGTGGCGTGCGCAGGGAAGGAGGAGGTCGACACAGGGGGTGAAGGGCTTCGAGAGGGAGGCGTGCCTCCCGTCGCCCTCCCATGCTGAACTTAAAGGCCCCAGGGGGCGATGAAAGGGGAAACCCCGATGGGTTTCCCCAATCCTCCCGAAAATGAAGGTGGAAAAAGGGGGGGGGGGGGTGTGGCGCTCGGGAGCCTGAGTCAGGTTATTTGAAAGCCCTAAAGACAAATGGGTCCGGGTCGGGTCCAGACCCGACCCGGCCCGGGTCCAAAACAACATTTTTTGTGTGGTTTTTACAGTTCCTCAGGGACCGATCCAAGGATAAGATGCTTCACCTGGATATTTTCAATTTCGCAACTAATCGTATCTGCAATATAAGGTTCACCTGAACCCCCAAGAGACTTTTTTTTTTATCATTGAATCAGCTCTAGTTTCATTCTCAGGAGCTTCAACATGCTGGATAGCTTTTTCATGAGTTTGAGAACGACATATTGATTGGAAAGAAACCACCTGATCTTGTAAATTAAATTCCTACATTGACATGTTGATTCAAGACTATTGAAGTAGCAGTATTTTCTAATTCTAAATCATCAAAAATTTGGCATCGACCTTTATTTTCCGACAGCAGTAACATCATCTTTGACCAAATCTTGTATAGAACTTGATAGAGGCACCAAAAACAGAGGAGAAGAATCATTTTGATTGCTCATATTAATGTCATTCAAGGAGTTGCTTCCCTTAGGAATAGCACCTTCTGCATTTGTGGAGTCAACTGGCGCTTCCAAGTGCATTGATATAGCATACACTATATCATCACATACAAAATCATATGATTTTTGCATTTCAATGACTAATTGCAAATCATTCTTTCTGTAATAATGGCAGCTACTCCCATCATACGAAGTCAACAACAAGAGGTCTCCACATGTAGCAAGATAAGCACATCCAAGAGGATCAATTCCCAAAAGTTCTCCATCTTGTAGGGGACTAGATAACTTCCACTTCCCATTAGCGTTATCCCTTACATATTCTGGACAGTACCAATCCCCTTCAAGCAGAATATCTCTAGTAACCACCACGCAACTTGGGTGGTATGCAGCAGGGGAGTGAAGAGGCACAGGTACTGTGTGCTGGATGTGAGGTAAGTGTGGTACCGTGAAATGAATAGGATGCCAAAATGAAACATGGATGACTCAATATGGTATGGATGGTGGTGAACAATATGATTAGGAATGCAATTAAGAGGATGATCGATTGCCATCCGAACAGGAGGTCGAATGCAAGCATGATGATTAGATGAAAATCACACGAAAATGAGAAATCTGACATCAAAAGGAGAGATCACCACGCGAACAGGAAATCAAGATCATCATGATCATCAAGATCAATCGACCATGAAAAAGAAAGCAAAAAATCGAAAATCAATAGATGATCAAAACAAAACAGGAATTCAAACATCAATAGATGATCAAAACACAAACTGAATATTAAAAATAAAACTGGAAATCAAATATGAAAGAGAAATAGAAATAAGGAAGAAGAATCAAAATAGGATAGGGGACAAACTGGAATTACAATATACAGGGTGATAACGAGAGCATCGACAAATATAAAACCAACTGAAATTCAATGACGAAAAGAAAAGAAAACAAAAAAAAATGTTGGAATCAAGTCATTTTGTTAATGTTGCATTGAGGTAGATTGATTTGCTATAAGCAGATCAACACTACCACAGATGCTTCAATGGAGCAAGAGCAAAGAAAATCAAGAAAACAGAACAAGAGAGAGGAGAAGGAGATCCTTACCGTTGCCTTGGCTTCAGCTTAAGGGGGGAAGAGGTGTTGCATGTATATGTCGGGTGGATCAGGCTCCTTCAGGGAAGAAAGGGGAAAAGAATATTGAGGAGAAAGAAAGATGGGAAATAGCAGAGAGGGAGAGGAGGCGATCAAGAGGAAGAGAGATCGAGAATGTGCAAATAGAGGGGTGAAGAAGCGATGGAGGAGAAGGGGGCCTTCGGCTCTGTTTTATAACAGAAGGTCATTAGGCTCCTTTCGAAAATGGTCCCTCGAATTTTTCAAAATTTTCAAAATGGTTGTTTATTTACAAGATTTTTTTATAAAATGGATAAAACTATGTTTTTCGAAATCCCTTTTGTGTTTTTTAGAAAAGAATCTAAAATGTGAGGATTTTAAAGAGGGGTTTTTGCAAGTGGGATCCAAACGAGGTTTTTGAAGTATTTTGTAAAATATTTGCTTTGGAAATTTAAAGATTTTCTGAAAATGAGGTTTTTGGAAAATACAGGGTTAATTTCAAGATTTTTCAAAAGAAATTGATGTCCTTTTGAAGAAATTGTTGTTTTGAAAAGATTTTTAAGTGAAAGCAATGTGAAAACCAGACAGCAAATAATAAAAACTGGTTCTCACTAGTGGTAGAGACCGGGTCGAACTCAGGGAATGAGAATACTTTGTATTCAAACAAGCAACTAAACTACTGTTTATTGCCAAAATGAAAACGTACGAGAAAAGTAAATCTAATTAACTATTACAACAAATGAATACCCTACACAGAGGGCTTAAACTGGTTTTATTACAAACCAAAAATTGAATTGAATTGAATTCCTAAATTCTAAATTAAAAGTAAAAGGTATCTTCTACGCTCGTGCCTCATGTCACGTGTTTGCTTATGCTCTACTCCGTGCTATCCTGCACAAATCAAAAAAACACGAGCAATACAAGATACTAATAGAGAATACACTAAGCAAAATATACTAATTAAATGATAAAACAATGAAAGATAATGTGAAAGAAATCTAATTGACAAGTAAAACTATATTAAATGCTAATTATTTCATATCAATTAAGTAATCTAATTACAAAATGCTAAATCAAGCAGATGCTAATGAAATCAAATACTACTAAACTAAATGCTAACCACTAATGTAAATGATTACAAAGAACTAATACTAAACACCTAAGTAAAAAAATATGCTAACTATTTTAAATCAACTAAGTAAACCTACTTAGAAATCACTAACTAAATCTAATTACAAATTAACTAAGTAAATGTACTTTGTATTAATCAATTCAACTAATAGCATTATTCACTCAGATAACAGCTACAAACTAACAATTCAATTAACAACTTAGCTAAACATATGATAGCTAACAGAATTCAGTGGATAGCAATCCAACGAGGCATTTAATAAACAATGATTTATCAGGCCGAAAAACTTAGACACTCGATTATAGATCAATAACAACCGTCAAAAATAGTGCTCAGAAATTAGTGGATTGATCGATGTCGGAGATCAGATGCAGATCAATCTGTGAACATGCATTATAAAATGCTGAGGAAAGTGCATAATTGAGAATGAAGTGGAGATGCTATGCAGTGAAATGCACTACTGACTGAAAGACAAATGCTGATGTTAGTACAGATACCTTTTACTTGCCAAATTCAGTTATTGACCACAAGTAATATTTTATTGTCTAAAAAAACACAAACAAATTTTATTTAGTGCACAACATTTAACAAATTTCAAAATATTTTTTATCATACAAGTTTTTGTCGAGTCTGGGTATGGTTTTCAACATATTTTATTTTGCATTTGCGAAGGGTAACAAGTTCTTTTTAAATCCAGATATTTGTGATTTTGGACATGGGGCAGAATATCGAAAATTATAAGGATTTTAGGAAAACACATCAAATTACTCGTACAGTATGGTCATTTTTTTATATAATATGATTGAGGGAAACACATGGTTATAATCTTTTTTTTTTTTGGGTCTAGGCTAAGGAAAAAACTCCCATTGGGGACAAAACATTAACAGGTTCTCATTGGTAAAGCCTTGACGTGTCCTCAGTTGATCGGAGACAATACTCAGATTCGTCCTTGCAGCAAGAGATGTTCTGTATGGGTCTTGAACAATGGTCATCCATAGTCAGAAACTAGGAGTTCTTGTGGGCCCAAAACTGTTCCATATTGACTTACCAATGAATCACATGACAACATTGCATGGGGCCCACAACTACAAATTAAAAGCCTCGCATGAAATGCTGTCAAGTGATTGGTTGTCACTTATCAAGGCACTGAACCGCTCTATTCCTATAACTCAGCAGATGTTACTAAAGCTACATTTACATGTGGGACCTTGGATTGTGCCTTTTTGATGTAAAGATGTGATATTTTGAGTCATGAAATTTTGGGACATTATGGGCCGTTGATTTTTGAAACTTTTCAAAAACCCAATTTTTATAATCGTATGATTCAAAACAAGTTTCCTACTGAACAAACCATCTAGATGACATCTGGAACATTTGATTTACAAAACATTGAAGATTCAAAACTGTCGATGGAGAGGGAATAATTGGCAGGTTTTGATCAGAGAGTACACTCAGCTTCGTCCTTGTAGCAAAAGATGCTCCTTGTGGGTCTTGAACCGTGGTCATCCATAGCCAGAAACTAGGAGCTCTTGTGGGCCAAAAAATTGACTTGCCAATCAATCACATGACAACATTGCTTGGGGCCCACAACAGCTACATATTAAAAGCCCCACATGAAATGCTGTCATGTGATTGGTGGTCACTTACCAAGGCACTTAACAGCTCCATTTATGTTTCTTAGTAGATGTTACTTAAAGATCCATTTACATGGGGACTTGGATTGTGGTCTTTTGATGCAAAGATATGATCTTTTGAGTTAAGGAATTTTGGTACATTATGGGCCGTTGATTTTTCAACCCCTTTAAAAACCTAATTGTGATTCAAAACAAGTTTCCAAATAAACAAACCATCTAGATCACATCCGTAACATTTGATCTACAAAACATTAAAGATTCAAAACTCTCGCTGCGGAGGGAACATTTGGCAGGTTCTGATCGGAGAGTGAACTCAGCTTTGTCCTTGCAGCAAGAGATGCTCCCTGTAGGTCTTGCACTGTGGTCATCCATAGCCAGAAACACCCAGCTCTTGTGGGCAAAAAACTGTTCCATATTGACTTGCCAATCACATGACAGCATTGCATGGGGCCCACAGCTACATATTACAGGCCCAGGCACATAACAGTTTAATTAATTAATTAATTTGATGTTACTTAAGATCCATTCACATGTCATTGTTTAATTAATTTGGTGAATCTCTTAAATGTACATGCATCAAACACAAAAAGTATGTGTTGGATGAGTTTCTGACCAGTCCATATCCATGTCCATATTCAATCATGTATAATCGGTCGGTGAAGCTTGTGGGAATTCCAAATCAAATTCACCAGCATTCTTCCACTAAAAGAATAGACAGTTTTGATGGGACACAAAAACCCAAAGTATTCAAGTGATATCGCTAGTTCATGGTTTTTGCCGGGTACCCTACCTGACCCGAGTAGCATAGATTTATGTGTTTTTTTGATAAAAATAAGTTTCTGAAATTTTGCGGGTCCAGATTTGAGATTTCATTTTCATGACCCAGCAAAACCCAAACCCGACAAATGGTTATTTGGGTGGGTTCAGGTACCGAGGCAGAGTTGGGCAGATTTGTTTGGACCCCGAGCCCAGGCCCTACCCATTTCTTAGTGGGCCTAACAAAAGCCAGCCAGCAAGTTGACACGACATGGACCCAGCTTGGCAGGGCTCATCGCGGCCCAACTAGGCCCCTGGGCCTAAAGGACGGGCTAGCTGCGCTCTAGCATTACCAGCTTTGATCAACACAAACAACAGGAAGATGGATCCACTTTTGAACTTCTGGATTTAATAATATCAGAATACAATTGATATTGGAAAGACATTGAACTAATTGGAGAATAGTATCACGAAGATTTGATCCATTTTTTTTTTCAAGGAGCATGCTTTGGATATGTTTTTTACAAGATCCAATATTAGCACGTATAGTATGGATCGCGATTCAATCTCAGATTATCAGGTCTTTTTCGGATCTGGACTCGAATTCTGATCCAATTCACAAAATTTGGATTTCATGTTTGTCTTGTTCTTGGTAGTCAATAACCGGGCATGCTTTGTATATTATGTGGTCTTACTAAAGTAGATTCTAGTATCACAGCCATTGAATTTTCTCCAATAATCCATCTGCCACCTGGCCTATCTCACTGTGTATGCGCTGTAGCACTCGATTGGTGGCTTATTTTCGTATCCTATCTGGGGTCTCCATATTAGTAATATAAATATATAATATGCCTTGCTTTTGCGCTTCTGTATAATATGATAACTTTCTTCGTCATCGTCATCGTTACACCTGGTTTTGCAATTGTTTATAAAATATACAATGAGAGAGAGAAAGAAGTTGTCTTTGACATGAGCCTGCAGCGAAGGGCGTAATCTATTTGAACATGACCTCATCTAAGTAATTTCTGTTTTCTGCCCCTCGTGGAGTTTATATTTGTGCATCGTCAGTGGAATGATGGGTGATGATTCCATCGTAGAAATGGCATCAGCGCATGTGGAATTCTCTCAAACACACAAAAAAGAGGACATATAGGCTGCATGCCCCAGGAGGGGAAGCTTCATTGTGAATTGCCAATTCTCCATTTGCAGCCATCCTCTCTCCCTACATCTAATAATAACCAACTCTGACAATAAGTTTATAATAATCACTTTTTAGAACTTATGGAAGTATGTATAGTAATAAACTTTAATAGAAAAAGCATTTAATAACCTGTGTTAGTCAATATTCACCATTCAGATCAGATTATATATATCAGGAAAAATTTGGCATTAAAGATGAGGGAAATTAGAATGTGTACATGGGAAAAGTTATATTGCTAGTTATCTTTTTTTTAGATGTTCTATCTGTTGGCGTATTTGCATAAATTAAAACTGAAATACAAAATAAGCATGGACCATCAAAATACAAAATAAGCATGTACCGGTAGACACCATAGTCGATGAGACGTGCGGGTGCTTGGCGTTCTCCTTAGCCTATCAATGCTCATCATGAGCTCAAGCCTTGAAGTCGATGGTGAGCAAGACCCTGAACCCAATGACAATTACAGGCAATAGGCTATCATTTATAACTGTCAATGCATTCACAAGCAAAAATCATAAATCATATGCCCATATGCATTCATTCCACATCCCTTTTCATGCACGATCATGTACGTTAATATAAAAATGTGCCTTAAACAACAATATCCTCATGCATGCGTATGAGTTCACATGTTCCTGTTAAATGTAATTCTTTTGCACAGCCCGCACTTTAATCACACCTGCGAGCATTCTGGTAATAGTGCACGTGCCAAAACCATCATTTAATATAAACATAAACATATAGAGAGAAGGTTTATACCCAAAACCCTTCATTCATAACATGTATTGGAATTAACACTTGTGTCATGAACCAATAATTTCATAAGCATAATCCCCACACCCACATTAAATGCACGCTTTTTCTCAATACAGGTATTCATGTCATGCATGATTTCATCTTATGCATCTACTCATGTCATATGCATGCTTTCAATTACGTGAACACTAATGCAATGTTCTACATATAAACACATTAATTCCATGCAAACTCATGCATAACAAGCCAATCTTATACTAAAACTTTAACTTAACATGAAACATTCAGTTAAAGCATTAGAAACAACTTATACCATGGTAAACAGAAAACAACTACATAACTAGCTAAATCATGACGACACCCATAAACGTTTCTATTCCACTAATTACATAGGGTATACCTAATAAGCTTTGCATGACCATGTGTTTTATCACCTTATAAACAGGTGTGACTACTGAAAAAAAATCAACTGGGTGATTAAACCTGAGTATACATACATAGGAGAACTTAAATCAGTAATGTCAAAAGCATCCTCTAAACCTAACAAGTTTTGGTATTCTTACACAATCTCTTTAGAGAAAACTATTAACACCTGCCTATGTGTAAACACCCCAAATTTTCACTCACCTCTCCAGCATTTCCACCAAGCATCAGCATCCAGCCTCTGAAATCGCTGGAGGGCAAAATGGTCATTTTCTGAGCCCGGACCTTACATAAGTCTAAATTGCATCTGCAACTCTCAAAATTTCTCTATTTTTAGCTCAGATGTTCAAAATTTTATTCCTGACAGGAGACAGGCATCTCCAAGTCTTGGTTCAAGATTCTATTGCATAAGACATGGCATTGCATATCATTGCATGAGCATCTCATATCACTGCACTGCACAGCATGTCATTTCGAGGTCCAGAACTCTCGATTTTCAAAATTGTCAATCCAGATTCGAGTTTCAACTCTTTTCAAAATTAATTTCAAAACCCTGGGTCTTTAAAATTATCAATTCTTCCCATTTTACCCCCAGGACTTTGAATTTCAAAATATTTCCTCAGGAAAAAAATCTGGATAATTTTCAATAAATTTCAACTCAGATTTTGCCTTTTGTCAAACTATTTCAACTATCATCCTTTTACAAAATCGCCCTACAGGGGCCAACTCTTTCCAAAAATTTCTGTTTTACCAATTAGTCCAGAATTTATGAAAATTTCAAAAAGAAGTTGTTTTATCCTTATTTCAATAAAGAAGCAATATGGGACCCACACTGAGGTGGTGTCACATAAGCTTTTCTTTTGAAAAACCCAAAAATATAGGAGCCTTGTCCCCTGGATTGGCGCCACTTGTTCTTTCTCTCTCCTCCCATTTACCTGCCATGTGTCAGCATAGGGTTCACCTAGAGGTGGCGCCACATGTCACCTTCTCTCCTCTGCCATCCTTTGACACGTGTCAGTGTGGGGCCACCTTAAGATGCCGCCACATGTCATTAGACATCCTCTTCATTTTATGCCACGTGTCAATGTCTACCATCTCCACCCTGTGCCATATGTCATTCCAAGGTCACCATGAGATGCCACGTGTCATGTGTTGTCCTGTTCATAAAAAGTAGAACTTGTCTCCCCTGAGGTGGCACCATTTGAATTATGTCTCCTGCAAGTGACACATGTCACTTTCTCCTTTCCTCAAGAAAAGCAAGTGACACGTGTCAATCTCTGCTCCTTTCAGAAAAAGCAGATGACACATGTCTCCCTCCTATTTTTCTCAGAAAAGTAGATGACACATGTCATCTCCAGCTTCCTTCAGAAAAAGTAGAAGACACATGTCACTCCCTGCTTTCTTCAGAAAAAGCAAGTGACACATGTCACCCTCTGCTCTTCTCAGAAAAAGCAAGGGACACGTGTCTCTATCTGCTTTCTTCAGAAAAAGCAAGTGACACATGTCACTTTCTGCCTCCTTCAGAAAAAACAACAATTCAAATATTCAAACTCCAGGCTGAGGTGGCGCAAATCCTGAAGTCTCCTCCCTAAATTCATTTTTTGAGATGGTGCCACGTGTCCCTTTCTCTCCTTTTCCTCCCCTTTGCCACATGGCATTGTAGGAGCCACTCTGAGGAACTGCCACATGTCCATCCTCCATTCCTCCAGAGCCAACCCCCCATTTGAAATTCGAATTTCCTTCTGAGGTGGCGCCATTTGAGAAGGCTTCTCCAGACAGCTGACACTTGTCTGCCACATGTCAGCCTCTCCTTTCCTGCAGAAAAGTAGAATTTGAATTCCTCTGAGGTGGCACAATCTGCTTCTTCCACTCCTATCCTTCTGACACATGTCAAGAGCCTCCAGAGATGGCGCCACATGGCATGCTCCTATTGTTTCCAGCTTTACACCTCAGAACACCTTTTGAGGTGGCGCCAATCCAGATCCCCACTTGGCTTCCTCTCTTTTATTTATTTTATTTTAATAAAAGTAGCCCACCATAAGGTGGCGCCACCTGAGGACTCCCTACAAAAGACAAATTTTGAATTTCAAACCCCAAGTAGCACCCTCTGAGGTGGCGCCATCTGGGAGCTTCCTGCAGAGAAAATCAAGCAGACCCAAATTTTGAAAAATTTCAAATTCAGCTGAGGTGTCTCACTCACAAATTTCCTATTTTATTTTCTCAAAAAATCAAAATAGCACCCCCTGAGATGGCGCCACATGGAGGGCTCAGATTGAGCCTGTTTGAAATTCAAAATTTTTTAGAAAAATCTATAAAAACAAGGCTCCACGCCCAGCCTAGGGAGACCATATTTTGATAGCTTCTTTTTTGGACTTTGAAATTCGACCTAGCCTTCTAGAGAACCCGGTTTTGAACTTTGGAATTCACGCCCCCTTTGGCTCAGTGGAGAAGGTGTAGTGGGTCGATCTTGGTGAATCATCCGAAGCCCGGATCGAAGAACGAACGAAGCTCGTGATAGCCGTCCCTTTCAAGAGCTTCAACGCTGCCTAACGAAGCAAGGTGCACCTCTTTTCCTCTTGATTTGATTTAATAATTCGATTCGGGAGTCGTTTGAAGAAAGAGCTCATCCGAGAGATTGATTAAGCTATTCTCATAAAACGACATATATAAAAATACATTATTATGATTCCTTGATGATTTTAGCATTCATGCATTTAGCTAGATTTAATTTGCATTTTATTTCATCAATTTAGCATGTTTCATGAATTAATTAGGATTAATTTAGCATTTATTTCAATTCTGTTCAGTTTTAGTAGTTCTCTATTTTTGTCAGTCAGTCCACACGTCATTTCATGCATTTATTTTTTATTAAAAATTCCCAAAAAATCATGGAATGCGCCCTTAGGTGTCCCTAAAAATGTGCCAAAAATTCGAAAGCATTTGAATTTGTTTACTGCGGTAAACATTCAAAATGGCAAGTCGGGTTTTGTTACTCGGGATGCGTTTTAAAAACTCTTTTCCGACTTGTAAAATCGATATCTCCCTCATGGGAGATCCGATTTTCGATCCGAAAGATGTTATGAACTTGGGAGGATGTCTAGTTTTTAACCCGAGTTTATCCAATTTTTCTGTTTTTTGTTTAATATCTGACAAAATCCGAGAGTTCGGGACACGTGTTAGGGCCTGATTTGCGCCTCTGAGATTTTAGACCGACTTAGGGCTACGGGTTCTCTTTGTGTGTTGCTCCAAATCCAAATCTGTAAAAAAATGAATGTTATGTCCGAGATGTCCTCTGTTTGCATCTGAAAGCCTGTGATTTTTAGAATAGCTGTGATAACTGTTTCAGAATTTTTTTGTCAGTCACCTGTTTGGTCACATTTGTCTGCTCTGTCTATTTAGGAATGAAAAGTTATATTTTTATCTGTGTTTCTGTTGATCAAATGCCAAAGTCATGAACATGAACGTTGTCCCTATAGATGTCATTAGTATCTCTGTTAAATATTAGAAATTTCCATGGCTGTTTTCTATTTTTTTAGCATTTTATGTTAGATTAGGTCAATTTTTACCTCCGTTAGAACCAAATCCCTGTTACCGAACTCACCATGGCTCAAATCCCGAGGCTGTAAAGACCAAAAATGTTTCATTTAGGGTTCTTTATCAGTCTGAAAATTATCAGAAGTTTTCATGGTGTAAATCTTGCATTATCATATTAAGCATTGCATTTGGTTCGGGTCCATAGGCAAAATAAACCCTTTTTAGGATTTTCTTCAAATTTTAGCATTTAAATCATATCATTTCGTGATTTTTAGCATTCTAGACTGTTTATCAGAGTAGGTAAATGTTTCATACCGAATTTGGTGTAATTTAGAATTCATTTGAGGCTTGATTTATCCATATCATCAAAACAGGGCCCCGTGGGACCCGGATCCAAGCGAAAAACAAGCAAAATTCGTTATTTTGGATAAATTGCAAAATGTCAAATTCTGATTTTACAGTCTTAATGTGTTTATAAGCATGTCAGCATGTCTCTTACTGCATTTCATCATCATTTGATTCAATTTGACTTTCAAAATCTCAATTTTACCAAGTTTTCCTTCAAAAAACCCTGATTTTAAAGGTGTAACTTTATAATTAGGGGTATTTTGGTTATTTTGACCCAAATTCCGAATTTCAAACTATTTTCCACTGAATTTCTTGCATTTTCATCATTTCAAATATCAAGGAAGCATGAGAATAGGGTTTATATCCAATTTAATCCAATAATTTCAGAATATTATTGGAAAATCTTGGAAAAACCCACATATTTGAACTAACCCCATTTCAAGTTTGGCAGGGACATTCAAAAGAGGGAGCTGAAGTCTGCAATTTCATTTTATTTCATTTATTTAGTGATGTAATAATGTAAATTTTGGAATAAGATTTTAATTTCCTGCTTAGACTAGGATGCATATCATATAGTTTGAATTTATGCAATATCCTGTTTCTATGATTCATGCATTTTATTTTAAAAGCACTATGGATGTACACGAATGACACGTGCACCGACTCTTAGGGAGTTGATGAACTCGGTGGAATCCATATTTACGGCCCTAGTCGGAATATGGACGAGACCCAGATCCATCATCTTTCTACTAGTCACATTGAGCCTACACTCTTAGGCTATCTTAAAATGCACATCATATTTTTAATATTTTCAAAGTATTGTGCATTAAATCAATTAAACTCTAAACATATTCATGGCCACAGTCAGGATATGTGAAGGATTTATTTTGACTTAATACACATTTTCCAACAAATTTCTTAGAAAATCTTTCAAAGTGCATTCATTCACTCATATAATTTGCATCATGAAATCATTGATTTTCTCATGATTTTCTTAAGAAAATTTCATTCTCAAAGAAATCGATTTCTCAAGAAACTCTGAGTATTTTCCAAAATCGGTTTTCCCAAGTCAAGTTTTCACAGTTTTCCATGGAAACCAGTCTCTCAAGAAACTTCTAAGTTGGATTTCCAAAATCAAAGTTTCCCTCAATTTTCCTTGGAAAATGTTATTTTCTTAAGATTTTCAAAAAGAGTTTTCCAATCTTTTCTGAAAGATCAAAATCGATTTCCAAGTATTTCAAGGGTAAGATTCCCAGGATTTCAATTTTCCAAGTTCAGTTTTTCTTCTCCAATGAGTTTTCCTATAATTTTTCCATCATTTTCCTAAGAAAATTCTCAAAGTCTGAGTTTTCTTGAGAAGTGTTTCCCTTTTCAAGTGTTCATCTTTTCTCAAGAATTCTTTCCATTTTCCCAGAATTTTCATCCATTCATGATTTTCCCACATCTTTATGAACTTTCTTGTGATTTCAAAACCCCTTTCATTTGAGTTTCCTGAGAAATTGACTTTCACCTTTTCCCAAGAAATGCTTTTCAACTCCAAAAGTTTTCCTATGAATCTTCAATCATTTTTCCAAAGAAAATTTTCAGAACTGGAGTTTTCCTGACAAGCATTTTCCCTTCAAATGTTCACACTTTTCCTAAGAATTACTTACATTTTCTCAGGACTTCCAATCATTCATGATTTTCCCAAGTCTTTATAAACTTTCTCAAGATTTCAAATCTTTTCATCAGAGTTTTCTGAGAAATCGATTTCCATCTTTTTCCTGAGAAATATTTTTCAATCCCAAAGCATTCTCTGAGCATACATCATGTTTTTCCTACTTCCATTTTTCAAAATCTCATAGCACATGCCTGAATTCTCTGTGTATTTAGGATAGAACACAATTTTGATGATTTAACTAAGTCAAGCACAATTTTGGTCCTTGGTTCGATTACCTCTGTTAAAGGCGGCAGGAACGGTCGAACCTCGTACCGACAGGTCGAGCCTCATCCCATGGATTTTCCCGCAATTTTCAAAACGAAGGCGAGTATTTCAAAACATTTTCCAAAATACGATCAAGTTTAAAGCGCGAAAGCGTTTCCCTCTCTCTCTTCCGCAAGGAAGGGAAGATGAAGAAAAATTTCGCGATGATAACAATATGCAAATAGCAGATATGTACTACATTTTAGAAGCATCTAAGGTTTATATATATATATATATATATATATATATTTCCTTACAATAGCAATATCAGAGTATTGATATAAACGAATGCTGAAATGTATATGAGCAACTTAAATATGCATACACAGCAAGACACCTATGGCCGAAATCGTGCTCTTGAGATATTATGCTCAACAAAGCCGAAATCCGAAATCGGGTGCTAGAAGACCCATCAGCAGGACATGGTATGCAGATTTTGAAGTCACGATTTCACATAAGAATAACCCAAACATGCATTTTAATACACCATTCTATATGAATCCAAAAGAAAACATGATTTCTAACTTAATCCTAGCATTAAATCTTGTTGACAAATCATTTAAAAATGTTAACACACTAGGTCGGCTGCTTGTCATACCTATGTAACTACCTGTATATACATATACATAGGCAACCACACATATATATGTATATATGTAAAAACCTACTTAAATATACCTAACTTCAAGAACATACGTTAGCTTAGCCATGGATATTAAAACAACTATACATATTTCACCCCTTCTCATTGGCTTTACTAGAATATTACATAGAATATGAATCTATGCTCCCTTTTCCTATTCAAATTAAAGGAGAAACCCGTACCTCTATCAGGTGTTAGGTTGCTGTCGTGAGAAAAAGAAGTCATTGATGGCCTTGTTGGCTGGGAACTGCAGCTAGGGCTAGCGTCGGTGGTTGCCGCACCCAAGGGAAGAGGACAGGAGAAGAGGGCTGCTGGTGGCTGCAGCTTTCCGGCGACCCCACCTCCCCAATGCACGCCCACCCGAGAGAGAGAGAGAGAGAGAGAGAGAGAGAGAGAGAGAGAGAGAGAGAGAGAGAGAGAGAGAGAGAGAGAGAGAGAGAGACGAGGGAAGAGGGTGAGACCCCCCTCTTCCACCTCCCTCTTATTGCCGACCCCCCCCCCCCCGCCTCTTGCCGAGAGGCGCGGGGTTTCAGTTACGCCTGCCGTCCCCCCCTGCCTCCCTTCTGGTATTGCAGGAATCGTGCCTAGGGCACGACTCTTGCCTTTCTTTCCCCTTTTGAAAACAGCAACCCGATATCGGGTTTAAAAACCCTACTGGGTTACGGATCCGGGTCGGGTCCGACCCGGGTCTAAGGGCTTCCCCTTTTTTTTTTGTTAACGAGAGGGTCGGGTCCGGGTCTGTGACCTACGGCTCGAGATCCAAACCCGACCGCAACTTTGGACCCTTGCCTCCCACTTGGTATGGATCCACGGATTGGATCCAAATGGATCCAATCATGGATCCCCTAAAAATACTCATATAATATATATTTTTATATATATTTAATCATGTATACGAATATATAGGGTATTTTACCTATATCCATATGGATCCTATCTGGGTATTGGATCCGAAATGTGGATCCCAAGCCCATATATACACTATATACGTAGTTATCTCTTGAATAATTTGCCTAATTAAAATTTTTGCACTTATGTAAGTACATATATGTTTTATGAGATAAATATATATATAAAGACCCCTTTATGGGTCCCGGATCCGCGACTTGGATCCCAGGCCAAATCACGTAAGTTTTAAAAAAATCGTGGTTATTACAAATGGCAACGTGCTGGGGTGATGTTAAGCAAATAATATAGGTGCACATGTGAAGAGTGTTGCAGGAAATGGGTGGAGGATACACAGGGTACCACCATATTTATTTGTTCCTCAGGGACCGATCCAAGGATAGGATGCTTCACCTGGATATTTTCAAATTCAGAACTAATGGTATCTGCAATATAAGGTTCACCTGAACCCCCAAGAGACTTTTTTTTTATCATTGAATCAGCTCTAGTTTCATTCTCAGGAGCTTCAACATGCTAGATAGCTTTCTCATGAGTTTGAGAACGACATATTGATTGGAAAGAAACCACCTGAGCTTGTAAATGAAATTCCTACATCGACATGTTGATTCAAGACTATTGAAGTAGAAGTATTTTCTAATTCTAAATCATCAAAAATTTGGCATCCACCTTTATTTTCCGACAGCAGTAACATAATCTTTGACCAAATCCTGTATAGAACTTTGTAGAGGCACCAAAAACAGATGAGAAGAATCATTTTGATTGCTCATATTAATGTCATTCAAGGAGTTGCTTCCCTCAGGAATAGCACCTTCTGCATTTGTGGAGTCAACTGGCGCTTCCAAGTGCATTGATATAGCATACACTATATCATCACATACAAAATCATATGATTTTTGCATTTTAATGACTAATTGCAAATCATTCTTTCTGTAATAATGGCAGCAACTCCCATCATACGAAGTCAACAACAAGAGGTCTCCACATGTAGCAAGATAAACACATCCAAGAGGATCAATTCCCAAAAGTTCTCCATCTTGTAGGGGACTAGATAACTTCCACTTCCCATTAGCGTTATCCCTTACATATTCTGGACAGTACCAATCCCCTTCAGGCAGAACAACTCTAGTAACCCCCACGCACCTTGGGTGGTATGCAGCTAGGGAGTGAAGAGGATCAGGTACTATGTGCTGGATGTGAGGTAAGTGTGGTGCCGTGAAATGAATAGGATGCCAAAATGAAACATGGATGCCTGGATATCGTATGGATGGTGGTGAACAATATGATTAAGAATGCAATTAAGAGGATGATCGACTGCCATCCGAATAGGAGGTCGAATGCAAGCATGATGATCAGATGAAAATCACACGAAAATGAGAAATCTGAGATCAAAAGTAGAGATCACCACGCGAACAGGAAATCAAGATCATCAAGATCAATCGGCCATGAAAAAGAAAGCAAAAATTCGAAAATCAACAGATGATCAAAACAAAACAGGAATTCGAACATCAATAGATGATCAAAACACAAACTGAATATTAAAAAGAAAACTGAAAATCAAATATGAAAGAGAAATAGAAATAAGGAAGAAGAATCAAAATAAGATAGGGGACAAACTGGAATTACAATATACACGGTGATAACGAGAGCGTCGACAAATATAAAACCAACTGAAATTCAATGACGAACTGAAAAGAAAACAAAAAAAAATGTTGGAATCAAGTCATTTTGTTAATGTTGCATTGAGGTAGATTGATTTGCTATAAGCAGATCAACACTACCACGGATGCTTCAATGGAGCAGGAGCAAAGAAAATCAAGAAAACAGAACAAGAGAGAGGAGAAGGAGATCCTTACCGTTGCCTTGGCTTCAGCTTAAGGGGGGAAGAGGTGTTGCATGTATATGTCGGGTGGATCAGGCTCCTTCAGGGAAGAAAGGGGAAAAGAATATTGAGGAGAAAGAAAGATGGGAAATAGCAGAGAGGGAGAGGAGGCGATCAAAAGGAAGAGAGATCAAGAATGTGCAAATGGAGGGGTGAAGAAGCGATGGAGGAGAAGGGGGCCTTCGGCTCTGTTTCATAACAGAAGGCCATTAGGCTCCTTTCGAAAATGGTCCCTCGATTTTTTCAAAATTTTCAAGATGGTGGTTTATTTACAAGATTTTTTTTATAAAATGGATAAAACTATGTTTTTCGAAATCCCTTTTGTGTTTTTTGGAAAAGAATCTAAAATGTGAGGATTTTAAAGAAGGGTTTTACAAGTGGGATCCAAACGAGGTTTTTGAAATATTTTGTAAAATATTGGCTTTGGAAATTTAAAGATTTTTTGAAAATGAATTTTTTGGAAAATACAGGGTTAATTTCGAGAATTTTCAGAAGAAATTGATGCCCTTTTGAAGAAATTGTTGTTTTGAAAAGATTTTTAAGTGAAAGCAATGTGAAAACCAGACATCAAATAATAAAAACCGGTTCTCACTAGTGATAGAGACCGGGTCGAACTTAGGGAACGGGAATACTTTGTATTCAAACAAGCAACTAAACTACTGTTAATTGCCAAAATGAAAACGTACGAGAAAAGTAAATCTAATTAACTATTACAACAAATGAATACCCTACACAGAGGGCTTAAACTGGTTTTATTACAAACCAAAAATTGAATTGAATTGAATTCCTAAATTCTAAAATAAAAGTAAAAGGTATCTTCTACGCTCGTGCCTCATGTCACGTGTTTGCTTATGCTCCACTCTGTGCTATCCTGCACAAATCAAAAGAACACGAGCAACACATGATACTAATAGAGAATACACTAAGCAAAATATACTAATTAAATGCTAAAACAATGAAAGATAATGTGAAAGAAATCTAAATGACAAGTAAAACTATATTAAATGCTAATTATTTCAAATCAATTAAGTAATCTAATTACAAAATGCTAAATCAAGCAGATGCTAATGAAATCAAATACTACTAAACTAAATGCTAACCACTAATGTAAATGATTACAAAGAACTAATACTAAACACCTAAGTAAAAAAATATGCTAACTATTTTAAATCAACTAAGTAAACCTACTTACAAATCACTAACTAAATGTAATTACAAATTAACTAAGTAAATGTACTTTGTATTAATCAATTCAACTAATAGCAATATTCACTCAGATAACAACTACAAACTAACAATTCAATTAACAACTTAGCTAAACATATGATAGCTAACAGAATTCAGTGGATAACAATCCAACCAGGCATTTAATAAACAGTGATTTATCAGGCCGAAAAACTTAGACACTCGATTATAGATCAATAACAACCGTCGAAAATAATGCTCAAAAATTAGTGGATTGATCGATGCCGGAGATCAGATGCAGATCAATCTGTGAATATGCATGATAAAATGCTGAGGAAAGTGCATAATTGAGAATGAAGTGGAGATGCTATGCAGTGAAATGCACTACTGACTGAAAGACAAATGCTGATGTTAGTACAGATACCTTTTACTTACCAAATTTAGTTATTGACCACAAGTAATATTTTATTGTCTAAAAAAACACAAACAAATTTTATTTAGTGCACAACATTTAACAAATTTCAAAATATTTTTTATCATACAAGTTTTTGTCGAGTCTGGGTAAGGTTTTCAACATATTTTATTTTGCATTTGCGAAGGGTAACAAGTTCTTTTTAAATCCAGATATTTGTGATTTTGGACATGGGGGAGAATATCGAAAATTATAAGGATTTTAGGAAAACACATCAAATTACTCGTACAGTATGGTCATTTTTTTATATAATATGATTGAGGGAAACACATGGTTATAATTTTTTTTTTTTTGGTCTAGGCCAAGGAAAAAACTCCCATTGGGGACAAAACATTAACAGGTTCTCATTGGTAAAGCCTTGACGTGTCCTCAGTTGATCGAAGACAATACTCAGATTCGTCCCTGCAGCAAGAGATGTTCTGTATGGGTCTTGAACAATGGTCATCCATAGTCAGAAACTAGGAGTTCTTGTGGGCCCAAAATTGTTCCATATTGACTTACCAATGAATCACATGACAACATTGCATGGGGCCCACAACTACAAATTAAAAGCCTCGCATGAAATGCTGTCAAGTGATTGGTTGTCACTTATCAAGGCACTGAACCGCTCTATTCCTATAACTCAGCAGATGTTACTAAAGATACATTTACATGTGGGACCTTGGATTGTGCCTTTTTTATGTAAAGATGTGATATTTTGAGTCATGAAATTTCGTGACATTATGGGCCGTTGATTTTTGAACCTTTTTAAAAACCCAATTTTCATAATCATATGATTCAAAACAAGTTTCCTACTGAACAAACCGTCTAGATGACATCTGGAACATTTGATTTACAAAACATTGAAGATTCAAAACTCTCGATGGAGAGGGAATAATTGGCAGGTTTTGATCAGAGAGTACACTCAGCTTCGTCCTTGTAGCAAAAGATGCTCCTTGTGGGTCTTGAACCGTGGTCATCCATAGCCAGAAACTAGGAGCTCTTTTGGGCCAAAAAATTGCTCCGCCAATCAATCACATGACAACATTGCTTGAGGCCCACAACAGCTACATATTAAAAGCCCCACATGAAATGCTGTCATGTGATTGGTGGTCACTTACCAAGGCACTTAACAGCTCCATTTATCTTTCTCAGTAGATGTTACTTAAAGATCCATTTACATGGGGACTTGGATTGTGGTCTTTTGATGCAAAGATATGATCTTTTGATTTTTCAACCCCTTTAAAAACCTAATTGTGATTCAAAACAAGTTTCCAAATAAACAAACCATCTAGATCACATCCATAACATTTGATCTACAAAACATTGAAGATTCAAAACTCTCGCTGCGGAGGGAACATTTGGCAGGTTCTGATCGGAGAGTGAACTCAGCTTTGTCCTTGCAGCAAGAGATGCTCCCTGTAGGTCTTGAACTGTGGTCATCCATAGCCAGAAACACCCAGCTCTTGTGGGCAAAAAACTGTTCCATATTGACTTGCCAATCACATGACAGCATTGCATGGGGCCCACAGCTACATATTACAGACCCAGGCACATAACAATTTAATTAATTAATTAATTTGATGTTACTTAAGATCCATGCACATGTCATTGTTTAATTAATTTGGTGAATCTCTTAAATGTACATGCATCAAACGCAAAAAGTATGTGTTGGATGAGTTTCTGACCAGTCCATATCCATGTCCATATTCAATCATGTATAATCGGTCGGTGAAGCTTGTGGGAATTCCAAATCAAATTCACCAGCATTCTTCCACAAAAAGAATAGACAGTTTTGATGGGACACAAAAACCCAAAGTATTCAAGTGATATCGCTAGTTCATGGTTTTTGCCGGGTACCCTACCTGACCCGAGTAGCATATATTTATGTGTTTTTTTGATAAAAATAAGTTTCTGAAATTTTGCGGGTCCAGATTTGAGATTTCATTTTCATGACCCAGCAAAACCCAAACCCGACAAATGGTTATTTGGGTGGGTTCAGGTACCGAGGCAGAGTTGGGCAGATTTGTTTGGACCCCGAGCCCAGGCCCGACCCATTTCTTAGTGGGCCTAACAAAAGCCAGCCAGCAAGTTGACACGACATGGACCCAGCTTGGCAGGGCTCATCGCGGCCCAACTAGGCCCCTGGGCCTAAAGGACGGGCTGGCTGCGCTCTAGCATTACCAGCTTTGATCGACACAAACAACAGGAAGATGGATCCACTTTTGAACTTCTGGATTTAATAATATCAGAATACAATTGATATTGGATAGACATTGAACTAATTGGAGAATAGTATCACGAAGATTTGATCCATTTTTTTTTTCAAGGAGCATGCTTTGGATATGTTTTTTACAAGATCCAATATTAGCACGTATAGTATGGATCGCGATTCAATCTCAGATAATCAGGTCTTTTTCGGATCTGGACTCGAATTCTGATCCAATTCACAAAATTTGGATTTGGGTTTGGATCAGGCATGATCCCACCCATATCCAATATGTTGGCAACCCTAGCTGTGATTAGAAGTCAGTGTGAAGTGAAGTCTTCCATTATGAATATGTAGATAAAAATTGAAATCGAGTTTTTATTTAGTGAAACCTTATGCGGTGGGTCAGTTTGGAGTTTAGACCAAGCACCAACCAAGAGTTTGTTTCAAATCTGATCCGACCGTCCAAGAAACACCATCGCACATCAACGGTCCAGAAATCCCTATTCATTCTTAGATCTTTTTAGAAAATTCTACTTGGATTCGTAACCAATGCACAAAATTCATGTTCGGATTCGGATCAGACATGGCCCGGTCTGTACCAGACCAGTTTGTGCCATCCGTGTCAGTTTCGAGAATACAGACCGAAAACTTGATATTTTGGAAAATTGGGTGATTCAAAAGCATGCATTTCATTTTGAAGCGAAAATATCTCAATTTCATCCGGAGATACGTTTTTATCGGCCATTTAAAAAGAATGGTTTCTTTGCTTCACGTTAAGTTAGCCTAAGCACTTTCCTCATTTAGACAGAGCGGAGAAGCCACCGACATGGAAAGTTTTGACTCAAAAACCCAACGGTATAAAAATCCCCCGTGGCGCCAACACTCAACCACCCACAAGCTCTCTCTCTCTCTCTCTGTTTCTTGTTACTAAATCTGAACGGAAGAGGCTTTGCTTTTATCAAGTCTACTTTTCTTTATTTTTTCCTACTCAGAAGTTTCCTTCTTCTTCCTTTCATTTCATCCACAATCGTCAAACTTGGTGGTCAGCAGATAGAAGCGAGAGACAAAGACACACACAGAGAGAGAGAGAGATCAAATCAACACGAGGTAATTATCACAATTCTGATATTGGTTTCTTCTTCTCCTTCTTGTTGGGGATGTACTCTCTCTCTCTCCAAACCCAATGAGATGAATTTCGATTGCTATTTACAGTGTTCAAGGCTTTAAGCATAGCACGGGTGACTTCTATAGAAGCTTGCAAGGACTTCACCAACCTTACTGCTGAACTTTGTTCCCACTCAACCACAATTCTCTCCAAATTAATTTTTGCAATCACTATCTCTTTAACTTTTCTTTATTTTTTCCCACTTAGAAGTTTCCTTCTTGTTTAGCACAACTTTGATATTTGTTTCTTCTTCTTCTCCTCCTTCTTCTTGTTGGGGATGTACTTGGTCTTCTTTTTCTTCTCCACTTCTTCTTCTATCTCTCGTTACCAAGTAGGAATGAACACAAACTCAATGAGATGAATTCCGATTGCTAACCTGTGTTCAAGGCCTTAAACAAAGCACTGGTGACTTCTATAGCAGTTTGCATGGACTTCACCAACATCACTCACCCCTTTTGTTTTCTTTATAGAAATAAGAGAACTATTCAAAGTATAAAGAATTGAAGTAATAATTAGGCAGGGTGAAGAGGGATCACCCTGTGGTACTGTACGAGTATATTAAACAAACAGAGAAAAGCTACAGCAGCAAACCAAGACATGAGAGTCAACCAACAATCCAAATTCCAGGGCCCCTGTTTCTTATATTATATATTTCTGCGTGTATTTGTATTCCTGGCACATGCATATGTTTATGTACATATATTTGCATCAAAGAATGAGATCCCTAGCAAACTATTATGAATATATCTATGAATCTGGTAGACAAAATAATACACCCACCTATTACTCTATTTACTATAGGAATGTGTGTGTGTGTGTGTAATATAAGGTTTAGTGGGATTCTCCATTTCAAGAGACTAGGAGAAGTGCCTTATGCATGCTGACCTTTGGATTAAACTGACAAAACTTTATTAGATCTAAATTGGGGCATGCTAATTTTCAATTTAATTTCCTTTTAAACTTTTTGTAGGGTACGTACATAGTGTCTGCCACCTGATGGCTTCTTCTGTAGGGTTGCAAATTGCTAGACAATGGTTTCTTTTACTTCAGTCTAGATTTGATATTCTGCACATTGCATGCATGCTATCAACAGTACTTGGTTGTCACCTGTCAGTTGAGCTCAAACAGAATCCAATCCAACTGAAATGTTCTCAATGTTGCAATGCAAGTTGAACCCATTTTACAACGTGATATGTTATAGGCCGTAAAATTGGTATAGTTTCGGGCACTTGCAGAACTGCAATCCTTTTCGTTCCTGCCACTCCTTAATATTACATCATATGAGTAACATATATGCTGCTTATGATATTTATCATTATGCCTTGTTTTTATTCTAGCCACCTGCTTTATTACTTTTACCATTCTCCAAAAACAGAAAAGAAAAATAATATTATTTTTTTCTTGTATATAATTACTTCCATATGCGAGTGGTCATAGGTTACCAAGCCACTCTGGTGGCAGTTTAAATCCTTCCATATGTGAGTGATTGGTCATAGGTTAGCTAATCCTCTTCTCTCAGTAGCATCGATTTCCTTATGAATGAACACAAACGCAATGAGATGAATTCTGATTGCTATCTACTGTGTTCAAGCAGAGGATAGGCGACTTCTATAGCAGCTTTCATGGACTTCACCAACGTCACTACGTTGAAATAAGAAAACTATTCAAAGTATAAAGAATTGAAGCACGTAATGCATTAGGCAGGGTGATACTGAAGGTTGCCATCCTTGCTTGTTGAGCAGCCTTGTTGGAGAACTGGGTTTTTCCCCACATTATCAAGGCTGTTGTAACATCACCCTTTTGATATTTTATATCTGTGAAATAGGTGACTTAAGGATATTGACAGCTACTTTACAAGAAATAAGAAGATGAGCATATAATTCCTCTTCTAATCTTCACAGCACACAATGAGAAGCTAAGGTCAATCCAGTTTCTTGAAGTCTATCCTGTGTGATCAACTTGCCTGCAACTGCAAATCTTAAGGTTCCCACACAACCTTAGTGCTGAACTATGTTCCCACTCAACCACTATCTCTCTCCAAATAAATTTTTGCAATCACTATCTCTCTAACTTGTTCCCACACAACCTTAATTCTGAACTCGGTTGATAATGTAGCTTAGCTATCTATGGTGGGCAATCCAAGACATTATAATTTTTTTTTCTTTTTCTTATCAAAACTTCTCTTCTTTTATAACCTGTTTGATGGTTATATTGTTATCAAAAACTTTAAATTGGATTGTTTGTTTGCAATTGAATCTAAGCTTACAACTGCAAAAGAAAGGCCAGAGATTGGTGAGATGGATCCAACCTTGGTCTATTCAGCTGCAGCCCCAAAAAAAATGACCATCTACCTAGCAGGCTTCACTTTAACCAAGCTGATCCAAGATTGTGTCCACCTGCGATTTGGGTGAACATCCTTCATTTGAAAAAGCTTGGAAATCTCAGCAACCCACCAGTGCCTAGGTATGTTCTTCTTTTCTCTTTTCTCCTGAACTTTTAACATATTGGATGCTTAGTAAACTTCTTTTTTTCACTCTCTATGTTGTAGTGTCTTGTTTGGTTTATTTACAACTTCTTTTTATTTGATTTAGTAGATGACACTGGAAATTGCATGGTAATTGTATTGCTTATAGTAGAACCTGTTAATCTATTATAGGATTTTTTTCTGTTTTTGCCAACCACAAGTTGTTGGAATATTCACTCTAGTTAAGTATCCCTAATAGTTCAGTCATGCATATTGAACTTTTGATTGTTCATAATTTATTTTTTTGTCTATATCTTTTGTTCTCTCTTCAAAATTTTAAAATGAAAACTTTACTCATTTCTTCTTTCAGAGGGAGCAATACAACATTTGAAGAAATGGCATTGGAGCAAATTGGTAAAAATGTTTTAGGAGCTGCAGCAGGAGAGCTCTTGAATTTTTTGCTAGATGCAAAGGTCAAGATTATGGAATTCAAGGTTTACTTTGAGAGGCTTAAAGTTTCATTAGAAGATTTCCTGCATCAAGCAGAACTGATCAATGAATTCAACAAAGAGTTGGGTCTTGAGAGGTGGAAGTATCATTATCACTTGTTTCAAAGCTTAAAAGAAGGCATGAAGCTTGTTAAAAAATGTGAAAAGCTACCGTGGTAGAAATTCTGGAAAAAGTACACTTATTCAAAGAAACTTCTAGAGCTTGAAGTGACAATTCTACGATTTTTGCAAATGAACATGCAAGCGGAGATGAATGTGGACTTAAAGAAGGCTTTATGTCTTTTGGTGAAGTTGGAAAAAAGGTTGATGTTGCACTAGATGCCTCTCCAAGTGAAAGCATTTTTGAGAGCACAACCCAAGGCAATGCAATTAAAAGACGAGTTTCCTTCACCTTATGTATTTCTTAATCTTCATGATTCTATTCTTTTAGCAGCTGCCAATTGATGTAATTGACAAGTAATTGTATGCCATGTAAATATTTTGTTGGATATGTACATCTTTTGAATTGAATGTGCTATAAAATTTTCTTTCAAATAAGCCCCCCCCCCCAGCCTCCAAACTCTCTCTCTCTCTCAATCTCTTAAGATAAAAAATGTTCGCAGTACAAATGCCATTTACTAATTTCTTGTCATGCACAAAAAAAACACGTGTAGAGATGGTCAGTTGTCTTTAGCAAGTACAAACTTAATCAATATCCTATAAGTTACTTAAAACCTGCTGAGATTCAAATAGGATCTTTCTTCCTACTTATATCTAAATCTTTGAAAAACATATGGGCAAAATGATTCCAAAAAAACTTGAAAAGATAAAATATATCACCAACATGACTACATGACAATTTTATGCTGCCACAATATTGTTATCATCGCAAAATTTTTAACTTTTGCAAATCAAACTGACCTTTGAAAAAGTTTTTGAAAATAACTCGCCTCCGTTTTTAAAATGCGGGAAAATTCCGTAGAATGGGACTCGCCTGTCGGTACGAGGTTCGACCGTTCCTGCCACCTTTAACAGGGGTAATCGAACCAAGGATCAATCTACTGCTCTACTCTATTCAACTTGTCTAAATCATATTCTAATTTCTAAATGCACATAGAATCAGGCATGTGCTATGAATTTTCTGAAAATGCACATTTGAAAACATGATGTTTGCTTTGAATAACTGAAACACTTAGAATAGATATCACATGGAAAATCGTGAATTGGGATTTGAAATGTACTTCTGAGAAAAGTAAAAATCGGTTTTTGAAGAAATCTTGAGATTTTGTGAAAATTGATTTTGAAAAATGTGAAATAACTTTGAAAAACTTGATTTCTTTGAATTCAAACTTTGAAATTGAAAATATAACTTAGAAAATCGAATTTAGAACTTGGGAAATACTTGGAATATCATTGGCAAATCAATATTTTGAGAAAATCGATTTTTGAATAAGACTTAGGAAAATTTTGAGAAAAATAAACTTCTTTGAATTGAAATTTGAATTAGAATTGGCAAATGCATGAAATGAATGAATATGAATTTGAGAAATACTTTTTTGTATTTTGAGAAATGCAGTGCATTTTGAAGTTAGCATAAGAGTGTAGGCTGAATGTGGCTAATGTGAAGATCATAAATCTAGGTATCATTCGTATTCTGACTATGGCCATAAATACAAATTCCACCAAGTTTATAAACTTCATAAAAGCTAGTGTATGTGCCATTCGTGTAGACCATAGTGAGTTTGAATATACATGAATCATCATCCATCACACATTAACATTATTTAAAAAAAATAAACTATATGCAATGCTGCCTAAGCTAAGTAGGAAATGTAAATTCTTATTCCAAAGTTTAATTACAAATTACATCACTATTGAAATTTAAATACATGAAAAATAAAGTCTTCAATGTACCTGCAAAACTAGAAAACTTGGTTAATGAAAATATGTTGGCTTTTCTAGGTTTATCCAGTAATATCTAGAAATTACTGGATTTTGCTAGATATAAGCTTTTTCCTTGATTCCCTTAAATAAAAATGATAAAGATATGAAATCAAATTAAACAAATAATGAATATAAGATATGAAATTTCGAAATTGGGGTCCAAATGACCAAAATACCCCTAATAACAAGACTATGGCCTTGAAATTAGGGTTTTTAGAAAGATATTTTGATAAAATGCAAGTTTTGAAATTTGAATGAAAACAAATCAAACCAAATGTGATATGACATGATTAAAAATATGAAAATTAGGGTTAGGGATTTCGAAATTGAGGTCAAATGACCAAATTGCCCCCGATAGCAAGACTATGGCCTTGAAATCAGGGTTTTCTGAAATAGATTTTGGTAAAAACTTAGGTTTTATGCGCTAAATGAAATAAAATGAGCATCAAATTAAACCTAAAGCATCATAATATGATTATGAATATGATTAAACCCTAAAATATATGCTTATGCACGAAAATCCAAGAATATCACAAAAAAATATGATTTTAACAGTGTTTTTGGAATTCTTCGGGTACCCTGTTTTGCAATTTTATTAATTCAGATATCAAATGGATTCCAAAATCCATAAAAATTGGTACCTGCACTTGTTATAACCCTAGTTTTGACTTAGAATTATAAAAATAATTTTTTGACATTAAATTAACCCTAAAATTGCATCAAACCCTAAAAATATGCTATTTTTGACCTAATTTATCAACCAGTTTCAATCCAAGACGAACTAGGGGTCAAATCTCCATGAAAATTTATGAAATTTTACAGAGACTAACTAAAGGTATTCTGAAGTAATACTGAAGGCTTTGTCCTTTCGGAAGTAATACTGAAGGTATTCTGAAGTAATAATTTTGTGCAATAAAGATTTTTGAAATCAACAAATATTCAACAACAAATTGGCAAAACTTTCTTGAAATCCTTTTGTGAAAGCGAGCATTTGAAGCACAACGCAACACATCCATGACAGAAATTTTCTTCTCCTTTCCCCAAAGGAGAAGATTCAGAAATTAGAATTGGGAATTACTCCTCTCTTCCTTGAAGAGGAGGTGTTTGCAAAACGAACTTTCTAAGAGAAATTAAGCTTTCGTCAAAACTTCCTAACATTAGGCTTCTCTTATGGAAAGGGGGCCGAAATTGGTGAGGTTGGTAAATTGGTCATGAAGGAACGAGTTCATCACACTCTCCCTGAAAAGAGGGTCCTTCATGATGAAATGGCCTAGTCTGAAATTATGGGGCCACAAGGAAAGCAAGTCTCCGTCGAGTCTCTCCCTATAAAAAGGGTTCCTTGTATGAAATTTGGAATTTTGTTTTGCAAACGGTTCACAAAGACACGAGTCCCTTCAAACTCTCCCTAAAAAGGGGCTAAGTGAACGAATTGGATAGCATGCAAAAAGAGCGAGCTCCCTCGAACTCTCCCTATAAAAAGGGTCTCTCGCAAGAGAAAATGATTGAAATTGGTATTGAATGACCAAAAGGGTCAAATTTTGGAAATTGGAATTTTGAAATTTGATATTTGAAATTGGAAATTGGAAATTGGAAATTGGAAATTGGAAATTGGAAATTGGAAATTTGGAAATTGATAATTGGATATTGGAAATTTGGAAATTGATAATTGGAAATTGGAAATTGGAAATTGGAAATTGGGAATTTTGGAAATTGATATTTGGAAATTGGAAATTAGAATTTGGGAATTTTGGAATTTGGAAATTGATATTTGGAAATTGGAAATTAGAAATTGGGAATTGGATGAGTGATCAGCACGAAGACTGAACTCAAGAGGTCGACTGACATGACCATTCAGTGGAACACTAACATGAGTGCTCGATTTTGAAAGGATACCGGTATGCATACCGGTTTAAAAATGTACCAGTTTGGATACTGAATTTTGGTTCAGTTCTGGTGATTGTCTTTCAATCTTGAATCGTTAGGAATTGTGATGGGATTGATAATTGAAATCTCAATACTGACCAGATCGTTATTAATGCGATTGCATGCAAATGAATGCAAATTGATGCACATGAATGCACAAGTGCGTGAAATGAGAGATTTGTTTATCCTGCCTGCATACAGGATATTTGTAGATAAAAACAAAATTTTAAAATGCCCCAGTGTAACTGGAAAAAAGAATTTTGATCATTATTGAAGAAAATTTGGAAGAATTACAAAGAATAGGAAATTGTTCAAGTATAGATTTTTTTCAAATGTCGAGCATTGATGGGATCTGGTAATTCTATTCCATCAGCATTGATGAGCCGATATGAATTGCGAGGTAGTGCCTCTTTGACAACATAAGAACCCTCCCAATTTGGCGACCATTTGCCACCCTGGCGGTGCCTGAGATAAGCTGTTGATCTGAGCACTAGATCATTGACCCAAAATTTTCTCTCAATGACAGATTTTGCATATTGTCGGGCTATCCTCTGGCGATAGGATTGAGCATGCTCTGCTGCTCTGAGCCTTCTTTCATCGAGCAAATCAAGTTGTACCAGTCGCTGTTGCTGATACTAATCAAGAGGTAATTCTAGAAGTGATGCAAATTTCAGAGCAGGTTTCTGAACATGTAGAGGTAGTACTACTTCAGTTCCGTAGACAAGTTCTGACAGAGTAGCATTCGTTGGAGTTCGAATGGTGGTTCTGTATGCCCATAATGCATCATGAATCTTTTCATGCCAGTCACGGCCCGTTTCTAAAGTTCGCTCCAGGATTCGAATCAGAATCTTGTTGGTGGCCTCTGCCTGACCATTCCCTTGAGGATAATAAGGAGTGGAAAAATGATGATGAATTTTGAACTTTGAGCAGAATGTCCTCATTCTCTCATTCTTGAAATGACTGCCATTATCCGACACAATATCATGCGGTATACCGAAACGGCAAAGGATATTCTTATGGATGAAAGAAACCACGTGTCGACCTTCTACTGTGTGTAGAGTGACTGCTTCTACCCATTTAGTAAAATATTCTGTTGCGGCAAGAAAATATTTATGACCATTGGAGGCTGAAGGAGTGATGGGGCCTACAACATCGAAAGCCCACATGGAAAATGGCCATGGCGAGACGACAGATTGCAAGTATGTCGCTGGCGCATGAATGGAAGGCGCATGCATCTGACATTGAACGCACTTCTTTACAAAACGATAGCAATCTTGTTGCATAGTTCTCCAATAATATCCTGCTCGGATGATTTGTTTGACGAGAGTCTGATAGCCAACATGACCACCGCAAATGCCTTCATGTGCTTCTTGCACAACTTCTTTGGCTTCTTCTTCGTCCAAACATCTGGAATACTCAGAACTGAATCCACGACGATAAAGGACGTCGGCATGAATAAAATATCGAGCAGACATGCGTTGAATTGCTCGTTGCTCTCTCTTTGATAATTCTGGAGGAAATTCGCCAGTTTTAATGAAATTCTTGATATCATGATACCAAGGCTTCTTCTTCTGCTCAGCCTGGTTTATCTGCTCTACTAGGACGAAAGCGGGTTGATCAAGTCTGCCAATTTCAAATGAGCGACAAGATTCTCCACTCCTGAAAGACATGATGGATCCCAGATTAGCTAAACTGTCTGCAACTTGATTGAAATCTCTCTTGATATGAAAAAGTTGGAATTCTTCGAATTTGTTGGCAAGAGCTGAGACAATCTTCTGGTAAGGAAGTAATTTCTGATCTTTCACTTGCCATTTGGCTAGGACTTGATTGACGACGAGCAAGGAGTCGCCATAAGCATGCACTCTTTTGACATTGAAGTCCTGTAGAATTTTCAGACCTTGTATCGAAGCTTCATACTCGGCCATATTGTGAGTGCACTGAAAATCCAGTTTGAGAGAAAAGGGAATCATCTCTTTCTCTAGTGTGATTAGCAGAATTCTGATTCCTATGCCTGCCATATTCTTGGAACCATCGAAGAATACATTCCAAATTGGGGATTGTTGAATATTGCAGATCCGCTCATCAGGGAAATCATCCTCAGCTTTAACATCCTCTGCTAGAGGAAAATCTGCTAATTGGTCTGCAATTGCTTGGCCTTTGATAGATTGCTAAGAGACATATTCCAAGTCGTATTGCATTAATAGGACTTGCCATTTGGCGATTCGTTCGCTGAGAAATGGTTGTTCAAGAATGTACTTGAGAGGATTTAATTTAGATAGAATCTTGACTTCAGACGCCAATAGATAATGTCTCAATTTCTGACACATCCATACCAGAGCTAAACATGTCTTCTCTATCTGAGAGTATTTCTTCTCGTAATCAATAAAGGTCTTGCTCATATAGTAAATGACATGTTCTATCAAGCTGCCTTCTTCGTATTGCGCCAAGAATCCGCCGCAAGCAACTTGATTAACTGAAATATATAGCAATAGGGGTTTCCCTAATTATGGTGGCTTTAAAACAGAAGGATTGAGAAGATATTTCTTGATGTGTTCGAACGACTGTTGACACTCTGGTCCCCATTCGAACCTCACTCCTTTACTGAGCAAATGATTGAAAGGCTCACATCTCATGGCCAAATTAGAAATGAATTGCCAAATTGATTGCATGCGTCCTTGAAGGCTACGCAATTCTTTGAGATTAGTCGGGGGCGGCATGCCAATGATAGCGTTGGCCTTAGCAGGATCCATTTCTATCCCCTTCTTGCTGACCAAGAAGCCTAGCAACTTGCCTGATTCGACTCCAAAGACACATTTTTATGGATTGAGTCTTAGCTTGTAAAGAATGAGTCGCTTGAAGACTTGATTAAGAGCTTCGATGTGATCTTCCTCTTCTTTGGATTTCACCAGAATATCATCGACATATGCATCCATAGTCTTGTGCATCTGATCATGGAAAATAACGGCCATAGCGCGCTGATAAGTGGCTCCAGCATTCTTAAGCCCAAAAGGCATAACCGTGTAACAGAAAGTGCCCCACGGCGTGGTAAAGGATGTTTTGGATTGGTCACGAGCGGCCAACTTGATTTGATTATATCCGGAGTATCCGTCCATAAAGGAGAACATAGCATGTCCGGCTGTGCTATCGACTAGGAGATCAATGTTTGGGAGCGGATAGTCATCCTTCGGAGTGGCTTTATTGAGATCACGGAAGTCGATACAGATTCGTACTTTACCATTCTTCTTAGGAATTGCTACGATATTCGCCAACCAATCCGGGTAATCAATTGCTCGAATGAATCCTGCTTTAAGCAGATCCTCAAGTCCTTCCTTGACCTGTTGCTCGATTCAAGAATCCATTTTTCTCAACTTCTGCTTGACTGGTTTCGCCTCAGGCTTTAGAACGAGGCGATGCTCCACCAATTTCGGATTTAAACTTGGCATATCCTCATAAGTCCATGCGAATACTTCTTCATGCTGCTTGAGGAAATTAGTGAGCCTTTCTTTCTCTCCTGGACTCAAACCACTGCCAATCTTGAGAATTCTAGGATCGTCTTCTGATCCGATATTGATATCCTCAGTCGGATCTTGAACTAAGGATGATGGCTCATCTTGCTTCTGAACCGATGCAAATTCTGGCAGTTCTTGAAGAGCTGAATCGAACTCTGCGGATTCTTCTGACTGCTTTGCAGTCTGACTACATTCTGTTCTTATTCTGACTTGATGAATTATTGCTGATTTCGAACAGGCTTTTGGATTAAAGACGAGTTTCTTGATAGATCGGGAAGACATTCTGAAAATTGGAGGATAAATTGGTTTAGGGAAATTGCTCATCATGAAATAAATTGCTTTTATTGAAAATAATTGGAAAGATAAAAGAGCAAAATGATTTCAATTTTGTGAAGATTTAATATTGAGAAGTAAAGAGACAAATGGCACCAAGATAGACAAAGGAAACTTGCAACTTTATTGAAAGATAGAATTAATCAAAATGACAATGATGAGAATGAAATGGGATATCATCCCGACAAAAGAATAGAAAAGGAAAGACAAATGAATTCTTCTAATGCGCTCCCTTAATGAAAACAGTGCCCTTCCGAGATCTTCGGCCATTAAAGCCCAATCCGGCCCTTTTAGGGCAATGCTGAGGAATCACTGGTTCAAGACGACCATCTTCATTTTTGCCTAGGCCTTGAAAAGGCTGGTAGCCGTGCTTCACTAGTAAATCAAATCCCTTTTTAGCCTTCATAAATTGGGAGAATAGAGGATGACCCTTAAGTGCACTATAATCAATTCGTCCTCCAATCTTGAAGAACAGTGGGCCTCCCCATCGGGTCGCAGCCACTGTAGGCTCGGGTTGCTCTGTCGTCTGTATTATTCCTGAATCCTCTTCGGAGCTGACCTCTTCAATATCACTGATGCTAGGGATATCAGTAGTGAAAGAGGGCCTGGGAACCATGGGCTGTGCAAGCCTCTACTCCGGATCCTCGCCCAAAATTGTCGTGATCATACCACCTTTTGACCACTTGATGCACTGGTGCAGAGTACACGGTACTGCGTTTGTGTTGTGGATCCATGGTCTCCCGAGAAGCAGATTATAAGTGGGCGGCACATTGACCACGTGAAAGAGAATTGAATGGACCGAGTAGTCAATGAAGATCTCCAGGAAGATTTTTCCTTTCGCTGTTTGGCCATGATTGTCGAACCCATAAATGGTAATTGGATCTGAAATGTATTCTTCTTCTTTAATGCCCAAAGCTTTGGCGGTCATTTCCGGACATATATTGAGGCTGCTGCCTCCATCGATCAGCACATGAGGAACTGTCATCCCTCTGGTTCGAACCACAACATACAAGGCATTGTTGTGAAATACATGAGGTTTAGGGAGATCGTCCTCGGAGAAAGTAACTGGAGCATTAGTCATGGCCTGATTGACTATGTGGGCCATGTCTTCCGGAGTTATGCTTGGTTTCACCTTGATTTTCTGCAACAGATTATTTAATACTTGTTGATGTTTAGCGGAAGCTTGGGTTAAGTCCAAAATTGAGACATTGGATAATGCTGTAATAGGCTTTAGAGTGGATGTCCCTCTTTTCTTTGGGGTGGACTTAATGAGATGCTTAGGGAGCCATGGCATACTTCTGGCTACCTCGGGAGATACCCCAGCGGGCTTATCAGATACTTTCATTTTGCCGAAAGCTGAAATAAGGTCCATCTTCTAGGCCTTGGACTGAGCCTGTTGCAATACCAGGACCTGATGCCGAGCTTGCATATCATTTTCAGAGCACGGCCTGATATGATCCTGTGGTTGAAACGACTGTTCGGTGATGACTACTGTAGAATGACGAGGAAATGGCTCTTTTAGAATATCTATATTTTCGTCTTCCGCACCTTCTACCAGAAGATTTTTATCAATAAGGTCCTGAACAATGTTCTTCAGAATGAAGCAATTCTCAGTGTTGTGCCCCACTGTTCGATGAAATTTGCAGAATTGGTCTTTGAATTTTCCCATAGGAGCGGAAGGATCGACCAGCCTGGGCAATTTGACCATCTCCTTGGTCAACAGGTACTCGAGTATAGTCTCGAGTGATTGATCTAATGGAGTGAATTTCCTCTCATAGCTCCATCCTTCGTGCTTCACTTTCTCTCGGGGTTTTGGTCCCTGCTCCAGCTGAAGCGGCTTGCTGAATTGCGGGATCGACTTTCCTTTCTGGTCATTCTTGTTTGAACCTCCTGCCCCATAACAGAAGTCTGTATTCTGCCCCTTGCGATGATTCCGTTTATTACTAACAGAATTAGTGAAATGAGTCTTCTTTTTCGACTCATTCTGACTGTTGTTCTTGGTGAAAGTGAAACCTTCGTAGAAACCATTCGCCATACTCAATTCGAGTCATTCGGCTTGCTCTGTTAACTCTATAAAGGTTCTGGATGGTGCGGTGGAGATGAGGCCTTTTAGGGGCTGCGAGAAATTGCTTAGAATCAAGGACAAAGCATGCCATTCTGATATGGGGTCTCTCATCTTGTTGCAAGCTGACCTCCAGCGGTGGATAAAATCTCGGGCCTTTTCATTTTCTCTCTATTTCAGGCCACAGAGGTGGCTGAGGGTCGGGAGCGCCTCAACATTGAACAGAAAGCGCTCAATGAACATATTCACCACCTTATCAAATTCTTTCAGCTCTATGGGGTTGATGTGCTCCGAGTACCATTTAGCTGCCGTTCCCTCCAGACTGCGAGGGAAGCAAAGGAAGAGTGCCCGATTGTCACGCTTGAATCGTGAACATTCAGCGAAAAACATGGCGAGGTGAGCCTTAGGGTCACCAGAACCATCAAACTTGATAAATTTTCTGGGGAGATTATCCAGATTGTTGTCCCCATCCAAGCCATCATAGAAGTCTTCGCTAGTGAAGACTTTCTTGCCCTTGTCGCGGACCTGCAGATCTTTGACCATTTTCATCATATCTTTTAGTTGCGGCTGAGTAGAGTCATCAACAGACTGATTTTTGGATTTGTAAGCCGACCCCTGCCCCTGAGTCGACCTTTTGAATTCATGCTTAGTTTCATATTCTTTGTCAGTATCATCTGCTGATTCTGACTCTTCAGACATTTCCTCATGACGATTTTGCTTTTTACTGATCTTCACATTTCTGGTCGCGTGACCCCTATCCTTTTGCTTGGTCTGAGTCTGCTCAGTACTGGCTTCAGCTTGCTCTGCCAGCATCTTGGTCATCATTTTCTTGAACATAACATACATTTGAGGATCAATGTCATCCTCAACCTGCTGTCCCTGATTTTTAGCTGATCGAGGGGAGTCCATTTCCTCTTCCGAAGCGGCTGAGTATGTGACGCCTTCAAATGATAGGGTTTTCTTTCCTAACCTTGTATGAACCATCGAGTATCACGAGTGTTCTTTCGAATGTTGTTGATGCTCTCTGCAGGGCAGAATTGATGGTTAGGCTTTTGAAGGAAATTTGGTTGGAGGAAAATATTTATTGAGAATTTTGGTAGACAATTGAAATAATATCCCATTACTAAGGATTGAGTCGTCGCTGGGATTACGACAATTGCGTTGCTATTCTTTGCAAAATAAACAACTGGAAATATGCCTTGTTACCTAGGCGAGGTCGTCAAACCAAAGTGAAATGTAAAATAAAGGAATTTTATTGAGGGGAAAAACATGATTTTATCAATAATACACTTGACAGAGGGGAGGAGGACAAACAATTTTCCACCACTCCGGATAATCAGAGGACACTCGCGGACCAGGAAAAATAGTGAGAGTAACAAAGGAATCCCAGCCATGTCTGGCAGAATGGTATGCTCCGGACCACTGATCTGATGAGAGGTCGAATTCTGGCAGAACCCCTGCTAGTGGACGAATCTCTACGCGCTTCTGCCTCTGAGAGAACTACCTGACACACCGCTCTGGATGATAGTATGCGCAGAAGAATGGGCCAAGTAGCTTGAATCGCTTGCCATATGCATAAGTATATCTGGGAGGTGATTCCTGATGATCGAAGTAGTCCCATACGACTTCTTCCTCCTGAAGGTTGTCGATCAAGAACCGGTATCGCGCAACTGGAAGAAGCTTCTCTCCATTGTATCTGAATGAACTGGCTCAGGCTAGCACATGCCGGAGGAACCAGGATTGTAATGCATAAGTGCACCCTTCGACTAGAATCGATTCTCCGAGTGCAAAATGAGTCAACCCTCGGTATAGAAAAGCGAGTGCAGCCATGGCTATTGAGAGGTGGCTAGTCTGTCGACTTCCCCATCTCCTTAGAAGTTGAACTATTCTGATATCCATGTAATTCCGTCCATCGGAAAAGAAAGCTAATCCCACCGTGCACAGAACCATCGCGTGCTGAATTCTCTCTCGAGCTGTCCTGGACAACGAGCTGACTTCCACAAATGTCCCATACTGTCTGTAGATTTCGAGCAGGTCCACATATTCGTTTCCATCCTCCTCTATCAATGGCCAAGACTTGCGTCCTGTCATGCGAGCTAAGGCATCCTTAGGGTCCAGACCCTTAACATTAATCAGAAACTGTTTCTCCAATGGATCTCCAGGCTGATCGGCTGGCTCGGGCAATCCCATGATTTCTGAAAATTCATCCATCAGTATTGTCATCTCGCCCCACGAGAACCAGAAGGTAGAAGTGCTCGGATTCCACCGTTCTGCTAGTGCATGGATCAAGTTGTCGTTGACTATCTGCTTTCCCACTGTGGATGCCAGTTCTAACCCACAATCGTCCAAGTGGTCCGGAAACATACGAGAGAAATTCTTGAACCATAAATAGTACCACCGGGGAAAGAAGGATCCGGTGCTGAGGACTCGATGTTCAGGAAGACTTTGTCGCACCTCGTAGGAGATGTGACTCTCAAGGAAAACTGAATCAAGCTGACTGGATGCCATCAGACTGAAAAACATGGAAAATTGGAATAAGACTTGGGAAAATACAGGAAATTTGAGGAAAATGCAGGCAGGATAAAAATAAAGTAGAAAATTCGAGATCCAGAAGACAGGAAAGATGGGAAATCACCTGGAGTTTTGAAGGAAATTAAGAGAAATTTGGAAAATCGTCCAGGGTTTGATGAAATATGAAGAAATAAATGGAAAATGAAGTATTTGGAAAATCATCCAAGGTTTAAAACATGGACAGTACATGGACATAGATTGGGGGAATTTTGAGAAAATCGTCCAGTATTTTAGAAAATTGGGAAAATATGGAAAATAAAAAGGAAATAACACATTCAATCACATTCTGCATAAACAAGTATGCACATACAACATTCCCTAAAAGCTGACTCTAGATGCACAAATTTTGAAATAGTTGTAGGACCATAATCCTAACTCTAAGGTCCAGATCAACTGTATCCAATCCAGTTATGCCTATATACTCAAGCCAAGGCTCGATGTACGTGGCATAAAATCAAATTCTCCGGTTCTAGGTTCAAGTTTTCCAACATCCTTGAGCACCTGCCGATATACGTTGGACTATGGCCCTTGGTACGTGGCAGGGGGGTTTTCACCCAAATAGGTGGCCCAGTTGTGAGGCTCTGTCCCGAACTATGGTTCTGGAAAAGAGCCCAGCAACGTGAAGACCGGGACAATATAGGTAGGGTGATTTTTGAAAAACATGAGGACATGCAATCAAACAGAAGGCTCTAAGTCCTAAAGAGATAGAATTTTGAAATATTTGAAGAAGCAAACATTGTTTTCATACAATTCCTAAATTGAGGAGTGTTGTATTAGACCTAAGTCTATGTGAACATGAATAATTCTCCTCAATATGGTCCTACCAAACCATACCTAGTCTATATGCATTCCATGTCAGCTGGGTTCAAGTCTAGGCTCCTAGGTTCACATGATATCATAAAGCAAAGCTGACATTCCATGGAAATCGATTTTGACAATTTGAGCTAAGAAGAGCATTAGATTGATCAGGCGAAGACAGTTCCCATCTCGGTCGCCAAACCTGTTATCATCGCAAAATTTTTAACTTTTGCAAATCAAACTGACCTTTGAAAAAGTTTTTGAAAATAACTCGTCTCCGTTTTTAAAATGCGGGAAAATTCCGTAGAATCGGACTCGCCTGTCGGTACGAGGTTCGACCGTTCCTGCCACCTTTAACAGGGGTAATCGAACCAAGGATCAATCTACTGTTCTATTCTATTCAACTTGTGTAAATCATATTCTAATTTCTAAATGCACATAGAATCAGGCATGTGCTGTGAATTTTCTGAAAATGCACATTTGAAAACATGATGTTTGCTTCGAATAACTGAAACACTCAGAATAGATATCACATGGAAAATCGTGAATTGGGATTTGAAATATACTTCTGAGAAAAGTAAAAATCGGTTTTTGAAGAAATCTTGAGATTTTGTGAAAATTGATTTTGAAAAATGTGAAATAACTTTGAAAAACTTGATTTCTTTGAATTCAAACTTTGAAATTGAAAATATAACTTAGAAAATCGAATTTAGAACTTGGGAAATACTTGGAATATCATTGGCAAATCAATATTTTGAGAAAATCGATTTTTGAATAAGACTTAGGAAAATTTTGAGAAAAATAAACTTCTTTGAATTGAAATTTGAATTAGAATTGGCAAATGCATGAAATGAATGAATATGAATTTGAGAAATACTTTTTTGTATTTTGAGAAATGCAGTGCATTTTGAAGTTAGCCTAAGAGTGTAGGCTGAATGTGGCTAATGTGAAGATCATAAATCTAGGTATCATTCGTATTCTGACTATGGCCATAAATACAAATTCCACCAAGTTTATAAACTTCATAAAAGCTAGTGTATGTGCCATTCGTGTAGACCATAGTGAGTTTGAATATGCATGAATCATCATCCATCACACATTAACATTATTTAAAAAAAATAAACTATATGCAATGCTGCCTAAGCTAAGCAGAAAATGTAAATTCTTATTCAAAAGTTTAATTACAAATTACATCACTATTGAAATTTAAATACATGAAAAATAAAGTCTTCAATGTACCTGCAAAACTAGAAAACTTGGTTAATGAAAATATGTTGGCTTTTCTAGGTTTATCCAGTAATATCTAGAAATTACTGGATTTTGCTAGATATAAGCCTTTTCCTTGATTCCCTTAAATAAAAATGATAAAGATATGAAATCAAATTGAACAAATAATGAATATAAGATATGGAATTTCGAAATTGGGGTCCAAATGACCAAGATACCCCTAATAACAAGACTATGGCCTTGAAATTAGGGTTTTTAGAAAGATATTTTGATAAAATGCAAGTTTTGAAATTTGAATGAAAATAAATCAAACCAAATGTGATATGACATGATTAAAAATATGAAAATTAGGGTTAGGGATTTCGAAATTAAGGTCAAATGACCAAATTGCCCCCGATAGCAAGACTATGGCTTTGAAATCAGGGTTTTCTGAAATAGATTTTGGTAAAAACTTAGGTTTTAAGCGCTAAATGAAATCAAATGAGCATCAAATTAAACCTAAAGCATCCTAATATGATTATGAATATGATTAAACCCTAAAAATATATGCTTATGCACGAAAATCCAAGAATATCACAAAAAAATATGATTTTAACAGTGTTTTTGGAATTCTTCGGGTACCCTGTTCTGCAATTTTATTAATTCAGACATCAAATGGATTCCAAAATTCATAAAAATTGGTACCTGCACTTGTTATAACCCTAGTTTTGACTTAGAATTATAAAAATAAATTTTTGACATTAAATTAACCCGAAAATTGCATCAAACCCTAAAAATATGCTATTTTTGACCTAATTTATCAACCAGTTTCAATCCAAGACCCGAACCAGGGGTCAAATCTCCATGAAAATTTATGAAATTTTACATAGACTAACTAAGAAGAAAAACAGAGATTTCTCAATTTACAGATCGGAAAAAGAATATCCGGTTAGGGAGAAACCCTTCCGGCAATCTGAGCTAAAGTATATCACTTTCAACAGGGATTAAAACAGCTACTTCAGATTGAAAATACAGACATAAATAGCAACACAGAAATTTAAGAAACTTGAAAAACCATGCATTAACTAATGTAAATCCATAAAATAAACTATAAAACAGTAAATAAAAATTATTTCTATGCTATATAACGTAAAACAAACATGAATAAATCATGAAAATAAAATAAAAACAGGGAATCAATGGCTGAAATTTGACATCACCTTTAAAACATAGATTTAACCCATTAAAAGGGGTAAATCATGTATTTTATTGGTTAATAAGGTAAAGAATCATATTAAAATTAATTCTAATGGATTAAAATCCCTGTAAATCACCCAAAACAGGGTTAGATCACCTTCTTGGATCATTCTTGCTGATTCTTGATGGTTCTTGAGGTGAAACCATGGTTGAATCCATGAAATAGGAGGTATTAATGGCTAAAATTGATTCAAAACTATTAAAAACATGAAATAAAAGCTAAAAATTAAACAAAATAATTACCTTGAGGTGGCTGCAATGGAGGAAGGGCTGGAGAGGAAAGAGAAGCTCCAAGAATCCCAAGGAGAGCAAGTTGGAAAAATCGACCCCCTATGGCCTTCTATTTATAAAAAAAAATTTAGGTTAAAAATCAAATGTTTTAAAAAAATTGGACTCTTCTAAGGGGGGGGGGGCGATTTTTGGGTGGAAAGATTTAACTACCCGTAGCCTAAATTATCTAAACTAGTGCCTAATTAACCCCTAGACTTTCCTAAAAAATCCCCAAATGTAATGCCACTTGGCATTTTCTACATTTGGCTTTTTAAAACACCTTTAAAAACCTTAAAAAACACTAGTTTTAAAAACTAACTTTCAAAAATGAGTTTTTCAAAATGGTTTTGACTCTTCTAAACCTCTAACACTAACCAAGACATCAACTAACCCTAGTCTAGCCCTAACTGACTGGAATATGGCACCACTCTGAGTGGGCCCTACTTGAGTTTTTTTTTCAAAAAGCGATTTTAAAACTTAAAATTGAAGGAGTTTTCAAAAGGATTTTTCAAAAGCAATCTTAAAACTAGAATTTTTGAAATGGCATAAGGTTCTAACTGAGTTAGAATTCCTCTGGATATGGTGCCAACTGAGTGGGCCCACATTGAGTTTTGAAGAATTTTGAAATAAACACTGAAAATGGTTTTGAAAAAGGGTTAAAATCGATATTTGAACTTCAAGATTTCTGAAAATAGGGTTTCAAGCGAACTGGAACTCCGAGTTAGAGTCCTGAACTCTTAGGACTCTCAGATTTTAAATTTTAGAATTCAAATGTAAAATTTTTTGAAAGATTTTATCAAGAAATGATGAAATAAGTCAGAAAACACAGTCAGGGTTAGACTCCTAACTCGACCGAACTCTAAAGTAGAGTCCTGAATTAACTGGACTCTGTAAAATGACCTAAATTTCGAAAAAAAAACAGAAAAGATTGAAAATGGAAGTAAAACAGACTTCAAAACAGACTCCTGACCGGATTAGGACTCTGAGACAGAGTCCTGATCGGACTGAAACTTTCGAAAATTTGAGAAATTTGATGAATAGAGAAATTCAGAAGCGACACCATCTCAATGGGTCTAATCTGAGAATTGAAATCGATTGAAATTTGAATTTAACATGAATCTAGATTGTTTTCTGAGAAAATATTTCAAAATATAAAGTCCTAGGGTTGGAAAAGGACGGAGTATTGAATAAAAACCCAGGTTTTGAAATTGTTTTTTTTGAAATAAAAGCTTTGAAATTCAAATCTGGATTGAATGTTTTGAAAGCTGGAGTGCTGGATATCGAAAATGAGATGGAATGACATGCAGTGCTATGCAATGCGATGAAATGATATGCAAAATGGATGCAGTGATATGCAATGATATATGAAATGGACAAACACTGGATGAGGGTGAAAATTTGGGGTGTTTACAAATATAAAGATATAATTGACTTTCCTAATTCTCAAAAAGTCATCCGGTATTTCCTAAATGTTGACAGGAGTTCTAGACTCCATTCATACTCCTATATCACTGTTCATTTCTGTGAGAAAAGCTTTGAGGAGGTTCCTATCCAATGAAGGAGCATGATTAGAGCTGCCAGTAATGACAATTATTGGTGTCGGTTGACTGCCACTAGTGGTGCCAGCAAAGGACTCATTGGTAACTAATAATGTGCACATAATTGAAGCACCAGTAACTGGTTGCTTTTAGTGGTGCATATTTTGCACCAGTATAAATTACTTTTGATGGCACTTTTGAGGGCCAGTATAAACACTTTTACTGGCTTTTCTGAGGGCAGTACAGACACTTTTATTATGCTTTTAAGCACCAGGATAGGCATTTTTACTGGCATTTTTGTATGCCAGTATAGGTGTTTGGTGTTAGTACAAATACCTTTTACTTGCCAAATTCAGTTATTGACCATCAGTAACATTTTATTGTCTAAAAGAACACAAACAGATTTTATTTAGTGCACAACATTTAACAAATTTCAAAATATTTTGTATCATACAAGTTTTTGTCGAGTTTGAGTATGGTTTTCAACATATTTTATTTTGCATTTGCAAAGGGTAACAAGTTATTTTTAAATCTAGATATTTGTGATTTTGGACATGGGAGAGAATATCGAAAATTATAAGGATTTTAGAAAAATGCATCAAATTACTCGTACAGTATGGTCATTTTTTGTAGATTATGATTGAGGGAAACACATGGTTAATTTTTTTTTTTTTTGCTAGGCCAAGGAAAAAACTCTCATTGGGGACAAAACATTAACATGTTCTCCTTGGTAAAGCCTTGACGTGTCCTCAGTTGATCGGAGACAATACTCATATTCGTCCTTGCAACAGGAGATGTTCCCTATGGGTCTTGAACCGTGGTCATCCATAGTCAGAAACTAGGAGTTCTTGTGGGCCCAAGACTGTTCCATATTGACTTGCCAATGAATCACATGACAACATTGCATGGGGCCCACAACTACATATTAAAAGCCCCACATGAAATGTTGTCATGTGATTGGTTGTCACTTATCAAGGCACTTAACCGCTCCATTCCTATATCTCAGCAGATGTTACTTAAGATCTATTTACATGTGGGACCTTGGAATGTGCTTTTTTTATATAAAGATGTGATCTTTTGAGTCATGAAATTTAGGCACATTATGGGCTGTTGATTTTCGAACCCTTTTAAAAACCTAATTGTCATAATCATATGATTCAAAACAAGTTTCCTACTAAACAAACCATATAGATCACATCTGTAACATTTGATCTACAAAACATTGAAGATTCAAAACTCTCGTTGGAGAGGGAATAATTGGCAGGTTTTGATCAGAGAGTACACTCAGCTTCGTCCTTGTGGCAAAAGATGCTCCTTGTGGGTCTTGAACCGTGGTCATCCATAGCCAAAAACTAGGTGCTCTAGTGGGCCAAAAATTGTTCCATATTGACTTGTCAATCAATCACATGACAACATTGATTGGGGCCCACAACAACTACAGATTAAAAGCCCCACATGAAATGTTGTCAAAGCTGTGAGAGCCCAATGACTCGCTCTTCTCTCTCATTCTGTTGTATTATAAATTGGAGATTCGCCCCTCTTATTTTGTATTCTTGAGTGTGGGTTTCTCCCACTTGAATGAAATTCTTTTCTTATTCTCTTTTGCTTTGCATACTCTTTTTGAGTTTGGTGTATGAACCCAAGTGGTTCTTGTGAGTGTATGCTATTTGTGAACCTCCGTGGTTCTTTTCTGAGAGTGGTTGTGAGCATCATTTGAAGATCCAATTGTGGACTTCATTTCCTTACAATGCTCCATTCTAATTTGTTTTTCACAGAGTTCTACATCTTAGGGTTAATGTCATTTTGGCTATAAAAGAGCCAATTCATCTCAAAGAAGAGAGAGGGCATTGTAATATTCCCTATTGTTCATCTCTCCTTGGGTCATAGTTCTCACTTTATTTTGCACATTGCATATGTAAAAAATATCCTTGAGACTATACATATCTTTATGATACTTCCATGCATTACTAGCGAAGTCAAAATTTGCTAAGTTAGACCACTTGTTGATGTCAACACTATTGATAACCCATCCCATTATCTTGGAATGACTCATCCTCCACTCTTTCCATTTTTTCTCATATTTTGTGACGACCTTAGACATCTCTTCTCCTTGAAGAGCCACTTTCTTTTCGTTTTCAATCTTGGTAAGTATAAGTTTAGCCTCTCTTTTGGTACCATCAACCAAACCCCATAAACACTTTTTCTCATATTTTGTGTTTCACTATGGATGCCCACATCACATAGTTAGTATCATTGAGTCACATGGAAGTGATGTGCTGCAGCAAGTGTGGCTACAGGTCAGTGTATGTGTAGATTGTGTTACAGCAGTGAAGAGATGGTGGGGAGCATATGCTGTGTAAATGGAGATATAAGGAATGAATGTTGTAGATAGTAAAGGTATGTGTGGCGCTGGGTACAGGGGATGCCATGAAGGTGGGTATGATGAGCCGACCAATGCCATAGATGCAGAAATGAAATATTTAGTATGCAGACGCCTAGATGATAGTGGTGTTGTGTGATAGGTATTGCAGGGAAGTAGCAGGTAACAGTGAAGGGTGGCTTAACAAATGTGAGAGAAGTGCTGAAGAAGGCAAGTGAAAAATGCATAGGTGCGCAGTGAGTGGTTCGATGCCATGGAAGGTGTAAGAATGCATGTTGCAGGGTGTAGTCAATGTTGTGCTGTGATTGCAGCAGGTGATGAAGAGGGCGGCTAACAGGTGGCTGTGAAGAAAATGTGATGGTAACATGCATAGGGGCTGAAGAAGTAAGCTTACAGTGGCCGGTACATAGTGAAAGTATGTTATGTAACAGGTGTAGAGGAGATGAAGGTGTTGATGGTGAAGGTATGCAAGGGGGTGCACAGGTGTGAAGTGATGTACAATATACAAGAAATGAAATGCTGGAAGGAGGTGGCTGGAATGCAGTGTTGCAGGGAAGTGAGGGAATGATTGGGGCTATGTGTAAGTAATAATGAAGGGGTATTGTGCTTTTGATGAAGTGCAAAATGGTAGTGAATAGGGCAGAGCACTGGTGTGGTTGGAGTGGCTGGGGTAAGAATATAAATACAGTAGAGCTGTGAATGAGTGTAATGGGGGACATACAATAGTGAGTGTTGGTGCGGGGTTGTGCAGAATTGCTACAGTGGTAGATTGTTGTGGGTGTTACTGTGAACGGAGGATGCAACAAAGTGAAGAATTTGAAGGGATGGTGCTGGATGGGAAGTGATTATATATATATATATATATATATATATATATAAATGCTGAGTAGGCGAGTGTGAAGAGTATAGTGTAGGAAAGTGCAGGAAGGTGTTGATGCACAGGTGATATGCAGCGAGGGATGGGTGCAGTGATGTGGTAGATGTGCTGAATGTGAGTGCAGTGAAAAGTAAAATGGAATTACAGTAATATAAATGGATATGGGTGCTGATTATGTAGGTGTGTGAGGGGAGCCACAGGTGCACAGTGATGTTAGTGCTGAGTGTGTAGGTGTTGTAGGAAGTTATGGAGAAGTGATGGCAACTTGATGGGGTGATGTTAAGCAAATAATATAGGTGCACATGTGAAGAGTGTTGCAGGAAATGGGTGGAGGATACACAGAGTACCACCGTATTTATTTGTTCCTCAGGGACCGATCCAAGGATAGGATGCTTCACCTGGATATTTTCAATTTCAGAACTAATGGTATCTGCAATATAAGGTTCACCTGAACCCCCAAGAGACTTTTTTTTTTATCATTGAATCAGCTCTAGTTTCATTCTCAGGAGCTTCAACATGCTGGATAGCTTTCTCATGAGTTTGAGAACGACATATTGATTGGAAAGAAACCACCTGAGCTTGTAACTGAAATTCCTACATCGACATGTTGATTCAAGACTATTGAAGTAGAAGTATTTTCTAATTCTAAATCATCAAAGATTTGACATCCACCTTTATTTTCCGACAGCAGTAACATAATCTTTGACCAACACCTGTATAGAACTTGGTAGAGGCACCAAAAACAGAGGAGAAGAATCATTTTGATTGCTCATATTAATGTCATTCAAGGAGTTGCTTCCCTCAGGAATAGCACCTTCTGCATTTGTGGAGTCAACTGGCGCTTCCAAGTGCATTGATATAGCATACACTATATCATCACATAGAAAATCATATGATTTTTGCATTTCAATAACTAATTGCAAATCATTCTTTCTGTAATAATGGCAGCTACTCCCATCATACGAAGTCAACAACAAGAGGTCTCCACATGTAGCAAGATAAACACATCCAGGAGGATCAATTCCAAAAAGTTCTCCATCTTGTAGGGGACTAGATAACTTCCACTTCCCATTGGCGTTATCCCTTACATATTATGGACAGTACCAATCCCCTTCAGGCAGAACAACTCTAGTAACCCCCACGCACCTTGGGTGGTATGCAGCAGGGGAGTGAAGAGGCACAGGTACTGTGTGCTGGATGTGAGGTAAGTGTGGTGCCGTGAAATGAATAGGATGACAAAATGAAACATGGATGCCTAGATATCGTATGGATGGTGGTGAACAATATGATTAGGAATGCAATTAAGAGGATGATTGACTGCCATCCGAACAGGAGGTCGAATGCAAGCATGATGATCAGATGAAAATCATACGAAAATGAGAAATCTGAGATCAAAAGGAGAGATCACCACGCGAACAGGAAATCAAGATCATCAAGATCATCAAGATCAATCGGCCATGAAAAAGAAAGCAAAAATTCGAAAATCAACAGATGATCAAAACAAAACAGGAATTCGAACATGAATAGATGATCAAAACACAGACTGAATATTAAAAAGAAAACTGGAAATCAAATATGAAAAAGAAATAGAAATAAGGAAGAAGAATCAAAATAAGATAGGAGACAAACTGGAATTACAATATACAGGGTGATAACGAGAGCGTCGACAAATATAAAACCAACTGAAATTCAATGACAAAAAGAAAAGAAAACAAAAAAAAATTGTTGGAATCAAGTCATTTTGTTAATGTTGCATTGAGGTAGATTGATTTGCTATAAGCAGATCAACACTACCACGGATGCTTCAATGGAGCAGGAGCAAAGAAAATCAAGAAAACAGAACAAGAGAGAGGAGAAGGAGATCCTTACTGTTCCCTTGGCTTCAGCTTAAGGGGGGAAGAGGTGTTGCATGTATATGTCGGGTGGATCAGGCTCCTTCAGGGAAGAAAGGGGAAAAGAATATTGAGGAGAAAGAAAGATGGGAAATAGCAGAGAGGGAGAGGAGGCGATCAAAAGGAAGAGAGATCGAGAATGTGCAAATGGAGGGGTGAAGAAGCGATGGAGGAGAAGGGGGCCTTCGGCTCTGTTTTATAACAGAAGGCCATTAGGCTCCTTTCGAAAATGGTCCCTCGAATTTTTCAAAATTTTCAAGATGGTGGTTTATTTACAAGATTTTTTTATAAAATGGATGAAACTATGTTTTTCGAAATCCCTTTTGTGTTTTTGAGAAAAGAATCTAAAATGTGAGGATTTAAAAGAGGAGTTTTACAAGTGGGATCCAAACGAGGTTTTTGAAGTATTTTGTAAAATATTTGCTTTGGAAATTTAAAGATTTTCTGAAAATGAGGTTTTTGGAAAATACAGGGTTAATTTCAAGAATTTTCAGAAGAAATTGATGTCCTTTTAAAGAAATTGTTGTTTTGAAAAAAATTTTAAGTGAAAGCAATGTGAAAACCAGACATCAAATAATAAAAACCGGTTCTCACTAGTGGTAGAGACCGGGTCGAACTCAGGGAACGAGAATACTTTGTATTCAAACAAGCAACTAAACTACTGTTTATTGTCAAAATGAAAACGTAGGAGAAAAGTAAATCTAATTAACTATTACAACAAATGAATACCCTACACAGAGGGCTTAAACTGGTTTTATTACAAACCAAAAATTGAATTGAATTGAATTCCTAAATTCTAAAATAAAAGTAAAAGGTATCTTCTACGCTCGTGCCTCATGTCACGTGTTTGCTTATGCTCCACTCTCTGCTATCCTGCACAAATCAAAAGAACACTAGCAACACAAGATTCTAATAGAGAATACACTAAGCAAAATATACTAATTAAATGCTAAAACAATGAAAGATAATGTGAAAGAAATCTAAATGACAAGTAAAACTATATTAAATGCTAATTATTTCAAATCAATTAAGTAATCTAATTACAAAATGCTAAATCAAGCAGATGCTAATGAAATCAAATACTTCTAAACTAAATGCTAACCACTAATGTAAATGATTACAAAGAACTAATACTAAACACCTAAGTAAAAAAATATGCTAACTATTTTAAATCAACTAAGTAAACCTACTTACAAATCACTAACTAAATGTAATTACAAATTAACTAAGTAAATGTACTTTGTATTAATCAATTCAACTAATAGCATTATTCACTCAGATAACAGCTACAAACTAACAATTCAATTAACAACTTAGCTAAACATATGATAGCTAACAGAATTCAGTGGATAGCAATCCAACCAAGCATTTAATAAACAATGATTTATCAAGCCAAAAAACTTAGACACTCGATTATAGATCAATAACAACCGTCGAAAATAGTGCTCAGAAATTAGTGGATTGATCGATGCCGGAGATCATATGCAGATCAATCTATGAATATGCATGATAAAATGCTGAGGAAAGTGCATAATTGAGAATGAAGTGGAGATGCTATGCAGTGAAATGCACTACTGACTGAAGGACAAATGTTGATGTTAGTACATATACCTTTTACTTACCAAATTCAGTTATTGACCACAAGTAATATTTTATTGTCTAAAAAAACACAAACAAATTCTATTTAGTGCACAACATTTAACAAATTTCAAAATATTTTATATCATACAAGTTTTTGTCGAGTCTGGGTATGGTTTTCAATATATTTTATTTTGCATTTGCGAAGGGTAACAAGTTCTTTTTAAATCCAGATATTTGTGATTTTGGACATTGGGGAGAATATCGAAAATTATAAGGATTTTAGGAAAACACATCAAATTACTCGTACAGTATGGTCATTTTTTTATATAATATGATTGAGGGAAACACATGGTTATAATCTTTTTTTTTTGTCTAGGCCAAGGAAAAAACTCCCATTGGGGACAAAACATTAACAGGTTCTCATTGGTAAAGCCTTGACGTGTCCTCAGTTGATCGAAGACAATACTCAGATTCGTCCTTGCAGCAAGAGATGTTCTGTATGGGTCTTGAACAATGGTCATCCATAGTCAGAAACTAGGAGTTCTTGTAGGCCCAAAACTGTTCCATATTGACTTACCAATGAATCACATGACAACATTGCATGGGGCCCACAACTACAAATTAAAAGCCTCGCATGAAATGCTATCAAGTGATTGGTTGTCACTTATCAAGGCACTGAACCGCTCTATTCCTATAACTCAGCAGATGTTACTAAAGATACATTTACATGTGGGACCTTGGATTGTGCCTTTTTGATGTAAAGATGTGATATTTTGAGTCATGAAATTTTGGGACATTATGGGCCGTTGATTTTTGAACCTTTTAAAAAACCCAAATTTCATAATCATATGATTCAAAACAAGTTTCCTACTGAACAAACCATCTAGATGACATCTCGAACATTTGATTTACAAAATATTGAAGATTCAAAACTCTCGATGGAGAGGGAATAATTGGCAGGTTTGATTAGAGAGTACACTCAGCTTCGTCCTTGTAGCAAAAGATGCTCCTTGTGGGTCTTGAACCGTGGTCATCCATAGCCAGAAACTAGGAGCTCTTGTGGGCCAAAAAATTGTTCCGCCAATCAATCACATGACAACATTGCTTGGGGCCCACAGCAGCTACATATTAAAAGCCCCACATGAAATGCTGTCATGTGATTGGTGGTCACTTACCATGGCACTTAACAGCTCCATTTATGTTTCTCAATAGATGTTACTTAAAGATCCATTTACATGGGGACTTGGATTGTGGTCTTTTGATGCAAAGATATGATCTTTTGAGTTAAGGAATTTTGGTACATTATGGGCCGTTGATTTTTCAACCCCTTTAAAAACCTAATTGTGATTCAAAACAAGTTTCCAAATAAACAAACCATCTAGATCACATCCGTAACATTTGATATACAAAACATTGAAGATTCAAAACTCTCACTGCGGAGGGAACATTTGGAAGGTTCTGATCGGAGAGTGAACTCAGCTTTGTCCTTGCAGCAAGAGATGCTCCCTGTAGGTCTTGAACTGTGGTCATCCATAGCCAGAAACACCCAGCTCTTGTGGGCAAAAAACTCTTCCATATTGACTTGCCAATCACATGACAGCATTGCATGGGGCCCACAGCTACATATTACAGGCACATAATAGTTTAATTAATTAATTAATTTGATGTTACTTAAGATCCATTCACATGTCATTGTTTAATTAATTTGGTGAATCTCTTAAATGTACATGCATCAAACACAAAAAGTATGTGTTGGATGAGTTTCTGACCAGTCCATATCCATGTCCATATTCAATCATGTATAATCGGTCGGTGAAGCTTGTGGGAATTCCAAATCAAATTCACCAGCATTCTTCCACAAAAAGAATAGACAGTTTTGATGGGACACAAAAACCCAAAGTATTCATGTGATATCGCTAGTTCATGGTTTTTGCCGGGTACCCTACCTGACCCGAGTAGCATATATTTATGTGTTTTTTTAAAAAAAATAAGTTTCTAAAATTTTGCGGGTCCAGATTTGAGATTTCATTTTCATGACCCAGCAAAACCCAAACCCGACAAATGGTTATTTGGGTGGGTTCAGGTACCGAGGCAGAGTTGGGCAGATTTGTTTGGACCCCGAGCCCAGGCCCGACCCATTTCTTAGTGGGCCTAACAAAAGCCAGCCAGCAAGTTGACACGACATGGACCCAGCTTGGCAGGGCTCATAGCGGCCCAACTAGGCCCCTGGGCCTAAAGGACGGGCTAGCTGGGCTCTAGCATTACCAGCTTTGATGGACGCAAACAACAGGAAGACGGATCCACTTTTGAACTTCTGGATTTAATAATATCAGAATACAATTGATATTGGATAGACATTGAACTTATTGGAGAATAGTATCACGAAGATTTGATCCATTTTTTTTTTCAAGGAGCATGCTTTGGATATGTTTTTTACAAGATCCAATATTAGCACGTATAGTATGGATCGCGATTCAATCTCAGATTATCAGGTCTTTTTCGGATCTGGACTCGAATTCTGATCCAATTCACAAAATTTGGATTTGGGTTTGGATGAGGCATGATCCGACCCATATCCGATATGTTGGCAACCCTAGCTGTGATTAGAAGTCAGTGTGAAGTGAAGTCTTCCGTTATGAATATGTAGACAAAAATTGAAATCGAGTTTTTATTTAGTGAAACCTTATGCGGTGGGTCGGTTTGGAGTTTAGACCAAGCACCAACCAAGAGTTTGTTTCAAATCTGATCCGACCGTCCAAGAAACCCCACTGCACATCAACGGTCCAGAAATCCGTATTCATTCTCAGATCTTTTTAGAAAATTCTACTTGGATTCGTAACCAATGCACAAAATTCATGTTCGGATTCGGATCAGACATGGTCCGGTCTGTACCAGACCAGTTTGTAACATCCGTGTCAGTTTCGAGAATACAGACCGAAAACTTGATATTCTGGAAAATTGGCTGATTCAAAAGCATGCATTTCATTTTGAAGCGAAAATATCTCAATTTCATCCGGAGATACGTTTTTATCGGCCATTTAAAAAGAATGGTTTCTTTGCTTCACGTTAAGTTAGCCTAAGCACTTTCCTCATTTAGACAGAGAGGAGAAGCCACCGACATGGAAAGTTTTGACTCAAAAACCCAACGGTATAAAAATCCCCCGTGGCGCCAACACTCAACCACCCACAAGCTCTCTCTCTCTGTTTCTTGTTACTAAATGTGAACGGAAGAGGCTTTGCTTTTATCAAGTCTGCTTTTCTTTATTTTTTCCTACTCAGAAGTTTCCTTCTTCCTCCTTTCATTTTATCCACAATCGTCAAACTTGGTGGTCAGCAGATAGAAGCGAGAGACAAAGACACACACAGAGAGAGAGAGAGATCAAATCAACACGAGGTAATTATCACAATTCTGATATTGGTTTCTTCTTCTCCTTCTTGTTGGGGATGTACTCTCTCTCTCTTTCCAAACCCAATGAGATGAATTCCGATTGCTATTTACAGTGTTCAAGGCTTTAAGCATAGCACGGGTGACTTCTATAGCAGCTTGCAAGGACTTCACCAACCTTACTGCTGAACTTTGTTCCCACTCAACCACAATTCTCTCCAAATTAATTTTTGCAATCACTATCTCTTTAACTTTTCTTTATTTTTTCTCACTTAGAAGTTTCCTTCTTGTTTAGCACAACTTTGATATATGTTTCTTCTTCTTCTCCTCCTTCTTCTTGTTGGGGATGTACTTGGTCTTCTTTTTCTTCTCCACTTCTTCTTCTATCTCTTGTTACCATGTAGGAATGAACACAAACTCAATGAGATGAATTCCGATTGCTAACCTGTGTTCAAGGCCTTAAACAAAGCACTGGTGACTTCTATAGCATGAACTTCACCAACATCACTCACCCCTTTTGTTTTCTTTATAGAAATAAGAGAACTATTCAAAGTATAAAGAATTGAAGTAATAATTAGGCAGGGTGAAGAGGGATCACCCTGTGGTACTGTACGAGTATATTAAACAAACAGAGAAAAGCTACAACAGCAAACCAAGACATGAGAGTCAACCAACAATCCAAATTCCAGGGCCCCTGTTTCTTATATTATATAATTCTGCGTGTATTTGTATTCCTGGCACATGCATATGTTTATGTACATATATTTGCATCAAAGAATTAGATCCCTAGCAAACTATTATGAATATATCTTTGAATCTGGTAGACAAAATAATACACCCACCTATTACTCTATTTACTATAGGAATGTGTGTGTGTGTGTGTGTGTAATATAAGGTTTAGTGGGCTTCTCTGTTTCAGGAGACTAGGAGAAGTGCCTTATGCATGTTGACCTTTGGATTAAACTGACAAAACTTTATTAGATCTAAATTGGGGCATGCTAATTTTCAGTTTAATTTCCTTTTAAACTTTTCGTAGGGTACGTACATAGTGTCTGCCACCTGATGGCTTCTTCTGTAGGGTTGCAAATTGCTAGACAATGGTTTCATTGACTTCAGTCTAGATTTGATATTCTGCACATTGCATGCATGCTATCAACAGTACTTGGTTGTCACCTGTCAGTTGAGCTCAAACAGAATCCAATCCAACTGAAATGTTCTCAATGTTGCAATGCAAGTTGAACCCATTTTACAACGTGATATGTTATAGGCCGTAAAATTGGTATAGTTTCGGGCACATGCAGAACTGCAATCCTTTTCGTTCCTACCACTCCTTAATATTACATCATATGAGTAACATATATGCTGCTTATGATATTTATCATTATGCCTTGTTTTTATTCTAGCCACCTGCTTTATTACTTTTACCATTCTCCAAAAACAGAAAAGAAAAATAATATTATTTTTTTCTTGTATATAATTACTTCCATATGCGAGTGGTCATAGGTTACCAAGCCACTCTGGTGGCAGTTTAAATCCTTCCATTTGTGAGTGATTGGTCATAGGATAGCTAATCCTCTTCTCTCAGTAGCATCAATTTCCTTATGAATGAACACAAACGCAATGAGATGAATTCTGATTGCTGTCTACTGTGTTCAAGCAGAGAATAGGCGACTTCTATAGCAGCTTTCATGGACTTCACCAACGTCACTACGTTGAAATAAGAAAACTTTTCAAAGTATAAAGAATTGAAGCACGTAATGCATTAGGCAGGGTGATACTGAAGGTTGCCATCCTTGCTTGTTGAGCAGCCTTGTTAGAGAACTGGGTTTTTCCCCACATTATCAAGGTTGTTGTAACATCACCCTTTTGATATTTTATATCTGTGAAATAGGTGACTTATCTGCTGCCAGATATTGACAGCTACTTTACAAGAAATAAGCAGATGAGCACATGATTCCTCTTCTAATCTTCACAGCACACACTGAGAAGCTAAGGTCAATCCAGTTTCTTGAAGTCTATCCTGTGTGATCAACTTGCCTGCAACTGCAAATCTTAAGGTTCCCACACAACCTTAGTGCTGAACTATGTTCCCACTCAATCACTATCTCTCTCCAATTAAATTTTTACAATCACTATCTCTCTAACTTGTTCCCACACAACCTTAATTCTGAACTCGGTTGATAATGTAGCTTAGCTATCTATGGTGGGCAATCCAAGACATTATAATTTTTTTTTCTTTTTCTTATCAAAACCTCTCTTCTTTTATAACCTGTTTGAGGGTTATATTGTTATCAAAAACTTTAAATTGGATTGTTTGTTTGCAATTGAATCTAAGCTTACAACTGCAAAAGAAAGGCCAGAGATTGGTGAGATGGATCCAACCTTGGTCTATTCAGCTGCAGCCCAAAAAAAAAATGACCATCTACCTAGCAGGCTTCACTTTAACCAAGCTGATCCAAGATTGTGTCCACCTGCGATTTGGGTGAACATCCTTCAATTGGAAAAGCTTGGAAATCTCAACAACCCACCAGTGCCTAGGTATGTTCTTCTTTTCTCTTTTCTCCTGAACTTTTAACATATTGGATGCTTAGTAAACTTCTTTTTTTCACTCTCTATGTTGTAGTGTCTTGTTTGGTTTATTTACAACTTCTTTTTATTTGATTTAGTAGATGACACTTGAAGTTGCATGTTAATTGTATTGCTTATAGTAGAACATGTTAATGTATTATAGGATTTTTTTCTGTTTTTGCCAACCACAAGTTGTTGGAATATTCACTCTAGTTAAGTATCCCTAATAGTTCAGTCATGCATATTGAACTTTTGATTGTTCATAATTTATTTTTTTGTCTATATCTTTTGTTCTCTCTTCAAAATTTTAATATGAAAACTTTACTCATTTCTTCTTTCAGAGGGAGCAATACAACATTTGAAGAAATGGCATTGGAGCAAATTGGTAAAAATGTTTTAGGAGCTGCAGCAGGAGAGCTGTTGAATTTTTTGCTAGATGCAAAGGTCAAGATTATGGAATTCAAGGTTTACTTTGAGAGGCTTAAAGTTTCATTAGAAGATTTCATGCATCAAGCAGAACTGATCAATGAATTCAGCAAAGAGTTGGGTCTTGAGAGGTGGAAGTATCATTATCACTTGTTTCAAAGCTTAAAAGAAGGCATGAAGCTTGTTAAAAAATGTGAAAAGCTACTGTGGTGGAAATTCTGGAAAAAGTACACTTATTCAAAGAAACTTCTAGAGCTTGAAGTGACAAATCTACGATTTTTGCAAATGAACATGCAAGCGGAGATGAATGTGGACTTAAAGAAGGCTTTATGTCTTTTGGTGAAGTTGGAAAAAAAGGTTGATGTTGCACTAGATGCCTCTCCAAGTGAAAGCATTTTTGAGAGCACAACCCAAGGCAATGCAATTAAAAGACGAGTTTCCTTCACCTTATGTGTTTCTTAATCTTCATGATTCTATTCTTTTAGCAGCTGTCCATTGATGTAGTTGAGAAGTAATTGTATGCCATGTAAATATTTTGTTGGATATGTTCATCTTTTGAATTGAATGTGCTATAAAATTTTCTTTCAAATAAGCCCCCCCCTCAGTCTCCAAACTCTCTCTCTCTAAATCTCTTAAGATAAAAAATGTTCGCAGTACAAGTGCCATTTACTAATTTCTTGTCATGCACAAAAAAAACACGTGTAGACATGGTGAGTTGTCTTTAGCAAGTACAAACTTAATCAATATCCTATAAGTTACTTGAAACTTGCTGAGATTCAAATAGGATCTTTCTTCCTACTTATATCTAAATCTTTGAAAAAGATATGGGCAAAATGAATCCGAAAAAACTTGAAAAGATAAAATATATCACCAACATGACTACATGACAATTTTATGCTGCCACAATATAAAGATATGATTGACTTTCCTAATTCTCAAAAAGTCATCTGGTATTTCTTAAATGTTGACAGGAGTTCTAGACTCCATTCATACTCCTATATCATTGTTCATTTCTGTGAGAAAAGCTTTAAGGAGGTTCCTATCCAATGAAGGAGCATGATTAGAGCTGGCAGTAATGACAATTATTGGTGTCGGTTGACTGCCACTAGTGGTGTCAGCAAAGGACTCATTGGTAACTAATAATGTGCTCATAATTGAAGCGCCAGTAACTGGTTGCTTTTAGTGGTGCATGTTTTGCACCAGTATAAATTACTTTTGATGGCACTTTTGAGGGCCAGTATAAACACTTTTAGTGGCTTTTCTGAGGGCAGTACAAACACTTTTATTATGCTTTTAAGCACCAGGATAGGCATTTTTACTGGCATTTTTGTATGCCAGTATAGGTGTTTGGTGTTAGTACAAATACCTTTTACTTGCCAAATTCAGTTACTGACCATCAGTAACATTTTATTGTCTAAAAGAACACAAACAGATTTTATTTAGTGCACAACATTTAACAAATTTCAAAATATTTTATATCATACAAGTTTTTGTCGAGTTTGAGTATGGTTTTCAACATATTTTATTTTGCATTTGCGAAGGGTAACAAGTTATTTTTAAATCTAGATATTTGTGATTTTGGACATGGGGGAGAATATTGAAAATTATAAGGATTTTAGGAAAACACATCAAATTACTCGTACAGTATGGTCATTTTTTTATATAATATGATCAAGGGAAACACATGGTTATAATCTTCTTTTTTTTGGTCTAGGCCAAGGAAAAAACTCCCATTGGGGACAAAACATTAATAGGTTCTCATTGGTAAAGCCTTGACGTGTCCTCAGTTGATCGAAGACAATACTCAGATTCATCCTTGCAACAGGATATGTTCCCTATGGGTCTTGAACCGTGGTCATCCATAGTCAGAAACTAGGAGTTCTTGTGGGCCCAAGACTGTTCCATATTGACTTGCCAATGAATCACATGACAACATTGCATGGGGCCCACAACTACATATTAAAAGCCCCACATGAAATGTTGTCATGTGATTGGTTGTCACTTATCAAGGCACTTAACCGCTCCATTCCTATATCTCAGCAGATGTTACTTATTATCCATGTACATGTGGGACCTTGGATTGTGCTTTTTTTATATAAAGATGTGATCTTTTGAGTCATGAAATTTAGGCACATTATGGGCTGTTGATTTTTGAACCCTTTTAAAAACCTAATTGTCATAATCATATGATTCAAAACAAGTTTCCTACTAAACAAACCATATAGATCACATCTGTAACATTTGATCTACAAAACATTGATGATTCAAAACTCTCACTGGAGAGGGAATAATTGGCAGGTTTTGATCAGAGAGTACACTCAGCTTCGTCCTTGTGGCAAAAGATGCTCCTTATGGGTCTTGAACTGTGGTCATCCATAGCCAAAAACTAGGTGCTCTGGTGGGCCAAAAATTGTTCCATATTGACTTGCCAATCAATCACATAACAACATTGATTGGGGCCCACAACAACTACAGATTAAAAGCCCCACATGAAATGTTGTCAGAGCTGTGGGAGCCCAATGACTCTCTCTTCTCTCTCATTCTGTTGTATTATAAATTGGGGATTCTCCCCTCTTATTTTGTATTCTTGAGTGTGGGTTTCTCCCACTTGAATGAAAGTCTTTTCTTATTCTCTTTTGCTTTGCATACTCTTTTTGAGTTTGGTGTATGAACCCTAGTGGTTCTTGTGAGTGTATGCTATTTGTGAACCTCCGTGGTTCTTTTCTGAGATTGGTTGTGAGCATCATTTGAAGATCCAATTGTGGACTTCATTTCCTTACAATGATCCATTCTAATTTGTTTTTCACGGAGTTCTACATCTTAGGGGTAATGTCATTTTGGCTCTAAAAGAGCCAATTCATCTCAAAGAAGAGAGAGGGCATTGTAATATTCCCTATTGTTCATCTCTCCTTGGGTCATAGTTCTCACTTTATTATGCACATTGCATATGTAAAAAATATCCTTGAGACTATACATATCTTTATGATACTTCCATGCATTACTAGCGAAGACAAATTTTGCTAAGTTAGACCACTTGTTGATGTCAACACTATTGATAACCCATCCCATTATCTTGGAATGACTCATCCTCCACTCTTTCCATTTTTTCTCATATTTTGTGATGACCTTAGACATCTCTTCTCCTTGAAGAGCCACTTTCTTTTCGTTTTCAATCTGGGTAAGTATAAGTTTAGCCTCTCTTTTGGTACCATCAACCAAACCCCATAAACCCTTTTTCTCATATTTTGTGTTTCACTATGGATGCCCACATCACATAGTTAGTATCATTGAGTCACATGGAAGTGATGTGCTGCAGCAAGTGTGGCTACAGGTGAGTGTATGTGTAGATGGTGTTACGTCAAAGAAGAGATGGTGGGGAGCATATGTTGTGTAAATGTAGATATAAGGAATGAATGTTGTAGATAGTAAAGGTATGTGTGGCGCTGGGTACAGGGGATGCCATGAAGGTGTGTATGATGAGCCGACCAATGCCACAGATGCAGAAATGAAATATTTAGTATGCAGACGCCTAGATGATAGTGGTGTTGTGTGATAGGTGTTGTAGGGAAGTAGCAGCTAACAGTGAAGGGTGGCTTAACAAATGTGAAAGAAGTGCTGAAGAAGGCAGGTGAAAAATGCACAGGTGCGCAGTGAGTGGTTCAATGCCATGGAAGGTGTAAGAATGCATGTTGCAGGGTGTAGTCAATGTTGTGCTGTGATTGCAGCAGGTGATGAAGAGGGCGGCTAACAGGTGGCTGTGAAGAAAATGTGATGGTAACATGCATAGGGGCTGAAGAAGTAAGCTTACAGTGGCCAGTACATAGTGAAAGTATGTTATGTAACAGGTGTAGAGGAGATGAAGGTGCTGATGGTGAAGGTATGCAAGGGGGTGCATAGGTGATGAAAGTGGTTGATGATGTGCAGAAGTGCTGAAGTGAAGTGATGTACAATATACAAGAAATGAAATGCTGGAAGGTGGTGGCTGGAAGGCAGTGTTGCAGGGAAGTGAGGGAATGATTGGGGCTATGTGTAAGTAATAATGAAGGGGTAGTGTGCTTTTGATGAAGTGCAAAATGGTAGTGAATAGGGCAGAGCACTGGTGTGGTTGGAGTGGCTGGGGTAAGAATATAAATACAGTAGAGCTGTGAATGAGTGTAATGGGGGACATACAATAGTGAGTGTTGGTGCGGGGTTGTGCAGAATTGCTACAGTGGTAGATTGTTGTGGGTGTTACTGTGAATGGAGGATGCAACAAAGTGAAGAATTTGAAGGGATGGTGCTGGATGGGAAGTGATATATATATATATATATATATATATATATATATATATATATATATATATATATATATATATATATATATATATATATATATATATATATATATATATATAAATAAATAAATGCTGAGTAGGTGAGTGTGAAGAGTATAGTGTAGGAAAGTGCAGAAAGGTGTTGATGCACAGGTGATATGCAGCGGGGGATGGGTGCAGTGATGTGGTAGATGTGCTAAAGGTGAGTGCAGTGGAAAATAAAATGGAATGACAGTAATATAAATGGATATGGGTGCTGATTATGTAGGTGTGTGAGGGGAGCCACAGGTGCACAGTGATGTTAGTGTTGAGTGTGTAGGTGTTGTAGGAAGTTATGGAGAAGTGATGGCAACGTGCTGGGGTGATGTTAAGCAAATAATATAGGTGCACATGTGAAGAGTGTTGCAGGAAATGGGTGGAGGATACACAGAGTACCACCGTATTTATTTGTTCCTCAGGGACCGATCCAAGGATAAGATGCTTCACCTGGATATTTTCAATTTCAGAACTAATGGTATCTGCAATATAAGGTTCACCTGAACCCCCAAGAGACTTTTTTTTTTATCATTGAATCTGCTCTAGTTTCATTCTCAGGAGCTTCAACATGATGGATAGCTTTCTCATGAGTTTGAGAACGACATATTGATTGGAAAGAAACCACCTGAGCTTGTAAATGAAATTCCTACATCGACATGTTGATTCAAGACTATTGAAGTAGAAGTATTTTCTAATTCTAAATCATCAAAAATTTGGCATCCACCTTTATTTTCCGACAGCAGTAACATCATCTTTGACCAAATCCTGTATAGAACTTGGTAGAGGCACAAAAAACAGAGGAGAAGAATCATTTTGATTGCTCATATTAATGTCATTCAAGGAGTTGCTTCCCTCAGGAATAGCACCTTCTGCATTTGTGGAGTCAACTGGCGCTTCCAAGTGCATTGATATAGCATACACTATATCATCACATAAAAAATCATATGGTTTTTGCATTTCAATGACTAATTGCAGATCATTCTTTCTGTAATAATGGCAGCTACTCCCATCATACGAAGTCAACAACAAGAGGTCTCCACATGTAGCAAGATAAGCACATTCAAGAGGATCAATTCCCAAAAGTTCTCCATCTTGTAGGGGACTAGATAACTTCCACTTCCCATTAGCGTTATCCCTTACATATTCTGGACAGTACCAATCCCCTTCAGGCAGAACATCTCTAGTAACCCCCACGCACCTTGGGTGGTATGCAGCAGGGGAGTGAAGAGGCACAGGTACTGTGTGCTGGATGTGAGGTAAGTGTGGTGCCGTGAAATGAATAGGATGCCAAAATGAAACATGGATGCATGGATATCGTATGGATGGGGGTGAACAATATGATTAGGAATGCAATTAAGAGGATGATCGACTGCCATCCAAACAGGAGGTCGAATGCAAGCATGATGATCAGATGAAAATCATACGAAAATGAGAAATCTGACATCAAAAGGAGAGATCACCACGCGAACAGGAAATCAAGATCATCAAGATCAATCGGCCATGAAAAAGAAAGCAAAAATTCGAAAATCAACAGATGATTAAAACAAAACAGGAATTCGAACATGAATAGATGATCAAAACACAAACTGAATATTAAAAAGAAAACTGGAAATCAAATATGAAAAAGAAATAGAAATAAGGAAGAAGAATCAAAATAAGATAGGGGACAAACTGGAATTACAATATACAGGGTGATAATGAGAGCGTCGACAAATATAAAACCAACTGAAATTCAATGACGAAAAGAAAAGAAAACAAAAAAAAATGTTGGAATAAAGTCATTTTGTTAATGTTGCATTAAGGTAGATTGATTTGCTATAAGCAGATCAACACTACCACGGATGCTTCAATGGAGCAGGGGCAAAGAAAATCAAGAAAACAGAACAAGAGAGAGGAGAAGGAGATCCTTACCAATGCCTTGGCTTCCGCTTAAGGGGGGAAGAGGTGTTGCATGTATATGTCGGGTGGATCAGGCTCCTTCAGGGAAGAAAGGGGAAAAGAATATTGAGGAGAAAGAAAGATGGGAAATAGCAAAGAGGGGTAGGAGGCGATCAAGAGGAAGAGAGATCGAGAATGTGCAAATGGAGGGGTGAAGAAGCGATGGAGGAGAAGGGGGCCTTCGGCTCTGTTTTATAACAGAAGGCCATTAGGCTCCTTTCGAAAATGGTCCCTTGAATTTTTCAAAATTTTCAAAATGGTGGTTTATTTACAAGATTTTTTTATAAAATGGATAAAACTATGTTTTTCGAAATCCCTTTTGTATTTTTGAGAAAATAATCTAAAATGTGAGGATTTTAAAGAGGGGTTTTTGCAAGTGGGATCCAAACGAGGTTTTTGAAGTATTTTGTAAAATATTTGCCTTGGAAATTTAAAGATTTTCTGAATATGAGGTTTTTTGAAAATACAGGGTTAATTTCGAGAATTTTCAGAAGAAATTGATGTCCTTTTGAAGAAATTGTTGTTTTGAAAAGATTTTTAAGTGAAAGCAATGTGAAAACCAGACATCAAATAATAAAAACTGGTTCTCACTAGTGGTAGAGACCGGGTCGAACTCAGGGAACGGGAATACTTTGTATTCAAACAAGCAACTAAACTATTGTTTATTGCCAAAATGAAAATGTACGAGAAAAGTAAATCTAATTAACTATTACAACAAATGAATACCCTACACAGAGGGCTTAAACTGGTTTTATTACAAACCGAAAATTGAATTGAATTGAATTCCTAAATTCTAAAATAAAAGTAAAAGGTATCTTCTACGCTCGTGCCTCATGTCACGTGTTTGCTTATGCTCCACTCCGTGCTATCCTGCACAAATCAAAAGAACACGAGCAACACGAGATACTAATAGAGAATACACTAAGCAAAATATACTAATTAAATGCTAAAACAATGAAAGACAATGTGAAAGAAATCTAAATGACAAGTAAAACTATATGAAATGCTAATTCTTTCAAATCAATTAAGTAATCTAATTACAAAATGCTAAATCAAGCAGATGCTAATGAAATCAAATACTACTAAACTAAATGCTAACCACTAATGTAAATGATTACAAAGAACTAATACTAAACACTTAAGTAAAAAAATATGCTAACTATTTTAAATCAACTAAGTAAACCTACTTACAAATCACTAACTAAATGTAATTACAAATTAACTAAGTAAATGTATTTTGTATTAATCAATTCAACTAATAGCATTATTCACTCAGATAACAGCTACAAACTAACAATTCAATTAACAACTTAGCTAAACATATCATAGCTAACAGAATTCAATGGATAGCAATCCAACCAAGCATTTAATAAACAATGATTTATCAAGCCAAAAAACTTAGACACTCGATTATAGATCAATAACAACCATCGAAAATAGTGCTCAGAAATTAGTGGATTGATCGATGCCGGAGATCAGATGCAGATCAATCTGTGAATATGCATGATAAAATGCTGAGGAAAGTGCATAATTGAGAATGAAGTGGAGATGCTATGCAGTGAAATGCACTACTGTCTAAAAGACAAATGTTGATGTTAGTGCAGATACCTTTTACTTGCCAAATTCAGTTATTGACCACAAGTAATATTTTATTGTCTAAAAAAACACAAACAAATTTTATTTAGTGCACAACATTTAACAAAATTCAAAATATTTTTTATCATACAAGTTTTTGTCGAGTCTAGGTATGGTTTTCAACATATTTTATTTTGCATTTGCGAAGGGTAACAAGTTCTTTTTAAATCCAGATATTTGTGATTTTGGACATGGGGGAGAATATCGAAAATTATAAGGATTTTAGGAAAACACATCAAATTACTCGTACAGTATGGTCATTTTTTTATATAATATGATTGAGGGAAACACATGGTTATAACCTTTTTTTTTTTTTTGGTCTAGGCCAAGGAAAAAACTCCCATTGGGGACAAAACATTAACAGGTTCTCATTGGTAAAGCCTTGACGTGTCCTCAGTTGATCGTAGACAATACTCAGATTCGTCCTTGCAATAAGAGATGTTCTGTATGGGTCTTGAACAATGGTCATCCATAGTCAGAAACTAGGAGTTCTTGTGGGCCCAAAACTGTTCCTTATTGACTTACCAATGAATCACATGACAACATTGCATGGGGCCCACAACTACAAATTAAAAGCCTCGCATGAAATGCTGTCAAGTGATTGGTTGTCATTTATCAAGGCACTGAACTGCTCTATTCCTATAACTCAGCAGATGTTACTAAAGATACATTTACATGTGGGACCTTGGATTGTGCCTTTTTGATGTAAAGATGTGATATTTTGAGTCATGAAATTTTGGGACATTATGGGCCGTTGATTTTTGAACCTTTTTAAAAACCCAATTTTCATAATCATATGATTCAAAACAAGTTTCCTACTGAACAAACCATCTAGATGACATCTGGAACATTCGATTTACAAAACATTAAAGATTCAAAACTCTCGATGGAGAGGGAATAATTGGCAGGTTTTGATCAGAGAGTACACTCAACTTCGTCCTTGTAGCAAAAGATGCTCCTTGTGGGTCTTGAACCGTGGTCATCCATAGCCAGAAACTAGGAGCTCTTGTGGGCCAAAAAATTGTTCTGCCAATCAATCACATGACAACATTGCTTGGGGCCCACAACAGCGACATATTAAAAGCCCCACATGAAATGCTGTCATGTGATTGGTGGTCACTTACCAAGGCACTTAACAGCTCCATTTATGTTTCTCAGTAGATGTTACTTAAAGTTCCTTTTACATGGGGACTTGGATTGTGGTTTTTTGATGCAAAGATATGATCTTGTGAGTTAAGGAATTTTGGTACATTATGGGCCGTTGATTTTTCAACCCCTTTAAAAACCTAATTGCGATTCAAAACAAGTTTCCAAATAAACAAACCATCTAGATCACATCCGTAACAATTTATCTACAAAACATTGAAGATTCAAAACTCTCGCTGCGGAGGGAACATTTGGCAGGTTCTGATCGGAGAGTGAACTCAGCTTTGTCCTTGCAGCAAGAGATGCTCTCTGTAGGTCTTGAACTGTGGTCATCCATAGCCAGAAACACCCAACTCTTGTGGGCAAAAAACTGTTCCATATTGACTTGCCAATCACATGATAGCATTGCATGGGGCCAACAACTACATATTACAGGCCCAGGCACATAACAGTTTAATTAATTAATTAATTTGATGTTACTTAAGATCCATTCACATGTCATTGTTTAATTAATTTGGTGAATCTCTTAAATGTACATGCATCAAACACAAAAAGTATGTGTTGGATGAGTTTCTGACCAGTCCATATCCATGTCCATATTCAATCACGTATAATCGGTCGGTGAAGCTTGTGGGAATTCCAAATCAAATTCACCAGCATTCTTCCACAAAAAGAATAGACAGTTTTGATGGGACACAAAAACCCAAAGTAGTCAAGTGATATCGCTAGTTCATGGTTTTTGCCGGGTACCCTACCTGACCCGAGTAGCATATATTTATGTGTTTTTTTTAAAAAAATAAGTTTCTGAAATTTTGCGGGTCCAGATTTGTGATTTCATTTTCATGACCCAGCAAAACCCAAGCCCGACAAATGGTTATTTGGGTGGGTTCAGGTACAGAGGCAGAGTTGGGCAGATTTGTTTGGACCCCGAGCCCAGGCCCGACCCATTTTTTAGTGGGCCTAACAAAAGCCAGCCAGCAAGTTGACACGACATGGACCCAGCTTGGCAGGGCTCATCGCGGCCCAAATAGGCCCCTGGGCCTAAAGGACGGGCTAGCTGCGCTCTAGCATTACCAGCTTTGATCGACACAAACAACAGGAAGATGGATCCACTTTTGAACTTCTGGATTTAACAATATCAGAATACAATTGATATTGGAAAGACATTGAACTAGTTGGAGAATAGTATCACGAAGATTTGAACCATTTTTTTTTTCAACGAGCATGCTTTGGATATGTTTTTTACAAGATCCAATATTAGCACGTATAGTATGGATCGCGATTCAATCTCAGATTATCAGGTCTTTTTCGGATCTGGACTCGAATTCTGATCCAATTCACAAAATTTGGATTTAGGTTTGGATCAGGCATGATCCGACCCATATTCGATATGTTGGCAACCCTAGCTGTGATTAGAAGTCAGTGTGAAGTGAAGTATTCCGTTATGAATATGTAGACAAAAATTGAAATCGAGTTTTTATTTAGTGAAACCTTATGCGGTGGGTCGGTTTGGAGTTTAGACCAAGCACCAACCAAGAGTTTGTTTCAAATCTGATTCGACCGTCCAAGAAACCCCATCGCACATCAACGGTCCAGAAATCCCTATTCATTCTCAGATCTTTTTAGAAAATTCTACTTGGATTCGTAACCAATGCACAAAATTCATGTTTGGATTCGGATCAGACATGGTCCGGTCTGTACCAGACCAGTTTGTGCCATCCGTGTCAGCTTCGAGAATACAGACCGAAAACTTGATATTTTGGAAAATTGGGTGATTCAAAAGCATGCATTTCATTTTGAAGCGAAAATATCTCAATTTCATCCGGAGATACGTTTTTATCGGCCATTTAAAAAGAATGGTTTCTTTGCTTCACGTTAAGTTAGCCTAAGCACTTTCCTCATTTAGACAGAGCGGAGAAGCCACCGACATGGAAAGTTTTGACTCAAAAACCCAACGGTATAAAAATCCCCCGTGGCGCCAACACTCAACCACCCACAAGCTCTCTCTCTCTCTGTTTCTTGTTACTAAATCTGAACGGAAGAGGCTTTGCTTTTATCAAGTCTACTTTTCTTTATTTTTTCCTACTCAGAAGTTTCCTTCTTCTTCCTTTCATTTCATCCACAATCGTCAAACTTGGTGGTCAGCAGATAGAAGCGAGAGACAAAGACACACACAGAGAGAGAGAGAGAGATCAAATCAACATGAGGTAATTATCACAATTCTGATATTGGTTTCTTCTTCTCCTTCTTGTTGGATGTACTCTCTCTCTCTCTCCAAACCCAATGAGATGAATTTCGATTGCTATTTACAGTGTTCAAGGCTTTAAGCATAGCACGGGTGACTTCTATAGCAGCTTGCAAGGACTTCACCAACCTTACTGCTGAACTTTGTTCCCACTCAACCACAATTCTCTCCAAATTAATTTTTGCAATCACTATCTCTTTAACTTTTCTTTATTTTTTCCCACTTAGAAGTTTCCTTCTTGTTTAGCACAACTTTGATATCTGTTTCTTCTTCTTCTCCTCCTTCTTGTTGGGGATGTACTTGGTCTTCTTTTTCTTCTCCACTTCTTCTTCTATCTCTCGTTACCAAGTAGGAATGAACACAAACTCAATGAGATGAATTCCGATTGCTAACATGTGTTCAAGGCCTTAAACAAAGCATTGGTGACTTCTATAGCATGGACTTCACCAACATCACTCACCCCTTTTGTTTTCTTTATAGAAATAAGAGAACTATTCAAAGTATAAAGAATTGAAGTAATAATTAGGCAGGGTGAAGAGGGATCACCCTGTGGTACTGTACGAGTATATTAAACAAACAGAGAAAAGCTACAGCAGCAAACCAAGACATAAGAGTCAACCAACAATCCAAATTCCAGGGCGCCTGTTTCTTATATTATATATTTCTGCGTGTATTTGTATTCCTGGCACATGCATATGTTTATGTACATATATTTGCATCAAAGAATTAGATCCCTAGCAAACTATTATGAATATATCTATGAATCTGGTAGACAAAATAATACACCCACCTATTACTCTATTTACTATAGGAATGTGTGTGTGTGTGTGTGTGTGTGTGTAATATAAGGTTTAGTGGGCTTCTCTGTTTCAGGAGACTAGGAGAAGTGCCTTATGCTTGCTGACCTTTGGATTAAACTGACAAAACTTTATTAGATCTAAATTGGGGCATGCTAATTTTCAGTTTAATTTCCTTTTAAACTTTTCGTAGGCTACGTACATAGTGTCTGCCACCTGATGGCTTCTTCTGTAGGGTTGCAAATTGCTAGACAATGGTTTCATTGACTTCAGTCTAGATTTGATATTCTGCACATTGCATGCATGCTATCAACAGTACTTGGTTGTCACCTGTCAGTTGAGCTCAAACAGAATCCAATCCAACTGAAATGTTCTCAATGTTGCAATGCAAGTTGAACCCATTTTACAACGTGATATGTTATAGGCCGTAAAATTGGTATAGTTTCGGGCACATGCAGAACTGCAATCCTTTTCGTTCCTGCCACTCCTTAATATTACATCATATGAGTAACATATATGCTGCTTATGATATTTATCATTATGCCTTGTTTTTATTCTAGCCACCTGCTTTATTACTTTTACCATTCTCCAAAAATAGAAAAGAAAAATAATATTATTTTTTTCTTGTATATAATTACTTCCATATGCGAGTGGTCATAGGTTACCAAGCCACTCTGGTGGCAGTTTAAATCCTTCCATTTGTGAGTGATTGGTCATAGGATAGCTAATCCTCTTCTCTCAGTAGCATCAATTTCCTTATGAATGAACACAAACGCAATGAGATGAATTCTGATTGCTGTCTACTGTGTTCAAGCAGAGAATAGGCGACTTCTATAGCAGCTTTCATGGACTTCACCAACGTCACTACGTTGAAATAAGAAAACTTTTCAAAGTATAAAGAATTGAAGCACGTAATGCATTAGGCAGGGTGATACTGAAGGTTGCCATCCTTGCTTGTTGAGCAGCCTTGTTAGAGAACTGGGTTTTTCCCCACATTATCAAGGTTGTTGTAACATCACCCTTTTGATATTTTATATCTGTGAAATAGGTGACTTATCTGCTGCCAGATATTGACAGCTACTTTACAAGAAATAAGCAGATGAGCACATGATTCCTCTTCTAATCTTCACAGCACACACTGAGAAGCTAAGGTCAATCCAGTTTCTTGAAGTCTATCCTGTGTGATCAACTTGCCTGCAACTGCAAATCATAAGGTTCCCACACAACCTTAGTGCTGAACTATGTTCCCACTCAATCACTATCTCTCTCCAATTAAATTTTTACAATCACTATCTCTCTAACTTGTTCCCACACAACCTTAATTCTGAACTCGGTTGATAATGTAGCTTAGCTATCTATGGTGGGCAATCCAAGACATTATAATTTTTTTTTCTTTTTCTTATCAAAACCTCTCTTCTTTTATAACCTGTTTGAGGGTTATATTGTTATCAAAAACTTTAAATTGGATTGTTTGTTTGCAATTGAATCTAAGCTTACAACTGCAAAAGAAAGGCCAGAGATTGGTGAGATGGATCCAACCTTGGTCTATTCAGCTGCAGCCCAAAAAAAAAATGACCATCTACCTAGCAGGCTTCACTTTAACCAAGCTGATCCAAGATTGTCTCCACCTACGATTTGGGTGAACATCCTTCAATTGGAAAAGCTTGGAAATCTCAACAACCCACCAGTGCCTAGGTATGTTCTTCTTTTCTCTTTTCTCCTGAACTTTTAACATATTGGATGCTTAGTAAACTTCTTTTTTTCACTCTCTATGTTGTGTCTTGTTTTGTTTATTTACAACTTTTTTTTATTTGATTTAGTAGATGACACTTGAAGTTGCATGTTAATTGTATTGCTTATAGTAGAACATGTTAATGTATTATAGGATTTTTTCTATTTTTGCCAACCACAAGTTGTTGGAATATTCACTCTAGTTAAGTATCCCTAATAGTTCAGTCATGCATATTGAACTTTTGATTGTTCATAATTTATTTTTTTGTCTATATCTTTTGTTCTCTCTTCAAAATTTTAATATGAAAACTTTACTCATTTCTTCTTTCAGAGGGAGCAATACAACATTTGAAGAAATGGCATCGGAGCAAATTGGTAAAAATGTTTTAGGAGCTGCAGCGGGAGAGCTGTTGAATTTTTTGCTAGATGCAAAGGTCAAGATTATGGAATTCAAGGTTTACTTTGAGAGGCTTAAAGTTTCATTAGAAGATTTCAAGCATCAAGCAGAATTGATCAATGAATTCAACAAAGAGTTGGGTCTTGAGATGTGGAAGTATCATTATCACTTGTTTCAAAGCTTAAAAGATGGCATGAAGCTTGTTAAAAAATGTGAAAAGCTACCGTGGTGGAAATTCTGGAAAAAGTACAATTATTCAAAGAAACTTCTAGAGCTTGAAGTGACAATTCTACGATTTTTGCAAATGAACATGCAAGCGGAGATGAATGTGGACTTAAAGAAGGCTTTATGTCTTTTGGTGAAGTTGGAAAAAAAGGTTGATGTTGCACTAGATGCCTCTCCAAGTGAAAGCATTTTGAGAGCACAACCCAAGGCAATGCAATTAAAAGACGAGTTTCCTTCACCTTATGTGTTTCTTAATCTTCATGATTCTATTCTTTTAGCAACTGTCCATTGATGTAATTGAGAAGTAATTGTATGCCATGTAAATATTTTGTTGGATATGTACATCTTTTGAATTGAATGTGCTATAAATTCTTTCATATAAGCCCCCCCCAGCCTCCAAACTCTCTCTCTCTCTCTCAATCTCTTAAGATAAAAAATGTTCGCAGTACAAATTCCATTTACTAATTTCTTTTCATGCACAAAAAAACACACATGTGTAGACATGGTCAGTTGTCTTTAGCAAGTACAGACTTAATCAATATCCTATAAGTTACTTGAAACCTGCTGAGATTCAAATAGGATCTTTCTTCCTACTTATATATAAATCTTTGAAAAACATATGGGCAAAATGATCCCGAAAAAACTTGAAAAGATAAAATATATCACCAACATGACTGCATGACAATTTTATGCTGCCACAATATAAAGATATGATTGACTTTCCTAATTCTCAAAATTTCATCCGGTATTTACTTAATGTTGACAGGAGTTCTAGACTCCATTCATACTCCTATATCATTGTTCATTTCTGTGAGAAAAGCTTTGAAGAGGTTTCTATCCAATGAAGGTGCATGATTAGAGCTGCCAGTAATGACAATTATTGGTGCCGGTTGACTGCCACTAGTGGTGCCAGCAAAGGACTCATTGGTAACTAATAATGTGCACATAATTGAAGCACCAGTAACTGGTTGCATTTAGTGGTGCATGTTTTGCACCAGTATAAATTACTTTTGATGGCACTTTTGAGGGCCAGTATAAACACTTTTACTGGCATTTCTGAGGGCCAGTATAAACACTTTTATTATGCTTTTAAGCACCAGGATAGGCATTTTTACTGGCATTTTTGTATGCCAGTGTAGGTGTCTGGTGTTAGTACAAATACCTTTCACTTGCCAAATTCAGTTATTGACCATCAGTAACATTTTATTGTCTAAAAGAACACAAACAAATTTTATTTAGTGCACAACATTTAACAAATTTCAAAATATTTTGTATCATACAAGTTTTTGTCGAGTTTGAGTATGGTTTTCAACATATTTTATTTTGCATTTGCGAAGGGTAACAAGTTATTTTTAAATCTAGATATTTGTGATTTTGGACAAGGGGGAGAATATTGAAAATTATAAGGATTTTAGAAAAATGCAACAAATTACTTGTACAATATGGTCATTTTTTGTAGATTATGATTGAGGGAAACACATGGTTAATTTTTTTTTTTTTTTGCTAGGCCAAGGAAAAAACTCCCGTTGGGGACAAAACATTAACAGGTTCTCCTTGGTAAAGCCTTGACGTGTCCTCAGTTGATCGGAGACAATACTCAGATTCGTCCTTGCAACAGAAGATGTTCCCTATGGGTCTTGAACCGTGGTCATCCATAGCCAGAAACTAGGAGTTCTTGTGGGCCCAAAACTGTTCCATATTGACTTGCCAATGAATCACATGACAACGTTGCATGGGGCGCACAACTACATATTAAAAGCCCTGCAAGAAATGTTGTCTTGTGATTGGTTGTCACTTATCAAGGCACTTAACCGCTCCATTCCTATATCTCAACAGATGTTACTTAAGATCCATTTACATGTGGGACCTTGGATTGTGCTTTTTTTATATAAAGATGTGATCTTTTGAGTCATGAAATTTTGGCACATTATGGGCTATTGATTTTTGAACCCTTTTAAAAGCCTAATTGTCATAATCATATGATTCAAAACAAGTTTCCTACTAAACAAACCATATAGATCACATCTGTAACATTTGATCTACAAAACATTGAAGATTCAAAACTCTCGTTGGAGAGGGAATAATTGGCAGGTTTTGATCAGAGAGTACAGTCAGCTTCGTCCTTGTGGCAAAAGATGCTCCTTGTGGGTCTTGAACCGTGGTCATCCATAGCCAAAAACTAGGTGCTCTGGTGGGCCAAAAATTGTTCCATATTGACTTGCCAATCAATCACATGACAACATTGATTGGGGCCCACAACAACTACAGATTAAAAGCCCCACATGAAATGTTTTCAGAGCTGTGGGAGCCCAATGACTCTCTCTTCTCTCTCATTCTGTTGTATTATAAATTGGGGATTCTCCCCTCTTATTTTGTATTCTTGAGTGTGGGTTTCTCCCACTTGAATGAAAGTCTTTTCTTATTCTCTTTTGCTTTGCATAGTCTTTTTGAGTTTGGTGTATGAACCCTAGTGGTTCTTGTGAGTGTATGCTATTTGTGAACCTCTGTGGTTCTTTTCTGAGAGTGGTTGTGAGCATCATTTGAAGATCCAATTGTGGACTTCATTTCCTTACAATGCTCCATTCTAATTTGTTTTTCACGGAGTTCTACATCTTAGGGGTAATGTCATTTTGGCTCTAAAAGAGCCAATTCATCTCAAAGAAGAGAGAGGACATTGTAATATTCCGTATTGTTCATCTCTCCTTGGGTCATAGTTCTCACTTTATTTTGCACATTGCATATGTAAAAAATATCCTTGAGACTATACATATCTTTATGATACTTCCATGCATTACTAGCGAAGTCAAATTTTGCTAAGTTAGACCACTTGTTGATGTCAACACTATTGATAACCCATCCCATTATCTTGGAATGACTCATCCTCCACTCTTTCCATTTTTTCTCATATTTTGTGACGACCTTAGACATCTCTTCTCCTTGAAGAACCACTTTCTTTTCGTTTTCAATCTTGGTAAGTATAAGTTTAGCCTCTCTTTTGGTACCATCAACCAAACCCCATAAACCTTTTTTCTCATATTTTGTGTTTCACTATGGATGCCCACATCACATAGTTAGTATCATTGAGTCACATGGAAGTGATGTGCTGCAGCAAGTGTGGCTACAGGTGATGGTGTTACATCAGTGAAGAGATGGTGGGGAGCATATGCTGTGTAAATGGAGATATAAGGAATGAATGTTGTAGATAGTCAAGGTATGTGTGGTGCTGGGTATAGGGGATGCCATGAAGGTGGGTATGATGAGCCGACCAATACCACAGATGCAGAAATGAATATTTAGTATGCAGACGCCTAGATGATAGTGGTGTTGTGTGATAGGTGCTACAGGGAAGTAGCAGGTAACAGTGAAGGGTGGCTTAACAAATGTAAGGGAAGTGCTGAAGAAGGCAGATGAAAATGCACAGGTGCGCACTGAGTGGTTCAATGCCATGGAAGGTGTAAGAATGCATGTTGCAGGGTGTGGTTAATGTTGTGCTGTGATTGCAGCAGGTGATGAAGAGGGTGGCTAACAGGTGGCTGTGAAGAAAATGTGATGGTAACATGCATAGGGGATGAAGAAGTAAGCTTACAGTGGCCGGTACATAGTGAAAGTATGTTATGTAACAGGTGTAGAGGAGATGAAGGTGCTGATGGTGAAGGTATGCAAGGGGGTGCACAGGTGATGGAAGTGGTTGATGATGTGCAGAAGTTCTGAAGTGAAGTGATGTACAATATACAAGAAATGAAATCCTGGAAGGTGGTGGCTGGAATGCAGTGTTGCAGGGAAGTGAGAGAATGATTGGGGCTATGTGTAAGTAATAATGAAGGGGTATTGTGCTTTTGATGAAGTGCAAAATGGTAGTGAATAGGGCAGAGCACTGGTGTGGTTGGAGTGACTGGGGTAAGAATATAAATACAGTAGAGCTGTGAATGAGTGTAATGGGGGACATACAATAGTGAGTGTTGGTGCGGGGTTGTGCAGAATTGCTACGGTGGTAGATTGTTGTGGGTGTTACTGTGAATGGAGGATGCAACAAAGTGAAGAATTTGAAGGGATGGTGCTGGATGGGAAGTGATATATATATATATAACTGCTGAGTAGGCGAGTGTGAAGAGTATAGTGTAGGAAAGTGCAGGAAGGTGTTGATGCACAGGTGATATGCAGCGGGGGATGGGTGCAGTGATGTGGTAGATGTGCTGAAGGTGAGTGCAGTGGAAAATAAAATGGAATGACAGTAATATAAATGGATATGGGTGCTGATTATGTAGGTGTGTGAGGGGAGCCACAGGTGCACAGTGATGTTAGTGCTGAGTGTGTAGGTGTTGTAGGAAGTTATGAAGAAGTGATGGCAACGTGCTGGGGTGATGTTAAGCAAATAATATAGGTCCACATGTGAAGAGTGTTGCAGGAAATGGGTGGAGGATACACAGGGTACCACCGTATTTATTTGTTCCTCAGGGACCGATCCAAGGATAGGATGCTTCACCTAGATATTTTCAATTTCAGAACTAATGGTATCTGCAATATAAGGTTCACCTGAACCCCGAAGAGACTTTTTTTTTATCATTGAATCAGCTCTGGTTTCATTCTCAGGAGCTTCAACATGCTGGATAGCTTTCTCATGAGTTTGAGAACGACATATTGATTGGAAAGAAACCACCTGAGCTTGTAAATGAAATTCCTACATCGACATCTTGATTCAAGACTATTGAAGTAGAAGTATTTTCTAATTCTAAATTATCAAAAATTTGGCATCCACCTTTATTTTCCGACAGCAGTAACATCATCTTTGACCAAATCCTGTATAGAACTTGGTAAAGGCACCAAAAACAGAGGAGAAGAATCATTTTGATTGCTCATATTAATGTCATTCAAGGAGTTGCTTCCCTCAGAAATAGCACCTTCTGCATTTGTGGAGTCAACTGGCGCTTCCAAGTGCATTGATATAGCATACACTATATCATCACATACAAAATCATATGATTTTTGCATTTCAATGACTAATTGCAAATCATTCTTTCTGTAATAACGACAGCTACTCCCATCGTACGAAGTCAACAACAAGAGGTCTCCACATGTAGCAAGATAAGCACATTCAAGAGGATCAATTCCCAAAAGTTCTCCATCTTGTAGGGGACTAGATAACTTCCACTTCCCATTAGCGTTATCCCTTACATATTCTGAACAATACCAATCACCTTCAGGCAGAACATCTCTAGTAACCCCCACACACCTTGGGTGGTATGCAGTAGGGGAGTGAAGAGGCACAGGTACTGTGTGCTGGATGTGAGGTAAGTGTGGTGCCGTGAAATGAATAGAATGCCAAAATGAAACATGGATGCCTGGATATCGTATGGATGGTTTTGAACAATATGATTAGGAATGCAATTCAGAGGATGATCGACTGCCATCCGAACAGGAGGTCGAATGCAAGCATGATGATCAGATGAAAATCACACAAAAATGAGAAATCTGACATCAAAAGGAGAGATCACCACGCGAATAGGAAATCAAGATCATCATGATCATCAAGATCAATCGGCCATGAAAAAGAAAGCAAAAATTCGAAAATCAACAGATGATCAAAACAAAACAGGAATTCGAACATCAATAGATGATTAAAACACAAACTGAATATTAAAAAGAAAACTGGAAATCAAATATGAAAGAGAAATAGAAATAAGGAAGAAGAATCAAAATAAGATAAGGGACAAACTGGTATTACAATATACAGGGTGATAACGAGAGAGTCGACAAATATAAAACCAACTGAAATTCAATGACGAAAAGAAAAGAAAACAAAAAAAAAATTGTTGGAATCAAGTCATTTTGTTAATGTTGCATTGAGGTAGATTGATTTGCTATAAGCAAATCAACACTACCACGGATGCTTCAATGGAGCAGAAGCAAAGAAAATCAAGAAAACATAACAAGAGAGAGGAGAAGGAGATCCTTACCGTTGCCTTGGCTTCAGCTTAAGGGGGGAAGAGGTGTTGCATGTATATGTCGGGTGGATCAGGCTCCTTCATGGAAGAAAGGGGAAAAGAATATTGAGGAGAAAGAAAGATGGGAAATAGCAGAGAGGGAGAGGAGACGATCAAGAGGAAGAGAGATCGAGAATGTGCAAATGGAGGGGTGAAGAAGCGATGGAGGAGAAGGGGGACTTCGGCTCTGTTTTATAACAGAAGGCCATTAGGCTCCTTTCGAAAATGGTCCCTCGAATTTTTCAAAATTTTCAAAATGGTGGTTTATTTACAAGATTTTTTTATAAAATGGATAAAACTATGTTTTTCGAAATCCCTTTTGTGTTTTTGATAAAAGAATCTAAAATGTGAAAATTTTAAAGAGGGGTTTTACAAGTGGGATCCAACCGAGGTTTTTGAAGTATTTTGTAAAATATTTGCTTTGGAAATTTAAAGATTTTCTTAAAATGAGGTTTTTGGAAAATACAGGGTTAATTTCGAGAACTTTCAGAAGAAATTGATGTCCTTTTGAAGAAATTGTTGTTTTGAAAAGATTTTTAAGTGAAAGCAATGTGAAAACCAGACATCAAAAAATAAAAACCGGTTCTCAGGGAATACTTTATATTCAAACAAGCAACTAAACTATTGTTTATTGCCAAAATGAAAACATACGAGAAAAGTAAATCTAAATAACTATTACAACAAATGAATACCCTACACAAAGGGCTTAAACTGGTTTTATTACAAACCAAAAATTGAATTGAATTGAATTCCTAAATTTCAAAATAAAAGTAAAAGGTATCTTCTACGCTCGTGCCTCATGTCACGTGTTTGCTTATGCTCCACTCCGTGCTATCCTGCACAAATCAAAAGAACACGAGCAACACAAGATACTAATAGAGAATACACTAAGCAAAATATACTAATTAAATGCTAAAACAATGAAAGATAATGTGAAAGAAATCTAAATGACAAGTAAAACTATATTAAATGCTAATTATTTCAAATCAATTAAGTAATCTAATTACAAAATGCTAAATCAAGCAGACGCTAATGAAATCAAATACTACTAAACTAAATGCTAACCACTAATGTAAATGATTACAAAGAACTAATACTAAACACCTATGTAAAAAAATATGCTAACTATTTTAAATCAACTAAGTAAACCTACTTACAAATCACTAACTAAATGTAATTACAAATTAACTAAGTAAATGTACTTTGTATTAATCAATTCAACTAATAGCATTATTCACTCAGATAACAGCTACAAACTAACAATTCAATTAACAACTAAGCTAAACATATGATAGCTAACAAAATTCAGTGGATAACAATCCAACCAGGCATTTAATAAACAATGATTTATCAGGCCGAAAAACTTAGACACTCGATTATAGATCAATAACAACCGTCGAAAATAGTGCTCATAAATTAGTGGATTGATCAATGTCGGAGATCAGATGCAAATCAATCTACGAATATGCATGATAAAATGCTGAGGAAAGTGCATAATTGAGAATGAAGTGGAGATGCTATGTAGTGAAATGCACTACTGACTGAAAGACAAATGCTGATGTTAGTACAAATACCTTTTACTTGCCAAATTCAGTTATTGACCACAAGTAATATTTTATTGTCTAAAAAAACACAAACAAATTTTATTTAGTGCACAACATTTAACAAATTTCAAAATATTTTTTATCATACAAGTTTTTGTCGAGTGTGGGTATGGTTTTCAACATATTTTATTTTGCATTTGCGAAGGGTAACAAGTTCTTTTTAAATCCAGATATTTGTGATTTTGGACATGGGGGAGAATATCGAAAATTATAAGGATTTTAGGAAAACACATCAAATTACTCGTACAGTATGGTCATTTTTTTATATAATATGATTGAGGGAAACACATGGTTATAATCTTTTTTTTTTGGTCTAGGCCAAGGAAAAAACTCCCATTGGGGACAAAACATTAACAGGTTCTCATTGGTAAAGCCTTGACGTGTCCTCAGTTGATCGAAGACAATACTCAGATTCGTCCTTGCAGCAAGAGATGTTCTGTATGGGTCTTGAACAATGGTCATCCATAGTCAGAAACTAGGAGTTCTTGTGGGCCCAAAACTGTTCCATATTGACTTACCAATGAATCACATGACAACATTGCATGGGGCCCACAACTACAAATTAAAAGCCCCGCATGAAATGCTGTCAAGTGATTGGTTGTCACTTATCAAGGCACTGAACCGCGCTATTCCTATAACTCAGCAGATGTTACTAAAGATACATTTACATGTGGGACCTTGGATTGTGCCCTTTTGATGTAAAGATGTGATATTTTGAGTCATGAAATTTTGGGACATTATGGGCCGTTGATTTTTGAACCTTTTTAAAAACCCAATTTTCATAATCATATGATTCAAAACAAGTTTCCTACTGAACAAACCATCTAGATGACATCTGGAACATTCAATTTACAAAACATTAAAGATTCAAAACTCTCGATGAAGAGGGAATAATTGGCAGGTTTTGATCAGAGAGTACACTCAGCTTCGTCCTTGTAGCAAAAGATGCTCCTTGTGGGTCTTGAACCGTGGTCATCCATAGCCAGAAACTAGGAGCTCTTGTGGGCCAAAAAATTGTTCCGCAAATCAATCACATGACAATATTGCTTGGGGCGCACAATAGCTACATATTAAAAGCCCCACATTAAATGTTGTCATGTGATTGGTGGTCACTTACCAAGGCACTTAAGAGCTCCATTTATGTTTATGAGTAGATGTTACTTAAAGATCCATTTACATGGGGACTTGGATTGTGGTCTTTTGATGCAAAGATATGATCTTTTGATTTTTCAACCCCTTTAAAAACCTAATTGTGATTCAAAACAAGTTTCCAAATAAACAAACCATCTAGATCACATCCGTAACATTTGATCTACAAAACATTGAAGATTCAAAACTCTCGCTGCGGAGGGAACATTTGGCAGGTTCTGATCGGAGAGAGAACTTAGCTTTGTACTTGCAGCAAGAGATGCTCCCTGTAGGTCTTGAACTATGGTCATCCATAGCCAGAAACACCCAGCTCTTGTGGGCAAAAAACTGTTCCATATTGACTTGCCAATCACATGACAGCATTGCATGGGGCCCACAGCTACATATTACAGGACCAGGCACATAACAGTTTAATTAATTAATTAATTTAATGCTACTTAAGATCCATTCACATGTCATTGTTTAATTAATTTGGTGAATCTCTTAAATGTACATGCATCAAACACAAAAAGTATGTGTTGGATGAGTTTCTGACCAGTCCATATCCATGTCCATATTCAATCATGTATAATCGGTCGGTGAAGCTTGTGGGAATTCCAAATCAAATTCACCAGCATTCTTCCACAAAAAGAATAGACAGTTTTGATGGGACACAAAAACCCAAAGTATTCATGTGATATCGCTAGTTCATGGTTTTTGCCGGGTACCCTACCTGACCCGAGTAGCATATATTTATGTGTTTTTTTAAAAAAAATAAGTTTCTAAAATTTTGCGGGTCCAGATTTGAGATTTCATTTTCATGACCCAGCAAAACCCAAACCCGACAAATGGTTATTTGGGTGGGTTCAAGTACCGAGGCAGAGTTGCGCAGATTTGTTTGGACCCCGAGCCCAGGCCTGACCCATTTCTTAGTGGGCCTAACAAAAGCCAGCCAGCAAGTTGACACGACATGGACCCAGCTTGGCAGGGCTCATCGCGGCCCAACTAGGCCCCTGGGCCTAAAGGACGGGCTAGCTGCGCTCTAGCATTACCAGCTTTGATCGACATAAACAACGGGAAGATGGATCCACTTTTGAACATCTGGATTTAATAATATCATAATACAATTGATATTGGAAAGACATTGAACTAATTGGAGAATAGTATCACGAAGATTTGATAAATTTTTTTTTCAAGGAGCATGCTTTGGATATGTTTTTTACAAGATCCAATATTAGCACGTATAGTATGGATCGCGATTCAATCTCAGATAATCAGGTCTTTTTCGGATCTGGACTCGAATTCTGATCCAATTCACAAAATTTGGATTTGGGTTTGGATCAGGCATGATCCGACCCATATCCGATATGTTGGCAACCCTAGCTGTGATTAGAAGTCAGTGTGAAGTGAAGTCTTCCGTTATGAATATGTAGACAAAAATTGAAATCGAGTTTTTATTTAGTGAAACCTTATGCGGTGGGTCGGTTTGGAGTTTAGACCAAGCACCAACCAAGAGTTTGTTTCAAATCTGATCCGACCGTCCAAGAAACCCCATCGCACATCAACGGTCCAGAAATCCCTATTCATTCTCAGATCTTTTTAGAAAATTCTACTTGGATTCGTAACCAATGCACAAAATTCATGTTCGGATTCGGATCAGACATGGTCCGGTCTGTACCAGACCAGTTTGTAACATCCGTGTCAGTTTCGAGAATACAGACCGAAAACTTGATATTTTGGAAAATTGGGTGATTCAAAAGCATGCATTTCATTTTTAAGCGAAAATATCTCAATTTCATCCGGAGATACGTTTTTATCGACCATTTAAAAAGAATGGTTTCTTTGCTTCACGTTAAGTTAGCCTAAGCACTTTCCTCATTTAGACAGAGCGGAGAAGCCACCGACATGGAAAGTTTTGACTCAAAAACCCAACGGTATAAAAATCCCACATGGCGCCAACACTCAACCACCCACAAGCTCTCTCTCTCTGTTTCTTGTTACTAAATCTGAACGGAAGAGGCTTTGCTTTTATCAAGTCTGCTTTTCTTTATTTTTTCCGACTCAGAAGTTTCCTTCTTCTTCCTTTCATTTCATCCACAATCGTCAAACTTGGTGGTCAGCAGATAGAAGTGAGAGACAAAGACACATAGAGAGAGAGAGAGAGAGATCAAATCAACACGAGGTAATTATCACAATTCTGATATTGGTTTCTTCTTCTCCTTCTTGTTGGGGATGTACTCTCTCTCTCTCTCTCCAAACCCAATGAGATGAATTCCGATTGCTATTTACAGTGTTCAAGGCTTTAAGCATAGCACGGGTGACTTCTATAGCAGCTTGCAAGGACTTCACCAACCTTACTACTGAACTTTGTTCCCACTCAACCACAATTCTCTCCAAATTAATTTTTGCAATCACTATCTCTTTAACTTTTCTTTATTTTTTCTCACTTAGAAGTTTCCTTCTTGTTTAGCACAACTTTGATATCTGTTTCTTCTTCTTCTCCTCCTTATTCTTGTTGAGGATGTACTTGGTCTTCTTTTTCTTCTCCACTTCTTCTTCTATCTCTCGTTACCAAGTAGGAATGAACACAAACTCAATGAGATGAATTCCGATTGCTAACCTGTGTTCAAGGCCTTAAACAAAGCACTGGTGACTTCTATAGCAGTTTGCATGGACTTCACCAACATCACTCACCCCTTTTTGTTTTCTTTATAGAAATAAGAGAACTATTCAAAGTATGAAGAATTGAAATAATAATTAGGCAGGGTGAAGAGGGATCACCCTGTGGTACTGTACGAGTATATTAAACAAACAGAGAAAAGCTACAGCAGCAAACCAAGACATGAGAGTCAACCAACAATCCAAATTCCAGGGCCCGTGTTTCTTATATTATATATTTCTGCGTGTATTTGTATTCCTGGAACATGCATATGTTTATGTACATATATTTGCATCAAAGAATTAGATCCCTAGCAAACTATTATGAATATATCTATGAATCTGGTAGACAAAATAATACACCCACCTATTACTCTATTTACTATAGGAATGTGTGTGTGTGTGTAATATAAGGTTTAATGGGCTTCTCTGTTTCAGGAGACTGAGAGAAGTGCCTTATGCATGCTGACCTTTGGATTAAACTGACAAAACTTTATTAGATCTAAATTGGGGCATGCTAATTTTCAGTTTAATTTCCTTTTAAACTTTTCGTAGGGTACGTACATGGTGTCTGCCACCTGATGGCTTCTTCTGTAGGGTTGCAAATTGCTAGACAATGGTTTCTTTGACTTCAGTCTAGATTTGATATTCTGCACATTGCATGCATGCTATCAACAATACTTGGTTGTCACCTGTCAGTTGAGCTCAAACAGAATCCAATCCAACTGAAATGTTCTCAATGTTGCAATGCAAGTTGAACCCATTTTACAACGTGATATGTTATAGGCCGTAAAATTGGTATAGTTTTGGGCACTTGCAGAACTGCAATCCTTTTCGTTCCTGCCACTCCTTAATATTACATCATATGAGTAACATATATGCTGCTTATGATATTTATCATTATGCCTTGTTTTTATTCTAGCCACCTGCTTTATTACTTTTACCATTCTCCAAAAACAGAAAAGAAAAATAATATTATTTTTTTCTTGTATATAATTACTTCCATATGCGAGTGGTCATAGGTTACCAAGCCACTCTGGTGGCAGTTTAAATCCTTCCATATGTGAGTGATTGGTCATAGGTTAGCTAATCCTCTTCTGTCAGTAGCATCGATTTCCTTATGAATAAACACAAACACAATGAGATGAATTCTGATTGCTATCTACTGTGTTCAAGCAGAGGATAGGCGATTTCTATAGCAGCTTTCAATTAAATATCTTTTAGGGATTGTCGGGAGGTTCATCGCATATGCCTTCATCTCGACAGTGCTTTGGTCCTTTCCCTAGAAGGATCTGTCACAAACTCTGTCATCTTGGAGATGTTTCAAATCTTCTTTGGCCCCGGGGGTCTACTCGCTTAATTCGCCTTCATCTTGATGACAATTGAGGGATCCCTTTTGCGGATATTTAATTGCAGCTTAGGTGATTTTAAGGAGACAGAGCTTGGGTGAATTCTCGCTTTTTTTCTAGCGCTCAGGATATTTTCACTGCCTCATTTTCACAAGAATGGTCTTTAAAAAAGTGCCATTGACTGCGATCAATACCAATCATTTATGTCTTTGCGATAACATTGAATTTTCTTTTGCTGGCCATATCAGGGATTTATCCTTCATCCTTTTGGTTGGTTAATAAAAAGAATTTGAATTTTGAATCTATTTTCGCAAAAGCTTCTCTCTCTTGGAAGTAATGCTGAAGGTAAACTGAGGTAAAGATTTATGCAATAAAATTCTGAAATCAACAGGTAATCGATTGACAAATTGACAACATGTTCTTGAAATCCTAGGTGAAAGAGAGCATTTGAGGTCTGGCTCAACACATCCATGACGAAAAATTCTCCTTTCTTTTTCCCCCAAAAGAGAGACTCAGGCTTAGCCCTTACCTGAATGGGAAATGAAACAATACTCTTCTCTTCCCTGAAGAGGAGGTGTTTGCAAAATGAACTTTCGAAGAGAAATTAAGCTTTTGTCAAAGCTCCCTAATATTAGGCCTCTCTTATGAAAAGGGGTTGATAATTGTGAGGTCAGAAAATTGGGTCATGAAAGGAACGAGTCCATCACACTCTCCCTGAAAAGAGGGTCCCTCATGACGAAAATGGCCTAGTAGGAAATTGGGATAGTCTTGCTATTAGGAGCATTTTGGTTATTTGACCTCAATTTCGAAATTCTAAACCCTAATTTTCACATTTTTAATCATGTCATATCATATTTGGTTTAATTTATCCTCATTTGAATTTCAAAAGTTGTATTTTACAAAATATCTTTTTGAAAACCCTGATTTCAAGGCCATAGTCTTGCTATCGGGGGTATGTTGGTCATTTTGACCCCAATTTCGAATTTTCAAATCTCATTTTCATTATTTCTTCTATTTTATTTCATATTTTATTATTTTTATCTCAAGAAATCATGGAAAAAGGCTTATATTTAGCAAAATCCAGTAATTTCTAGATATTACTGGATAAATCTAGAAAAGCCGACATTTCTTCACTAACAAGTTTGCTAGTTTTACAGGGATATTGAAGACTTAATTTTTCTGTATTTAAATTCAATTAGTGATGTAAATTAAATGTAAACTTTGGAATAAGAATTTCAATTTCTGCTTAGATTAGGATTTGCATTGCATATAGTTTAATTCTGCAAATTTTAATATCTGATGAATGCTTCATTCATGCATATTTTTTTTACAAATCTACCATGGTCTACACGAATGCCACGTGCACTAGCTCTTAAGGAGTTGAAAAACTCGGTAAAATTCATATTTATGGCCATAGTCAGAATACGAATGAGATCCAAATTTGTGATCTTCGTATTAGCCACATTCAGCTTACACTCTTAGGCTAACTTCAAAATGCACTGTATTTCTAAAAAATACAAAAGGATTTTCTCAATTCCTCAAAATCAAGCCTTTCAAATCCATATTCATTCATTTCATTTAACTTGCAAATTCTAATTCAGAGAAATCGATTTTCTCAAAATTTCTCAGGTCTTATCCAGAAATCGATTTTCTCAAAGTTCTGAGTTTTCAAAGGATATTTCAAGTATTTTCTCAAGTTCATACTCATGATCTTCCAAATCCTAACATCTTCAATTTCAAAGTTCAAAATTCAAACTTTTCCCAAAGTTATTTCAAATTTCTCAGAATCGATTTTCATAAAACTTCAAGATTTCTTCATAAATCGATTTTTACTTTCTCAGAAACATTCTCTCAACCATGATTCACGATTTTCCAAGTATTTCAGTTATTCTAAGCAAACATCATGTTTTCAAATCTATATTTTCAGAAAATCATAGCACATGCCTGATTCTTTATGCATTTAGGAAATAGAACACGATTTAGACAAGTTGAGCAAAGCTAAACACCCTTGATCCTTGGTTCGATGACCCCTAGTAAAGGCGCCAAGAACGGTTGAACCTCGTACCGACAAGCGAGTCTCATTCTTCAGAATTATCCTGCATTTTTAAAACAGAGGTGAGTTATTTTCAAAATCTTTTTCAAAGGTCAGTTTGACTTGCAAAAGTAAAATTTTGCGATGATAACACTCAGATTGAGCAACAAGGTGAGATAAACCGATTGAACTTTGAGTGATTGCGAAAGATTCCCAAGAGGCTAGGTCTTCGACCAACCTCTATCCAACAAATAAGGCATTAATCGAAACTTCCGGTGCTTTGCGACTGAGGGCGTCAGCCACAACGTTCGCCTTTCCTGGGTGGTAGGAGAGCGTGAAGTCGTAATCCTTGAGGAATTCTAGCCAATGTCGTTGCCTCATGTTCAATTCTTTCTGCGAAAATAGATACTTAAGGCTCTTATGATCGGCGAATGCTTCAAATTGCTCCCCATATAAGTAGTTTCGCCACATCTTTAGTGCGAACACAACTGCAGCTAACTCTAAATCATGAGTTGGGTAGTTCTTCTCATGAATTTTAAGTTGTCGAGAGGCGTAAGCGATCACTTTCCCATTCTGCATCAGCACGGCCCCTTGGCCTGACCCAGAGGCATTAGTATAAATCACGAATCCGTCTTTACCAAAAGGTAAGGTCAAAATAGGAGCACTGGTAAGTCACTCCTTCAATAACTGAAAACTCGCCTTGCACTTCTCATCCCATAAGAATCTAGCATCTTTCTTCAGCAACTTCGTCAGGGGTAACGCAATTTTTAAAAAATCCTGAATGAATCTTCTATAGTAACTCGCTAGTCCAAGAAAACTCTTGATATCACGTGCGTTCTTCGATTGCTGCCAACTAAGCACAGTCTCAACTTTTGCAGGGTCCACAGACACTCCTTCATTAGAAATAACGTGTCTCAAAAACATAACTTCTTCGAGCCAGAATTCACATTTAGAGAACTTGGCATATAAATGTTCCTTTCGCAGGGTCTCCAACACGATGATTAGGTGTTACCAATGTTGTTCTCGACTTTCTGAGTACACCAAGATGTCATCAATGAACACGATCACGAAGGTGTCCAAAAATGGCTTGAACACCCTATTCATTAAGTCCATGAAAGTTGTTGGGGCATTGGTCAGTCCGAAAGGCATGACTGTAAACTCGTAATGTTCGTATCTCATCCGAAAGGCCGTCTTAGGAATATCATCATTCCTAATTCTGAGATGATGGTATCCAGACCTAAGATCGATTTTCGAGAAAACTTTAGCCTTCTATAACTGATCGAACAAGTCTTCGATACGCGGCAATGGGTACTTATTTTTTATCGTGGCATGGTTGAGCATTCGATAGTCGATACACAGACACAAGGTCCCGTCCTTCTTCTTCACGAAAAGCACAGAAGCTCCCCAAGGAGATACGCTTGGGAGAATGAATCCCTGATCCAACAACTCCTGCAACTGCTTCTTGAGCTCCTCAAGCTCAGTTGGCGCCATTCTGTAAGGTGCTTTAGAGATTGACATTGTACCTGGTAGCAATTCAATATTGAATTCTACCTCACGCGACGACGGAAGTCCCGATAGCTCTTTAGGAAAAACGTTTGGATAATCGCAAACAACATCCAACTCACCGATGGGAATAGGCATTGGATCCGATTGGATAACACTAACCAAAAAGGCAATGCATCCCTTCCGCAAGAAGTTTTGCGCCTTTAGCGCCGAGATCATCCGACTTGCTCGTACAGGTCTGGGAATTCTGAATTCTACTCTCGGAGAGCCTGAAGATGATAAAACGATCTTGCCATCACGGCAAAATATCATGGCATGATACTTGTGCAACCAATCCATGCCTAGAATGACGTCAAATTCTGTCATCTCAAGCAAGATGGCACAAGCAGGCTGTGAATACCCCAAAATTTTCAAAATCTTATAAATCTTCCATTTTTGCCCTTGGCCCCCATTTTCTGAGTATAATTGAGTCATTTTCACTCAAAATTTCAGTTTATTACTCGGATTCACTGGAATCAAATTCATTTTATATATCTGACTCAATTTTGGATCCGAATCTAGTGTTAAAATCCAAATCTGAGCTTCGTTATCCGAATTTTAGATTAAAAATAATTTCTAAAAGGGGTCAGACAGTTGATCCGATATCCATTTGGATCCATTTACTTTGTATTTTTCGATTCGAGGTTCAAACTTGAATATTTCCTCAAAATCTGGATTTAAACTCGTTTTCTGAAGAAAATTCCAAAAATCAAACCCGAATTCTCAGAAAACCCCTTTCTTTGTAAATATCTCTAAAAAAAATCCAAAAAAAAAAAGTTTTAAATCTCTTAGTTTTAAAATTTTTTATATCAAAAATACAAAAAAAAATCAGAAAATACCAAAAAAATAGCCTAAAGACCTCTTTTATAAAAATTTTGTGTAGTTAAAACCTTGTTTTGGGAAAGCTTTTGAAGAAACCACTATTATGAAAATACCAAAAATTAAGGGGACCATTTTAGAAAGCCTCTCTCTCTCTCTCTCTTTCTCGCCCTCTCCTCCTTCTCGAACTTTCCCAATGACTCTCCTTCTCTATCGTGGGCATCCGCTTCCACCCCTCCAATCATCACCCTCCAAAGATGACCGTCGATCTTCAACCGTGTCTCCATCTTCTCCTCTTCCAACCATTGATCTGCAACAACCTCCCTTCTCAAACCATCTTCTCCATCAACCTCCACCCTTTGATCGAGGATTGCCTTCCTCATCCATCGATCTTCAAACCGTCTTCCTTCCTCTTCCTCTTTAAAAGGGGAACGCAGGGGAAAGGTCAGCGATCGATTATTAACCTCTCCTCTTCGACGTCGCCCTTTTACCCTCTATTGCCTTCTATTTTCCTCCTCCTCCCTCCTTGGTAGGAGAAGCTAATCCACTGAAGAACGAAAGGAAGTTTTCCCTTCCCTCCCTCCTTCGGAGTTTTGCACAACCAAGGTAAGCAACCACCTCCTTCCTTCCCTTTCATCATCTCTTTTACTGTGTTATCACATTCATTTCTAGGTTCCCTTCCCCTTTTGTTTCTGATTTTCTGCAGAAATTTTACCTTAACACTTCTCATCTTAGTTTTGTCAAGAAGCATCAGTGGTAGGGTCAATCTGCATATAGCAGGATCGACCCACCACTTGCGATATCAAACAAAATTTTATATTCTGACATTTTTTTTTCTTTGAGTTCATTAGTTCTCTTTGATTTTTTTTTAGTTAAAAAACTGTTTATGACCGATTTCCTGCCTCTCTTTAGTATCCATTTTAGTCATTTTTAGTATTTTAATATTCTCGCATCAGGGAGCATTCTACTCATTCTGGCTTGCTGTAGTTGCTCATTTTTTTTATTTCATTTTGATTCAGATGATTATCCGTTGCATTTGATCTCTTATCCTGATAACATCTGATTCATCGTTTCTATTTCTTGTTATGTTTCTTGATTGAAGCATCATCGGTACACTTTCTTTTATTTTATTTCACTTAGGATCCGTTGTAATCCCTTATTAGCATTTCGTTTGTGTCATTCCTTTTATATACCTGCATTTCCCTTCATAGCATTTTACTTTGGAATGCCTATGTTTCACGATTTCGTCCACGATGCATATTCCCTGTTTCATTATCACCTTTCATTATCACCTCATTTCACAATGCTCTGCTTTGTAAAAGTTTGCTATATGTGTCTGAGCACATTCATAGTATGCATCCATTGTGCATTTCACCTATTAGCTTTCATTTAAGGTATGTCATCTGTACATTTTCACATCTAATTTTTCCTACATTCGTGTGTTATCAGTTCGTTATGGTGTTTGTTTGTTTTTTTTTCTTCTTTTGTCGCACAACATCAATCCTTTGTATATGAGCAACCCATTTGTAGCATGTCGTTGGATATGCCTACAGCTTGTTATTGGATATGCTTACAGCATATCATTCGATATGCTCACAAGCATATCATCTCACCTCCACCTCACATTCTGGTTTACCAGATTCATGGGATTTTCTTGTGACGTCTCTCTTATTCTGTCATTATAACATTATTGTTGATCCTAGCCTATTGTAGATACGTTATCTTTCCCGATCTAAGGTTTCCCATGGTCATGTGAGAAGTCATCTCAGTACATAAGATTTCATCCCACAGGCAGATGTTGCCACTTTATTTGGCGAGTCCACTTGCAAAATGCTGTCAAGTCTAGTGAGATGATATCACTTTCCTGCGGGAGACATACAATCAAGCTTGGGAGTTCATCATCGCCAATTACACCCTAACCAAAACATGTTCGGGCCTCACATCACCTTCTGTCTGCATATGATTGGTGGTCCATGCAATGCAAACCTTATACCCTAACCCACCCATCAGTCGTCTTCCAAATGGATGGCAGAGATTGTCTGCTGAACCATTTTACTTTGCATACAACAGAACAAAATTCAGTAAGAAACATTTAGGTAAGGTTATTAACTGTTACTTCTCAAGTGTAAAGTTAAGTTCCAAGTCTACCGTGGTTTAGTGTCCATTAGGGGCTACCATTTTAAATCTTTTGTTGTATAGTAAAAAAAAAAGAGGAGGGTTAATGACTACAGGATGCACATTGTCCTTGACTAAAGGGGCGGTAGGTGAAAAAAGTTCGCTTGCATCAAGTTGCAGATCACTAATGCAATGTGGCTTTGAGCTGGTGTGAAACTGAGATGAAGACCTCCCCTGTAGCCGATTGAAGTCAAAATGTTAAATATCTGATGGTACCACCTTTCTTTTAACACCATATTCGTTGATAAGTGGTTGCAGTCATTGTAAGTTGCACTCCATCATCCCAATGCATGTCACAAACTATTGTGTTGGCTGTCAGTTTTTACCATCCCTGCATTCTAGTATGTATACATGCATTAGCATTTTAGGCATCACTGCATTTCATCCTCCCTTCATCATGTGTCTTGTGCTCGCATAAACACCAGCCTGTTCCCATCATACTGTCCATTTAGTACCCTCATTTGCACTTTCTTCATCACAACACTTTGCACTGTCATCACTATGCACCCACATGGACACAGCAGCCCAAGGGTTGATGTAGCTAACGACACTTTTTTTCCCACCATTTACCGCCCAGCACCTTGCAGTAAAAGGGAAGAAAAGATCGCTTGATCTGAATTGTTTAGAAGTGGTTAATATTTAAATTAATATGAAGCTCAGTAGGCTCATTTGATTCACCTGTTTTTCCTGTATTTTCTTTCAGTTTTGCAATCCATTCTTTTGCAGGTTCGGTTTCCTCAGATCGTGATGTATATCCATATCATCCATTTAACTCCATTTGATATCAGCAGTATTGCATGATATTTGTCTTCGTCATACCATACTATATATGCAGTTCGTCATAACTCATGCTGATAAAAGGCCTTATCTATCTTGTTTATATTGATACATTTTTTTAGTTGAATGTGACTGAGAAATTTAGGAAGTGATCACAGAGTATTCACTGAGTTCCTGTAAAAAGCTAGTTTTCAACCCAGTATTATCGATTGGTTGACATTTCCCTATGTCGGCATTAACTCAGTATTCACCATGTATTGTGGCGTTATCTCTTGACTCAAACCATGTTGAGCTGAATTCCAGGTCATGGCTGTAATGTAACCATCATCATGAACTATGAGCTAGTCATGATTTTATAATAGAATTCTATCCTCAGTCGTGATTGTGGGGAAGCTTTATCAAGGTTCACATCTGGAATTAACAGGGTTTGAATTGTGGCATTCAGATTTCGCTAATTGGGTCAGTCTCTGTTAACACAAGTGTAGGTGTAACTATGTGATTAATAGTATGTAGGCATTGTGCCAATCATCATCACACAGGTTGCTGGTCGGGCCAGAGTGTCAGTAATTGCATGTAATAAGTTGATTAAACAGTGGGTTAGCATATGCAGTGTTGGGTTACCTTCGGTTAACATATGCATGAATAGTTGATGTTAGCACTCCAGCAATATATGTGGTTGATAATCCTGAGTTAGCAGTCAGTTTTAGTATCTTTTGAAGTCAGGTGTGTCAAAAAAATAGGTGTTAGCAGCAGAAGGGTCGGGGTTGTAGCTAGTAACAGCAGCATATGCACATTAGCAGCTTGGCATGGGTGAGGTTCAGCACGTACTACTCGCTGAATCAGGATATCACGGGGTTGGACTACATTAGCAGGATGTTAGACAGTATGAGTCCATGTAGTTAACACTGTGTCAAGGAGTGGGTTGTAGTCATGGTCTCACATTAGAGTCTTATATCAGAACACTTCCACCAAAATCTGACTTTTTGTTATATCCGAACATTGGGGGGGGGGGGCTTCTGCTTAAGATGGAATAGTGATTTTCAATCCCTTTTTTGAACCATTCATAGTAAATCCTTTACTGCCCCCCTAAAGTCTTCCTTAATGTTGTCTTACCAAGATTTTGTAGTGGCAGATTTTCTTTTTCTTTTTTTTATTATTGTGATATAGGTTAATGTCGGTTTTACCATGCATATAACCCCTGGCATTCACCAAGCAAGCTTTAGCATTGTCATATATATATCATTGTATACTAATTCGGCATACCATATGCATATGGTATTCAGATTCCAATACCATCTCTAAACTTTTTTTTTTCTTATGCTTCATATCATGTTGACTTTGCCTTTTTTTACAGGGAATGTATGGAAGATGTCATTTCTTTCCTTAGCTCAGAAATTGTAAAGTTCAGAAATGTAATAGCTAGATTTAAATGAGAATTTTATATTTCAAGCACTAGATTAGAATGTATGAGCATCTTTGCTTCATATCATTTTCTCTTTTATTTCAAAATTTCACAAATGAAACCACGAATGGCACGTGCACCATTCAAATAGGAGGTGATTAAATCCTAAGTTGATGATTTGCATCAATAGCCATAGTCAGAATGTGAACAAAACTTAGGATTTTCATCTTTTATGGAATAACATTGGACCCACACTGGATCCTTTTCAAAGATCATGTTTTCTAAATATTTTCTTCTTTTATCAAAGTTTAACTTAAAATTAACTCAAAATATGTATCAATGGCCATAGTCAGGATATATTGAGAGTTAATTTCATTTTAAACTTTATAAAAGCACCAAAATATGTTTTATTCTTCACCTGAATTCGAATATGATTATAATATAATACATTCAATGACCATAGTCAGGGATGTATTATATCTTCAATCTTATCTCAATTCATTTAAAGAATGAAATATGCTTTTCAAAATCCAATTTCAAATTCTTCAATTCATTTCATCATTTAGGATAGAATTGCATCATATTTTCAAATTTTTTTTTTTCAAAATCCAAGTGATCTTGAATATCCTTCTTCAAATTTCTATTCATCAATTCTATCTCATTTTTTTAAAATCCAATTTCAAATCCCAATTTGACTTTGAAATTTCAAATTCATTTTATATTCAAAATTTCCATTCAAATCAAATTTCAAAGTTCAATTTGACTTTGAAATTCCAAATTCATTTTCAGGATTCAATTTCAAAATTCAAATCAACATCTCAAAATTCAATTTCAAAGTTCAATTTAACTTTGAAATTTTTGATTCATCTTCTGATTTCAAAACTCAAGCTTTAAATCAAGTTCATCCTTTATTTTTTGAGTCTTGATTCTCAAATTTAAAATCAAAGTTTTGAGATTGATTCTGAATCTCAAAATTCGATTTTTCCTAAAGTTTTAAATTTAATCTGGGTTTTTAAAACCCAGATCCATCTTCAAAAGTCCCATTTGGACTTTCAAAATCCAATTCTAAAATTAGAACCCAATTCCACTCTGGATCCAGATTTCCAAATCCAATCTCCATTTTCGATCCCAGACTTCGGATCCAAATTCCATTTAGGATTCTAGAATTCAACTCCATTTTGGATTCCTGACTTCGGATTCAATTCCATTTAGGATACTAGATTTCAGATTCAACCCCATTTTTTTTATTCCAGACTTCGGATCCAATTCAATTTAGGATTCCAGACTTCGGATCCAAAAGTCCATTTAGGATTCCAAATTCTGGATTCAATTCCATCCTGGATATCGAATTTCAGATCAAAAATCTATTCCATATTTCAGATCGAATTATGTTCCAGATTTACAACCTAGTTCCATTTCCAATTCTCATTTTAAAAGCTAATCTCAAATTTGTTCCTCAAGGCTAAGTTCAAATTCAATTCCATTTTCAGATCCCATCTGGACTTTTTAAATCCAATTCTATTTTCAAGTTCCATTTTGGATTTCTTAAATCCAAAATTCTATCCTGATTTCTAACTTTAATCTGAAATTCAATTCCATTTCAAACTTCATCTCTACTTCGAAATCCAGGCTCCAAGATTCGAATTCAAGGTCCATTTTGACTTTGAAACTTCATTTCTTTTTTTCCATCTCAAAAATTCCTCTTTCTCTTCATTCCTTTCAATTCAAAGCTTTATTTTTTCAATTCTGATTATTTCAAGACTTAGAACTTCAAATATCTTTCCAAGATCTATTTCAAAGTTCTAAGTTAGATTCAACTTTAAAAAAAAATCATTTCTTAACTACATTATCAAATTCATCTCAGAAACACTTGGAAATTTCCAAATCATTTTTTTCAAAAGAGCATACATCCTTGCATTCACACAAGCATGATTCTTTGTGCATTTTAGACTTAGAATAAAATTTTAGATAATATTTTAGCAAAGCAAAAAGGCATAAATTCGATCCTTGGTTTGATTACCCCTGGTAAAGGCTCCAAGAATGGTCAAACCTCGTACCGATGAGCGAATCTCGTCTCTCCATTTTTCCCGCAAATTTTCAAAACGGAGGAGAGTAATTTTAAAAAAAAAATCAAATTTTTTTTGGTCAGATGAGACCTTGCAAAAATGTTCCTCTCTCTTCTTTCTTTTCCCATTCTCTCTTCTCTTCTGTCTTTTATTCCCCTTCAAAAAGGGAATAAGAGGTTAGGAAGGGCAAAGAGAAAGGAAAAGAGGAACAAAAGGAAAAATTTTGCATGATCACACAGGCAAGTGCCGCTCTGGCACAACTATGTCCAATTCAGGTATATAATTGGCTCAAACCATGTTCTTCCCAACGGAGTTATACTCGTCTAAAGCATTGTCAAGTGGTTCTACAGTTATATGCAATTGTTTTACGAATTTTTCTGAAACAAACGAGTGTGTGGCACCACAATCAAAGAGTGCAAAAGTTGCTTGACAAGAAACAAGAATGGTACCTTGAACAAGATCCCCTTTTTGTCAATTGTTCGACCGAGGCTGCATAAACTCGACCCGACTCCTTAACACTGCTTGGTTGTACTCGTTGTTGTTGTTGATGAGGTGGTCGAGGCTGAGATACGTTGCCAGTTCGCTTGAGGTCATCTGCCTTTTTCTTTCGGCAGTCGCATATGAAATGACCCATCTTGCCACAATACAGGCATCCGCCAGTGTCCCGCGGACAAGATTGTCCTATGTGAGGCCTCTTGCACTTGGGGCAGTTATCTCCAGACGACTGTCTGGGCAGTGGATGGCCCTGCTGTCGTTGGCGCTTTGCCGGAGGGAACTGTTTCTTCCCTCCCTTAGTCTTCACAGGTAATGGTGGTCGCTGCCATGGGCCGCCAGAATAGGTCCTCTTCTGATCACCACCTATCGCGGGTGGCTTTTTCTCCTGTACACTCTTTGAACACTCCCAATCTTCGTTCAGTAGGGTGGCTGCTGCTACAACCGCAGACAAAGTCACGGGCATGCTGGTGAGAACCCTATGCCTGAGTCCTTCCTTCAAACCACGAATGAATTTCCCAGCCCGCTCATGATCATCCTTGAACAGGTGGGGACAATAGCGCTCCAACCATTAAAATTTGGTGATATACTCATTTAAACTTAAGTTGCCTTGGCATAGCTCCAGAAATTCTACCTTTTTCTTTTCCCTCGCATGAGGAGGAAAGTAGTTTCCGAGAAAAGCCCTCTGGAAGGCCTCCCAAGGAATCACCTCAGCACCTGGGAACTGCACCTCCCGGGTAGTGTCCCACCACTCGCGAGCGTCATCCTTCAATCGAAAGGACCTGAACATCGTCTTCTTATCATCAGGAACAGACAACACTTGGAACACCCGTTCCACCTCTTTGACCCAACTCTTCGCCAAGTCAGGGTCAACCTTGCCAGAGAAGGTAGGAGGGTCAAGCTTCAGAAAATTTTCATGTGGCGGTTGGTGTATTCCCAACAAGAGAACCCGGATCCTGCTGGTGGCGACCCTGGCTACGAATCGCCTCTGCCAAGGAGTTGAGGGTATCCATCATGAATCTTCTCTGCCCACGCAACTCATCAGCCATGATGTTGCTTGAGTTCCTCGTCATCCTTAAAAAGTAACCAAGGATAAAAGTTAAAATACCAAAGAAGCACAAGAAGACATAAGTATAGGAGCAAAGGTAAAATATAGGTCTTTATTACGAAAGTCATTTATTTCGAATCCAGCCGTGCTGGTACACAAGCAAAAGTTCTATTCTGTAATGAGTTCACAAACTCCAATGAAACTTGGTAAGTGCTACCTCCCCTTAGGGATAGCTAGAGTACTTCCTAAGATATTCTCTTCTATTACCTGTGCGCCTGAATCTGCGCTTAGGGGTGAAGGGAGGTGGCTCCCCGTAGAAGGTCTCCTGTCCGTAGAGGGGCATCGTCGGAGTATATTCTGGTGAGCCAAGACTATAACTTGACGAATCAATTGCAGGCGTGTATGTGGGTGATACACCGCCCACTGGGTCTGCTGAAGGTGGTGGTTGCTCGCCTGCATTCAAAATTGCGATCCTGCCATCATGCTCGGCCTTGCGGAGGCAAGCATCCATGGTGTGCCCTGATTCTCCGCAGAATACACACTCCTCTGCTATCAGGAGGAACAAATCTTCTGATGACTCTTGTGGTGTCTGATGGTGCACTCGAACATGCAAAGGCACGAATCCACCTTCTCGAGCATACACCTCAGCCCACGTTGCTGCCAAGGGTATTTGGTAGGCGATCAGTAGTGGGAATCCTTGATCATCCGTAAAAGTGGGTAGAGGAGGGCAATTAGCCTAGTAACCAGCCCCGAGCATCCCCTGTCTGACCCTTACAGAACGGCCACGCAACCTATGCACCCCCCTACCGTGACTATCACTAGAATCAGCAAACAAATCCATCTTTTGGACTGTACTACGAATAGAGACAATAATATAATTTAGTCTAAACATGCTATAAAATATCAAAGACTTACTTACAACGCGATGGGATGCTCAATAGTCAAGATTCATCTCTTTCTGCTCTGGCTCTGATACCAAGTTATAACGCCCCAAAATTTTAACTTGTGATTTTGAAAACATTATCGAAAAAACTTTCAAAGATTTAAAGTTCTCACTTTTAAACAGCGACAGCGGAAGACATTTAGAAAGGAGCACAAGTCAACAATCCTGGGTACGTTAGCTGAAAAACCATCATTCACATGAACAACTACTTAAAATGAATTGAGGAAAATAATGCAATAGATTATTAATAAAATCTGCAGTTTATTACAAAATGAGCAATTTCCCAAAGTTCAATAATCCAAAGAAAAACTCCAAAACTCAGAGCCAAGCCGCCAGTAGAAAGAAGAGAAATCTTGAGCCATGTTGCATCACGCCATCGGCCGCTTGTGAAGTCCTACTCATCACCTGCTCATGAAATGGGTCAATTTCATAACAAACCAGTAGGTGCACGAATAGATAAGTAGAATAAAATAAAGCAGGACATTCATGAGATAAGCATTTATTATATTAAAACAACCAATACAATTATAATCTATTCTAATCAGTGTAACATGTGCAAAAAGTTATTGTTTGAAATATTTCAAGCAGTGTAAGTCTCAATCCTCTACAACTATTCAAAAAGATATTCTAAAAGTTCTGATATTAACTGGCCTATGTGTACGCACAGACAAGAAACGTAGAAACAACCGAGACCGATCCGGAGGTTTATTATGTCAGGTATTTTCATTAACCCGGATGGCTGACTGAGTCCGCTCCTAAGGGGACCAAGAGAGTAAATCCCCAAAGGCATTCGTGGCCCATGGATGCATCCAACTTTTGCAGAAGTACCTGGGAGTTACCACCCAGGATAATTTATGGTAATCTCAATTCCCCTAACTCCGATGACTGAGGAAGCTGAGTCTTTTGCCCGTGGGGTGGTTGTTAACAACCTGTCCATCAGAGTTTCTGTACCATCCATCCTCTTCCTTGATGAACCGTAAAGGTCGAATGGGTACGACAGGGTTTCTTAACCGCCGCCCCATTCTACATGCTCTGGTCTGTTAGACCCACTCGAGCATCTTACCTGTGAGGGCGAGTTGTCACCATTTATGTGATCTCAGCATTGTGCTAAATGCATGCTTCGAGGTTGCTACAACCTCATAATCCAAACATCGTAACCCACATGGGATGTACTTCTCTAAAAGTACGATCGTACCTTTCCTAGAGGTACGACTACGATGAGAGGGCAACAATTAATGTCTTGTGATTCTTTTGGTTCATACATGACATGTATTGCTCTTTAAGCAATTGGCCTGTGAAGGCCGACATTATCTCATTGATATCTATAAGGTGTTGATTGCCCACTTCAAGGTACTTCATTACCTCTCGTAAAATTTATACCGTACCTGTCTTAAGGTCCGGTTACAAAAGCAATTGTTGTGGGTTTCTCTCTAGAAATGAGTCTACCCATAGAGTTTACATTAAGCATGCAATTTCAAAAGAATAAGGATGAGGAAATGCAAAACAGACAATAACAAGTTAAGTAATCCTATAGGTAAGCATGTATGTCAAATAAACTAGTCTATCACAGAATCCTTATATTTTATTTCATTCATATAAACTCTTCGTGCGACTTTCCCCTACCTCAGGATGTCGTGCAATTGCGTGCGTCTACAAGTGTAGATAATACGAGGCTCAGGCCGCGGAGCCAGAGCGGGGTTTGATGCAAAGTCTGCAAAAGTGTGAGTTTCAGTGCTACATTATTTATCATGTAGAGAATAGAAAGTCAGGCAAGGCATCACCCTCGGCCTGCCGATTGAAAAAGAGAGAGGCAGCAGGGGTGTGCCCCTGTTTGTCAAGATCAGAAAAGCGACAGGGGGCGAGCCCCTGCTTGTCGACAACAGTGAGGTGGCAGAGGGCGAGCCCCTGCTAGTCGAGAACCAATAGGCAGCAGGGGGAGAGCCCTTGCCTGCCGAGAACCAAGGGGCAGCAGGGGGCTATCCCTTGCCTTCCCAGAACCAAGAGGTGGCAGAGGGCGAGTCCTTGCCTGCCGAGAACCATGGGGCAGCAGGGGGATATCCTCTGCCTTCCCAGAAACCAAGAGGCGGCAGAGGGTGAGCCCCTACCTACCGAGAACCAAGGGGTAGCAGGGGGCTATCCCCTGCCTTCCCAGAAACCAAGAGGCGGCAGGGGGCGAGCCCCTGCCTGCCCAACAATCAAAGGACGACAGGAGCATCGCCCCTGCCAGCCAAGATAGGAAGACAACAGGGGAATTACCCCTGCCTACCAAAATCCTAGAGGCAGCGGGGGCGAGCCCCTGCCTGTCGGGAAACATGGGGGTAGCAGGGGACTAGCCCTTGTTTGCCAAGATCCAAAAAGCGGCAGGGGCAGTACCCCTGCCTACCGGAGATCGAGAGGCAGCAGGGGGACTAACCCCTATCAGAGAGAGAGGCCGGGGTGGCAGGAGCCACCAACTTCCTGCCGACCCCCTGACAGGTCACAGAGGAGGGGAGTGACAAGGGGACAACCGACCTCCTGTCGTTCGCCCGATCACCCACAGGGGAGAGGGGGTGTCGCATAGGCCATTGGTCCCATGTCAGCACTCCAGCAAACCCCCAGAGAGAGAAGGAGATGACAGGGGCCCCGCAGGCCACCTGTCGGGCCTCCGATGGGCACCGAGGAAGTGGGAGGGCACAACAGGGGTCGTGCGTCACCTGTCAGTCTTCCGGCAAACCATCAAGAAGAGGGTGAAGAAGGAGGGCATGGCAGGGGCCATCGGCTTCCTGTCGTGCCTTTCGACAAGGTAACAGAGAGGGAGGTGAAGGGAGAAAATGGCGTACCTGGGAAGAGGATCGTCGACGTCGTCGGTCGGCAGTGGTTGTCGCGGCGGCGGCGATCAACGTTGGTGGCGTGCGCAGGGAAGGAGGAGAGGGCCGGCGCGAGGATATCGAAGAGCTTCGAGAGGGAGGCGTGCCTCCCTCGCCCTCCTGCGATGCTCTTAAAGGGCTCAGGGGGCGCAATAAATGGGGAAACCCCAGTGGGTTTCCCTAATCCATCTGAAATCTCAGGCGGGGTGGGGTGCTCGGGAAGAGGATTTTCTCAAAATCCTCTTCTCGAGTCGGGTTTTTTTTAAAAACCCTATCGAGGATGGGCCAGGTTCGGGTCCAAACCCGACCCGGGTCCAATACAATTAATTATTATTATTATTTAATCATGGGTTTTACAAGGAAAAAGGCATTTATTCGATCCTTGGTTTGATTACCCCTGGTAAAGGCGCCAGGAACGGTCGAACCTCGTACCGACGAGCGAATCTCGTCTCTCCATTTTTCCCGCATTTTTTCAAAATGGAGGCAAATAATTTTAAAATCTTTTAAAATTCAGGTCAAGTGAGACCTTCGCAAAAGAGTTTCTCTCTTCTTTTCTTTTTTCTTCTCTCTTTTTTTCTGTCTTTTTATTTTCCCTTCAAAAAGGGAGAAATAAAGGTAAGAAAGAGAAAGAGAAAACCAAGAAGAATTTTTTTTTGCGATGATCACACTGATCTGGTCATGCACACCATCACATAGAATCTTTTGGGATCAGTTCCTCAACGGGTACCATATCCAGTGAAAACTATTGTGATACATGCATTAATACAATTGACCACTCTCAGGGTCGATAGCCATCAACACGGGCATAAGCATGTATATAATCAAAGCATCACACCATACATCACTTCATATGGCATTAAAATTATAAAATCACACATTTAACAAATAAAGCTTCATAAACCAAAGTTCACTATTGAACTTACACATTTATCGCATGCATTCAAAATTTCATTTCATGTGGTATTTAAATCATCTCATACATAAGCATATTATCCTACGCATCATATCATCGCCACAAAGAACATTGCACTTCATAAATTAAACCTCAAAGTCTACGTAAACAAAACATGAGTTCTATGCATGCATACGTGAACATGCACATTTCATAATACGAAGCAACTAAACCTCAACATACATAACTCCGACGTAGTTTGAAATTTGCACACACAATAAAAGTCATATGCATTTTTTTACCACATGAATCGATATATCACCTTAGATATAATTGTGTAAGGGTTGGTCAAAATCTCATTGACCATCTGTGAACACTCCAAAATTTTCAAAATTTTGTAAATATCCCCTTTTTGCCCATGGGCCCCATCTTCTGAGTAAATTGGGTCATCTTCAATCTAAGTTTCAGTTATTTCTTGGATTTTACTAGAATCAAATCCATTTTATATATCTGACTCAATTTTGGATCCAGACCCATGGTTAAAATCCAAATCTGAGCCTCGTTATCCAATTTCTAAATCAAATTTGCAAAAATACCAAAAATAATTTCTAAAAGGCTCGAACAGTCCATCTGGTATCCATCTGGATCCATTTGCTTTGCATTTATTGATTCAAAGTACGAAACTCAAATATTTCTTCAAAGCACGGATCCAAGCCTATTTTCTGAAGAAATTTCCAAAATTCAAAACCCGAATTCTAAAAAAAATACCTCTTTTTATTTTTATTTTCAATTTTTTTCTAAAATCAGTTTAAAAATTCGGTAGTTTTTAGAGTTTTATTTTCAAAAACACAAAAAAATACAGAAATTACAAAGAAAAAAGAACATATATATATATATATATATATATATATATAATAGAAAAAGGAAATTCAGAAAAGATAGTTTGAAAACCTCCTTTTGAAAATATCTTTTTGTTAAAAACCTGTTTTAGAAAACCTTTGAAAAGGAGCAGCTCTTTTGAAAATTTTCAAAAATATCTTTACTCAATTCGCAAACAACTTTAACGGTCTCTCACTATAAAGAGAGACCGCCGGGAGGAGGGTGAGGCATCCATCTTCACGATCGAGAAACCCATTCTCAACCCTTCCACCTTTTCCTCCTTCTTTCCCTCTTGCCTCTTGGTCGCCAACTCCTGTGATCATTGCAAAATTTTTGCCTTTTATTATTTCTCTTCCTTCTCTTTTCCTTTCTAGCCTTTATTCCCTTTTTGAAGGAGAATAAAAGACAAAAAAGAAGAGAGAGAAGAAAAGAAAAGAGAGGAACTCTTTTGCAAGGTCTCATTTGACCAAAGAAAATGTTTTGAAAAATCACTCGCCTCCGTTTTGAAAATTTGTGAGAAAATGGAGAGACGAGATTCGCTCGTCGGTACAAGGTTCGACCGTTCCTGGCGCCTTTACCAAAGGTAATCGAACCAAGGATCGAATTTATGCCTTTTGCTTTGCTAAAATATTATCTAAGAAATTATTCTAAGTCTAAAATGCACAAAGAATCATGCTTTTGCAATGCAAATGCAGAAATGTATGCTTTTAAGAAAATAATTTAGAAATTTTGAGATTTTCCAAGTGATTCTGAAATAAATATGATAATGGAGTGAAGAAATGATTCAAAGATTTGAAATTGGTTTGAAAAAGTTAGATTTTGAATCTAACTTGGATTTTGAAATAGATCTGGAAGAAGAGACTTGAAATTCTAAGTCTTTGAAATAAGCAGAACTTGGAAAATGAAATTTGATTTGAAGAAATACGGAGAAAAGGAGATTTGAGATAAAATTTTTGAGAAAAAATGAATTTTCAAAGTCAGAATGAACTTTGAATTTGAATAGATCGATTCTGGAAAAGAAATTCTTAATTTCAAGACCTGAAGCAGGAATTGAATTTGAATTTAGACTTGAGAAATAGATTTGAAATTGGCTTTGGAAATGAGAATAAAAAATGGAACTGGATTGTAAATCTAGAATGAAATTTTGATCTGAAATCTGGAATGGATTTTGATTTGAAATTTGGCATCCAAGATGGAACTGAATCCGGAATCTGGAATCCTAAATGGAATTTGGATCCGAAGTCTGGAACCCAAAATGGAGTCGAATCTGAAATCTGGAATTCTAAATGGAATTGGATTCGAAGTCTAGAACCCAAAATGGAGTTGAATCCTAAATCTAGAATCCTAAATGGAATTGGATCCGAAGTCTGGAATCCAAGATGGAGTTGAATCTGAAATCTGGAATCCTAAATGGAATTGGATCCGAAGTCTGGAATCCAAAATGGAGTTTGAATCCGAAATCTGAAATCCTAAATGGAATTGGATCCGAAGTCTGAGATCCAAAATGGAGTTGACTTTGGAAAATCCAAATGAGACTTTGAAGATGGATCTTGATTTTGGAAAATCAGGATTTGAATTCAAAAAGCGGGTTTCAAACTTTAGAAAAAAATCAAAATTTTGAGATTAGGAATCAATCTCAAAACCTTGATTTTGAATTTAGAATCAAGACTCAATCTTTAGATAGCACTTTGAAGATGAAGAATAAACTTGATTTTAAAGTTTGAATTTGAAATCAGAAGATGAATCAGGAATTTCAAAGTTAAATTGAACTTTGAAATTGGATTTGGATTGGAAAGTGAATTTAGAATACAGGAATGAATTTGAAATCTCAAAGTCAAATTAGACTTTGAAATTGAAATTTGAATCTTTGAAATAAGATAGAAGAATGCATTTAATAAAGATTTGAAAGATTGATTTGAGAAGTGAAGAAGATATTTGAAGAATTATTTCAAAAATCACTTGGATTTTGAAATGATATGAAAAGAATTTTAAAAATATGATGTAATTCTATCCTAAATGATGAATGAATTAAAAGAATTTGAAATTGGGTTTTGAAAAGCATATTTCATTCTTTAAATGTATTGAAATAAGATTGAAAATATAATACATCTTTGACTATGGTCATAAAACGTATTATATCATAATCATATTTAAATTCAAGTGAAGAATAAAACATATTTTGGTGCCTTTGTAGAGTTTAAGATGAAATTAACTCTCAATATATCCTGACTATGGCCATTGATATATATCTTGAGTTAATTTTAAATTAAACTCTAATAAAGGAAGAAAAATATTTTGGAAACATGATGATTTTTTGAAAAAGATCCAGTATGGATCCAATGTTATTCCATAAAGGATGAAAATCCTAAGTTTTGTTCATCCTGACTATGGCCATTGATGCAAATCATCAACTTAGGATTTAATCACCTCCTATTAGAATGGTGCACGTGTCATTCGTGATTTTTTTGCAATAAACGAGAAATTGATATGAAGCACACAATTTTATGAAAATGCATGCTCATACATTCTAATCTAGTGCAAGGAATATAAAATTCTCATTATAATCTAGCTATTACATCATTTGATGGTATTGGAATTAACTTTCAAAAAGGAAAGATAACACTCTTTATGTATCTCCTACAAAAAGATAGAGTTAGCATGAAAAATATCAACATGGAAGAAAATTTGAAGGATTGAGTTGGAGCTAAGATGGGTATATAGTATGTCAAGTGAAAATGAGTATAGAATATATATATATATATATATATATAAACGAACATGTATGTATATCTAAATATGCTATTCATACTAAAATAAGGCAATGTATATATATTTAAATGAAATGCCTACGAGGATACATGAGTGATACCCATGCTGAATATCAACTGAAAATATTCTGGAGGATGCATTGACATGAGGATGAAAAGGTAGAAAATCTATGCATATGCTATGGTAGTCATGATAACAGGTGTACAAAATGCAGAAAAATCTAATGGATAGCAATTGGTAGGGCGTAGAGAGTGAATTCCTCTCAAATATTCAGGCTGATGTGATGAGGTCTTAATAATTTTCTACACTATAAAATGCAGGAAAGGCATGACAGGATATAGAAGGTAAATGCTGGAGTGGGTAAGTGCAGGGAATAACTGGCAGGTTAGTAGTGTACAACAGCAGTACTGGGTGAAATAACTACTACCAATGGGGCTGTAGTAGTAGAGGAAAGGGAGCTAGCAGGTAAATACATCAGATAGCGGGGTATAGCAAATAAGTATTAAAGCAACGAGATGCTGGAAGTGAGTGGGAAGCAAGGGAAGTGTGCATTGCTGAAGATGAAATGCGATGTATATTTAACGAATGCACAGGTGCTATATTGAGGATGTTGCTGAAAAAGATGGAGATGACATGAGTATAGGGAGAACAGGAGAAGCATAAGTGATAGCTTATGTTGTGAAGGTGTGAACAAGGACTGCATTGAAGAAAGGTGATAGAGATGTTGTGTTGCAAGGTGTGTGGAGTGTAGGTGAATGGGATTGGTAACTATGAGGTAAAAAGGTTGTTAGAAGTAGGACACAGGGACTTGTAGTGAGGGTGTTGCAATAGGCTGGAGGTAGGTGGAGCTTAAACTGGTTGTAGTGAAAATGTGCAGTGGATGTGCATGTGTGGCGTCAGAAGTTACAACAGGTAATCCATAGTGAAGATAATGTTGTAACAGGGTTGCATAGGGTGAGTGCATCCAGCCGGTGGAGTAATGTTATGTTGTATATGTGTGAGATGATGGTAATGTTTACAGGGGTGCATAGTATGATACTTGCAGCTGTATGAAGCACAACAGCAAGTAGGTTGGGGTAAATGGAGATACAAGGTGCCAATAAAAATGGAGAGTGCGTAATGTAGACAGCACAATGACCTATCCTCACTAAAGACAGGGAAATTATCTACAGGAAGTCTAGAATCATAGCTAAGACAAACATTGATTCTCACTTGAAAAAAATGCACAAAATGTTGATGCACTGAAAGGTGAATACACGATTGATGGAAAATTACCATGCTAATGCCAAACCCCTAGATGATTTCTAATGCATTTAGACGATGAGACATCAACACACAACTGACAAATGAAATCTCCTAGTGAACTAGACATGAGAAAGAAGATATAGAAAGAAAAGAAAGAAAAAGGAAAACAAAAGATTTAAATCAGATGCCGATGTGCTGCTACGAGTTGTTGATGCTCACAGTATAATAGTGGTTTAGCATATCTAATGCAATGAGTTGAAACACCTGATTTTTGCTTTGAAGCATTGATGAAACTCGCATACAGATGCATCTCTGCCGGACTGGAGGAATGATACCTGACTTTGATATCACAACAGAGGTTATGCACAAATATATTAAGTTCAAAAATGGTGGCACTTATGATCAACCTGAGATGCCTAAAAGAAATAAAGCTAACGGCAAGATATCAGTGAATTCAAGTGAATTTCTACAAGAAATGGTTGAAATCATACTGAATTGAAACATTGTGAATGGCAATTGTAAAACTAAAGCATGTATCACTGTGGCACTTCGGTCCCTAATTCCATTTATAATTTTGATACTCTCAATCATGGCACATCTGAATGCTCGCCGGAGGCTGCAGGGGGGGGTAATGATAAAACATTCTTTAACAGCAAATGATGGACTTAACTCATAGCAAGCCACAAAAATTCCCCAAAATCGTCTGAATCACGAAGGACTCCTCTAACCCAATTTCAGATCAGTAGTTGAGGATGCTATCATAGGCAACTGAGAGACATTCTCAGCATAGACTAAAACAAAGTTTATAATGGAACATAGTACCGCTTAAAAGATTATAACAGGATATGGAAAACAAAATGGACATCAATGCAGTAAAATGGAAATATTAGGGGGAGCCATTACATTTATCTAATTGATTCAACCAAATCAGTAAAAGGGATACCAAAAATAATAATGATGAACAACACAAATAAAAAATGATTTATGCTAATAAACAGTAAATCGAAGATTCAGGAAGAAAAGAAAGTAGAAAAAAGAAAGAGAAAGGAAGAAAGAAAAAAAAAGTAAAGAAAATGAATGGCTACGTGATGCTAATGGCAGCCTCGCTTCCATAACTGCAGGAGATGACACAAAGGGTGATGACTGGGATACCATAAAATGAAATGGTGTATTATGATGAGGCTTGGAGCTTGTGTTTATACCATGACAAGGTGGAAGCACATGCTCATGCCGAGACTCAAGGAACGAGGACCCATGTCTATATCATGTCAAAACATGAACAACTATTGTAACTAACAAGGGGAAGAGAAATTTGAATTAAACATGAATTGGTGAAAGCATAAGGAAGATATACTCAGAGAAAGTAACAGAACAGACTTAATTGATGGGATTAATAGAATAAAGAGAAAAAAAAATAATAACAAACCAGGGATCAGCCATGGCATAAAACTAGGGATGAAAAGCAGAAAACAAAACAAAACAAAATAAAATAAAATAAAATAAAATAAATAAACAGGCGGTAAGACAATCAAAATGGAAGATGTAAACAAAAGATGCAGAAAGGAATTGCGATTTTATGTAAAACATAAAAGAAATCAAGAAAAAGAGAAGAAAAAAAATTATAAAGAAAAACGGATGTCGGGATGTCAATATTCCGTTAATGTTGCATGACACATGTAGATCAGTGTTTGCTGTGGGCAAAACGATACTACAGTAGGTGCTTTAATGGAAATAAAGCAGGAAAGTCAGAAAAATTAAAATAAAAAACTGGGAGAAGGAATTTGTATATGCTAACTGATGAAATATTCAGAAATGAACAGGAACAAAACTCAGTCAAAATACTGAGACAAAACAGAGACAACAAGATACAAAAAAAAAATTGTTACTAACAGAACAAGCATATTTGAACAATATATCCAGAATTCAGACGGAAAATTTATGAAAAATGAAAACAATGTGTGTATGATTTATTGTAACAAGGTGAATCATCGGGGTTGCGATAAGCAGGTCGATGATATAATGTTGCCTTTAGTGAATCAACAGAAATAAAAGGGAGAAAGATGATGAGGAACCAAAGAAATAAGAAGAAAAAGAAAGAAAAGGAAAAAAAATATTGAAGAAGAACAAAGAGGATAGTTTGCTTACCTATGGACGCAGTCGACTTCGATTTGCTTGGAATGGGGAGCACCAAAGGAAAGGGAATTCAAGAGGCAAGAGTGAAAGAAGGAGGAAAAGGTGGAAGGGTTGAGAATGGGTTTCTCGATCGTGAAGATGGATGCCTCACCCTCCCCCCGGCGGTCTATCTTTATAGTGAGAGACTGTTAGAGTTGTTTGCGAATTGAGTAAAGATATTTTTGAAAATTTTCAAAAGAGCTGCTCCTTTTCAAAGGTTTTCTAAAACACGTTTTTAACAAAACGATATTTTCAAAAGGAGGTTTTCAAACTATCTTTTCTGAATTTCCTTTTTCTATTATTATATATATTTTTTTTGTTCTTTTTTCTTTGTAATTTCTATATTTTTTTTGTGTTTTTGAAAATAAAACTCTAAAAACTACAGGATTTTTAAACTAATTTTAGAAAAAAAATGAAAATAAAAATAAAAAGAGGTATTTTTTTTAGAATTCAGGTTTTGAATTTTGGAAATTTCTTCAGAAAATAGGCTTGGATCCGTGCTTTGAAGAAATATTTGAGTTTCAAACTTCGAATCGAGAAATGCAAAGCAAATGGATCTAGATGGATATCGGATGGACTGTTCGAGCATTTTAGAAATTATTTTTGGTATTTTTGCAAATTTGATTTGAAAATTGGATAACGAGGCTTAGATTTAGATTTTAACCATGGGCCCGGATCCAAAATTGAGTCAGATATATAAAATGGATTTGATTCCAGTAAAATCTAAGAAATAACTGGAACTTAGATTGAAGATGACTCAATTTACTCAGAAGATGGGGCCCATGAGCAAAAAGGGGATATTTACAAAATTTTAAAAAATTTGGGGTGTTCACACCATCCTACTGTACATCATATGCATATATTTCTCAAGCAAACAAGATACACAAGTTCAAAACAATTATAACATTCGCATGTATTCTTCTATACAAGAATAAATGAGTCCATCATATTACAAGATAATATATATAACATTGACAATATGCATCGAACACGACTTATACATATCCATAGTAGTTATATGTGCACCATGTATCAAATTCATACAAACGCACAAAGCAACATAGTATATGCAAACCAATGTATGATGACACACATTGCATACATATTATACATTCATAAGTGCACAGGCATTCAAACCCACACACAGGTGTACCTGCAGCAAACACACTCCATATTCCGCTAACTACAATCATAACAAGCATGATCTCTGAACTACAATCACAAGAGTCCTAGATATCCACAACTAAGTGAAGTGTGTGAGCATAACTTGTATTTGCAAGTCATTTAGATATTCAGTGCAACATCATGCTTACACAATTAATGCCTAAACATGCTCTCTATAAATTCAGTTAAGGTATCTTACCTTGATAATGTGAAGAACAATGAATCGAAACTCAAAAGATCGAGGAGTTTCAAAGTTCGCAAAGACCGCTACCCAAGCAATACAACGAACCCTTTGTGTGCGATTGCAAATGCCAAAAACTCAAAAAATGCTAATTATAACAAGATTAGCCAAAAAAAGCAAATTACCCTATAAATCATTACCAAGAGCCAAATAACACACAAATACACTCCAATAATTTACAAACTCCATCAAAAATATATTTAAATATAATATATATATAAAGTGATTTATAGTCCAAAATAGTTCTATAAATAGAAATTATACCATGATCGTCTTGAATGAACAAATGAATACGTAATAAATAAATGAAATTCAAAAGCTAGAAACACATTTCTAATTTAAAGATAAAAAAAATGAGTTCTTTATTTATTAATAATCCTTAAAAATTATGGGTTTTACATCCTACCTCCCTTAAAAGAATTTCGTCCACGAAATTTCATGCGAAGGTTATATGTAGAGATCGTAGTCTAAGTTAATAGGTGTTAACAAGGACGTACAGGAATTGTGTGATCCCAAACACGTAAGCTTCAGAAAGGATCAGGACAACACATAATGAGTTTCTAAGAAAGGTTCAAAGCCAACAACTTGATCGAACAAATGTATGTATGAATTCATTAATAAACTTGTCTTCACAAGAGTTCATATAGAGCCATAAAAATAAAAAGGAGTTTAGCAGAAGACTATAAAAATGTTTATTTGTTATCTTCCACTTGATCTGATATGGATCAAGAGACACAATGAGTCATTGCTCTAGCTTGTTTTACGTTCCTTGAGGCCTTGCTACCTCTGTTGCTCTTCTGCAGGGAACTGAGCTTTCTGCCTACTCTCGTGTTTGGGGTCTGGTACCACTGTAGGTCTTACCAGACCCACTTCTCATTTATATTACGGCATATACTAACATTCTAAGCATCGCAGGTTGAACGGTGGATCCAACTCGCCTTCGTGGCTCGAACTTGCGCTTACCTACATCGCAGGCGTACGAGGACCCGCAACCCCTCAAGGTAGGGGATTCTTGCATAAAAGGACAATAAACAAATAAATGCTAAATAAGAAAATATAACTAAAAGAGGATGATATATGTATATGTATAATATATATACGTATGTCTTTACATTCAAGGACGCAGTTTCGCGATCATTGTCCTTTCTACTTTCTGTACTTTACTTTTTTGCTGCCCCACGCTTTATGCGCCTTGGCATTTACTTTCTGTCTTGTCTTTTCTGTTGCCCCGCGCTTTATGCGCCATGTCATTTACTTGTATACCTTTTTACTCCAGGATGCAATCCTGGTCCTCCTTTACATTCTCGCACTTTACTTTCTGCATTTACTTATTGCCCCGTGCTTTATGCGCCATGGCCTTACTGCTTACTACCTTACTTTTCTGTTGTAGTCGTACTTGCCCTTGCACTTACTTTTTGTATGTGTTGTTCGTCCTTACTTTGCTGCTGCACTTCATGCATATGCTTTGCTTGTGCATGTATTCTTATCTCTATCGTATTGCTCCTTTACTTGCTTATAGTTATCATTTTATCGAGGTACAACTCCATGCCTCGCGAGTCATCTTTTGCACTTGCTTAGTCAGGATAGGATCCCATACCCCGTGAGTTGCTTACGTAGTTGTCTGCTTGTGTGTTTCGATGGTCGAGGTATGATTTCATACCTCGTGTGTGGCTTGTGCGTTTTATGCTTGAGGTGCATCTTTGTGCATCGAGTCTTGCTTCTCGATTTGCCACGACACACACTTATGCACTTCGGTTCTCCAAAAATGTTGGTCTTAGGTGCAACCCTATTTTTAAAGATGTATAGCTTTGTAAAGAAGATTTTCGAAAGCCTTTTGTGAGATAGCGTCTGGATCTCCCAAATCGATGTATTTGGGAGAGGTGTGTTACAACTTTGGTTCGCCTATCCGATATGACTCAGATAACCCTATTTAGGAGCCTGTGCATGAGTAAGGCGAGAATCCTATCGAAGTACTTGTGCCATCGCTAGATCGGTGTTACATCACCTCTGATGCGAGACCTAGTTTCTAGGATTTCTGGTCAAACCAAGATAATTGGCATACTCCCTTCTTTCATGAGATTATTGTTGGATTTCTTATGAGGAATCCATGCTCCTCCTCTTGTAGTTATTCTCTTAGTCACGTACGATAAGTTTAAAGTACAAAGAGCAAGATGAGAGGTCTATGTTTATCTCGAATGTGCAGTGGCATGTGTTTGAGATCACAAAAGAGTGATGTTGCTACCCTCACTATGAGTTGACCCCTCTCATTATGGTTGTACTTTTGAACAGGTACGTTGCGTACTGCATTGAGTAGGATGAGAGGTGTGTGGTTGCCTCGAACATGCAGTGGCGCGTGTAATTCACATAAATGATAATCATGCGCCTTCACAGGCAAGATGCACGATTGGGTCAAAAGACCAGAGCATGTAGAATGGGACGGCGGTTAAGAAACCCTCTGCCGTGCCTGTTCAGGACAGTTCATCAAGAGAGAGGATCGATGGTACAAAACTCTGATGGACAGGCCATTAATGGCTATTACGGGCAAAGGTCCGGCTTCCTCAGTCATCAGAGGTTAGGGGAAATGGGACTACCATAATTATCCTATGTGGTAGTCGTCTGGCACTTCTGCAGAAGTTGGATGCATCCATAGGCCCAGTTTTGCCTTTTGGGACTTACTCTCTTGAGTACTGGTCATCCCCTTAGGAGCGGACTCAGTTAGTCATTCAGGGTATAATTGTAAGACCCATAATTTTTCAGTTCAAACTCTGAATAAATTCTTGAGGCATTTTCCAGTGAAAAATATCATTTTTACTGTAAAGCGAATCGAACTGATTCCTGCGATCCAAATATACTTAGGATATTTGTATCTTCACGAATATATGCTCAAACACTCTGGAAGTCATAACTTCCTACCTGAACGAAATCAAGAGATTTCTATGAGCCAACTTTCTTAGTTACGTCAATACGAAGATAATGACCTACTCAGAAATTTTCAGAAAAAAATGCTGAAAACTCGACTTTTTTGCAGAACCCGCAAAAATATTTGTGGGACCCACAAAAATATTTGTGGGACCCACAAAAATATTTGTGGGACCCACAAAAATATTTCTCAGAAAATATTCTAGAATATTCTAGAATATTCCAGAGCCTTCCAGGACCTTCCAGCACCTTCCAGGGAATATTCCGTGAAATATTCCTTCTGGATAAGATCAAACAGTCATATGGATAAGATCAAGCTGAATTTCTGAAAAAGCCAAAGAGCATTTTGGTCAAATGGGTTGCTTAGCCCCTAAGCAACCTCCTCTATAAATAGTGGAGGACCCCCTTTTAGAAAAATTGTCAACCCCTCTCTCTCCTCCTTTTTTAAACCTCCCCTACCTAGCCTAGCCCACCTGATCTGGTCTTAGCCTGCCTGACCAAGGTCTGAACCCACCTGACCTAGTCCAAACCCAGTTGACTTGACTTGAACCTAGTTAGGTTTGAAGTCAAAGTCCTTTTTTGTTCGAAGTCTGGATTTGAATCTTTTTGACGTCGGACCTCTCAAAGGACGGATCGAAGCATTCGAAGCAACCAGAGTCATTTCTTCCACAAATTAAAGTAAGTTCGCTTCATTAATCCATCTCTCTCAAGTATTTGTTTGTTTGTATATATGTATACCTTCTGAATTTGTATATTGCTTTAGTTCTTGGTTGAGCCCCTTTTGGACACTTCGGTGTTCACCTGCTTGCCTCGTAACTATCGTCGGATATATATGTTCAAATGCGCAGTATAAGGGTTCTTAAAAATGGTATTTCGCAGTAGTTCTTGGTTGAGCCCTTCAGAACACTTCGGTGTTCACCCGCTCATCTCGTAACTATCGTTGGATGCGGATCTAGGTGTATATCTGTTGATTCTACCAACGCGTCTTATATCGCATAGGCTATGTAATTTACCTTTGTCATCACGTCGTATGATGTCAAGGCTTCTGCTTTCTGCACTTTTCGATTAATGCACTTCCGATTATGTAATTACTTACGCCGTCGCGTTGAATGACGCCAAGGCTTCTGCTTTCTGCAAATATATATGTAGAATATTTCGTTCAGTTACACACCCTGAACAATAGTATATGAATTTGCTTTACGCCGCCACTGTATAAAGCACAAGCTTCTGCTTATACTATATATATGGCGCGTAAATGAACGTTCAAATTGAGATCAACTCCAAATCGCCAATACGATTCCCTTATCGCTCCTCGTTCAAGATTCTGCTTGATGAATGACACTTTTATTGGAAAGGCTTCACTTTTTAGCAAAATGCTCTTTTCATAAAGACTAAGTCATATACGTATGGCCTGGCTATGGCCCAGGGTTCCTGCAACCTTGATGGATGCAAGGTACGTACAACGGTGCACATCCATTTCCTTAGTTAAGCATAGCAATTTCCCGCCAAAGAGGGGAGATGTTGCTTAAATGGATAAAAGAAACACACGCTTTCTTCGTTAAAGAAAGGAAGTGTTGCTGAAATTTCTAAAGAAGCTAAGAATAACTCAGAAAGAATGTAGCAGGATACTCTGTCCTATAGCAGAGTGCTACACAGTTCATGGAACGCTTTCTACGATATAGAAAGGTTCGTCGCACCACTGTCGATAGAGCAGGGGAGGTGTTGACGAAATGGTTGGCAGGAGAGCTGTCAGAACAAGTTAAGTGACACAACTATGTCGTTTATTGGAACGATGTCAGAATGACTCGTCTCCCTGATACCTGTAAGGGCACCGTACTTGTAAGAGTCGTTGCACCGAAGTAGTGGTAGCGCCTTGACAAGGTCCTGAGCTCGTTGCGTAAAAATACGCTGAGTAGCCGATTCGTAGAGATAAAGTCATGTGCATGCTCATTGAGAATTATTAGACAACCGGACTCGTAAGGGCCACTGAGCCAGAGTGGGTTGTTTCCACCCGAAAGGGGGTGAAGTGCTCGTCAAGGCAGAAGTGCCGAGAGTACAGTTAAGCATGCATATGAATAAAACCTTTGTTCCACGGTGAAAGCTGTGTGGGTGATTGGGGTCGGGTACATACTTCTCAAAGGCTGCCCTATAGGCATGCAATGTCCGTCAAGTAATTGTAAGACCGGCAGACCCCCTTCAGAATTTCTCACCGAGGAAGACGGTGATGGCGCAGCCTTGAGTGACATATATTTCACCTGAACCTGATAGAGTTCATTGATGGCCTCCGTCACTCAGAGGTATGAAGGTTGTGGTTATCCTTAAATATCTAAGGATTAAACCCAACTACTGTAGTAGCAGAATGCATTCGAATACCTAGTAAGGATTTCTTCTGGTATGATGTACTATCCTACTAGGGAGATGGGGTCAACAGGCCTCTGGGGTATCTAAAATACATAGAATAATCAACCCCCAGATTGTCGCGTTGTCACCCAGATATGAGTCCTCTAAGCCTAGGGGGAGGTGCAATTATCGAAACAAAGCATTAGTTTAGGTACAACGATACTTTGAATGTATGAGTGTATGAACGTTATTGAGTCAGTCCTGCATAACCTTTGTAAAGGTGTCATGATCGGTATACTAATGGACCGACTGGGAAAGAACCCAAACGATATTCGCACGACTAAGCTAAGCTCAGAGAGTTGTCCTTAGATTCGTAGGATACGGATGTGCCAAGCATAAAGGCTTGAGCTAGACATCCATTCGAGACCCTGGAGAGGTCAATGCTAAGTCGTAGAGACTTGGGTATGTTATTTCAATCACGACCCTAGAGAGGCTTGCGCTAAGTCATGAAGACTTGAGCGAGGTATTCAACTCATAGCCCTAATAAGGCTTTTTGCGATATACGCTAAGTCTTGGAGGCTTGAGCGTCGTTATTACGAACTGCGACCCTGAGTGGTCATCGTATGTACTTGAGTTGAATGAATATATGACTGCTTGCTTACCAGACCATCAGTGGTTCTGACCCCGTTTTATAGGGATTTCAGGTGTTGGACCTGCGTTGCGATATGCAGAGCAAAGCGGCGTCGAGTTTCAGGGTTTTTCTAGACAGAGTTGTGTTGCTTCCTTTTATTAAACCTATACTGCCTTTCCAAGCAGTGATGTTGTAATAAACATGCGGTTTTCGATAAAATGGAACACTTTGGTGGTCAATGAGTTGCTTGGCCACATATCTGCAACGTGCTTGGAGCTTTCTAAAACCGATGACTCATTATCGTCAGATTCTGCTGCTAAAACCTTTTCTAAAGTTCCGCTGCAAAGAAAAAACAAGAGAGAAATTTATGAAAATTTTAACTTAGCTTTGTTTTGGAAAATCTGGGGCGTTACAAAATTGGTATCAGAGCATGAGTCTGAGAAACCTGGTTCGAGATCCGTCTTATTCACCGTATCGCACTGTAAGTATATCTCTTCATACTAGTTACTAATTCGAGTGCATCTTTGTATAGATGGCAACTCATGACTCATGAGGGTACTGCTATCATTGCGAGATTATGCACGATGAGTGGGTATGCCCATATAAGGTCCAAGACTGCCAGTTTTATGGCGAAGAGGGGCATTCTGCCAACAAATGCCAAAAGAAGGTATACCGCCGATATGGGTCGGCGGGGATCGCTTGGTCTTAGGGACGAGACCTCACGTGTAAGTGGACCACATCACTCCAGTGTGGGGATCGCTTGGTCTTATGAATTGCTTATGATGCAATAGCTTGTGCCTTACAATAAATTTAGCTACTTGCCGATGGACTGATCCATCTAATGGTAATTGTATGTATTGCGAGCATTGTTATGAATGCTTGTCTTATAGAATTAGTTGGATCGATATAGTTGTTTGTTTAGCACTATGGTCCTTACTGCTCTTCTATTTAGCCGTTTGCTTTACTAGAGTTTTGCTTACTCCACAGTATGTTTGGATAGTTCTGCTAGTCTTGTTTTTTCCTGCTTGATCTAACGAATATCTTGCTTATTGTAGCATTTGTACCTTCTTGTCTCTTGCACCCCTACTAGTCTGTTGTGAGACTGACCCATTTTATGGGCAGGTGGTGGACAGGTTGAGACAGCTTGCGATGGCACGATGACGTGATGCGTTCAAGGCAAGGCCCTTTTCCTGACGTTATTCTCCTGAAGACACTTTTGATAAATGTGGTATAAAGTTTCTTTGAAAGCATCTCTTCTGATTTAAAACTCTGGATTACTAAAACTGTATTACCAAAACTTTGTTGTTCTTTTCATTTCAATGAAATATATATTTGAGTTGCAAATCGGTTTGTAAATGGGAGTTTGTGTTGTAATGCGCCCAAGGTCTAGGGACTTGCTATTTCAAACTTGATTTTCCATTGAACTTCTGTTTCAAACTCTGATAAATAATTGATTTCAAAGCTTTCAACCATTTTTCATAAATGGTTTCAAGTCCACAATTTTGGGGCGTTATAATTTCTTATTTTATTCATTTGATTTTAGCAATGTAAATGTAAAATAAATATTAGAATAAGAGTTACTTTTATGCTTAGATTAGGGCGCATAGCATATAGTTTACTTTTGTAATATCCTAATATGTGAATTATGCATTTTCCTTTGAAAACCACCATGGATGAACATGAATGACACGTGCACCAACTCTTACGGAGTTGATGAACTTGGTGGAGTCCATATTTATGGCCATAGTCGGAATATGGACGAGACCCAGATTCAGCATCTTCCTATTAGTCACACTGCGCCTACACTATTAGGCTACTTTCAGAAGTCATAGCATACTTCACATTTTGCAAAATGTTTTGGATTTAAATAAGTTAAATTCCAAACATATTTACAGCCGTAGTCAAAATACGTGAAGGATTTACCTTGATTTAACTTTAAAATACACCTTTTCCAATGAATCCCTCAAAATTTTCCTGGATATCTTCACAAAAGTGCATTCTTCCATTTAAGTAGTCTGCATCATGGAATTTTATGCCTGTTCTTTTGTTTTCTCAAGAAAGTCTCATTTTGAGAAAATCGATTTCTCAAGGATACCCGAAATTTCCTTCAAAAAATTTCCTGGTATTTAAATTCTTCATTCTCAAAAGGGGGTTTTCCAAGATTTCTCAAACAATTTCCCAAAATCCAAAATCGATTTTTCAAATCCTCAAAGTTAGTATTCTCAGAACTTCAATTTTCCCAAAGATTAGGTTTTTCCATCTCAAAAGGATTTCCCAGGAATTTCTAACAATTCTCCAAAATCAAAATCGATTTTCAAAGTTGGATTCTCCAAGATGGTTTTCCTTAAAGTTGTTTGTTTTCCTATATTTAAGGTTTCTAAAAAATTCCTCCCATTTTCCAAGGATTCTTCACTCACTTTCCAAATCCAATTTTTGACTTTCTAATTGATATTTCCCCATGACAAAGAAATTGATTTTTCTTAAATCCTCAGAATTTCTCAAGAGTACTTTCAATCAAAATCCTTTTACTAGGGTTTCCTTAGGAAATTGATTTCTCTTTCTTTACTCAGAAACATTTTTCATCATTTTCCCAAATATTTTCAGAAGCATACATCATATTTTTCCAATGTGCATTTTACAAAGTCTCATAGCACATGTCTGAATTCCCTGTGCATTTAGGATAGAACATCAATTTTGATAATTAAGCTAAGCTAAGCACTCTTTGATCCTTGATTCAACTACCCCTGTTAAAGGCGGCAAGAACATTCGAACCTCGTACCGACAGGCGAACCCCATCCTACAGATTCTCCCGCTATTTTCAAAACGGAGGTGAGTATTTTCAAAACAATTTTCAAACTTTGGTCGAGTTTGACTCACAGAATGGTTTCCTCTCTCTCCCGCAGGGAAGGAAAAAAATTTGCGACGATAATAAGTTTGGCGACCGTGATGGGACTTGTCCTCGTCTGATCAATTATGTGCTTAACTTAGTTTAATTACCAAGATCATGTTCTAAAATGTCAACCTTTATCATGCGAACCTAGGATCCTAGATTCTGACCCAACTGACATAAACTCCATATAGCCTAGGCATGGTTTTGTAGGACCATATTGAGGGGATATTTTTGTGCTCACTTAGACTTAGGTCTCATACAACCCTCCTTAATTTAGGATCTGAATGCAAACAATGTGTGCTTCTTCAAAGTTTTTCAAAATTCTATCTCTCTAGGTTTTAGAGCCCTCTATTTCTTGCATGTGATCATTTTTCCAAACCACCTTACCTATCACTACCCGGTCTTTGCGCTGCTGGGCTTTCTTCCAAAACCATAGTTTGAGACAAAGCCTCACAACTGGGGCACTTATTTGGGCTGACGCCCTCCTGCCACGTACTAAGGGCCATAGTCTGAAGTATATCAGTAGGCGCTCAAGGATGTCAAAAAACCTTACATTAGAACCGGAGATGAAAATTCTTTGCCACGTACTTCGGGTCTCGACTCGAGTATATCGGCATAACTGGATTGGACAAAGATGATTTGAACCCAGAGTTAGGATTAAGATCCTATAGTTGTTTTCAAAATGATGCATTTAGAGTCAGCCTCTTAGGGAATGTTGTGTGTGCATAAATGGTTGTGCAGGATATGATTGTCTGTATTTTATTTGCATTCCCTTTATCCTTCTCATATTTAATTTTCCCCAAAATGTTAGATGATTTTTCAAATACCTACATTTTTCAAAATATTCCTCTTATTTCTTTCAAAACCTTGGACAATTTTCTTAAAATCCCTTATTTTCCTCAAAAAGTTCAGGTGACTTTCTTTTCCTACCTTTCTTCTGGATCTTAAATTTTCCAACCTCATTTAATACTGGATATAATTTTCCCGAGTCTAATTTTAAGTTTTCCTCTATTTTCCAGTCCAATGGCATCCGGTCAGCTTGATCCTATTTTTCTCGAAGGTCGCATCTCCTACAAGGTGCGACAAGGTCGTCCTGAACATCGAGCCCTCAACACCGGATCCTTCATTCCCTAGTGGTATTATTCGTGGCTCAAAAGCTTTTCTCGAATGTTCCTGGACCATTTGAATGAGTGCGGATTAGAGTTGGCATCTGCAGTGGGGAAGTTGACAGTTAATGGTAATCTGATTCATGCAATGGCAGAGCGATGAAACCCTCAAACCTGTACCTTCTAGTTCCCATGGGGGGAGATGACCTTGTTGATGGATGAATTCTCAGAGATCATGGGATTACTGGAACCAGCTGGTCAACCCGGAGATCCATTAGAGCAGCAATTCCTAATCAATGTCAAGGGTTTGGATCCCCGAGATGTCCTAGCTTGCTTGACAGGCCGTCGATCGTGGCCTCTAATTTAGATGGATGGAAATCAATATGTCGATTTGCTAGAGTTATATCGTCAATACGGGACCTTTGCTGAAGTCAGTTCACTATCCAGAACAACTTGAGAGAGAATTCAAAATGCAATGGTTCTATGCACCGTAGGACTGGCCTTCTTCCCAGACGGGCAGAACTATGTAGATATCAGGATAGTCCAACTCTTGCAAAGATGGGGAAGTCGACAGACCAACCGTCTCTCCATAGCCATGGCAGCACTTGCTTTCCTATACTGAGAATTGACTCATTTCACACTCGGAGAATCCATTTTAGTTGAAGTGTGGACTTATGCACTTCAGTAGTGTTTTTTCCAACATATTCTAGCCCGAGCAAGTTCTTTTAGATATAATGGTCAAGAGCTCCTTCCTATAGCGTAGTATCGATCCATGATCGACAGCATTCAAGAAGAGAAAGTCATGTGGGACTACTTCGATCGGCAATTATCTCCTCCCAGATACACGTATGCTTACGGTAAGCGATTCAAGCTACTGGGACCTTTTTTTTTACTTACTATCAGCCAAAGCGATGTGTTCGACAGTTTTTGCAGAGACAACAGTATATAGAAGCTCGGCTACTACCAGGGATTATGGCAGAATTCAACCTCACGTCCGCATAATGGTCAGGAGCATTCTGCCTTCTACGGCTGGGACTCCTTTGTTACTCTTACTCTCTTCCCCGGTCCTAAAGTGTCTGCCGACTATTATGAATGGTAGCAAATTGTTTGTCCACCTCCTCTTTGTTAAATTCATCATCAATGAAATAATATTCTTCTTCAATAAATTTTCTATCTTTCTATTATGGTTTGATGACCTCGCGTGTCTTTCAGTTGTTCGTTCTCGCGAAGAATGACAACACAATTGTCGTGACTCTCGCGATAGCTCAGTGGGATACTCTTTCAATTGTCTACCACATTTCCAGCAAATACTTTTTTTCAAAATCAAAAATTTTCCTCAGAGTCTAACCAAATCTTTACCCGCCAAGAGAGCATTCCCCGCATTTGATGGTTCAGACTAGGTTAGGAAGAAATACAACATCATCTCATTGCATCATCTACTCATCAGCCTCAGAAGGAGAAATGAACTCACCCAGATCCATCAGGAGTCAAGGCCAACAAGAGGATGATGGCATAGATCCCCAAATGTATGCCATGTTCCAAAATGATGAAAAAGATGATGAGTGAGCAGGCCAGCACCAACTCAGAGAAGAATCCATTCAACCAGAGAGTCAAAGATCGGAAAGCCAAAAAATCAGTAAGAATTTCCAAGAAACATGTTCAACCAGAGGACACTTCAGATGAAGAGGAATCAGCGGAAAATACCAATAAAGAATGCGAGATTATTCAGGAAGCAACTCGCAAATCAAAGGGTCAAGCAGTAGAAGACCCACTGCAAGCACAACTAAAGGAGATGGCTAGAGTAGTCAAGGATCTACAAGCCCGTGACAAGGGCAAGAAAGTTTTCACTAGCGAAGACTTCTACGATGGCTTAGAAGGGGATGATAATCTCGAAAACCTTCCAAGAAAATTCATCAAGTTCAATGGTTCAGGTGACCCCAAAGCACATCTCGCCATGTTTTTCACCGAATGCACCAGGTTCAAGAGAGACAACAGAGCTCTATTCCTTTGCTTCCCCCGCAACCTAGAAGGAACCGCTGCAAAATGGTATGCAGAACACATAAACTCCATCGAGTTAAAGGAATTTGACAAGGTGGTGAATTTATTCATTGAGCAATTTCTATTCAATACAGAAGCACTCTCAACATTGAGTCATCTCTGCAACCTCAGGCAGAGAGAAAATGAGAAAGCAAGGGATTTCATTCATCGATGGAGGTCAGCTTGCAACAAAATGAGGGACCCAATATTAGATAGACACGCATTGTCACTGATCCTCAACAATTTTTCACAGCCTTTGAAAGGTTTAATTTCCACCTCACCATCCAAAACTTTCATCGAGTTGACCGAATGAGCCAAATGGCTTGAACTAAGCGTGGAGAATAGAGTCTATGAAGGCTTCACATTTATCAAGAACAACCACCAGAATGAGCAGAAAAAAGAAAGCTAATTTCACTTATTCTGCCAACAATAACAACCAACATAATCATCACAAGGAGCAGAAGAAAGACTATTGCTATGGCGCCGACAATGTGAATACCAAGGGCGATCAGAAAGGAAAGCCCACTCTTCAATACAACAAGCCTCCTCAATAGAACCAAGGACCAAAATTGCGTGAGAAGACCAAGCATGAAGGGTGGAGTTATGACAGAAAGTTTACTCTCCTTGACCAATCACTCGAAGACGTGCTCGAGTATATGTTGTCAAAAGAAATGATCAAGTTGCCTAGGTTGGATGATTCCCTTATGCCCATGGGAAGACTGAAGAACCAATTCTGCAAGTTCCATCGAACAGTGGGACACAATACTGAAAATTGTTTTGTACTTAAGAATATCATCCAGAACTATATTGACAAGAATCTCCTAGTGGAAGGAGATAAAGAAGAAAAAATGGATATACTTAAGCAGTCTTTTCCTCGGCATGCTACAGTGATGATTACAGAACAACCTTTTCAGCCGCACGAACACATTAAGTCGTGTTCCAGTCAAGATCTTCGAGCCCAGCATCAAGTTTTAGTGCTACGATAAGCACCGCCCAGCAACAAGAAAATGGACCTCATTTCAGCCTTTGGTAAGCTGAAAGTATATGTAGAGCCTGCAAGGGCATCCCCTGAGGTAGTAAGAGGGATTCCCGGATTCCTTAAACATTTCATCAAGTCTGTGCCAGAAAAAGGAGAGACGTCGACTCAAAAGCCGTTGATCGCTTTATCCAATGTCTCAATCCTGAACTTAGCCCAAGCTTCCACCAAGCACCAACAAGTACTGGACGACCTGCTGAGAAAAATCAAAGTGAAGCCCATTACTACTCTAGAAGACATGGCCCAAATTGTCAATCAGGCCATGACTAACGCGCCAATTATATTTTCAGATGAGGATCTCCCAAAGCCTCATGCATTCCACACTAATGCGCTGTACATCGTCGTCCAAATAAGGAGGATGATTGTACCTCATGTACTAGTTGATGGAGGCAGTAGCCTTAATATATGTCCTGAGATGACTGCCAAGGCACTTGGCATCAAGGAAGAGGAGTACATTCTGGATCCTATCACTATCTACAGATTTGACAACCATAGCCAGAGGAAAGATCTTTCTAGAGGTCTTCATCAATTACTCAGTACATTCAGTCTTCTTCCATGTGGTTAATGTACCACCTACCTACAATCTGTTGCTCAAAAGGACCTGGATCCACAATGCGAATGCAATACCTTCTACTCTGCACCAATGCATCAAGTGGTCGAAAAGCGAAATGATCACAACTGTACTGGGAGAAGATCCAGAAGAAAGGCTTCAGCAACCTATGATCCCCAGACCCACATTTACTACAAAGATCCCTAGCATCAGGGACAAAGAAGAAATCAGTCTCGGAAAGAGTCCAGAGATACTTCAAGCATCAGCGCCATCACTGCATACGATAGCCATGACCCAATGGAGGGGTCCTCAGTTTTTCAAGATCGGAGGTCAGCTCAATTACAGTACTTTCAGAGACGTTTTGTTGTTTCCCCAGTTAATGAAAGCTAAGAAAGAATTTGATCTGCTACTGAAACATGGGTACCAACCTTTTAAAGGCTTGGGCAAAAACGAAGATGGTCGGATTGAACCAATGATCCTAGAGCATCACCCTCACAGAGCAGAATTGGACTTCTCTGGAAAAAGATCGCAGAAGAAGACTATTTTCATCAAGGGGGCATGTTGAGAACAATATTTGTCATTCTTTTTCTATTCTATTTCATTAAAATAATGTCAAAGTCTTTGATCAATTCAAATTCAATAAAATTCCAAGTTTTCTTTGTCCATATGGATGCCATCTCGTTGTTATCAGTCTTCATAATCTTCTTGTCATTTCATGTACTTTTTCAACTTTTCTAAATGCTATGCAACTTACCTCATGATTGGCGATTTTCCATGAATAAATTTTTTTTCTTCTCCCATCTTCAGAATGTCGTCTCAATCAATTAAGAGGCTCGTTCTCAACCCGAAGGCTTTTCAAGACCAACGGTAATTCATTGAATCAAAGCAAAAGCAGAAGTTGGCGAAGTTATAAGGCAGTTAAAAGAACTTGCAGAGTTTGATCCATCTCTTCAAGAATTACCAGAGTTCGCCTCAGTCCAGAAGCAGGATGAACCATCAGTTTTGGTCCAAGATCCGACTGGAGATATCAATATCGGTTCAGAAGATACTCCTAAGGTTCTCAAAATCGGCACCAGTCTGAGTTCGGCAAAGAAAGAGAGGCTCATCAATTTCCTCAAACAGCATGAGGAAGTGTTCGCATGGACCTACGAAGATATGCCCGGACTAGACCCTAAGTTAGTCGAGCATCGTCTCGTTCTAAAGCCAGACGTCAAGCCAGTCAAACAGAAATTGAGAAAAATGGATCCTCGAGTGGAGCAACAAAGGTCTGGAAAACCTACTCAAAGCAGGACTCATCCGAATAATTGACTACCCGGATTGGCTAGCCAATATCGTTGTCATTCCCAAGAAGAATGGCAAGGTGAGGATTTGCATAGATTTCAGAGAGCTAAACAAAGCAACTTTGAAGGATGATTATCCACTTTCAAACATCGATCTTCTGATTGACAGCACGGTAGGGCACGCCATGTTCTCTTTTATGGACGAATATTCCATATACAATCAGATTAAGTTGGTTGCTCGCGACCAATCTAAGACATCCTTCACCACCTTATGGGGCACTTTCTGCTATACAGTTATGTCGTTTGGGCTCAAGAATGCTGGAGTGACATATCAGCGAGCAATGGCCGTTATTTTTCATGACCAGATATGCAAAATCAGGGATGCATATGTCGATGATATCCTCGTAAAGTCCAAAGAGGAAGAAGATCACATCGAAGCTCTTGATCAAGTGTTTAAGTAGCTCATTCTTTACAAACTGAGACTTAACCCCCAAAAGTGTGTTTTCGGAGTCGAGTCAGGCAAACTGGTAGGTTTTCTAGTCAGCAAGAAAGAGATAGAAGTAGATCCTGCTAATGCCAAAGTCATCATCAACATGTCGTCTTCGACTAATCTCAAATAATTGTGTAGCCTTTAAGGACGTATGCAATCAATTCGGCGATTTATATCCAATTTGGCCATGAGATGCTAGCCTTTTAATCATCTACTCAAAAAATGAGTAAAATTTGAATAGGGACCGGAATGTCAGCAATCGTTCGAACGAATCAAGAAATATCTTCTCAATCCTCCTGTCTTGAAGCCGCCAAAATTAAGAAAACACCTTTTGTTATACATCTCAGTTAATCAAGTAGCCTGTGGTGGATTCCTGGCATAATATGAAGAAGGTAGCCTAATTGAGCATGCCATCTAATATGTGGGTAAGACTTTCATTGACTATGAAAATAAATACTCTTAAATAGAAATGACCTGCTTAGCCCTAGTCTGGATGTGTCAGAAGTTGAGATATTACTTACTGGCATCTGAAGTTAAGATCCTATCAAAATTAAACCCTCTCAAGTACATTCTTGAGTAACTCTTTCTCAGTGGACGGATCGCCAAATGGCAAGTCCTACTAATACAGTATGACTTGGAATATGTTTCACAGCAATCAATCAAAGGCCAAACAATTGCAGATCAATTGGCCGACTTTCCTTTTGCAGAAGAAGTGAAAGCCGAAGATGATTTCCCCGATGAGCAGATATGCAAAATCCAACAATCTCCAGTCTGGAATTTATTCTTCGATGGTTCCAAAAACATGGTAGGAATGGGCATTGGGATTTTATTAATCGCATCTGAGAAGGAGAAGATTCCTTTTTCTCTCAAGCTTGATTTTCCATGCACCCACAATATGGCTGAGTATGAAGCTCTGATACAAGGCCTGAAGATTCTACAAAACTTCAATGTCAAGAGAGTACACGCTTATGGTGACTTGTTGCTCATCGTCAATCAAGTCCAAGCAGAATGGCAAGTAAAAGATCAAAAACTGCTTCCCTATCAAAAGATCGTATCTGCTCTCGCTAGCCACTTTGAAGAATTTCAACTATTCCATATCAAGAGAGACTTCAATCAGATTGCAGACAGTTTAGCCAATCTAGGCTCCATTATGACCTTCAAAAATGGAGAATCATGTCGCTCCTTCGAAATTGGCAGACTTGATCAACCTACCTTCATCCCAATAGAGTAAGTAAACCAAGCTGAACATAGGAAGAAGCCTTGGTATTACAATATCAAAATTTTCATAGAAACTGGCGAATTTCCTCCAAAGCTTTCAAAAAAAGAACAACGAGCAATTCAATGCATGTCTACTCGCTATTTCATTCTTGCAAATGTCCTCAATCATCGTGGATTCAGTTTTGAATATTTCAGATGCCTAGACAAAGATGAAGCCAAAGAAGTCGTGCGGGAAGCACATGAAGGCATTTGTGGTGGTCACGTCGGCTACCAAACTCTTGTCAAACAAATCATCCGAGTAGGTTATTATTTAAAAACTATGCAACAAGACTGCTATCGCTTTATAAAGAAATGTGTGCAATGTCAAATATATGCACCTGTTATTCACGCACCAACAACATATTTGCAATCAGTCATTTCTCTCTGGCCATTTTCTATGTGGGACTTCAACGTCGTAGGTCCCATCACTCCTTCCGCTTCAAATGGCCACAAATATTTTCTTGCTGCAATAAAGTACTTCACTAAATGGGTGGAAGTTGTCACCCTACGCACAGTAAAAGGTCAACATGTGGCCTCATTCATCCACAAGAATATCCTTTATCATTTTGGCGTGCCACATGACATCATGTCAGAAAATGACAGTCACTTGAAGAATGAAAAAATGAAGACTTTCTGATCAAGGTTCAAAATTCATCATCATTTCTTAGCTCCATACTATCCTCAAGGGAATGGTTAGGCAGAAGCCACCAATAAAATCTTAATTTATATCTTGAAGCGAACAGTGGAAACAGGTCGTGATTAGCATGAGAAGATCCACGATGCACTCTGGGCATACCGAACCACTATTCGCACTCCAACTAATGCTACTCTATCAGAATTGGTCTATGCAACAGAAGTAGTATTGCCCCTGCATGTTCAGAAACCCGCTCTGAAATTTGCATCACTTCTAGAATTACCTCTTGATCAATACCAGCAACAGCGACTGGTACAACTCGATTTGCTCGACAAAAAAAGGCTAAAAGCAGTGGAGCATGCTTAGTCCTATCGTCAAAGGATAGCCCGACAGTACGCCAAATCTATCATAGAAAGGAGATTCAGAGTCAATGATTTAGTACTCTGATCCACAACTTATCTCAAGCATCATCCCTGTGGCAAATGGTCACCAAATTGGAAAGGCCCCTATGTCGTCAAGGAAGCGTTACCCCACAATTCATATCAGCTCATCAATGCCGATGGGGTAGAATTGCCAGATCCCATCAATGCCAGACATTTGAAAAAGTTCTATGCTTAAAACACATATTCTTCCTTTTATAAATTTCCCTTCAATAATGATCAAAATTCTCTCTTCCGATTACACTAGAGCATTTTAAATTTTTATCTCTATCCAAAAATGTCCTGTATGCAGGCAGGATAAACAAACCTCTCATTTTGCACACAGGTGCACCTATGAGCATTAACTTGCATTAATTTACATTCATTTGCATTTACTCATATTCATTTGCATTCAAGTACATTGATCAATGTTTAGAGTAAGGGTCAACGTCGAAACTCTGACAATCATTCCCATCACAATTCTCAAAATATCGCAAGATCATCAATCGATCATTGGCACCGGCATATTTTCAAAATCCAGTGCTCATACTGGTATATATTTTAAAACTCAGTGTTATTACGCCAGTGTATTTTTCAAAATCTAGTGCTCATACTGGTATATTTTTCAAAATTCAGTGCTCGTGCTGGTACATTTCCTAAATCCAGTGCTTATGCTGGTATGTCTGCGAAATCCAGTGCTTGTACTAGTATATTTTTCAAAATCCAATGCTTGTACTGGTATATTTCCAAAATCCAGTGCTGGTATGTCTATAAAATTCAGTGCTCGTATTGGTATATTTTTTAAAAGTCAGTTCTGGTACTGGTACATTTCCAGAATCCAATGCTTGTACTAGTATATTTTTCAAAATCCAATGCTCGTACTAGTACATTTCCAAAATCCAGTGCTCGTGCTGTTATGTCTGCGAAATTCAGTGCTCGTACTGGCATATTTTTCAAAATCTAGTGCTTGTATGGTACATTTCTAAAATCCAGTGCTCATGCTGGTATGTCTGCGAAATCCAGTGCTCGTACTAGTACATTTCCAAAATCCAGTGCTCACACTGGTATGTCTGCAAAATCCAGTGCTTGTACTGGTACTTTCCCAAAATCTAACCCTCGTGTTAGTATCCCATCAGTCGCATTAGTCAATCTTTTAGGTTCAATCTTCGTACGAACCTCTCATCAAAATTCAACTCCAATTTTGACCTCTCGGTCACCCAATTTTCAATTCCCAATTTTGACCTCCGGGTCCACCAATTCTCAATTTCCAATTTCGACCTTTGGGTTAGTCAATTCTCAATTTTGACCCTCGGCTCAACCAGTTCCAAAATTTGACCGCCAAGTCATCCAATTTCAAATCTTCAGGTTACCAATTTTATCTCAATCATTCTGGCCCATGGGTCACATTCGCCAAATCATGGTCATGCATGGTCAGATTCATTCCGCCAATTGGCTCAATATCAATTTAAATCTTCTCTTGTGAAAGACCCTTGTTATAAGGAGAGTTCGAGGGAGCTCGTTATTTTTGCATGCTATCACTCTTTGTTTACTTAGCCCCTTTTTAAGGAGAGTTGAAGGGACTAGTGTCTTTGTGAACCGTTTACAAAACAATCTTCCAATTTCACACAAGGAACCCTTTTTATAGGGAAAGACTCGACGAAGACTCGCTTTCCTTGTAGCCCCCCCAATTTTCATACTCGGCCATTTCGTCATGAAGGACCCTCCTCTTAGGGAGAGTGTGATTGACTCGCTCTCTCATGACCCAACTATCGACCTCACTTCTTTCGGCCCCCTTTCTATAAGAGAAGCCTAACATTAGAGAGCTTTGACAAAAGCTTAATTTTTCTTCGAAAGTTTATTTTGCAAACACCTCCTCTTTAGGGAAGAGAGGAGTATTTCTCACATCTCATTCAGATAAGGGCTAAGCATGAACCTTCTCCTTTGGGGAAAGGAGAAGAGAATTTTTGTCGCAGAAGCATTAAGTCGAATTTCAAATGCTCGCTTTCACTAAGGATTCCAGGAATATTTTGTCAAATTTGTCATCAAACACTTGTTGATTTCGAAATCTTCATTGCACAAATCTTTACCTCAGTTTACCTTCAGCATTACTTTCAAAAGAGTGAAGCTTTTGCAAAGAAGGATTCAAAATTCAAATTCTTTCTATTTGGCTAACCAAAGGGATGAAGAATAAATCCTTGATATGGCCAAGAAAGAAAATTCAATATTTTCGCAAAGTCATAAGCGATTGATATTGATCATAGCTATGACACATCTTTAAATATCATTCTTATAAAAATAAGGCAGTGGAAATATCCTGAGCGATAGAAAAAGAGAAAATTCACCTAATTCATATCTCCTCAAATCACCTAAACTGCAATTAAATATCTGCAAAAGGGATCTCTCACTTGTCGTCAAGATGAAGACGAATATGCGAGTTAGACCCCCGGGGCCAAAGAAGATTTGGATCATCTCTAAGATGAAGGAGTTTGCGACAGATCCTTCCAGGGAAAATCCAGAGCACCGTCAAGTTGAAGGCAGATGCGATGAACCTCTCGACAATCCCTAAAAGATATTTAATTTTTGCTATCATCAAGAGATCTGCAACCAATGAACCAATATCGTCAATATAATTCCTGAGACAAAAAAGGATTGGAACATCTCCAAGTTGAAGGAGTTTGTGACGTACCCTTCCAAAAAAAAGAGAGAGAGAAAATCCAAGACATCTCCAAAATAATAGATGATATAATAAACTCTCAAGAAAACCCAAGAGAGCTCCAAAAAGTGCAGAAAAATCATCATGAGAAGAATCCTAGGATATCAAACTGCCAATTCTGCCAAGAATTTTCTTTGATTTTGTGAGATTCTGTTGTCAATATTCTTTCACCATCTGCTTTCATAATGTTAATTCTTTCTTTCCTGTTCATATCAAGGAAATTGATAGCTTCCTTGAAGAAAGCCAGTTGCAAGCAATTTGAATTTGAATCTTGATTCTACGAAGTTAACCAAATTGGAGGTAATACTTTAGGTAGAAAAGAGGAAATATTTTCATTAATGTGCATCATTTTCAAAATTCTTTGAATCAATAACAATTCTCGACATTCTGACAATATTTTCTAGTTATCCTGGCGTGAAGCGAGAACTCAATGTTCGGTCTGACGCATTATGACACAATTTCAATCCCTCTTTAGGACTTGATAATAGGAGTTTTCAAGATTCCTTCCCTTATTTTTATAATCTGAGCGCACAAGCCCTCAAATTCGCACACTTTTCTGTGTTCCCATTGTCCCACCATTGACAGTCCCATTTTGGTTTGAGGTCGAACCAACAATTATTCTCTAGCAAAAGGCCACCAATTTCAAAAGTTAATTTAGTCTCAGCAATGAGACGCCCAAAATCAATACCTTTTCAAGCTTTAGGGACCCCATTTTCTCCTTTTGCAAAACCCCTATCAAATTTATTGTGCGAAATCCAAAGGTTTCATCATGGTTTCTTCTTGCGAGGATTTCATTCCTTTACCCGATCAGGTTAAGGGTTTTAAACCTGAGCCTCATTTTGATGAGGTATTCCATTTTCCGATCAGATTAAGGGCCAAACCTAAGCTTCATTCCATATGAGGTATTTTTGTCCCATCCAGGTTAAGAGCAAAACCTGAACTTCACCCCCGTAGAGTGAATCTTTCCTCTTCATTCCTCATTTCATAACTACCATCTTCATCAGGGCCAATTTCCTCATACCTAGTCAGATCCTTCTAACTTGAGCATTTTATATAGCCCAAATTTGGTGTGTTTTTCTTTGCCACTAAGTTTGGTCCTAAATAGGCTTAGTAGCAAAGAGAGGCATCTGTAAACATTCCAAATTTTCACTCACCTCCCCAGCACTTCCAAGCAGTCAACACGGCCTGTCCTCTAAAATCTTCAAAGGGCAAAATGGTCAATTTCTGAGTCTAAACCTTACAAAAGTCTAAATTTCATATACAATTCTCAGAATTTCCATATTTAGCTCAAATATCACCTCCAATCGCAAATTTTCAAAGTCTTATTCATATCAAAAGACTGGAATCTCCAATTCCTGGTTTAAAATTGCATTTCCTGAGACATGTCTTTGCATATCATCGCATAGCAATTCATAGCATGTCATTTCGAGGTCCACAACTTATGATTTTAAAATTCTCAATCCAGATTTGAATTTCAAACTCTTTTGAAATCAATTTCCAACCCCTGGGTCTTCAAAATTACTATCTTTTCCCATACCCCCAGGACTCTGAATTTCAAAATGTTTTCTCAGAAAAACCATCTGGATAATTTTCAATATTGATTTTCAAATTTCGTCAGCTGGACTGGCTCTGTCTAAAGGAGGAGATGAGACTCTGAACCTAGAATTTTCATTCCAAATTTTGCAAAGGACATTGAATTTTGTAAAATCTCTTTATTTTAATCCTTTTATCAACAATTTCAAAATCATTTTTATAAATTTTCCCTGAAGGGCCATCTTCTTTAGAAAATTTTCATAATTAGGTCAAATATTGTTTTATAATTGCTAGTCAGTATACAGTTTATGAAAATTTCAAAAAGAGGTGTTAAGTTTTGCTTTTTCCTTTTCCAACCAATAAAAAAAGTAATGTGGGGCCCACCCTAAGGTGGCGCCACACTAAGCCCTCTTTCACATTTAGGTTTAGCTTTATGAAAAAGCCTAAAAGGTAAGAGCTCCCTTCTCTGAGGTGGCACCACCCCAAGGCCTAAAAAAAACGAATTTTATGTGGATCCCACCTCTGAGGTGGTGCCTCTTCATGCTTTTCTTTGAATTTCTTTAGCTTTTAACTTTTTGAAAAAGCCAAAAAAGTGGGAGCCGTCCCCTATGAGGTGGAGCAATCTTGGAATTTCATTTCTTTTTTGTTTTGTAATAACTAATGTGGTTCACCCTGAGATGGCGCCACATTTGAAATCCCCCCCAAAAAAGTAGACTGCTTTAGCTAAGTTTTAGGAAAAGCAAACCAAAATTTTTAAAAGTTCAAATTCGTTCCCCCTGGGGTGGCACCTCTCCAGAGCCCAATTCCATTTTATGGATTTTTCACTTCATTAAATAAAAATGTCGGCCACCACCTTGAGGTGGCGCCACACTGAGAACTTCTTTAGAAAAAGCAAAAAAACAAAATTTCAATTTTTTTTGAAAGGGCCACCAAACTAGGAGCCGTCCCCCTTGGTTTTTCCTAAAAGGTAGGAAAAAGCAAGATCTTCTTCTTGCTTTTTCTAACCATCAGCTCTCTTTAAAATCTCCTCACACGCCCCTCTTGAGGAGGAATGCACTCTTGTTCTGAAGACCTCCATTGGATCAAAGCATCCAGCTGCTTTTGAATTCCCACTTTTCCTCTCTCTCTCTCTCTGGTCCTTAGCATCCTTCACGCATATCCCTTCAACGTCCTCCATTTTTCATTCACCTTGCAGTCATGAGCCAACCACCAATCTCCAACTAGTGCCATCACCTTCTCCATTGCCCCAGCCATATCAATTGAAGTACCATCTCCGACCCCACTCATACTGGCAGTCATCTCCTCCAAGTAACCTCCTCACTGATTTCCAAGGTAAATCCCTCATGCTGGTTAGAAGTTCACATTTGGTCTCTGTAGACCATGATATGGTATCCCTTTTCTTCGTAAAGATAGTGTAAAATATGTTCAAGAACTGGATATACTATGATAAGAAAGCCCTCTTCATGGTTACAAATCAGTAAATGTGAGGATATTTCCATATAATGAAGATACGTAAACGATGAGACTCATCCGATCAATGGATGAAGCCTCTCATTCAGAGAATCCAATCAAACATGGTCACGCCTCCTTGATTCATCTGCATCATATCACCATCATCATTCTGATTTTCACATCTTACTAGTATAATTTCTAGGATAACATGCATATATTACTACTTTGTTGGTTTCCATTTCAAGTTTTGTGATAGTTTGATTTTAGCAGTTGGTCCACTCATCGTTTCATGTTCATATATTATTTCAAAAATCCCATAAAAATCTTATATTGTGCAAACAGATGTCCCTGACATCCTGTGAAGGTTTTGAAAACATTTAGAATTATTTGCTTTACAAAATTCCTGACACATTGAACTGGGTTTTAAGACCCAAAAATGTTAAGGGTATTGGAGCCCGATTTGTAAAATCGACATCTCCCTCATAAGAGATCCGATTCCTGATCCAAAAAACTCCATGGGCTTGAGATTGAATCTAATATTTAATCTGATTTTATCAGATTTTTACTAAATATTTCACTACTTTAAAAAATTTGAGACCACAGGACATGTGTTGGAGCCTGATACGAGCTCCTAAGACTCTGGATCAGCTTGAGTCGATTGTTTCTCCCTGAGTGTAATTCAAAATCTGGGTCTATAAAAAAGGAATGTTATGTTCGAGATATCCACTATTTGAGTCTGAATTTTTTCAATTTTTAAAATAGGCTGCATGCCTTTTCTATAATTTTAAAGCCAGTCTGTTGTTTCGGCACTTGTACCTGTCTCTCTGAATTATGTGCTTCTTATCATATTTTAATTTTTTCTATCATCAAGTCAAATACTGAATCTGTAAACATGAAAGTTTTTAGTATGCATATTAAAAATGTCCTAAAATCTCGGAAATTTTGGTAGCATATTACTATTTTTTATCTATTTTTTAGCAAATCCTGTTAAATCTATGTCTATCAAAATTAGATCCCTACTACCGAACTCATTATAGGTCAAATCCTGAAGCTGTAAAAGCCAAAGTTGTTCATTTTTATGTCTGTCAGAAGCCTGCAAAATATCAAGCATTTCTATGGTGGATTTCTTTGCTATTGTGTTTGAACATCGTATTTGGTTCCCGCCGGCAGGCGAAATATGCATGTTTTAGGACTTTATTTGAAATTCTGCATTTAAATGATACCATTTCATGCTTTTTTTTTATTTCATTTTGTTCCTAAGAGTAAAGGGATGTTTCATGTCGAATTTGGCATGATTTTAGGATCATTTGATACTCGGTTTAACCATATCATCAAAATAAGGCTCCCGCAGGACTCCGACCTAGGCGAAAAACAACTGAAATTCACTATTATGGCCAAAGTTTTGAGTTTATTTCTGATTTTATAGTCTCATCATGTTTAGCAGCATGTCATCATATCACAACATTCATTCCATCATCATTTGGTTCAATCTGAATTTCAGAATCCCCAAATTTTATCAAAAATCCCTTCAAAAACCCTAATTTCAAAAGGTGTAACCTCGTTATTAGGGGCATTTTGACCACAATTCCGAATTTACAATCTTTACTACCCTATTTTGTGATATTTTCTTGAATTTAAATCATATTCATATCAAGGAGGCTTCAGATTGGGTTTATATCCATGTAAATCCGATAATTTCTGGATATTATTGGAAAATTCTAGAAAAACCTACATGGCTATACTAATCTAACTTTCAGTTTTGCAGGGATATTCGAAAGAAGGAGTTGAATTTCTCATTTTATTCCTTTTATTTTAGCAATATAAATGTAAAATAAATATTGGAATAAGAGTTTTTTTTATGCTTAGATTAGGGTACATAGCATATAGTTTACTTTTGTAATATCCTGATATATGAATCATGCATTTTCCATTGAAAACCACCATGGATGAACACGAATGGCACGTGCACCAACTCTTAGGGAGTTGATGAACTTGGTGGAGTCCATATTTACGGCCATAGTCGGAATATGAATGAGACCCAGATTCAGCATCTTCCTATTAGTCACACTACGCCTACACTATTAGGCTACTTTCAGAAGTCATAGCATACTTCACATTTGCAAAATGTTTTGGATTTAAATAAGTTAAATTCCAAACATATTTACGGTCGTAGTCAAAATACGTGAAGGATTTACCTTGATTTAACTTCAAAATACACCTTTCCAATGAATCCCTCAAAATTTTCCTGGATATCTTCACAAAAGTGCATTCATCCATTTAAGTAGTTTGTATTATGGAATTTTATGCTTGTTCTTTTGTTTTTTCAAGAAAGTCGCATTTTGAGAAAATTGATTTCTCAAGGATACCCGGAATTTCCTCCAAAAAAAATCCTGGAATTTAAATTCTTCATTCTCAAAAGGGGTTTTTCCAAGATTTCTCAAACAATTTCCCAAAATCCAAAATTGATTTTTCAAATCCTCGAAGTTAGTATTCTCAGAACTTCAATTTCCCCAAAGATTAGGTTTTCCCATCTCAAAAGGATTTCCCAGGAATTTCCAACAATTCTCCAAAATCAAAATCGATTTTCAAAGTTGGATTCTCCAAGATGCTTTTCCTTAAAGTTGTTTGGTTTCCTATATTTAAGGTTTCTAAAAAATTCCTCCCATTTTCCAAGGATTCATCACTCACTTTCCAAATCCAATTCCTGACTTTCCAAATGATATTTCCCCAAGACTAAGAAATTGATTTTTCTTAAATCCTCAGAATTTCTCAAGAGTACTTTCAATCAAAATCGTTTTACCAGGGTTTCCTTAGGAAATCAATTTCTCTTTTTTTACTCAGAAACATTTTCCATCATTTTTCCAAATATTTTCAGAAGCATACATCATATTTTTCCAATGTGCATTTTTCAAAGTCTCATAGCATATGTCTGAATTCCCTGTGTATTTAGGATAGAACATCAATTTGGATAATTAAGCTAAGCTAAGCACTCTTTGATCCTTGGTTCGACTACCCCTGTTAAAGGCGGCAGGAACGGTTGAACCTCGTACCGACAGGCGAACCCCATCCTACGGATTTTCCCGCTATTTTCAAAACGGAGGCGAGTATTTTCAAAACAATTTTTAAACTTTGGTCAAGTTTGACTCGCATAATGGTTTCCCCTCTCTCCCGCAGCGAAGGGAAAAATTTTGCAACGATAACAGAGGTGCCTACATATTTTTCAATGAAATGGCAGAGAAGGGATTATTACCTAACAGGATCACCTACAATGTTTTGATTGATGGGCATTGTATAGTTGGGGGACTCGAGGAATCTTACAAAATTTGCTATGAGATGGAAGAAAAAGGTGTATCTCCCAGTAAATACACATATACTTTACTTATAAATGAAAACTACAACCTAGATAATTGGTAGGAAGCTATGTGACTGTACAGTGAAATGGTGGAGAGAAATATTAAACCAGATTCATGTACTCATAGCGCTTTATTTAAGCATCTCCATAGAGACCACATACTTCATTCAACTCAAGTTTTAGAGTGTGAAGTTTTAGCTGATGCTAATGTTGAAGAAGATCCCAGCTTGTTAGACATGCATTGAGTAGCACTTCCATTTTTCCTGGATCCAAAATATGTTGTCACCATACAGTGTACAATTAGGACTTGAGTCAAGTTGACGAAGACATAGCCCTTGTGCACATTTCGTGCACATTGCAACCTCTGCACTTACCTACTTCACATCACTTCACTGCCACAGCACATCACTTGTTCCACTTTGCTTCCTGTGTTGCACTTCACATCACCCAACACCTGCACTTTCACTGCACTTATACTTCCACTTATACACAACACTCCCTGCATTTGCATAACATTTCATTGCATTTGCACATCAGCAACCTCTGTGCACTTTGTATTTTGCATTCAGCTTCACCTTCTCATCTATATATGCACAGCATCATCACTGCACTTCTGCATTCCCATATATATACTTCTACCTGTGATTAGTCACACCAGCGACTATTTGCAGAAATCAGTTTGCAGCTAATTGATTTGCAGTTGTCAAAGGCCATTCATCAACTTGGTGTATGTGATCAATTTGTTGCAAACCAATTCATTGTTGCCAAAATGACCTATTGATCTATGATACTGTGATAAATCAATCTTTTATGAACTACTGTGCGAATTCCATTTGCTAAGTTTGATTGTTTGTATAAATGCAGTTTGTTGTTGCTGAGCATATGTATACTTACTGTTTGATATCCACACTAAGGCTTGTACATTACTTCTGCATTTACACCCTTGCACTTACAATCATCACTGTTCATCCCTATATTCCTGCACCTCACTGCACTTCCACTGTCCAACACTTCATTTCCTACACTTACAAGCACTGTCACACTACAATACCCATGCCACCTTCATTTTCTGCAATAGCCACCACCTTAAGCCCAACCTCATGTATTGCCACAGATTTTGCCTCAGCACCAGTTCCTGCATGTCATATTAGATTAATATTAGCATGTTAGATTAATTTAACATGATTGTATACTACTAGCATGCTGCTATTTCCTGCATATTGTGTATTACTAGCATGTTGTTATTTCCTAAACATTGTACATTACCTGCATATACAATCGCATATGTACTTCATCATCTATATAAATATCTTGCATCTTCATGTGTATTCCAACAAAAGGCATCATCATTCTCATATGCATTTAGGTAGATGCATTCTCATATTCATTTTAGTAGACGCATCCTCATCTGCATTTCGGTATATATATTCTCATATACACTTAGGCAAATGCATCTCGTCCATGCATAAGCATTGCACTTTCATATATGCATATGCACTTCCATTAAAACATAGGTATAATCATGTGTATTTTTAGCCTTAATATAGCATTTTCCACTTTCTTCTATGCTTTGCATTTTACCTTGTGTTAACTTAGTTTTGCAGAAAATGGAAGATGTTGATTTCTTTTCCTAGATTAGGAATTTCAATATTCAATTTTAATTGTAATAATTCTATATTAATGAGAATTTTTATCTTTCTGCTTAGATTAGAATGTATAAACATATAGTTGTTCTTTAAGTTCTCATAATTGCTTGTGACACCTCATTTTATTTTTATTTCAAAAATTCACAATGGTGAAACACAAATGGCATGTGCACCTTTCTAATAAAAGGTAAATAACCCTAAGTAAATGATTCACATTTATGATCATAGTCAAAATGTGAACAATACTTAAGATTTTTATCTTTTATGGAATAACATCTGATCTTCATCATATTTTTCTAAATATTCTTTTCTTCCTCTATCAGAATTGAAGATGTAAATTAACTTATGATATATTTATGGCCATAGTCATGGATATATTAAAAGTTAATTTTATTTTAAAACCTATAAAGGCAAAAAAAATTATTTTATTCTCTATTAGAATTTAAATAAAGATTATATTATAATATATTTGTGACCATAGTCATGAATGTATTATAATTTAATCTTATTTCAATTCTATTAAAGAATGAAATTTGCTTTTAAATTTCAATCTTTAAATTCTTCTAAAGCACTCATCATTTAGGATAGAATTGCATTCTTTCTCAAATTATTTCAAATCATATTCAAAATTCCAAGTAATTTTTGAAATAAACTTTCAAGAATACAGTTTTCATTTCTAAATTCAAAATCATTTTTCAACTTTTATTTACAAATTCAAACTCATCTTTTATTCTTAATTCCACTCAATTTTTTAATCTTATTCCAAATTCTAATTTTTCCAATTTTTAATTTTCATTCCTAAACTTCATATTTTAATTTCAAATTTCATTTTCAAGTCCAAATGTTAAAATTCAAATTCTTTATTTTCATTTCAAAAATCCAAAATTTTGAATTCTCTTATAAATTCAATTTCAAACTCTGAGTTTTAATTTTCAATTCAACTCTAAGTCAAAGTTTTGAAATTCACCCTGAAATTCCAAATCAAAGATTTACTTCAAAATTCAATTCAACTTTCAAATTAAATTCTGATTTCAAATTCCAAGTCTGAATTCAAATTCTATTTTCAATTTCAAAATCCAAAGTTTATTTTAAAATTCTAATTTTTCAATTTCTAAATTCATTCTTTGAATTTCAATTCCAATTTCAATTTCAAATTCTAAATTTCTAAATTTCTAAATTCACTTCCAATTTCAAAGTTAAATTTCAAATTTAAAATCAATTCAAAGTTCTAATTTGAATTTCCAATCCAACTTCCAAGTTCAATTCTGATTTCAAATATCAAATTGAATTTCAAAATCCCAATTTCAATCCAATTTCCATTTCATTTTCAAATTCCAACTCCTAAATTCAATTTTAAATTCTAATTTCAAAGCTAGATTTCAAGTCTAAATCTCAATTTCAAATTTTTCAATTTCAAGATTCTATTTCAATTTTAAAATTCTGATTTATCAATTTTAAAGCTCCAAAACCAGTCTTTATTCTTCAAATTTCACTCTTTTCCAAAATTCATTTTCGATTTCAATTCTTCCTTTTCAATTCAAAAACTCTCAAAATCTCAAAATTCCATTTCAACCTTTAATTTCAGTTACAATTTCAACTTTCAAAATTCAAATTTCCTTTTTAAATCTCAGATTCATTTCAGATCCAAGTTTGGATCTAAAATTTCCCAAATCAAGTTCAATTTCTAAACCAGTTCTTCAAAGATATTTTCAAACTTGTTTCAAAATCACTTAGAACATCCAAAATTCTGAAATATTTCCAAAGCATGCATCATATTCCAAATCATTATTTTCGAAGTTCATTGCACAAGCATGACTCTAAGTGCATTTAGGATTTTAGAATAATCATTTAGATAAATTTAGGCAAAGCAAAGGCATGAATTCGATCCTTAGTTCAATTACCTCTGGTAAAAGCGCCAAGAACGGTTGAACCTCATACCGATGAGCGAATCCCGTCTCTCCATTTTTCCTGCAAAATTTTCAAAATGGAGGCGAGTAAAATTTTAAAATCTTTTTCAAAGAAAGGTCAAGTGAGACCTTGCAAAGAGTTTTCTTCCTTCTTTCTTTCTCTCTCTTCTTTCTTTTTTCACTCAAAAGGGAAAAAGGCTGAAAAGAAAAGGAAAGAGAAAAGAAAAAAATTGCAATGAACACAGCTAGTCTCCATTCAAATTTTACTCCTTTTCTGAGCAAATGATTGAAAGGTTTGCATCTCATTGCTAAATTGGAGATGAACCGACGGATGGATTGGATGCACTCTTGGAGGCTTCGCAATTCCTTGAGATTAGTTGGGGGCGACATATTAATGATGGCTTTAGCTTTAGCAGAATCCACCTCTATTCCCTTCTTGTTGATTATGAAGCCAAGTAGTTTACCTGACTCTACTCCAAAGACACATTTCTGAGGGTTGAGCCTTAATTTGTAGAGAATAAGACTTTCAAAGACTTGATCAAGAGCATCGAGATGATCCTCTTCTTCTTTAGATTTGACCAGAATGTCATTCACATAGGCATCCATGTTTTTATGCATTTGATCATAAAAAATAATGGTCATTGCTCTCTGATAGGTTGCCTCGGCATTCTTGAGCCCAAATGGCAGCAAAATGTTTCCCATGGTGTGGTGAAGGAAGTTTTTGACTGATCACGAGCGACCATATTGATTTGATTGTAGCCTGAATATCCATCTATAAAGGAAAACATGGCATGGCCTGTCGTGCTATTGATCAGGAGATCAATATTGGGAAGGGGATAATCATCTTTTGGAGTAGCCTTATTGAGATCTTTGAAATCAATGCAGATTCAGACTTTGCCATTTTTCTTAGGAACTGCCACATTGTTTGCTAACCAGTTTGGATAATCAATGGCACGGATGAAGTTTGCCTTTAGTAAATCTCCAAGTCCTTCCTTGACTTGCTGCTCAACTCGAGGATCCAATTTCCTTAGCTTTTGCTTGATTGGCCTAGAATCTGGTTTCAACTTGAGGCGATGCTCAACCAGCTTGGGATCCAATCCTACCATATTCTCGTAAGTCCAGGCGAATACTTCTTGATATTGCTTAAGAAAATGGATGAGTCTTCCTTTCTCATCTGCATTTAGGTCTGAGCCAATTTTGAGGATTTTTAGATTATCTTATGAACCAATGTTAATATCTTTTGTTGGATCCTGAACAAAAGACGATGGTTCATCATGCTTCTGAATATGAGCGAATTCTGGCAATTCTTGAATAGTTGAATCAAACTCTGCTGGCTCTTCAATCTGTTTTGTCGCCTTGCTGACCTCTGCTCTTGCTTTTATCTAATGAATTCTTGCTGGCTTGGAGTTATTTTGAGAAAATTTAGGATTGATAACGAGCCTTTTTATTGATTTAGGAGTCATGATTTGACAGTCCTGAAAATACAAAGAAAAGCTTTTAAGGAAAATCATAAACCTCAAAATAGCCTTTTACACGAAAGCAAAGAATAATGGCATAGACAAAATATAAGCAAGAATGATAGGCACCAAGACATGAAGAGAAAATTATTTTTTTTCATTGATTGAGTAAAGCTGAGAACAACAACTAAGTATTTACTGAAATTGACAAAGGATATCAAAGTCCGGGACTATGTTGTCCCTACAAGATGACTAAAAACAAGGAAAGAAAGCAGAAAAACTATGGCATTATCCTTCTCATTTTGTTCCTTTAACGAATATGGTTCCTTTGTTGGATGCTTGACCAATGAACCCCAATCCTAAATTAGTTGAATGTCGAGCGGGGATGATTGGCTCCACCCTGCCATCTTCATTTTTACCCATGCCTCGGAAGGGCTGGTAACCATGCTTTAGCAGAAGATCAAATCCCTTTCTGGCTTTGGAAAATTGAGGGAATAAGGGATGATCTTTGAAAGGGTGGTAATCAAGATGTCCTACTAATTTGAAGAAATGAGGTCCTTGCCATTGGACCATTGCTGCGACGTTCTCTGCTGGCTGAACTTCTTTCAGCTTCAACATTTCTAGACTTTCACTGAGATTAATTTCATCGCTTTCCTTGATGCTGGGAATGTCTGTTGTAAATGTTAGGCGAGGGATCATTGGTTGTGGTAATCTTTTCTTGAGATCTTTACCCATAATGGTAGTGATTACTCCTCCCTTTGACCATTTAATACATTGATGGAGGGTTGAGGGAACAACATTGGCATTATGAATCCATGTACGTCCTAACATGAGATTATATGTTGGTGGCACATTGACGACATGGAACAAAACTGTATGCACTGAGTAATTGATGAAATTTTTTAAGAAGATCTTCCTCTTTATTGTCTGCCCATGGATATCGAAACCATAAATGGTGATCAGGTCTGGCATGTATTCATCTTCTTTTAATCCCAATGCCTTTGTGGTTTCTTCTGGGTAAATGTTGAAGTTGCCTTCATCAACAAGCACATGTGGGACGGTCATGCCTCGGGTCCTCATCACGACATATAATGCATTATTATGAAAAGTATAAGGTTTTGGCAAGTCCTCATTTGAGAAAGTGATAGGCACATTGGTTATCGCTTAATTCACAATTTGTGCCATATCTTCTACATTGGTGCCTGACTTTACTTTAATTTTCCTCAGAAATCATTCAGCATCTCCTGATGCTTCAAAGAATCATGAGTCAACTTAAAGATTGAAACATTGAAAAGTGACGTGACTGGCTTAGCTCACTTTTTCGCTACTTTAGAAGTCTTTGTTTTCTCTGTAGGGATCTGCTTTTTGATGAATTTCTTGGGGAAAGCAAGAATCTGCTTTTTGGCTTCGACTGATGAGTTCATCCGATTCAGAATCGAGATAATGTCTGTTTTCTTGGGGGTAAGTTGGGTTTGGTGGAGAACCATGACCCAGTGTTGGAGACTAATATCCTCATTAGAGCATGGGCATATATGATTTTGTGGCAAGAAGGGATATTCTGTAATGGCTGTTGTTGAATGATCGGGGAATGGTGTTGACAATATTTCCAATTTATTTTCTTCTTCATCCTCTACAAGGAGATTTTTGTCAATGCAATCCTGCACTAAATGCTTGAGGACAAAGCAATACTCTGTGTCATGTCTCATTGCCCTATGGAACTTGCAAAATTGTTCTTTGAATTTCCCTATGATCACGGAAGGATCTACGATTTTTGGGCGTTTGACCATTCCCTGGGCCAACTTATATTCTAGGACTTTTTCTAGGGGTTGGTTCAAAGGCGTGAATGTGCGGTCCCTACTCCAATTGATATGCTTGGGTTTTTCCTAAAGATCTCCTTTCTACTGGGGGCCAGATGGAAGAGGCTTGTCATTGTTTTTTAAGAATTTTCCTTTTTGTTTTTTGTTTTGATCCACCTTCGAGCCATTGCCATTGTTGTTTTTATTGCCCTTACTGTTACTACCATGACTGTTGCCGAGGGTATCAGCTAAGAAGGTGAAATGTGTCTTTTTCTTTTGATCTTGATTGTTCTTGATGAGAGTAATACCTTCATAAACCCTATTTTTCATTCTCATTTCGAGTCATTCGGCCCGCTCTATCAGCTCAATGAATGATTTTGATGGAGAGGTGGAGATGAGACTCCTCAAAGGCTGAGAGAAATTATTGAGAATGATCTGAAGCACATGCTTCTCGGAAATGGGAGTCCTCATCTTGTTACAGGTGCTCCTCCACCTATGAATGAATTCTCGAGCCTTTTCACTTTCTTTCTGCTTCAGATTGCAGAGATGATTGAGAGTAGGTAGTGCTTCAGTATTGAACAAGAAACATTCAATAAACAAATTAACCACTTTATCAAATTCTCATAATTCGATGGGGTTGATGTGCTCAGCATACCATTTCACTGTTGTACCTTCCAGACTGCAAGAAAAATAGATGAATAAGGCCCTATTGTCCCTTTTTGAATTGGCTGCATTCTGCAAAGAACATGGCTAGATGAGCCTTGGGGTTGTTGTTCTCATCGCAACATTTTACTTTTGCAAGTCAAACTGACCTTTGAAAAAGATTTTGAAAATAACTCGCTTCTGTTTTAAAATGCGGAATAATTTCAAAGAATGAGACTCGCCTGTCGATACGAGGTTCAACCGTTCCTGGCACCTTTACCAAGGGTAATTGAACCAAGGATCAATCTTATGCTTTGCTTTGCTTTGCTTTACTCAACTTGTCTAAATCGATGTTTTATTTCCTAAATGCACAAAGAATTAGGCATGTGCTATGCATTTCTGAAAATGCAGGTTTGAAAACATGATGTATGCTTCAGAGATTTGAAATACTTAAGAAGTCCTTGGAAAAGATAACACTTTGAAAATCATGAGCCTTGTTGAGAGAATATTTCTGAAGAAAATGAAAATCGATTTCTGAAGAAATATGAAAGTTTTGAAGAAATCGATTTCTGATAAAACTCAAAATGACTTAGAGAAAGTTGATTTCTCTGAATTTAGACTATGAAGTTGAGAATATAACTTGGAAAATCCTGAATTGGGATTGAGAAAGATCTTTGAAAAAACCAAAGGGGGTTTTGAGAAAATTGATTTTGAGGATAATCAGGACAAATTTGAGAAAATTTATTTTCTAAGATGGAATTGAGAAAATACATCAGAAAGATGGGCGTGTCACCCTATGAAATACATTCATGATGCAATCTAAACCTAAATGATGTATGAATGCAATTTGTCAAAGATATGTTTTGAAGAAATTTTGAGAAAATTGCTTGAAAACGGAGATTTTATGTGCCTTATAGAACTTCAATGAAATAAATTTGCCTCATATCCTTGACTATGTCCACATATATGGATTAAATGTATCTCATTTGATTCTAAAAGAAGAAAATATTTATAAAACTTTGAAATATGCAATGGTTTTTTAAAATAGCCTAAGAGTGTAGGTTGATTGTGGCTTAAAGGAAGATGGTAAATCTGGATTTCGTTCGTATTTTGACTATGGCCATAAATTCAAACTTGGTCGAGTTTACTAACTCCCTAGAAGCTAGTGCATGTGCCATTCATGTAGACCATGGTGGAATTGAAATATGTGCATGAATGACAAACATAACAGTTATATATCAAAGTTTAAACTATATACAATGCAAGCCCTATGTCTAAGCAGAAATTGAAATTCTTATTCCAAAGTTTAATTATAATTTACAGCACTAATTGAATTCAAATAAAGAAAAATAAAATAAATATATCCTTGAATGTCCCTATAAAACTAGAAAACTTGTTAGTGAAGATATGTTGGCTTTTCTAGATTTATCCAGTAATATCTGGAAATTTCTAGATTTATCTAGATATAAGCATGTTCTTATGTTTTTCCTGATATAAATATAATAAAATATGGAATAAAATTGAAGAAATAATAAAGATAAATAACTTTGAAATTCGAAATTTAGAAAAAATTGACAAAATTACCCCTAAAAACAAGACTATGGTCTTGAAATAAGGGTTTCAGAAAAAAATTTGCTAAAACTTTGGGTTTAGGGTTTAAAAAGACTCAAATCAAAGCCAAATCAACTATGCAATGTCATAGAATAATTATAAACATGAACAAACCCTAAAAACATAAACTTTTATGAAGAAAATTAAAAATATCATAAAAAACATGATTTTGCCAGTGTTTCAGGATCCTACAGGCATCCTGTTTTGCAATATAATCAATTCAAGCCTCAAATGGGATTCAAAATCAATAAAAATCAACACCTATACTCCTTATAATTCTAAAATTACATTGGAAATAGAAAGATCAAATTTTGACATAATTTTAAACCAAAAATTATAAAAAAAACCAAAAAAATGTTATTTTTACTTGTGGGCATGTACCTGTCATAGTGTCAGACCCGAATCAGGAGTCAATTCACCATGGAAATTCATAAAATTTTATAGAGAACTAATAGACATAAAAACATAGATTCTCCCATTTACATATCGAAAAAATCATCTCCGGTTAGGGAGATATCATTCCGTCAATCCATACTTGAATTTAACAAATAGAAAATCTATCAAAATAGATACTTTTTTATTTTAAATACAAATAAAAATAGCAAACCACATCAGAAAATTCTAAAATTTTAACAGTGAATATAACTCATGCAAATAATGAATTTACCTTTTTACAGATCATTTATCGAATCTCCAGTTAGGGAGATACGATCAACATAAGTTGAATTAGGGTTTTAATAAAGCATAACAAGTTCTAAAAAGTTGATTTAACTTTTTGACAGAGGAAAAATAGCAGACAATGACAGAAAAATATATAAAAATTACAGTAAATAATAGATTCTATAACAAAGCTATTGTAATTTACAGATCATAAATCGAATATCGAATGATAGAAATATCACATCTGCAACTTATACCTAAATATCAATAGCGATTTTAAGTAACAGAAATTATGATCCGACTTTGTATTTTTCTAACAAAGTTCTCGAACCCAAAAACTCTTGATTTTTTTACAAAGACTTACTGACAAATTCATGGACTAAATATAAAAAAATCAAAATTTTATAACAGAGATTTAAATACGAAGTAGCATAATTTCTACAGATCTAAAATCAGAATATATGAAAATCCAATAAAACACTAAAACAACTAATCTGAACATGAAAACAAATAAAAAATGTGTAAAAATCATAACAAAAATTGATTTAATGGTGTAATATATAAAATAAACATTAATATAACAAGAAAATAAAAAAAATACAAAGAATCCATGGCTGAAATTAATTTTCCCTTTGAAAATATGGATTTAGCCCATTTAACGGGTAAATCACATTTTTCATTGGTTAAGAATATAAAGAACAACAATATGAATGATTCTAACGGATTAGAATCTTGAAAAAACTCATCAAAATGAGTTAAATCATCTTCTTGGGTCAAATTTGGGGTTCTTGGATGGAATCCATGGTTAAAAACCATGGAAAAGGGATGCCCATAGTGGAATCCATGGTAAAACACATAAATAAACAATAAAATTTATAAAAAAAAACTATTAAAGCATCCTACCTTGGGGTTGCAGCTGCAATGGAAGAAGGAGAGGTGCTGGAGAGAGGAGAGAGAGGCTCCAAGAATCTAAAGAGGGATGAATAGGGGTCGCCCCCCCCCCCCCCTATGGGCTCCTTAAATAGGCAAAATTAGGTTAACTTAGGAGAAATTCTAACTTAATTAGAACTCTCAAAAGATGGGTCAAATGGGGGGGGTGATTTCTATGGAGGATTACTATCCTACCCCTAGCCATAACTACCTATTATGAGTCCTAATTAAACCCTAATATACTCCAAATGTGGCACCACCCCTCGTGGGCCTCATTTAGGTTTTTGAAAACCCTAATTTTTAAAGCTTTAAAATCAAAGTTAAAAACAAAAGTAAAAATGGAAGTTTTAAAAACACTTTGACTCACCTAGACATCTAACCTAAGTAGGACACTGACTAACCCTAGTCTAACCCTGACTTCTTCAAATATGGCTCCACCTCGAGTGGGCCCCACTTGAATTTTCAAAAAGAATTTTAAAACTTGACAATGAGAAGTTTTTCAAAAGATATTCAAAAGTAAACTTGAAATTGAAAGTTTTGAAATGACACAGAGTCCTGACTGGGTCAAAACTCCTCCAGATATGGCACCAACTGAGTGGGCTCCACATCGAAGTTTTGAAAAAATTGAAATAAAGACTGAAAATTGCTTTGAAAAGGGGTTAAAATCGATAGATGGAATTCAAAGGTTTTGAAAATAGAGTTCTGAGCGAACTGAAACTCTGGACCAATGTCCTAAACCAATTAGGAATCTGAGATTTTAGATTTTTTAAAGTCAAATGATGAAGTTTTTGAACGATTTTATCAGAACTGGTAAAATAAGTCAGAAAATGCAGTCAGGGTTAGGGTCCTAACTCAATCAGAACTCTGAGATAGAGTCCTGAATCAATTGGAGCTCTGCAAAATAATCTAATTCTTTTGAAAAACAAGTTAAGAAGGTGAAAATGGAGGTAAAACAAGATTCAGAATAGAGTCCTGATCAGATTAGGACTTTGAGACAAAGTCCTGATCGGACTGAAACTCTAGATTTTGAAACTTGATGAAAGATTTTGCGACAAAGTCTTTTCTGAAAAATTGATGAAAGATTTTGCAAAACAATGAAAATAGCGGTAAACAGTGAAATCAAGACAGAGTCCTAATCCAACTGGAACTCTAGGAGCAGAGTCTTAATTTGCCTAGGACTCTCAGAATTCAGGATTTTCTGAGAAAACAGATGAGAGAATTTTGGAAAATAGATGAAAATGAGGTAAATATTGAAGTCAGGTTAGAGTTCTGGTTTGATCAAGACTCTGAGGAAGAGTTCTAATTCGATTAGAACTCTGAAAATTTAGGTTTTCTACAAAGCAAACGATGAGATTTTAAAAAGCAGTGAAAATAAAGTAAGAAAATGAACTCAGGATATAGAGTCCTTATTTGATCAGGACTCTGGGATAGAGTTCTGATTCGATCAAAACTCTAGAATAAAATCTCAGAATTTTGGAATCCTGTGATAGAAGTGTAATAATTTTGAAACTTGGAAAGATAAATGAAGAGATTTTGGAAAGATTCTCTCAAAATTGAAATCAGGGTCAAAGTTCTGATCCAACTAGGACTCTTCGAACATATTCTTGGTTCAACTAAAACTCTGAGTTTTTGACTTCTCTTTGAAAGATTTGGTTAAAAACATGCAGAATAGCAATGAAAGATAGAGTCCTAATTCGACTGAAACTCTAGAAAAAAAGTCCTGATCCGGTTAGAACTCTAGAATTTTGGCTAAAATGGAAGATTTTGAAAATCAGATGAGAAGGTTTTAAAAACAAGTGAAGAACAAGAGTAAAGGGTGAAATCGGGATAGAGTCCTGATTTGATTAGGACTCTGAGAAAGAGTCCTAATTCGATTGGGACTCTAAAATTTTGGCCAAAATGAAGGATTTTAAAAGTTTTCTCAAAAACAGGTAAAATGGTAGTAAAAGATAGAGTTCTGATCCGACTGAGACTCTAGAAAAAGAGTCCTGATCCTACTAGGACTCTGAGATTTTGGCCAAAAATGGAGGAAATGGACAGAGGATATGACTACCACTAATTTAAAACCAAAATAGAATTTTGAAAAGGTTTAAAAAGATTGAAAAGATAGAGTCCTGATCCAACTAGGACTTTGTGATTTTTGAGAAATTTTATAAATGAAAGAATCTAGAAGTGACACCACCTAAATGGGTCTTATCTGAGAATTAAAATCAATTGAAATTGAGTTTAAAATGAATCCAGATTATTTTTTGAGAAAAACATTTTGAAATATAAGATTCTAGGGGTATGGCAAATGGCAAAATGTTGATTCAAAACCTAGGTATTTGAAATTGCTTTTTAAATATGAGTTTTAAAACTCAAATTTGGATTTAATTTTTTGAAAACAGGAGTACTAGATCTCGATAATGAGATGTGATGACATGCAATGAAATGATATGCCAAATGCATGCAGTGACATGCAATGACACATGAAGTGTAAACACTGAATGAGGGTGAAAATTTGGGGTGTTTACAGATGCCCTTCTTTGCTACTAAGTTGGTTGAAAGTCGAGCTTAGTGGCAAAGAAAACACACCAAATTTGGACTATAAAATGCCCCAGTTAGGAGAATCTAACTGGGTATGAAAGAATTAGCTCTGCTGATAATGGTAGATATGGGATGTAGGATAAAGAAGAAAATTCACCTCATCAAGATAAGGTTCAGGCTTAGCCCTTAACCTGAATGGGATGAAAAATGTCTCGTGTAGGAATGAGGGGTCGCAAAAAAGGCAATGAAAATGGTTTTTTCTAAATACTTTGGAAATAAGAGTGATTTGGGCATCCCATGACTGAGACTGAATAGCTTTTGAAAAATGGCCTTTTACGAAGAATGATTCAGGTATAGCCCTTATCCTAATGGGGAAACGAAATACCTCATCAAAATGAGGCTCAGGTTTAACCCTTAATCTGATCGGAAAACAAAATACCTCATCCAAATGAGGCTTAGGTTTATCCCTTAACCTGATCGGGAAATGAAATACCTCATCCAAATGAGGCTCAGGTTTAACCCTTAACCTGATCGGGAAACGGATGGAATCCTTGAAAGAAGAGACTATGATGGGTCCTTCGGACTTCCGCACAATGAATCCGAAAGGGGTTTTCGTAAAAGGATAAAAATGGGGGTCCCTAAAGCTTGAAAAGGGGTTGATTTTGGGCGCCTCATTGCTGAGACTAAATAACTTTTGAAATTGATGATCTTTTGCGAGAAAATGATTGGTGGCTTAACCTCGAGGCGAAATTGGACTGTCTATGGTGGGACAGTGGGGACACAGGGAAGTGTGCGAATCTGAGAGCCCAGACACTCAGATTATACCAAAGAAGGGAAGGAATCTTCAAAACTCCTGTTATCAAGTTCTAAAGAGGGATGACAAATGATGCCAGGATATGTCAAAAGCGGACAACAAGCTCTCACTTCACGTCAGAATAACTAGAAAATATTGTCAAAATGTTGAAATTGTTGTTGATTCAAAATAATTGAAAATGATGCACTTTGGTGTGAAAATATTTCCTCTTTTCTATCTAAAGTATTACCTTCAATTGGGCTTAACTCTCTAGAATCAAGATTCAAATTCAAATTGCTTGCAATCGGTTTTTTTTTAAGAAAGTTATCAATTTCCTTGATATGAACAAAAAAAAGAGTATTCTTGATATTGTGAAAGCAATTGATGAAAAGATACTGATAATAGAATTTCACAAAATTAAAGAAGATTCTTGGCAGAGTTGGCAGTTTGATATCTTGGGATTCTTTTCTTATGATGATATTTTTGCACTTTTTTTAAGACAGAATTGGAGCTCACTTGGGTTTTTGGGGAGAAGTTTATTGCATCATCCTTCATTTTAGAGATATCTTGAATTTTCTCTTTTTTTTTAAGGGTACGTCACAAACTCCTTCAACTTGTAGATATTCCGGTCTTTCTTCTCTTAGGAATTATACTGATGATATTGTCTCTTTGGCTGAAAATCTCTTGATGACAGCAGAAATCAAATATCTTTTAGGGTTTGTCGAGAGGTTCATCGCATTCGCCTTCATCTTGGCAGTGATCTGAACTTTCCCTAGAAGGATCTGTCACATGCTCTTTCATCTTGGAGATGATCCAAATCTTCTTTAGCCTCGGGGGTCTAACTCATCCACCAGTCTTCAACTTGACGATGATTGAGAGATGCCTTTTGCAGATATTTGATTGCAGCTTAAATGACTGAAGAGATATGAAATTGAGTGTATTTTTCTTTCTTATCCAGGATATTTCGACTGCCTTGACTTCACAAGAATGATCTTTAAAATGTGTCATTGACTGCGATCAATATCAATCACTTATGGCTTTGTGTCAACATTGAATTTTCTCTGCTGACCATATCGAGGATTTATTCTTCGTCCTTTTGGTTGGCTAAGAGAAAGATTTTTAAATTTTGAATCCTTCTTCGCAAAAGCTTCACTTTTTCAGAAGTAATGCTGAAGGTATTATGAGGTAAAGATTTTATGCAATAAAGATTTTGAAATCAACAAGTATTTGACGACAAATTGACAAAATGTTCTTGAAATCCTGTGTGAAAGCGAGCATTTGGAGTCTGACTTAACGCATCCATGACAAATTTCTCTTCTCCTTTCCTCAAAGGAGAAGATTCAGAATGGAAAATAAAAAATACTCCTCTCTTCCTTGAAGAGGAGGTGTTTGCAAAATGAACTTTCGAAGAGAAATTAAGCTTTCATCAAAACTTCCTAACATTAGGCTTCTCTTATGGAAAGGGGGCCGAGGGCGGTAATGGTGAGGTCAATAAATTAGTCATGAATGTACGAGTCCATCACACTCTCCCTGAAAAGAGGGTCCTCCATGATGAAAAGGCCTAGTATGAAAATTGGGGGGGGCCACAAGGCAAGTGAGCTTCTGTCGAAGCTCTCCCTAAAATAAGGATTCCTTGTGTGAAACTGGAAAATTATTTTGCAAACGGTTCACAAAGACACGAGTCCCTTCAAACTCTCCCTGAAAAGGGGCTAAGTGAACAAAGGATAGCATGCGAAAAGAACGCGCTCCCTCGAACTCTCCCTGTAAAAAGGGTCTATCACAAGAGAAAATGATTAAGATTGATATTGGGTGACCAAAAGGTCAAAACTGGAAACTGGAAATTGGAAATTGGAAATTAGAAATTGGAAATTGGAAATTGGAAATTGGAAATTGGATGACTTGAAGGTCGAAATTGAGAATTGGGTGACCCGAAGGTCGAAATTAGTATAGAATCTGAGTTTTGATGAATGGTTAGTACAAAGACTGAACCTAAAGGGTCAACTAACACGACTAATCAACGAGACACTAACACAAGTGCTAAATTTTGAAAAAGTACTAGTATGAGTATCAAGTTTTGAAAATGTATCAATATAAGCATTGGATTTTGAAAATATACCAGCACAAAACACTGGATTTCGGAAATGAACCAGTGTAAAAGTTGGATTTTGAAAATCAACATTGTTTTTCAATCGAGACTTGAATTTTTGGAAAGAGACCGGCGTTCTCAAAATATTTGGGAATTGTGATGAGAATGATTGTCGGGGTCTTAGGGTTATCCCTTATTTTGAATGGGCAGTGGATTGATGTAAATTGATGCAGATTAATGTAAATGAATATGAATGAATGCACCCTGATGCAAATGAATGCAAAATGATACACAGGCATGCAAACTGAGAGATTTGTTTATCCTGCCTGCATACAGAATATTTTTAGATAAAGATGGAATTTCGAAAAGAATGCCCCAATTTAACTGGGAAAGAAGACTTTTATTGAAGAAAAGATATTAATAAATTACAAAGGATAGAATAGAGGATTTAAGTATAGAATTTTTTTAAATGTTGAGCATTGATGGGATCTGGTAATTCCATACCATCTGCATTGATAAGCCGATATGAGTTGTGAGGTAAGGTTTCTTTGACCACGTAGGGGCCTTCTCAATTTGGTGACCACTTGCCACCTGAACGGTGCTTGAGATAAGCCGTAGATCTGAGCACTAGATCGTTGACTCAGAATTTCCTTTCAATGACATATTTAGCATATTGTCTGGCTATCCTCTGACGATATGATTGAGCATGTCCCGCTGCTTTGAGTCTTCTCTCATCGAATAGATCAAGTTGTACCAACCTCTGTTGTTGATACTGATGGAAGGGTAGCTCTAAGAGTAATGTGAACTTTAGAGCAGGCTTTTGAACATGTAGAGGCAGTATTACTTTAGTTCCATAGACAAGTTCTGATGGAGTAGCATTGGTTGGAGTATGAATGGTGGTCCAATATGCCCACAATGCATCATGGATCTTATCATGCCAGTCACGACCTGTTTCCACAGTTCGCTCTAAGATTTGAATCAGAATCTTATTGGTGGCCTTTGCCTGACCATTCCATTGAGGATAATATGAAGCAGAGAAGTGATTATGGATTCTAAACTTTGAGCAGAATGTTTTCATTCTTTCATTCTTGAAATGACTATCATTGTCTGACATGATATTGTGCGGTATGCCGAAACGACAAAGGATATTCTTGTGGATGAATGAAACCATGTGTCGCGACCTTCTACTATGCGTAGAGTGACAGCTTCTACCCATTTGATGAAGTATTCTGTTGCGAAAAGAAAATATTTATGGTCATTTGAAGCAAAAGGAGTGATGGGGCCCACAACATCAAAGGCCCACATAGAAATTTGTCATGGAGAGACAACGAATTGCAGATATGTCATTGGCGCATGAATGGAAGGTGCATACATCTGGCATTGAACGCACTTCTTCACAAAATGGTAGCAATCTTGTTGCATAGTCATCCAATAATATCATGCCTGGATTATTTGCTTGACAAGAGTTTGGTAGCCGACATGACCACCGCAAATGCCTTCATGCGCTTCTCGCATGACTTCTTTGGCTTCATCTTTGTCTAAGCATCTAGAATATTCAGAACTGAATCCACGACAATAGAGAACATCGGCAAGAATAAAATATCAGGTAGACATGCACTGAATCGTTCACTGCTCTTTCTTTGAGAGTTTTGGAGGAAATTTGCCAGTTTCTATGAAAATCTTGATGTCATGATACCAGGGTTTCTTCTTTTGCTCTACCTGGTTCATTTGTTCTGTTGGTATAAAGGCAGGTTGATTAAGTCTGCCAATTTTAAAGGAGCGACAGGATTCTCTGCTCTTGAAGGACATAATGGAGCTCAAACCGGCTAAGCTGTCAGCTACTTGATTGAAATCTCTTTTGATATGAAAAAGCTGAAATTCTTTAAAGTTATTGATAAGAGCTGAAACAATCTTCTGATAAGGAAGTAGCTTTTGATCTTTCACTTGCCATTCGGCTAGGACTTGATTGACGACGAGCAACGAGTCGCCAAAAGTGTGCACTCTCTTAATATTGAAGTCTTGCAAAATCTTTAGACCTTGTATTAAAGCTTCATACTCAACCATGTTATGAGTGCATTGGAAATCGAGTTTGAGAGAAAAAGGGATCAACTCCTTCTCGGGTGTGATCAATAAGATCCCAATTTTGATGCCTGCCATGTTCTTGGAACCATCGGAAAATAAATTTCAAACCAGAGATTGCTGAATGTTATGCATGCGTTCATCAGAAAAATCATCCCCTGCCTTCACGTCTTCTGACAAAGAAAAATTGGCTAGCTAGTCGGCGATAGCCTGGCCTTTGATTGACTTCTGAGAGACATACTCTAAGTCATATTGCATCAACAAAACTTGCCATTTGGTGATCCGTTCGCTGAGAAATGGTTGTTCTAAAATATACTTGAGAGGATTTAGCTTTGATAAAATCTTGACTTCAGATGCCAACAAATAGTGTCTCAACTTCTGACACATCCAAACTAGATCTAGACATGTCTTCTCTATTTGAGAGTATTTCTTTTCATAATCAATGAAGATCTTGCTCACATAATAGATGGCGTACTCTATCAGGCTGCCCTCTTCATATTGTGCTAAGAATCCGCCGCAAGTAGCTTGATTAACTGAAATATATAGTAAGAAGGGTTTCCCCATTTCTGGCGGCTTTAAAACAGGAGGATTAAGAAGATACTTTTTCATACGTTTGAATGATTGTTGACATTTTGGTCCCCATTCGAACTTTACCTCTTTTTCGAGTAAGTGGTTAAAAGGCTCACATCTCATGGCCAGATTGGATATAAATCGCCAAATTGATTACATGTGTCCCTGAAGGCTACTCAATTCTTTGAGAGTAGTCAGGGGTGGCATGTCAATGATGGCCTTTGCCTTAGCGGGATCCACTTCTATCCCTTTTTGCTGACCAAAAAGCCTAACTTGCCTGATTCAACTCCGAAGACACACTTCTGACGATTGAGTCTTAACTTGTAAATAATGAGTCGCTTGAAGACTTGATCAAGAGCACCAATATGATCCTCTTCTTCTTTGGATTTTACCAGAATGTCATCAACATACGCGTCCATGATTTTGTACATCTGGTCATGGAAGATGACAAACATTGCACGCTGATAGGTTGCTCCAGCATTCTTAAGCCCAAATGGCATGACGGTATAACAGAAGGTCCCCCAAGGAGTAGTGAAGGATGTTTTGGATTGATCACAAGCGGCGAACTTGATCTGATTATATCCGGAATATCCATCCATGAAGGAAAACATGGCATGACCGATTGTGCTATCGATCAGAAGATCGATGTTTGGGAGTGGATAATCATCCTTTGCAGTAGCTTTGTTGAGATCTCTGAAATCGATGCAAATTCAAACTTTACCATTCTTCTTGGGAACAGTGACAATATTTGCTAACCAATCTAGATAATCAATAGTTCGAATAAACCTTGCTTTGAGTAGGTCTTCCAGTCCTTCCTTAACTTGTTGCTCTACTCGGGGATCCATCTTTCTCAATTTTTGCTTAACTGACTTGAAATCCGGTTTCAGGATGAGACAATGCTTAACTATTTGGGATCCAAGTCTGGTATATCTTCGTAAGTCTATGCAAACACTTCTTGGTATTGCTTGAGAAAATCGATGAGCCTTTCCTTCTCATCTGTGCCTAAACTAGTGTCGACCTTGAGAATTTTGGGATTATCTTTCGATCTGAAATTGTCGTCCTCAGTCGGATCTTGAACTAAGGATGATGGCTCATCTTGTTTCTAAATTGATGCAAACTTAGGTAATTCTTGAAGAGTTGAATCAAATTATGTGGGCTCTTTTGACTGCTTTGTAGCTTGACTGTATTCTGCTCTAGTCTTAACTCGGTGGATTACTTCCAGCTTTGGAAAGGCATTTGGATTGAAGACGAGCTTTCTGATTGATTGGGAAGACATTCTAAAAATTATAGAATAAATTTTATTCAAGAAAATCGCCCATCATAAAACAAATTGCTTTTGCTATGAAAATAATTGGAAGAATAAGAAAGTGAGATAATAATAAATTTGCAAAGACTGATAACAAGAAATGAAAAGACATATGGCATTCAGATAGATGAAGAAAACTTTAACTTTATTAAAAGATTGAATTGATCAAATGACAATGATTAAAATGAAATGGGATATCATCCCTACGCGAAAAAGAATAGAAAAGAAAAAGGCAGCAGATGCTTCTAATGTGTTTCCTTGACAAAGGCAGTGCTTTTCTACAATCTCTTGCTGGTGAAACCCAATCCTTCCCTACGAGGGTAATGATCAAGGGTTACTGGCTCTAAACGACCATCTTCATTTTTGCCTAAGCCTCTGAAGGGCTGATAACCATGCTTTAATAATAGATCGAACCCCTTCTTGGCTTTCATGAACTGTGGAAACAGGGGATGATCTTTGACAGTGCTGTAATCCAGTCGACCTCCAATCTTGAAGAATTGTGGTCCTTTCCATCGAGTCATGACTATAGTATGCTTCGATGATTTTTCCATCTGTAATATACTCAGACTTTCTCCGAGATTGACTTCATCAATTTTCCTAATACTAGGGATGCCGGCAGTGAAAGTGGGTCTAGGAATCATGGGTTGTGAAAGCCTCTGTTTTGGATCTTCCCCCAAGACAGTAGTGATCATACCACCTTTCGACCACTTTATATATTGGTGAAGAGTTGATGGTACTGTATTTGTATTGTGGATCCATGTTCGCCCCAGCAGTAGATTATATGTTGGTGGCACATTAACCACATGGAAAAGAACTGAATGGATGGAGTAATCAATGAAGATTTTCCCTTTTGCTATTTGGCCATGATTGTCGAACCGATAGATGGTGATTGGGTCAGGGATGTATTCTTCTTCCTTGATGCTCAAAGCTTTAGCTGTCATTTTTGGGCATATATTAAAGTTGTTGCCTCCATCTATCAACACATGAGGAACAATCATTCCTCTGGTTCAGATCATAACGTATAGAGCATTGTTGTGAAATGCATGAGGTTTCGACAGGCCCTCATCCGAAAAAGTGATCAGAGCATTAGTCATGGCCTGGTTGATAATCTGGGCCATATCTTCAAGAGTAGTACTCGACTTCACTTTGATTTTCTGCAATAAATTGTCAAATACTTGCTGATGCTTGGATGAAGCTTGTGCTAAGTCCAAAACCAAGACATTAGATAGGGCATTTATTGGTTTTGGTGCAGATGTCTCGCTTTTCTCTAGGACAGGCTTGATGAAGTGCTTGGGAAATCTTGGAATTTTCTTGGCTGCTTCTAGGGATGTTTTAGCAGGTTTGGCTGATATATTCATCTTGCCAAAGGTTGAAATAAGGTCTATCTTCTAAGCATTGGATTGAGCATGCTGAAGTACGAGGACCTGATGCTGAACTTGCATGTCTCTGATGGAACATGGCTTGATATAATCCTGCAGCTGAAATGATTGCTCTAAGATAACTGCCACAAAATGATGGAGAAATGGTTGTCTCAGAATTTCCATATTTTCATCTTCAGCACCCTCTATGAGAAGATTTTTGTCGATAAGGTCCTGAACAATGTTCTTGAGAACAAAGCAATTCTCGGTGTTGTGCCCCACTGTCCTGTGAAACTTACAAAATTGATCTTTGAATTTCCCCATGGGCACAGGGGATCAACCATTCTGGGCAATTTGACCATGTCTTTGGTCAACATATAATCTAGCACAGTCTCGAGCGATTGGTCCAACGAAGTAAATTTTCTGTCATAGCTCCATCCCTCATGTTTCACCTTTTCACGGGATTTTGGTCCCTGCTCTAGCTAAAGTGGTTTGTTGTATCAAGGAGCCGACTTGCCTTTCTGGTCATTCTTGTGGGGATTTGAACCCCCTACACCGTAACAGAAGTCTTTGTTTTGCCCCTTGTGATGATTCCAATCATTGTTTCTGACAAAATGGGTGAAATGAGCTTTCTTTTTCTGCTCATTCTGATTATTGCTCTTGGTAAATGTGATGCCTTCATAGACTCCATTTTTTATGCTCAGCTCGAGCCATTTGGCTCACTCTGTCAACTCGATGAATGTTCTTGATGGTGCAGTAGAAATGAGGCCTCTTAGAGGTTACAAAAAATTGCTCAATATTAATGATAGTGCATGTCCCTCTGATATGGGGTCTCTCATCTTGTTGCAGGCTGACCTCCATCGGTGAATAAAGTTTTTGGCTTTCTCATTTTCTTTCTGTTTGAGGCCGTAGAGGTGATTGAGGGTCGGAAGTGACTCAGCATTGAAAAGAAATTGTTCGATGAACAAATTCACCACCTTGTCAAATTCTTTCAATTCGATTGGATTCACGTGCTCTGAATACCACTTGGTTGTTGTTCCCTCCAGACTGTGATGAAAACAAAGAAAAAGAGCTCGATTATCCCTCTTGAATTTTGCACATCCAGCGAAGAACATGGCGAGATGCGCTTTCGGGTCACCAGAATCATCGAATTTGATAAATTTCTTGAGGAGGTTGTCGAAACTATCATCCCCATCCAAACCATCATAGAAGTCTTCGCTCGTGAAGACTTTCTTGCCTTTGTCGTGGGCCTGCAGGTCTTTAACCATCTTAACCACAACTCTAAGCTATGGTTGGTCAGAATTGACAGATTGATTCTTGGATTTATAAGCCGACCTCTGCCCTTGAGTTGACTTTTTAAATGCCTGTTGAATTTCATATTCCTTATCAGTGTCACCTACTGATTCGGCTTCATCAGAAGTTTCCTCGTGATGACTTTGCCTTTTGGAGATCTTCATATTCTTTTTCGTTGTTCAGCCCTTGACCTTTTTCTTATTCTGTGTTTTTCCCGAACTGGTCTATATTTCCTCAGTCAACATTTTCTTCATCATTTTTTGAAACAATGCATACATTTGAGGATCAATATCATCATTGTCTTGCTAACTCTGACCCCTGAGAGATCGTGGGGATGACATTTCCTGTTCGGAGGCTGACGAATAACTGATATGTTGGACGGGTGCGGTTTTCCTACCGGACCTTGTTTGAACCATATAAGATTTCAAGTGCTCTTTGCAGAACAAAAGGGACTATTAGCTTTGAAGAATAGCATTTGGGATGAAACAAATAGAGGGAAAAAATATTTGATGTTAGGTTGACAATTTGAAGGATATCCCATTACCAGAGATTGGGTCATCGCTAGAATCACGACAATTACGTTGATATTCTTTGTAAAAAGAGATGGACAACTAAAATATGCCTTGTTACCTAGGTGAGGTCGTCAAACCATGAAAGAGTGAGAATTGTTGAAAAAAAATAATTTTATTAATAATAAGCTTGAGAAAGAGGGGGTGGACAAACAATTTGCCACCACTCTTTATAATCAGAAGACACTCGAGGACCAGGAAAAATAGTGAGGGTTACAAAGGAATCCCAACTGTATTTGGCAGAATGGTATGTTCTAGATCACTGAGCAGACTTTAGATCGAACTCTAGCACAATGCCTGACAACAAACAAGCTTCAATATGCTTTTGTCTATGCGAGAATTGCCTGACACGTCGCTCTGGCTGATAACAAACTGAGAAGAAAGGTCCAAGTAACTTGAATCGCTTGCCATATGCATAAGTGTACCGAGGGAGTAACTCGTGATGGTCAAAGTAATCCCACACAATTTCTTCTTCATGGAGATTCTCGATCACGAATCTATACCATGCAATGGGTAATGACTTCTTGATGTTATATTTGAAAGAGCTGGCTTGAGTTGGTACATGTCGGATAAACCAAGACTGTAGCGCGTAGAGAAAAAACCAAAGGGGGTTTTGAGAAAATCGCTTTTGAGGATAATCATGGCAAATTTGAGAAAATCGATTTTCTAAGATGGAATTGGGAAAATACATCAAAAAGATGGGTGTGTGACCCTGTGAAATACATTCATGATGCAATCTAAACCTAAATGATGTATGAATGCAATTTGTCAAAGATATTTTTTGAAGAAATTTTAAGAAAATTGCTTGAAAAAGGAGATTTTATGTGCCTTATAGAACTTCAATGAAATAAATTTGCCTCATATCCATGACTATGGCCACATATATGGATTAAATGTATCGCATTTGATTTTAAAAGGAGAAAATATTTATAAAACTTTAAAATATGCAATGGTTTTTTAAAATAGCCTAAGAGTGTAGGCTGATTGTGGCTTAAAGGAAGATGGTAAATCTGGATTTCGTTCGATCGAGTTTACTAACTCCCTAGAAGCTAGTGCATGTGCCATTTGTGTAGACCATGATGTAATTAAAATATGTGCATGAATGACAAACATAATAGTTATATATCAAAGTTTAAACTATATGCAATACAAACCCTAATTCTAAGCAAAAATTGAAATTCTTATTCCAAAGTTTAATTACAATTTACATCACTAATTGAATTCAAATAAAGGAAAATAAAATAAATGTATCCTTGAATGTCTCCGTAAAGCTAGAAAACTTGTTAGTGAAGATATGTTGGCTTTTCTAGATTTATCTAGTAATATCTGAAAATTTTTGGATTTATCTAGATATAAGCCTTTTCCCATATTTTTCTAGATATAAACATAATAAAATATGGAATAGAATTGAAGAAATAATAAAGATAAATAACTTTAAAATTCGAAATTTGGAAAAAAATGACAAAAATACCCCTTAAAACAAGACTATGGCCTTGAAATCAGGGTTTTAAGAAAATATTTTGGTAAAACTTTGGGTTTAGGGTCTAAAAAGACTCAAATCAAAGTCAAATCGACAATGAAATGTCCTAGCATGATTCTAAACATGAACAAACCCTAAAAACATGAACTTTTATGAAGAAAATTAAAAATATCATGAAAAACACGATTTTACCAGTGTTTCGGGATCCTACGGGCATCCTGTTTTGTAATATAATCAATTCAAGCCTCAAATGAGATCCGCAATCAATAAAAATCAACACCTGTACTTCTTATAACCCTAAAATTACATTGGAAATAGAAAGATCAAATTTTGACATAATTTTAACACGAAAATTGTAAAAAAAAAAACTTAAAATATGTTATTTTTACTTGCAGGCACGTACCTGTCACAGTGTCAGACCTGAATCAGGGGTCCATTCACCATGTAAATTCATAAAATTTTACAGAGAACTAATAGACAAAAAACAAAGATTCTCTTTTTTATAGATCAGAAAAATCATCTCCGGTTAGGGAGATATTGTTCCGACAATCCGTACTTGAACTTAACAAATATAAAATCTATCAAAATAGATACTTCCAGTTTTAAATACAGGGAAAAATAGCAAACCACATCAGAAAATTCTAAAATTTTAGCAGTGAATATCAGTCATGCAAATAAGAATTTTTCTTTTGTACAGATCAGTGATCGGATCTCTGGTTAGGGAGATACGATTAACACAAGTTGAATTAGGGTTTTAATAAAGCATAACGAGTTCTAAAAAGTTGATTTAACTTTCTAACAAAGGAAAAATAGCAGACAGTGATAGAAAAATATAAAAAAATTACAGTAAATAATAAATTCTAGTACAAAGCTACTTCAATTTACGGATCATGAATCAGATCTTGGATGACAGAAATATTATATCTACAACTTATACCTGAATATCAATAGTGATTTTAAGTAACAGAAATCATGATCCGACTTTGTATTTCTCTAACAGAGTTTCGGAACCCAAAAACTCTTGATTTTTTTACAGAGACTTACTAACAAATGCGTGGACTAAATATAAAAAAATCAAAATTTTCTAACAACGCTTTAAATATGAAGTAGCATGATTTCTACGGATCTAAAATCAGAATATACGAAAATCCAATAAAACACTAAAAAAACTAATCTAAACATGGAAACAAATAAAAAATACATAAAAATCATAACAAAAATTGATTTAATGTTGTAATATATAAAATAAACATTAATATGATAAGAAAATAAAAAAATACAGTGAATCCATGGCTGAAATTAATTTTTCCTTTGAAAATATGGATTTAGACCATTTAATGGGTAAATCACATATTTCATTGGTTAAGAACATAAAGAACAGCAATATGAATGATTCTAACGGATTAGAATCTTGGAAAAACAAATCAAAATGAGTTAGATCATCTTCTTGGGTCAAACTTGGGGTTCCTGGATGGAATTCATGGTTAAAAACCATGAAAAAGGGATGCCCATAGTGGAATCCATGGTAAAACACATAAATAAACAATAAAATTTATAAAAAAAACTATTAAAGCATCCTACCTTGGGGTTGCAACTGCAATGGAAGAAGGAGAGGTGCTGGAGAGAGGAGAGAGAGGCTCCAAGAATCTAAAGAGGGATGAATAGGGGTCGACCCCCCTATGGGCTCCTTAAATAGGCAAAATTAGGTTAACTTAGGAGAAATTCTAACTTAATTAGAACTCTCAAAAGATGGGTCAAATGGGGGGGGGGGGTGATTTCTATGGAGGATTACTATCCTACCCCTAGCCATAACTACCTATTATGAGTCCTAATTAAATCCTAATATCCTCCAAATGTGGCACCACCCCTCGTGGGCCTCATTTGGGTTTTTGAAAACCCTAATTTTTAAAGCTTTAAAATCAAAGTTAAAAACAAAAGTAAAAATGGAAGTTTTAAAAACACTTTGACTCACCTAGACATCTAACCTAAGTAGGACACTGACTAACCCTAGTCTAACCCTGACTTCTTCAAATATGGCGCCACCTCGAGTGGGCCCCACTTGAATTTTCAAAAAGAATTTTAAAACTTGACAATGGGAAGTTTTTCAAAAGATATTCAAAAGTAAACTTGAAATTGAAAGTTTTGAAATGACACAGAGTCTTGACTGGGTCAGAACTCCTCCAGATATGGCACCAACTGAGTGGGCCCCACATCGAAGTTTTGAAAATTTTGAAATAAAGACTGAAAATTGCTTTGAAAAGGGGTTAAAATCGACAGATGGAATTCAAAGGATTTGAAAATAGAGTTTTGAGCGAACTAAAACTCTGAACCAGAGTCCTGAACCAATTAGGACTCTGAGATTTTAGATTTTTGAAAGCCAAATAATGAAGTTTTTGAAAGATTTTATCAAAACTGGTAAAATAAGTCAGAAATTGCAGTCACGGTTAGAGTCCTAACTTAATCAGAACTTTGAGATAGAGTCCTGAATCAACTGGAGCTCTGCAAAATAACCTAATTCTTTTAAAAAACAAGTTAAGAAGGTGAAAATGGAGCTAAAACAAGATTCAAAATAGAGTCCTAATCAGATTAGGACTCTGAGACAGAGTCCTAATCGGACTAAAACTTTAGATTTTGAGTCTTTTCTGAAAAACAGATAAAAGATTTTGCAAAACAATAAAAATAGCAACAAACAGTGAAATCAATACAGAGTCCTAATGTAACTAGAACTCTAGGAGCAGAGTCCTGATTTGCCTAGGACTCTCAGAATTCTAGATTTTCTTAAAAAATAGATGAGAGAATTTTGGAAAACAGGTGAAAATGAGGTAAATATTAAAGTCGGGTTAGAGTCCTGGTTTGATCAAGACTCTGAGAAAGTGTCCTAATTCGATTAGAACTCTGAGAATTTTGGTTTTCTGCAAAGCAAATGATGAAATTTTAAAAAGGACTTTTAAAAAGCGGTGAAAATAAAGTGAGAAATGAACTCAGGATAGAGTCCTGATTTGATCAGGACTCTGGGATAGAGTCCTGATTTGATCAGGACTCTGGGATAGAGTCCTGATTCGATCAGAACTCTAGAATAAAATCTCAGAATTTTGGAATCCTGTGATAGAAGTGTAACAATTTTGAAACTTGGAAAGATAAATGAAGAGATTTTGGAAATATTCTCTCAAAATTGAAATCATGGTCAGAGTCTTGATCCAACTGGGACTCTTCGAACATATTTCTGGTTCAAATAAAACTCTGAGTTTTTGACTTCTCTTTGAAAGATTTGGTTAAAAATAGACAGAATGAAAGATAGAGTCCTAATCCGACTGAAACTATAGAAAAAGAGTCCTGATCCGGTTAGAATTCTAGAATTTTGGCTAAAATGAAAGATTTTGAAAATAAGATGAGAAGGTTTTAAAAACAAGTGAAGAACAAGAGTAAAAGGCGAAATCGGGATAGAGTCCTAATTCGATTAGGACTTTGAGAAAGAGTCCTAATTCGACTGAGACTCTAAAATTTTGGCCAAAATAAAGGATTTTGAAATATTTTCTCAAAAATAGGTAAAATGGTAGTAAAAGGTAGAGTTCTGATTCGACTGGGACTCTGGAAAAAGAGTCCTAATCCTACTAGGACTCTGAGATTTTGGCCAAAAATGGAGGAAATGGATAGGGGATATGACTACCACTGATTTAAAAGCAAAATAAAATTTTAAAAAGATGAAAAGACAGAGTCCTAATCCAACTAGGACTCTATGATTTTTGAGAATTTTTATAAATAAAAGAATCTAGAAGTGACACCACCTAAATGGGTCTCATCTGAGAATTGAAATCAATTGAAATTGAGTTTAAAATGAATCTAGATTGTTTTCTAAGAAAAACATTTCAAAATATAAAATCCTGGGGGTCGGCAAACCGCAAAATGTTGATTCAAAACCGAGGTATTTAAAATTGCTTTTGAAAGATGAGTTTTAAAACACGAATCTAGACTTAATATTTTAAAAACAGGAGTATTGGATCTCGATAATGAGATGTGATGACATGCAATGTAATGAAATGATATGCCAAATACATGCAGTGACATGCAATGACACATGAAGTGTAAACACTGAATGAGGGTGAAAATTTGGGGTGTTTACAATTGCCAGTTCCATCGAATTCGATAAACTTTTGGGGAAGATCTTCCAAATTGCTATCCCCTTCCAGGCCATCGTAAAAAACTTTGCTTTTATAGACCTTTTTGTCTTTATCTCTAGCCTATAGATCTCTGACCATGCGGGTCATTTCTTTGAGTTTTATTTGAACAGGATCTTCCACTGGGATTTGAAATTTGGGTTTATTCAGCGATTCAGTCTCTTCATCAATTTTCTTAGACTGATACACGGGATTTTGGAAAAATACCGACTGTTCTTCCTCTAAATCTGCCAAATCCGTGTCTTCAGGAGTGCTGCCATGCTGAACTTTCTCCTTGTCGATCCTGACAAGTATCTTTATAGACTTTCTTTTGATTTTGTTTTTTGAAGACACTTTCCTCAGACCTGACCCTACTTGTTCTAATATCATCTTTGCCATCATTTTCTGGAACAGGTTGTACATGGTTGGATCAATATCATCTTCCACTTCTTGGCCACGTCCTCTGGATGATCTCGGGGAGTTCATCTCTTCTGCACTATTGTCATTGTGCTGCAATGGAATGGTTTTCTTTCCATTCCTTGTTTGAACCATGTCACAACGCCAATGTTTCCTGTAGAATAAATGGATGGTTAGCCCATGGAAGGCGATTGAGGATGAAGAATTGTGGGTTTTTAGTTGATAATTCAGAAAGATTATCCCATTACCAGGGATTGGGTCATCACAAGAATTGTGACCATTGCGTCATTATTTTTGTAATAACTAAAAATGTGCCTTGTTACCTAGGCGAGGTCATCAACTATAATATAGACATTTGAAGAAGAATGGAGAAGTACCAAGATTGATTTGATATTTGAAAAGACTACCTCATTACCAGGGATGAGGTTGTTACAAGAGTTGTGACTATTGTGTTGTTACCAAGGAGTAATCAACTGAAATAAATTTTGTTTATTCAATAGACATTGTCAACTTTTGAAAAGACATTGAGAGAATTTTAAAAGCAAAGTAATTTCATTGATATCAAATCAAAAACAAAGAGAGGGTCGACAGACAGCTTGCCACCACTCTTGATAATCAGAAGATACATTGGGTCCAAGGAATATAAAAAGAGTAACAAAAGAATCCCAAGTGTATTTGGCCGCATGGTATGCTCCGGACCACTGGTCTGACTGCAAATCAAATTTTGGCATAATACCCATTGGAAAATGAGTGTTGACATGAGTTTATCGCTGTGAAAATTGCCTGATGCACCTTTCTGGTTAGTAATCAACACAAAAGAATGGACCAAGTAATTTGTAGCGCTTGCTACGTGCATAAGTGTAATAAGGGACCGATTCCTACCGATTGAAGAAGTCTCCAACGATCTCATCTTGATGTAGACTCTCGATCAAGGCTCGATATTGAGAAGTAGACTGTGGTGTTTTACCATTGAATCTGAATGAACTAGCTTTGATGGCACATGTCGCAAGAACCACGACTGCAAAGCATAGATGGACCCTTCTACCAAGATAGTTTCACCAAGGGCGAAACGAGTCAAGCCACGGTAGAGGAAGGCTAAGGCGGCCATAGAAAGGAAGAGTGATCATGCATACATTTTAGAGTTTAATTCATATTAAACTATGCATGATTTCCTAGAAAAATGTATTAAAAAACCCAAGTTTGTTGTTAGTTTAGAGAAAATGTGCAAAAAGAATAAAAAAATGGAAAATGCATAAAAAATAAGTTTATTTTACAATTTATGTCGTAGTTTAGTATTTGCAATTAATTGAGTGAGAAAAATAATAAAAAAATATTTTGAATTAGTTTTAGTCGTAGCAAAGGGTTGTAGATAATATTTTTTTAGAAGGGGGGGGGGTTAGAATTTTCAGAAACTAATGGGGCTTTTGTGAAAAAAATTAAATAACAAACCCAACAAACTTTTTTTTAAAACTCAACAAAGAGGAGAAGAGGGGTGTCTTCTCCCTTGCTCTGCCCTCTTTCCTTCTCTCTCTTTGCCATCCGAAGCTTCTTCTTCTTCCCTCTTTCTTTCCTCTCTTTTCTCCTCCTCTCTTCTCTCTTTTCCTTCTTTCTGGTGGAGAAATTCAGTCTGGTGGTGGAGCACAGTGTGGAGGCCCCCTCTCTTCCCAACTAAGTCTCTCACGATGAGTACTTCCTTCTTCTCTACTTTGTCCCCTTCCTCTTCTCCTCTTCTTTTTTGATTTTTGTTTTAGATTAGTGACCTGAAAATAAAAAATGAAAAAAGAATTAGATCCACTTTTGTTCATTCTCGGTTTTAACATCTATTGTGTGTTTTTCTAGATTTGATCTTCATCTTTGCATCGTAGCATTTCTGAGTTGCATTTTTTTTAATTTGATTCATTTATGTTTTGTCGCATCATCTAGTCGTTAAAAATCTGCTTCAGCATTAATCTCATTTCATGTTTTGATCTGCATATCACGTTGCAGTTTCATCTTCTTGTTTATCATTTTTTTTATTTCATTGCATGATCTGCATCATCTACATTTTATTTGATTTCACTGTTTGCATTAGATCTTCATTGCATCCCCTATGCAAGTGTGTTTCATCGGCACACTAGTGCATTTGTTTCCCTGCATTCCAGCATTTGATTTAGTTTCACGATTCTGATATGCATTGCTTGTACATCTTATGAAATTCCCCTTTCATTTGCATCCTATTATCATTGTCACATCCACTTCAGACTTCTGCATCGTTTCATCCATTTACCGGATCCTCTAGGTTTTGAATACATCAGATTTTGCATTCAACATTCATCGCATTTCTTATGTTTTCCCTACATTGATCATTGTATCAACGTTGCAGAACATTACATCACTTTGCATCTGTGTGTCCATCTACATCATTTGTGTGTTTCTGATATTCTCATTTCCATCTGCATCTGATCTACTTCATTACATTGCATCGCATATCCTGTGCATCGCAATCATCCATGCATTTACTTGTTCCATCATCATCCTGTGTATTGCAATTCCGATCTGTATCATATTGCATTTTGATTTCTTGTTTCATTTTGATTCTCTTTTCAGTTTGATTTCCTATTTCATTTTGATTATCTGTTGCATTTTGATTTCCTGTTTGCATTTTGATTTCTTGTTTCATTCTCATTGTCTGTGCATACCTGTGCAATTGCAACTGTAAGCAATTCCCATTGTAAATTTCATTGCAAATTCCAACTATGATCAAGTCATTGTCTGAGCATCGCTTGTGCAGTCTTTGTTCAGTTTTATTTTTTTGCATCATCGGTAGTCTAGTGTTGATTTGCGTCTTCTAGACTTAATTATGTTGCTACATGTGTCGTTATCTTCATCAGCAGGTCACATTGCATTCTATGTGAGTTCACATCTTATAGCATCAGCATTGCAGGCTCTTATAGCATTGCAGGATCTTATAGTATGTTGTGTTTAGTAATAGCATATATAGCATTAGCATGTGTTTACTTAGTGCTTAGGTTTACTGTTAGTTGTTTTTAGTTGCTTTGATATTACACTTAGTGCTTAGGTTTACTTAGTGAATTATCATTAGGTTTAAAATAGTTAATAGTATGTACTTAGGTGTTTAGTAGTATTACTGTGAAATCATTTACATTAGTAGTTAGTAGTTAGTTTGCATACATTAGCATTATATGTTTAGCATATTTTTTTTTACTTGACATTTAGAATTTGGCACTCATTTAATAAATTTCATTCAAACTTGTCAGTGCATTTCTTTCACATTATCTTTCCTTGTTTCAATTCAAATTTTGGCATTTATTTGATATATTTTACATAGTATAGTTTTTGTTCTTCTCTTGTGTTGCTCGTGTGCTTTTAAATTATACAGGAAGGCGTGGAGCAGGAGCAAACAAGTAAGTGATGCTTGTTGCACACGCATTCAACACGCGACAAGGAGGCACAAGCATAGAAGACTTGTTTTCTTTAGATTATGAGTTTTTAATTTCCATTTAATTTTTGGGTTGTAATAAAACCATTTTAAACCCTCTGTGTAGGGTATTCATTTGTTGTAATAGTTAATTAGTTTTACTTTCCTCATACATTTTTATTTTGGCAATAAAGAATAGTTAATTGCTTGTTTGAATACAAAGTATTCCCCGTTCCCTGAGTTCGACCTGGTCTCTACCACTTGTGAGAACCGGTTTTATATTTGGTGTCTGGTTTTCACATTGCTTTCATAAAAAAAACTTTTGAAAATTATTTCATAAAAAGAAAGGACATCAGAAAAACGGTGAGTCTGCTGCCTTCCTCATCTTTGCAAGAGTTGGACAACTCAGATATCAACAAAGTTCTGGACATCTTGAAAGAAAGCTAGTCCTACTGTGCATAGGACCATGGCATGTTGAATCCTTTCTTTGGTTGTTCAGGATAGAGTGTTAATCTCTTCATATGCCCCATACTTGCGTTAGAGCCCAAACAAATCGACCAATTGGCTTCCATTTGCTTCGATAAGTGGCCAAGATCTACTTCTGGTTGCGCTAGCTAGCACATCTCGGATATCCAATCCTTTGACATTAATCAAGAATTGTTGTTCGATGGGATCATATGGCTGACCAGCTAGTTCTGGTAATCCCTTGATGTCATTGAACTCATCCGTCAATAGAGTCATCTCTCCTCCTGGAAACCAAAATGTGTAAGTACGAGGATTCCATCGCTCTACCATAGCTTGAATCAGATTTCTGTTGACGGTCTGCTTGCCCAATGTTGATGCCAGCTCCAGTCCACAGTCATCCAGGTGGTCCAGGAACATACGGGAAAAGTTGGTAAACCAAGAATAGTACCAACGAGGGAAGAAGGGATAGGTGTGAATGACACGGTGATTTGGGAATCCTTGCCTTATCTCATATGAGATATGGTCTTTGAGAAAGATGGTATCAAGTGAACTGGACGCCATTTGAACGAAACTGAAGAAGGTAAAAAGTAGAAAGAATTAGAAAAAAAACTGCATGACTTTATTGAAGTAAAAATAGAAGGTAGATGTTAAGGAAATCGAGATCCAAAGAAAAGGAAAAGAAGAGACACCTGGAGTTTCTGAAAGGAGATTTTAGAAAAAGATTTATAGGGTTTTTGAGATTTATTATGAAGAGATATCAAAAGAAGGAAAATATATGCCTGGATTTTCAAAAATAGAGGGAAATTTTGGAAGGAATATCCAGGGTTTTGAAAATGTAAAGAAATACCATAAATAAATGAGGGTTACCAGATAACATCCACATTAAAAAGCAAAACTATACAAGAAATGATGCGCAGAATAGCACTCCCTAGAAAGTTGACTCTAATATGCAAATTTTGAAAGAGCTTGTAAGACCTTAATCCTAACTCTAAGGTTTAGATCATCTGAATCCAATCAAGATATGTTGATATACTCAAGCTGAAGCTCGAAGTACGTGGCATAGAAATTATCTCTGGTTCTAAGGTAATTTTTTTTCCAACATCCTTGAGCGCCTGCCGATATACTTTGGACAATGGCCCTTAGCACGTGACAGGGGGGGTATTAGCACAAATAAGTGGCCTAATTGTGGGGCTTTTTCCCAAACTATGATTCAGTGAGAAAGCCCAGCAATGTGAAGACCGAGACAATATAGGTTAGGGATGTTTTTGAAATATGATCAACATGCAAAAAATCGAATGTCTCTAATGCAAAGTCCTAAAGATATAGAATTTTGAAAATCATAAAAAAGCACAGACTTGCATACATTGTTTGCATTCAATCCCTAGGTTTGAGGAGAGTTGTATTTCAGACTTAAGTCTAAGTGAGCATGAATAAATCTCCTCAATTTGGTCCTACCAAACCATACTTAAGCCTATATACATCATGTCAGCTGGGTCAGAGTCTAGGCTCCTAAGTTTTGCATGAAAATGAAGCTGACATTTATGAATAATGACTTAGACAAAATTTAAACAAGGCAAAGTCATAAATTTGACCAGACGAAGACGAGTCCCATCACGGTCTCCAAAACTGTGTGTGAACACCCCAAATTTTTTTAAAAATCTTTTAAATATTCCCTTTTTGCCACTGATTTCATTTTCTGAGCAATTGAGCCACTTTTAAATCTAAATTCCAGTCCATTTCTCAAGCTTTATTGAAATTAAATTCATTTTATATGTTTAAATTGATTTCGGATCTGGATCCATTGTCCAGATCCAAATATGAGTCTCATTATCCAATTTTAAATTAAATTTACAGAAAATACCAAAAATAGTTTTAAATAGCTCGGATGGTTCGTCCGGTATCTGTTTGGATCCATCACATTATTTTCCTCGATTCGAGGCTTAAAACTCGAATATTTTCTCAAAAACCTGAATCCAAACCCATTCTTCTGAAGAGATTTCCCCAAAATAACCCTGACTTTTCAAGAAAACTCTTCTTTTGTAAAAATTTTAGAAGTTTTGTAAAAGTAGTTTTAAATTCCCTAGTTTTTAAAGTTTTTGTCTTCAAAAATACAAAAGAATATAGGAATTATCAAGAAAAAAACAAAAAAATAAGAAAATCGAAAAAGAAAAATACAAAAATGACCTTTTTGAAAGCACCTTTTTGAAAATCAAGTTTTGAAAACACCCTTTTTAGAGAAAATTTTTGTTAGAGCCCCTTTTTAGAAAATTTTATAAAATATGGGGCCCGATCTAAGAGGGGCCTAACGGACACCTCCCATAAGTATCGACCCTCAGGGGGGTCGAGAGGCATCCATTATCTGCCATCCACCTCGCCATCTCATTTTCTTATGATTGCCTTCTTCTGGTCTTCTTCTGGCTCTTCCCCAATTAGCAGGAAAGATCTTCCCCCAGCAGCTATAGGTAAGTAATCAACTCTCTCTTCTTTGATTTCTTGCAAAACTTTCCTTTTCTCTTTATGGCATCTCTTCGTTCGGATCTTTTCTCCTTTCATAAAGCACTAATGGTGGGATCGACCTGCATATAGCAGGATCGACCCACCTATTGCTATAATAACACTGGAATGATTTCATTCCAACAATTTTTTTCCTTTCTTTCTTCTTTTTTTTTTCTTTCTTCTTTCTTTCTTGTTTTCCTCCACGATTCGTTTGTATGCTTTGTTCCATCCTAACGATCGGGTAATATTTTTTTTTATCCCCTTTCGATCTTGCAAATTATTGTTCTCCTTTCTGATCGTTTGTTGATCTCAATTGTCATGTAGATTTAAATTTCCTTTCTGTAGTTTAGTATCTCTTATTTCTCGTTTTTCTGATTTGCGTTAAATCTCTGTTGGTGGTTTACTGTTTTGTTGTCTTTTGACTTCTCGATTGCTTATTTGTGCACAGATTCCCAATTTGTATTTTAAGTTTCCTCTTCCCGTTACACTTTGTTTTCTTGCTTTATCCCCATTTTAATCTCTTGATTGCCTATTAATCCCACCTGTTCTTTTAGTTCATTTCATTTTTATTTTGTTCCTTAATTTTTTTTCTTTTCTTTTTCTCTTTCTGGATTCACGACTCTTGTTGTTTTAATAGTGTACCAACCTACATTCTGCAGTAAAGCGTCTATTATTCTTTTCCACCTTTTTTATATATATATATCATGCTTCCATTTTGCAATTCCTGTAGATTATTTCATCAAATCGTTTCTCGATTATGGTTAATTTCCTATTTTATTTCGATTATGTTTCATAGCACTTAAATGTTTTTATTTCCTTCTGTCTAGCATATTTTTCATTGTAACTATATTTTGACATTGGGTTGGTCATGGCATCGCAAGTCTTTCCAACTTCGTTTGATTTGGGTTGTCCTGCTGTGTGATCTGCCATCAAGTTACCATCAGGATGGGAATGGATAGACGGTTACAACGTGGATATGTTATCAGTAAGCACTGCTGATGGATGGGTGTGTTTTTGGCCTTACCCATTTAACCATAAAAGTTCTCTAAAAACATGTCAGGCAAAGGGGATGGAGAAGAAATAAAAAAAAAGAAGATATGTAATGATATCAGATAGTTGGGTTTCTAAAACCAGGAGAAGGTATCCCACTTCCTCTATGAGGTCTGACAACTCCTGACATACCAAAGATACTGCCAAAGAGTCCCTGAAATTCAAATGAATGTTCGTGGAGTTCATTCTCTGACAAGTTGGTTAAGTCAGTGGATAATCATCATCCTAATGAAGCTCCTCAATTTTGTCTGTCATCCCTCATTGAGGCTAAAAACCTTCTTCATTCCCCATTGATGAATGGGAATTCTCCCAAGAATGCCAGTGGACTTTGGTTTTGTTGGAGCAGACAGGTCACAGAGATGGGAAACGATGTTCATTCAAATCCCATCCATGATTGAAAGATTGTACTAAAGTTCCCATTTTCTCTTAGAAATTTTTTCTTCCATTATCTGCAGAATCTTTTGTTCAAAAAAAAAAAATTTGTGGTTGTCTCTATCTTTCAAATGCTTAACATTATTGGACTAACACCTTTCATTATTAGTTGGTCTAATGACATATATAAATATATATATATATATATAGAGAGAGAGAGAGAGAGAGATTTGGTTATTCTCTGCATTATGTCATTATGAAGAAAGGATGTTGCAATATTGTAATTTCTGCACCATGTCATTATGAAGGGAGGATGCATTATGTCATTATGTCATTATGAAGGAAGGATGCTGTAGTGCATTATTTTCTGCGTGGCATGCCAAGTTTGATGCAGGGGAGAGGGTGGCCGCAGGTGTTTTGCCCTACCTATTATGCAAGGAGTTTTTTTTTTGATGTGTTACCTGCCCTAAGCCAAGCCAGTCCAGGGAATTCCCTGAATGAGATTTTGCCTTACTCAGTGCCCAGTTCCACCTGTGTGTTCGACGTTAGCAGCCATCTGTTATGTCTGCACCTCATCTTCTCAGCCTTTCACGCACAGTAGTCAACATGTGACATCTTGTTATAACACTTGAATTCCAACAACCACTTGATCCCTTCACTCAGCACCCCGCTGACATTCATTTCCTGCACTTCTCCTGTGCACAGCCCCTTTACTTGGTCCAGCCACTTGTAATCATCATTTACCTCCTGCAACCTACTATCCACCAAGTACACCATCTTCCACCTCTTTCCTGCTACTATACATGCACACATCCCCATTACAGCTGCACCTTACTACCCAGCCGATTCACCCCTTCATAATAGAAACTTCTGTTGTCTAAAATACTCCTGCAGGTATGGTTATTTATGCCACTCTGTTATTTCATTAGCACCACTTTCATGATGACTATTGAAATCCTGTATTGATTTCCTTGTTTAAGTTTTCAGAGTTGGATAAATCTAGAATCTATCAATCAGTTATAATAGTTGATATACATCCATGAAAAAAACCTCTGGTGTATGCCTCATGGTGATTTCTTTTTGTTGTTTTAAAATTTAAGGTGCACCACATTGTTTCCATTACTGCACATCTTCATTTGTTACATTGGTATCCACTCCATACATCTATTGAATACACTATTCAACACTGCTGCACTTGTCTCCAGCCGTCACCCACTCAGCTCTCTGCAGCCACACCATCACCTGCAAATCATACCGTGCATCATCATTTTCTGCACCTTCACAACAGCCAGCTCATCATCATCTTCCACCATTTGCACCCTTCGTTCCCTGGCTGTATACCTATTCCCCTGCATCTTTACCTTCAGCACCTTGTTATGTGTCCTACCCAGCACCCCATAACTGTCTCATCTTTATTCTTCTGCAATTATAACATCATCCCCTGCATGTTGATGTTATCACTATAGTTGTATAATAAGTATCCTTTTCCCTGTTCTTCATCCTTCAGCTCTTCCCCTACTATGCACCATCATGCTGCTACTGTTTGCAGCAGCATTGAGCATACCCTGTTATAAACCACCTGCACTATCCCCATTCTTTTCAGCAGGATTGCTGTCACCATTCTCGCAGAAATCTATCATTGTAACCTATTATTCATTCCCACCTAAACACTCACAGTAGTGTTCTGTATGGCTGTAAACAACTACATCAATACTTCACATTATTGCAGCCATTTGTGGCAAGGCTCGGTATTGTTGTGGCTCACAGTCGTATCACGCCCCAGTCCACCTGTTGTAATGACCCATTACCACCACCTTCATCCAGCCTCATTACCTACAGTCCATTAGCTCATTATCTCTCCCATGTCATATATATCTATATACATATATGTATATATATATATATACTTATATATATAACATATGCCTGTATATATACATATGTATAAGCATATATATCATCTTTCCATCATTCATGTCTTGGTATATGAACATTTTTTTTTAGATATACATAAGAGGTAGGCCATTTTTTCTATTTTCATGTTAACCCAGTTGTTTTGTAGGGAGTATGTGGGAGACATCATTATTAAGAGTTGTAAATTCCAATTCATATATTGTAATAGTTAGATCTTAATGAGAATTTACATTTCTTGTTTTAGATAGAATGAATGAGCATTGTAAATATCATGAATTGCTTGTTTTTCATGCTTTTTACCTTTATTTTTCCAAAAACTCACAAATGGGAGCACGAATGGCATGTGCACCATTTCGTAAGAGGTAAATCAATCCTAAGTTCATGATTTACATCAATGGCCATAGTCAGGATGTAAACAAGACTTAGGATTTTTATCTTTTACGAAATAACACTGGATCCGTTTTCAAAATTCATCATATTTTCCTTAAATATTTTCTCCTTTTATCAGAATTTAACTTAAAATTAATTCAAAATATATACCAATGGACATAGTCAGGGTATATTGAGAGTTAATTTCATTTTAAATTCTATAAAAGCACCAAATGTGTTTCATTCTTCATCTGAATTTAAATATAGATTATTATATAATACATTCAATGACCATAGTCAAGGATGTATTATATCTTCAATCTTATTTTAATTCATTTAAAGAATGGAATAGCTTTTCAAAATCCAATTTCAAAAATTTAAATTCATTCATCATTTAGGATAAAATTGCATCATATTTTTAAAATTCTTTTTCATAAATCCAAGTGATTCTTTCCTTCATTTCTCAGATCAAATCCTATTCATAAATTCAAATTCAACTCTATTTCTCAAAAGGATTCAAGAATTCAATTTCAAGGTCCCATTTGACTTTGAAACTTCAAAATCAGCTTATATCCAAAATTCCAATTCTAACTTCAAATTCAAAGTCCAATTTGACTTTGGAATTCACTTATATATCCAGAATTCCAAAATCTAAATAAAATTTCAAAGTTTAAATTAACTTTGAAACTTCTTATTCATCTTCAAACTCAAAACCAAGTTTATTTTCAAAATTCAAAATCAAAGTTTGAGATTGATTATGAATCTCAAAAGCTTGACCCTTCCTGAATTTTAAATTCAATTTGGGTTTTCAAAACCCAGATCCATTTTCAAAAGTCTCATTTGGACTATCAAAAACCCAAAATCCATTTTAGGATCCAGAATCCAAATTTCACCTTGGATCTCAGACTTCAGATCCAAAGTTTCCTTTAGGATCTAGAATCCAATTTCACTTTGGATCTTAGACTTCGGATCCGAATTCACTTAGGATCTAGAACCCAGTTCCACTTTGGATCTCAGACTTCAGATCCAAATCCATTTTAAGGTCCAGAATTCAACCACATTTTGGATCTCAGACTTCAGATCCAATTCCATTTTAGGATCCGGAATTCAATACTACTTTTGGATCCCATCTTCAGATCCAATTCCATTTAGGATCTAGAACTCAACTTCCATCTTGGATCTCAGACTTCAGATCCAAATCCATTTTAGGGTCCAGAATCCAATTTCACTTTGGATCTCAGATTCCAAAATCCAAATCCATTTTAAGATCCAATTCCATTCCCAATTCTAGATTTCAAATCCAAGGCCATTTTCAGATCTCATTTGAACTCCCTAAATCCATTTCTATTCTTAAATACCATTTGATTTTCTCAGATCCATTCTAAGATTCAAATTCAATATCACTTCAAAACTTCATCTTCTTCTCCTAAATCCATGATTAAATTCAAAGTCCATTTCTGACTTTGAAACTTCATTTTCAAAGCTTCAAATCATTCTTTCTCAAAATCAAGATCTATTCTTCCAACTCTGATTTACTTCAAAGACTTAGAACTTCTCTGATCTATCTCAAAGTTCTAAAGTTAGATTCAATCATTACTTCACTCTATTACTAAGTTTATCTCAGAATACTTGGAAATTTCCAAATCATTCTTTTCAAAAGAGCATACATCCTTGCATTGCACAAGCATGATTCTTTGTGCATTTAGATCTTTAGGATAAATTCTTAGATAATATTTAGGCAAAGCAAAAGGCATAGATTCGATCCTTGGTTCGATTACCCCTGGTAAAGGCGCCAGAAACGGTCGAACCTCGTACCGACGAGCGAATCTCGTCTCTCCATTTTTCCTGCAAATTTTCAAAACGGAGGCGAGTTAAAATTTCTAAATATTTTTCAAATCAAGGTCAAGTGAGACCGCGCAAAAGAGTTCCTCTTCTTTCTTTCTTTCTTTTCTCTTCTCTCTTTCTTTTCTTTCTTTTATTTTACTCCCTTCAAAAAGGAGGAAAATAGAGGTTAGAAAAGGAAAAGAGAAGGAAGAGAGAGAAACCAACAAGAGAGGAAAAATTTTGCGATGATCACACTGTGATTATTGCAAAAATTTTCCTTTTATTCTTTTTTAGGAGAATAAAGAGAAAAAATCTCGCAAGGTCTCACTTGACCTTTTGTAAAGACATTTTGAAATAACTTGCCTCCATTTTGAAATTTGTGGGAAAATGGAGAGACGGGATTTTCTTGTTTGTACAAGGTTCAATCGTTCCTGGCGCCTTTACCTAGGGTAATCGAACTAAGGATCAAATTTATGCCTTTGACTTCCCTAAATTTGTCTAAGAAATTATGCTAAGTCCTAAATGCATATTGAATCAAGCTTGTGCTATGAATTTGAACTTAGAAATGTGTATGCTTTTGAATTTTTTTTTAGAAATTTGAATTTTCCAAGTGATTTTGAAATTGAAATTGAAAATCTCCTTTAAGAGATGATTTTAAAGTTTCAGAAATCAAAACTGAGAATTTGTAATTTGAATTGAAAGCTTGAATTTGAAGTTTTTTAAATTGAATTCAAAGTTAAATCTTGAAATCTGGATTGAATTGTGATAGAAAATCGAAATTAGATTTTGATTTCTGAATTGAGAATTGAATTCAGAAATCAAACTTAGAATTGCATTTGGAATTTTAGGATTTAGAAGTTCAAAAAGGAAATTCGAAATTTGTTTTGGAATAAAAATTAAGAATTGAAATAAAATTCTAAATTAAGAATTGAAGTTTTAGAATGGAAGATTTGAAATTGAATTTGAAGTGAAAATAGAATTCAAAACTTTAAAAGAAATAAAGAATTGAACATGAAGTGAAATTCAAAGTAAGAAATTGAAATTCAAAAATGGAAAATAAAATTGATATTTAAAATTGAAATAAACCAACATTTGAAATTTAGAAATTCAATTTAAAACTTAGAATTGAAAATGAATTTCAAAGTTAAATTTAGAAATTCAAAAATGGAAAGTTAGAATTGAAAATAAGAATCGACAATCAGAAATTGAGAAATAACTTTGAATTTAGAAATGGAAATTATTTCAAAATTACTTGGAAAATACTTTGAAATTGAAAATGTTTTGAATAATTTTGAAAAACGAAAAATAATAATGCAATTCCACCTTTAATGATGAATGTATTTAAAAAGAATTTATTTGAAATTGGAATTAAAATCAAATTTCATTCTTTAATAGAATTAAAACAAGATTAAAACTTTAATATACTCATGACTATGCTCATAAACATATTCTAATTTAATTTTTATTTAAATTCCAATAAAGAATGAAATAAATTTTTGTGCCTTTATAAAATTAAAATAAGATTAAATTTTCATATATTTATGACTATGACCACGAATATACTTTGATTTAATCTTTATTTTAGATTATAATAAAGGAAGAAAGTGTATTTAAAATATGATGATTTTTTAAAATGAATTGTATTTTAATAAGGAATAATAATTCTAAGTATTATTCATATTTCGACTATGGTCGTAAATACGAACTTTACTTAGTTTTATTTACCCTTTATTAAATGGTGCACATGCCCTTCATGCTTTTCCATAGTGACTTAAAAATAAAAGAAAAATAAATGCAATAATTAATTATGAGAAATTAAAACTAATTTATATGCCCATTCATTCTAAACTAAGCATAAAGTAAATTTCTCATTAATTGAATTATTACAACCCTTAAATTGAATTACAATAATTGAAAAAAAAAGAAATAAAAGGAAAAATTATGCAAAATGAGCAAACATGTTAGAAAATAAATGTAGGCTTTTATGGATTTCCTTCAAGTATTGAAAAATTGAAGAAAACCCAAGTTTTATCCTTTTATGCCCCAAGAAATGAAAGAAAAATCCATAAACATGTTAGAAATTGATAAAACTGGATTTGAAGGTTACTAATAACCTTAAAAGTATCCTAAAATTGAAAAATACAATATTCATGTGTTTAATTTGTTTGACGTACTTGTAACTAATTATAACTTGGCAAGGACTGTATTTGGTTGTTTTAACTTAGAACTGGTGTTAAATTTGTTTCACCTATATATGTATTTTTTATGTGTACTTTATTTTTTATAAGTCGGTTATATGAATTATATAACTAGAAATTTTTCTTGAGTTTCATATTTCAAAAAAAAAAAATTGTCGCTACTCCGTTGCCAATTTAAACCAGTCGTTGGTTTGCGATGAAATTTAAGCCGTCGTTAATGTCCATCACAGTTTTGGCGACGGACATTAGCGATGGATATGTATCCCTCATTACAGATTAGCGATGGATTAAATTTCATCATATAACCAAATCAGTCTCTATTTAGCGGCGGCTTAGCGACGGACATGATCCGCCGCTAGTCCGTCGCTAAGTTGAAACGGATTGGCAACAGTTAAATTCTGGCACAGTTTAGCGATTAGGGTTATGCAATGGATGATATCCGTCGCTAAACACGTTAACGATGGATTTTGTGATGGATTAGCGACAGATAGAGTCTGTCGCTAATACGTATTTTTCTTATAGTGTTCACTCTTGCCATTGCCTTGATGGGTGTGAAATACACCATGACCGTTGAATCCTCCAAGGCAATCATAGCCATCCAATCTAGCCATGCATGATATAAAAACTTTTTAGAAAGAGAAAGGGCCCAAAAAAAAGTGGCACTTTTCTTGGTCTCTCTCTCTCTCTCTCTCTCTCTCTCTCTCTTTCTCTTCTCTCCTCTTCCATCAAATTTTTGGATTTGTGTGTGTGTGACCATTGTTGGGTTTCATATTCAAGCTAAAGAAAAACTTGTCTTCTCCTCCTCCATTTGAATCAAGGTGAAATGCTCCACTCTCTATTTACAGTTTTGATGGATGAGATGTTGATTTGTATATTCGGTTAAAGCATAAAGCCAAAACTTCCTTTGCATCCGGTGCATGCAAGGGGTTTTAGGCAGATTAGAGTTATGCATGTGTTAGAATAAGCATTCTCCGCCAACTTTTGAGCACCCACACACTCTAGATCATGTAAATGTATTTTCCACCCGCGGTTTTCCCATTTCTTTTTTAAAAGGTGTTCATTTTGATGGTAAAAGGCATAAAACCCCAAACTCCCTTCTTTCATTCCGTGGAATGCAAGCGGTTCTAGGTAGGCCTATGATGGAATGTCATTTTCATTCTTGCATGTAGTAGAATCAAGTGGCTTTCCTCTTTTGTTTTGCAAACATATGTGTCTTGCATTTCAAATTCGGTTTCTCCATAACGCCTCTTCTTTTCTTTTCATTCTCCTTCGTTTTTCCTTTCTTTTCTGTAGTTGTTGGGTTGGGGTGGTTCGGGTGTGCCATAGTTTGGGCAGGGGCTGCATGTGATGCAGTTGTGACCTAGGTCTACCGTGTAATGGTTAGCCTGGGGCACTTCACCTTCCCTGTCCGCTGTCAAGCTACAGTAGCACCCCCAACCCGGGGGGACCTATTGTAGCCCCTTCGATTTCAACCTGGCTGGTCTAAACCTCCCTAGTTCAGACCTGTCAGAAGCTCCCAGATCCGAGCAGGGGCTCCCTGCCCTGCAGCCTCTAAGTGGCTGGCGACTAGGTGTGGGATGCACTAGGGTTGCTGGCAGTAGGCGTCACTGCGTAGGCCTGCAGACCTACACCATTCTCCTCTGGTCCAGACCAGGGATTTTTGTTTCAGTAGGGTCTGGTCCCCTATGGACCAGACCAGGCTGTGATATGTTCAGCTTTTGGGGAGCCCAGACTATTGTAGAATGGGGCAGCCTGCCATGGGGCTACTTTGCAACCCGTGACCTGGTGCTTCAGTCGGCGTCGGCAGCAGGTCATTCCCTGTTGTTGGGCATCCTGGCCTGTGTGCAAGGCTGCAGCCTTGTTGTGCTGGCAGCATGAGTGTTGCGGTAGTTCGCTGTCTGTAAACACCCCAAATTTTCACCCTCATTCACAAACACCTACCTCCTGCCACTGAGACCCATTCTCTAAACCCTTCAGGGAACTGGTTGGTTGATATCTAAGCCAGAGTCATTCAGAGCCTGAATTTTGCCCCAAATTCAAATCATCCAAAAGGCAATCTCCATTATTGCTCAATTTCAATCATCAATCTTTGCTTCTGTCATGGGTCTGGGACTTCAAATCTCTTAGCCAAGGTTTGACTTTTGCATTTCATTTCATATCATGTCGCTTCATTGTATGTTATTGCATGACATTTCATTGCATTGCATTGCATTCCATGTCATTGCATCTCATTGTCGAGATCCAGCATTCTTGTTTTCAAAATATTGAATCTAGATTCGAGTTTTAAAACTTTTCTTTTGAAATCAATTATAAACCTGGGTTTTGAATCGATATTTTGCCATTTGCCAACCCCCAGGATCTTATATTTCAAAATGTTTTCTCAGAAAATGATCTGGATTCATTTTAAACTCAATTTTAATTGATTTCAATTCTCAGATGAGATCCATCAAGGTGGTGTCGCTTCTGGATTCCTTTGTTTATCAAATTTCTCAAAAAATTTAGAGTCCTAGTTGGATCAGGACTCTATCTTTTCATCTTTATAAACCTTTTTCAAAATTCTATTTTGGTGTTAAATCAGAGATGATCTTATCCCCTATCCATTTCTGTCATTTTGGCCAAAATCTCATAGTCCTAGTTGGCTCATGACTCTTTTTCAGAGTCTCAGTCAGATCAGGACTCTACATTTTACTGTTATTTTTACCTGTTTTCTGAGAAAACCTTTCAAAATTCTTCATTTTGGCCTAAAATTTTAAGAGTTTCAGTCAGATTATGACTCTTTTTCAGAGTTTCAATCGGATTAGGACTCTATCTTTCGTTGCTATTTTACTTGTTTTCAACCAAATCTTTCAAAAGAAATAAAAAACTTAGAGTTTTAGTCGAACCAGGACTCTATTCAAAGAGACCCAGTTAGATCAAGACTCTAACCTTGATTTCAATTTTGAGAGAATCCTTCAAAAATCTCTTCATTTATCTCTTCAGAAACCAAAATTGTTACACTTTTATCACAAAGTTTCAAAATTCTGGGACTCTATCCCAGAGTCCTAATCAAACCAGGACTCTATCCTGAGTTCATTTTCTAACTTCATTTTTACTTGTTTTCAAAAGTTTTTTTTTAAATCTCATTATTTGCTTTCTAGAAAACCAAAAATTCCCAGAGTTCTAGTCGAATTAGAACTATTCCTCAGAGTCCTAATCAGATCAAGACTCTTAAACAAACTCCAATTTTTACCTTATTTTCACTTATTTTCCAAAATTCTCTCATTTGTTTTCTCAGAAAAAACAAAATTTTAAGAGTTTTAGTCGAATTAGGACTCTGTCCCCGGAGTCCCAGTTGAATTAGAACTCTGTTTTGGTTTAACTGCTTGTTGCTATCTTCACTGGTTTTCAAAAATTCTTTCATGTCTTTCAGAAAATGCAAAAAATCTAGAGTTTCAGTCCGATCAGGACTCTATCTCAGCGACATAATCCGATCAGGACCCCATCCTTATCATAGTTTCTATCTTCATTCTCATTTTCTCCAACTTATTTTCAAAAATTAGTTCATTTTGCAGAGTTTCAGCTGATTCAGGACTCTATTTCAGAGTTTCGGTTGAGTTAGGACTATAACCCTCACTGCATTTTCTGACTTATTTTCACCAGTTCTGAGAAAATCCTTCAAAAACCTTTTCTTTTGACTTTCAAAAACTCAAATCTCAGAGTTTTAGTTGGTTCAGGACTCTGGTTCAGAGTTTTTGTTCGCTTAGGACTCTACTTTCAAAACTTCTAAATTTCATCTGTTGATTTCAACTCCATTTTAAAACCATTTTTTGGTCTTTATTTCAACTTTTTCAAAAACTTTGATGTGGGGCCCACTCAGTTGGCGCCCTGTCTGGAGGAATTCTGATCCAGTCAGGACTCTGTGTTGTTTCAAAAACTTTCAATTCTCACTCTAATTTTAAACCTCTTTTGAAAATCTCTCATTTTTAAGTTTTAAAATCATTTTTTTGAAAAATCAAATGGGGCCCACTCTGGGTGGCGCCACATTTAAAGAAGTTGGGGTTATATTAGGGTTAGTCGATGTTCTAGTTAGGTTAGGAGTTTAAAAGAGTTAAAATTGATTTTAAAAATCCATTTTTACTTTGATTTTTAATTATTGGTTCTTAAAGTTTTTAAATTAGAGTTTTAAAAACCCAATGTGGGCCCACACTAGGTGGCGCCACATTTAGACTTTTTAAGGTTTAGTTAGGAGTCAATTAAGCTAATTAGGTTAGTGTCCTGCTTAGGTTAGAATCATATTCAAAAATTGCCCTCCATATGCTTAATTAAGAGGAGTTTTAATTAAACTAGAACTCCCCCTAATTAAACATAATTTTTTTTCTATTTAAAGAAACCAAAGGCAAGGGTCAAAAGGGGATCTTTTCCTCTCTCTTTTCTCTCTCAATTTTCATGGCCTATCTCTCCTCCCAGCATACTCTCCTTCCTCCATTGAAGCTGCAACAATCCAAGATAAACTTTCTTTTAGTTTTTATTATTTTTCATTTTTTTTAATGTTTATTTGATGTTCAAGCCATTGCCGCCCCTCGTGTATTGGATTCAAGCTTGGATTTCGTTCAAGAACCATGGAGCCAATTTAAGAAGATGATATAATATTGTGTATGGACATTTTCCATGATTTCAAACAATTAAAATCATTTATATTAATATTTTTTATATTTAAGCCAATAAAGAGATGAGATTCACCCGTTTAATGGGTCGAATCCATCTTTTAATGGCTAAATCAAGTGTTCTACCATGCTTTCTTGATTTTTTTATTTATTTTACCATGTTAATGTTTATTTCATGTTTTCAAATGTCAAATCATGATTCGTTGTGTTATTTACAGATTTTTTCTTCATATTCAAACTAGGGTTTTGATGTTTATTGAATATTTATGTGTTTCAATCCCGAGCATGCAAAAGTTATGTTAGTTCATGTTTACGTTTCTGTCAAAAAACTGAGTTTTTTAGGTTGAATTCACGAATTTGTCAGTGACATTGCTTAAAAAAATTAGATTATTTTGGTTTTTTAACCTTGTTGAAAAAAAAAAAAACCGAACCATTATTTTTAAACCATGAAATCGCTATTGGAATTTGGGAACAACATGCAGAGGTGTTATCTCTCTCGTCAGAGATCTGATTTATGATTTGTAAATTGTAGTAGTTTTATATTGATGTCTAGTATTTACTGAATTTTGTTCATGTTTTTTTTAATCTGTCTGCTATTTTTACTCTGTCATAAGATAGAATTGGTTTCTCAGAGCTTGTTATGCTTCGTTCAAACCCTAGATCGACTTGTGTTGATCGTATCTCCCTAACCAGAGATCCGATTGACAATATGTAGTAAGTAAAATTTTTATATGTGTGTCTGATATTCACTTCTAAAATTTCATAATTTTTTAATATGATTTGCTATATTTATCTGTACCCGAAACTAGAAGTACCTGTTTTGATATGTTTTATATTTGTTAAAATCAAGCGTATATTGTTGGAATGATATCTTCCTAACCGAAGATGATTTTTCTGATCTAAAAAAAGGGAAATCTCTATTGTTTTGTCTATTATCTCTCTGTAAAAAATTATAAATTTTTATAGTGATTTGATTTCTAATTCAGGTCTGACACTGTGACAGATACGTGCCCATGGGCAAAATCGCATATTTTAGGGTTTTATCTAATTTCTATTTTAAAATAATGTAAAAAATATATTTTTTTATTTTATTTTAATTTTAGGGTTATCATAACTATCCATGTCAATTTTGGTTAATTTTTGAGCTCATTTGATATGTTGTTTGATTAAATCATGAAAACAGGGTGTCCGCGGACTCCCGATTCGAGCGAAACACTGGCAACAAAATATGATTTTATGATATTTTGAGTTTTTTTATAAAATTTTATGTTATTAAGGTTTTTTTATGTTTATAATCATGTTAGGATACTACATATCCGATTTGCTCTTGATTTGAATCTTTTTTTAGCCCTAAATCTAAAATTTTAACAAAATATTTTCTGAAAACCCTGGTTTCAAGGCCATAGTCTTGTTTTCAGGGATATTTTTGTCATTTTTCTCTAAAATACGAATTTCAAAGTTATTTATCTTTATTATTTCTTCAATTTTATATCATATTTTATTATGTTTATCTCAGAAAAATAAGGAAAAGGGATTATATTCGGATAAATCCAGTAATTTCCAGATATTATTGGATAAATCCAGAAAAGCCAACATTTTTGTCACTAACAAGTTTTCTAGTTTTGCATAGACACTCAAGACTGTATTTTCTTGTACTTTCTTTTATTTAAATTCAATTAGTGATGTAAATTATTTGTAAATTTGGAATAAAAATTTAAATTCCTATTTAGATTAGGGTTTGCATGTGCATATATTTTATTTCTTTATATAAATGCTAATGTGTGATGGATGATGATTCATGCATATTTCAATTCCACCATGGTCTACACGAATAGCACGTGCACTAGCTTCTAGGGAGTTGGTAAACTCGATTGAGTTCGTATTTATGGCCATAGTCAGAATACGAACAAAATCCAGATTTATCATCTTCTTTTAAGCCACAATCAGCCTACACTCTTATGTTATCTTCAAAAACCATTGCATATTTCAATCTTTTATAAATGGTTCTCTCCTTTTAGAATCAAATGGGATATATTCAATCCATATCTGTGGCCATAGTCAGGGATATGAGGCGAATTTATGTCATTAAAGTTCTATAAGGCACATAAACTCTCTTTTCCAAATAATTTTCTCAAAAATTTTCAAAAATCTTCAAAAATATTTTCTCAAAATCATATTCATACATCATTTAGGTTTAGATCACATCATGAAAATAAAAGTTTCACAGGGTTACACACCCCCTTCTTTTGACTTATTTTCCAATTCCATTTCAAAGAAACTGATTTTCCTCAAAATTGCTAGATTTTCCTCAGAAATTGACTTTCTCAAAACCCTTGGTTTTTTTCAAGTACTTTCTCAAACTCAATCCATGATTTTCTAAGTTAGATTCTTTACTTCAAAGTTCGAATTCAGAGAGATCAAGTTTTTTTCCAAAGTTATTTGGAATTCCTCATAAATCAATTTTCCTAAAACACTTGGATTTCTCAGAAATTGACATTTCTTTTCTTCAAAAATATCCTCTCAATAAGGCTCACAATTTTTAAAGTATCATCTTTTCCAAGAATTTTCCAAGTATTTCAAATCTTCGAAGCATACATCATGTTTTTTAATAAAAAATTTCTCTAAATTATAGCATATACCTAATTCTTTGTGCATCTAGGAAATAAAACATTGATTTAGACAAGTGGAGCTATGTAAAGCACTTGATTGATCCTTGGTTCGATTACCTCTGGTTATGGTGCCAGGAACGGTTGAACCCCATACCGACAGGTGAGTCCCATTCTTCAGAATTATCCTGCATTTTAAAACGGAGGTGAGTTATTTTCAAAATATTTTTCAAATGTCAGTTTGACTTGAAAAAGTAAAATTTTGCAATGATAACAGGTTTGGCGACCGTAATGGGACCTGTCTTCGCCTGATCAATCTAGTGCTTTGCTTTATTCAATTTGTCAAAATCATGTTCAACAATGTCAGCTCTATTTTCATGTGAACCTTGGAGCCTACACTCAAACCCAGCTGACATGGATCTAATGTAGACTTAGGCATGGTTTGGTAGGACCGATTGAGGAGACATTATTCATACTCACATTAGACTTAGGTCAAATACAATCTTCCTCAATCTAGGATCTGATTGAAAACAATGTTTGGTTCTTATAAATTTTTCAAAAAATCTACTTCTTTAGGTTATTAGAGACTTATGTTTTCTTGCATGTTGATCATGTTTCAAAAACAACCCCACCTACTTTTACCTGGCTAGCACGTTACTGGGCTTTCTTCCAGAACCATAGTTCGGGACAAAGCCTCACAACTGGGCCACCTATTTGGCTTGATCCCCCCTGCCACGTACCAAGGGATATAGTCCAAAGTATATCGGTAGGCGCTCAAGGATGTTGGAAAATATGAGCCTAAAACCAGAGAAATTGATTTTATGCCACGTACATCGAGCCTTGGCTTGAGTATATCGGCATAGCATGATTGAACACAGATGATATGAGCTTTAGAGGTAGGGTTAGGGTCCTACAGCTATTTCAAGACTTGTGCATCTAGAGTAAGCTTTTAGAGAATGTTGTATGTGCATACTTGTTTGTACAGGATGTGATTGAATGTACTTTGGTTATTTCCCTTTATTCTCTTTATTTTTTGATGTTTTCTATAATTTTTTTAAAAATATTGGACGATTTTCTAAATACCCTATTTTTCATTTATTTTCATACATTTTCTTTTATTTTCTCAAACCCTGGATGATTTTCCAAAACCTCTATTTTCTTCAAAATTTCAGGCGATTTTTCATCATTCCTTTCCTCCGAATCTCGAATTTTCAGCTTTATTTTGATCCTGTCTGCTATTTTCCTCAAGAAAATCGTATGTTTTTCTCATGGATTTCAATCATATTTTCAAAAATCCCTTTACCTTTTTTTCTAGTGAATTCCATGATCATGGCAGTGGGAAATTATTCGCTCACCTTCCCTTTTGGTTTACCTTAGTTGCGTACTTCTTTTGTCGAAGTAACAACGCAATTATCGCAATTCCAGCAATGACCCAATCCTAGGTAATGGGATATCCTTTCAAAATTGTCAACCTAATCTCATCAGATTTTCCTCTTATCCTTTTCATTCAAATTGTTGTCCTCAAAATTTTTTTCCTTCCTGACCATCCCCTTTGTCCTATAGAGAGTATCAGCATTGTTGAATGGTTCAGACCAGATCAGGCAAGAAGACTGCACCATATCAGCGCATCAGCGATATTAGCAGTGAGCAAGAAAGGATGAGTTCCCGAAGTTTGGCGAGAGGACAGAGTCAACAAGATAGCAACGACATCAATCCTGCCATGTATACTTTATTCCAGAAAATGATGGCCAAGATGCAATCAGAGCAAGCTGAGGCTAGCTCAGGAAAGGCGTCATCCAAGAAGAAAATTAAGGGCAAAACCATCAAGAAACACATCAAAATCACCCAAAAGAAGGTTCAGCAGAATACCGAGTCTGAAGGGGCAGATTCAGCGGAAGAAGATTCTAGAGAAGAATAGGAGTTGTTCATTCAAGAGCCCAAATCTATTAACCAGTCGAAGAAACAAACCCTAGAGGTTGATGATCCAATCCAACTTCAGTTGAAAGAAGTGACCAAGATGGTCAAGGACCTACAGGCCCAAGATAAAAGCAAGAAGGTCAATTAGTGAGAACTTCTACGCTGGTCTTGAAGGGGATGACAGTTTGGAAGATCTCCCCCATATATTTATCAAATTCGATGGGACTGGTGATCCCAAGGCTCACCTAGCCATGTTCTTTGCAGTATGCAATCGATTCAAGAGAGATAATCAGACTTTATTTAGATGCTTTCCGTGCAGCCTAGAGGGCACAGCAGCCAAGTGGTACTCTGAGCATATTAATCCAATCGAGTTGCAAGAGTTTGATAAGGTGGTCAACCTTTTTATCGAACGATTCCTATTCAATATTAAGGCCTTGCCCACATTAAATCATCTCTGCAGCCTGAGACAGAAAGATAGTGAAAAGGCCAGACACTTCATTCACAGATGAAGATCCACTTGCAATCGAATGAGAGATCCGATATCAGAAGGGCATGCATTTTCAGTAATCCTAAACAATTTCTCCCAACCTCTGAGGGGCTTGATCTCTACCTCCTCGATGTGATCCTTTGTTGAATTAATAGAACAAGCCAAATGGATCGAAATGGGGATAGAAATGGTGTATATGAGAGCCTCACGCTCTCGAAGAATAACTCAGACGCCAAAGGAAAAGTGTGAGTCACTTGCGCAACCAACATCACGGGCCAAAACAATAGTAGCAACATAAAAAGCAAAAAGGGTGATGCCCTCAAGCATGATAACAAGTCTTCTGGCTCCCCGCAGAAACCAAGCACTCGAGAGAAGATAAAGCACGACGGTTGGGGTTATGACCACAAATTCACTGTTTTAGATCAGCCGCTTGAGAAAGTTCTTGAATACCTGCTCGAAAAAGATATGATCAAGCTTCCAAGGGTTGTCGATCCTCCAGTTACCCTAGGAAAATGGAAAGATAGTTTCTATAAGTTCCACCGAGCAATGAGGCATGATATTGAACGTTGCTTCATCCTCAAGAACATCATTCAAGACTGCATCGACAAAAAGCTTCTTGTGGTAGATAAAGAAGAAGATCAATCGATCGTCTTGACCAAGCCTTTCCTTGATAATTCAAAAAAGTGACAATGCCAATGCTCTCCCATCTTGCTTTTGTCATTTTAAAAGGATGATGTAGTCTCATTTCTTTCCTTGATTTGTCATTCTTTCTTTAATGCATCAATAAAATTATCTTTTTTTTTTCTCATAACCTGACGCCATCTTTTTGCAAAATATCTTCTTGCGAGGAGTGACCTCTTTTAGAGTACCTCGTGAGTCAATCAAGAAGTGCAACGTCAATCTTTCCCTTGTTATCTTCAAAGAGTGTTTGTCAAATACCAATTATTTATCCTTTTGTTCAATGTTTTATTCCCTAGTCACACTGTGGCATCTTTTAAAAATTTATTTTTACCTCAAAACGTCATGTATGCAGGCAGGATCAAACAAAATCTTTTACCATTCATTTGCATATATTTGCATTCATCTGCATTCATTTGCATTTGTCTACATTCATTTGCATTTGCATCAAATGTATTTACCCATTCAGGATAAGGGATAATCCTGAGACTCCCGACAAATTATTCAAGTCATTGTGAGGGCGAAGATTGAAAATCTCCCACCACAATCAATAAGCACTTTTTGAAACACTAATCTTTTTCAAATGCGACGTTCGGGTTGAGTCTTTTATCAAAACCATTTTTACTGGTTTTGCCAAAATCAACCTTCAAGTTAAGCCTTTTTCTTAAATCTAGTTTTATTGGTTGAACTCTCTGGTCAATGTTTTTGAACCCAGTCCACACTGGTCTAGTTTTCCTTCGAAGATTCGAGCTTCGACTCGAAGTTTCCAGTTGCCTTCGGGGTTTGAGTTCCGACTCAAATCTTCTTTCCTTTAAAACCTAGTTGGTCTAATTTTCCTTCACGATTCGAGTTTCGACTCGAATTTTCTTTCCTTTAAATCCTAATTGGTCTAATTTTCAAATTCGAGTTTTGACTTGAATTTTCTTTTCTTTATTCAAATTCCAGAATTGGTCTAGAAAATCTGAGTTCCGACTCGAACTTTCTCCCAAATCCAATTCGTCTAGTTTTCCCTCAAAAATTCGAGTTCCAACTTAAACTTTCCTGATAAAACCAGTTTAGTACTAGTTCATTAAAATCCAATTTTTGAATTGGTCCTTCCAAACCCAGTTTAGTACTGGTCCTTCAAAATCCAATTTTTGAGTTGGTTTTTCCAAACCCAGTTTAGCACTGGTCCTTCCAAATCCAATTTAGCACTGGTCCTTTAAAATCCAAATTTCGAATTGGTCCTTCCAAATCCAGTTTAGCACTGGTCCTCCACAAAATCCAATTTTCGAATTGGTCGTTTCAAATCAAGTTTAGCACTAGTCCTTCAAAATCCAATTTTTGAGTTGGTTCTTCCAAATCCGGTTTAGCATTGATCCTTCCATAAAATCTAATTTTTGAGTTGGTCCTTCCAAATCCAGTTTAGCATTGGTCCTTCCAAATCTGGTTTAGCACCAGTCCTTCCATAAAAATCCATTCTTCAAATTGGTCCTTCCAAATCCGCTTAACATCGATCCTTTTATAAAATCCAATCTTCGAATTGGTCCTTTCAAATCTAGTTTAGCATCGGTTCTTCCATAAAAATCCAATCTTCGAATTGGTCCTTACAAATCTGTTTTAACATCGGTCCTTCCATAAAATCCAATCTTCGAATTGGTCCTTTCAAATCTGGTTTAGCATCAGTCCTTCCATAAAAATCCAATCTTCAAGTTGGTCCTTACAAATCCAGTTTAGCACTGGTCCTTTCAAACCCGGTTTAGCATCGGTCCTTCCATAAAATCTAATTTTCAAGTTGGTCTTTACAAATCCAGCTTCGCACTGGTCCTTTAACCAAACCAAATTTAGCACTAGTCCTTCCTTTAAATCCAGCTTTGCACTGGTCCTTTAACCAAAACCAATTTAGCACTGGTCCTTTAACCAAAACCAGTTTAGCACTGGTCCTTCCATCAAATTCAGCCTTGCGCTTGTCTTTTTATAAAATCTAGCTTTGTGTTAGTCCTTTTACAAAATCCAACCTCGCGTTGATTCTTTTACCAAATCCAGTTTTTGTGCTGGTCCTTTCACCCAATCTAGCCCTGTGTTGGTCTTTCTAAAATTCAACTTTCGAGTTGATCTTTTACCGAGTCTTTTTAGGATTCAATATTTAATCAATTAACGCATCAATATTTAGTCACAGATATGTCAATCGGATATCAAGCAATTTTTTCAGCAAGGATTTCAAGAATATTTTGCCAATTTGTCATGAAAAACAGTTGTTGATCTCAAAATCTTTATTGCACAAAATTTTACCTCATACTACCTTCAGTATTGCCTCCAAAAGGACAAAGTTTTTTGCGAAGAAAGAAGAAAATTCAAGGTATTTTCTAGTGGTCAACCAAAAGGATGAAGAAAAATCCTTGATATGACTAGTAAGGAAAAAGTCAATGATGTTGAAAAGTCATGAATGAACTGATATTCATCATAGCTATGGCATATTTTTAAAGACTATTCTTCTGGTAATAAGGCAGTGGAAAATATCCTAGGCGATATAAAAGAATTCACTCAATCTTAATATCTCTTCAATCATTCAAGCTACAATTAACTATCTGCAAAAGGGATCTCTCAATCATCGTCAAGATGAAGACTGATAGATGAGTTAGATCCCCGAGGCCAAAGAAGACTCGGATCATCTCCAAGTTGAAGAAGTATGTGACGTGTCCTTCCAGGGAAAGTTTAAATCATCGTCAAGTTGAAGGTTGATGCGATGAACCCCGCCAATCATTAAAAGATATTTAATCACTCTTATCATAAAGAGATTTTCAATGAGACCATATTATCAATTCAATTCTGTGGACTAAAGAAGACTTGGATCATCTTTAAGTTGAAGGAGTGTGTGACGTGCCCTTCCAAAGAAAATCAGAATATCATCAAGTTAAAGGTTGATGTGATGAAATTCTTGCCAAATCTCAAGAGAACTTACTTTTCATGTCTCAAAAGAACACAAAAGATTATCAAGAGATTTACAAAGAGACAATATTATCAATATAATTTCTAGGACCAAAGAAGACTCAGATCATCTCCAAGTTGAAGGAGTATGTGATGTGTCCTTTCAAGGAAAATCAAAACATAGACGAGTTGAAGGCTAATGTGATGAAATTCTCGCTGAATCTTAGAAAAGCTCATTCTCTATGTCTCAAAAGAGTGCAAAAAGATCATCATGGGTAAACCTCAGATATCAAACTGCCAAGAATTATCTTTATTTATGTGAAATTCTTTTATCAATATGCTTTCATTAATTGCTTTTATGATACTTTGAACAAATTCCTTTCTTTTCATATTAAGGAAATGGATAGCTTCCTTGAAGAAACTCAACAGCAATAAATTTGATTTTGATTCTGGATTCTACGGAGTTATCCTAGTTGGAGGTAATACTCTAGGTAGAAGAGGGAATATCTTTAAAAAAAATGTGCTTACATTTTAATTATTTTGAATCAACTACAATTTTTAACATTTTGGCAATCTTTTTAAGTTATCCTAACATGAAGTGAGAGCTTGATGTCTATTTTGATATATCATGGCGTTGTTATTATCCCTTTTTAGGACTTGATAACCAGAGTTTTCAAGATCCTTCCCTTCTTGTTTTGATCTGAGTGACTGGGCTCTCAGATTCGCATACTTCCCTATGTACCCCACTGTTCCATCATAGACAGTTCCCGTTCAGGGTAAGGGTTAAACTTGAATTGTTTCTGCAAAAGGTCATCTGTTTTAAAATTCATTTAGTCTCAGTAATGAGATGCCCAAGATCAATCCCTTTTCAAGCTTTAGGGAACCCTTTTTTTTCTTCCTTTTGCAAACCCCTCTCGGATTTATTATGCAAAATTCAAAGGTTTCATCATGGTTTCTTCTTTTGAGAATACCTTTTTTCCCCTTTCAGGTTAAGGGTCAAACCTGAATCTCATTCTTCCACGAGGTATTTTTCGTCCCATCCAGGTTAAGGGCTAAGCCTGAGCCTCATCTCGATGAGGTGAACTTTCTTCTTCAATTCTCCATGTCATATCTACCATCATCACCAGGGTAAATTCTTTCACACCTAGTCAGATTCTTCTAACTAAGGCATTTTATAGTCTAAATTTGGTGTGTTTTTATTTGCCACTAAGCTCGACTTTCAACCGGCTCAGTAGCAAAGAGGGGCATCTGTAAACACCCCAAATTTTCACCCTCATTCACAAACACCTACCTCATGCCACTGAGACCCATTCTCTAAACCCTTCAGGGAACCAGTTGGTTGATATCTGAGCCAGGGTCATTCAGAGCCTGAATTTTGCCCCGAATTCAAATATTCAAAAAGGCAATCTCCATTAAGGCTCAATTTCAATCATCAATCTTTGCTTCTGTCAAGGGTCTGGGACTTTAAATCCCTTAGCCATGGTTTGACTTTTGCACTTCATTTCATATCATCTCGCATCATTGTATGTTATTGCATGACATTTCATTGCATTGCATGGCATTGCATGTCATTATATCTCATTGTTGAGATCCAGCATTCCTGTTTTCAAAATATTGAATCTAGATTCAAGTTTTAAAACTTTTCTTCCGAAATCAATTTTAAAACCTGGGTTTTGAATCGACATTTTGACATTTGCCAACCCCCAGGATCTTATATTTCAGAATGTTTTCTCAGAAAACGATTTGGATTCATTTTAAACTCAATTTTAATTGATTTCAATTCTCAAATGAGATTCATCTAGGTGGTGTCATTTCTGGATTTCTTCGTTTATCAAATTTCTCAAAAATTTCAAAGTCCTAGTTGGATCAGAACTATGTCTTTTCATCTTTATAAACCTTTTTCAAAATTCTATTTTGGTGTTAAATCAGAAATGATCTTATCTCCTTTCCATTTCTATCATTTTGATCAAAATCTCAAAGTCTTAGTCAGCTTAGGACTCTATGTTTTACTGTTATTTTTACCTATTTTCTGAGAAAACCTTTCAAAATCCTTCATTTTGGCCTAAAATTTTAAGAGTTTCAGTCGAATTAGGACTCTTCTTCAGAGTTTCAATCGGATTAGGACTCTATCTTTTGTTGCTATTTTACTTGTTTTCAACCAAATATTTTAAAATCTTTCAAAAGAAGTCAAAAACTTCGAGTTTTAGTTGAACTAGGACTATATTCAAAGAGTCCCAGTTGGATCAGGACTCTAACCTTGATTTTAATTTTGAGAGAATCTTACAAAAAACTCTTCATTTATCTCTTCAGAAACTAAAATTGTTACACTTTTATCATAAAGTTTCAAAATTCTGGGACTCTATCCCAGAGTCCAAATCAAACCAAGACTCTATCCTGAGTTCATTTTCTAACTTCATTTTTACTTGTTTTCAAAAGTTCTTTTTAAAATCTCCTCATTTGCTTTCTAGAAAACCAAAAATTCTCAGAGTTCTAGTCGAATTAGAACTCTTCCTCAGAGTCCTAGTTAGATCAGGACTCTAAAACAGACTCCAATTTCTACCTTATTTTCACCTATTTTCTAAAATCCTCAAGATGGTTTTCTCAAAAAATCCAAAATTTTAAGAGTTTTAGTCGAATTAGGACTCTGTCCCTGGAGTCCCAATTAGATCAAAACTCTGATCTGGTTTCACTCCTTGATGTTATCTTCACTGGTCTTTCAAAAAATGCCAAAAATCAAGAGTTTCAGTCCGATCAGGACTATCTCAGAGGCCTAATTCAATCAGGACTCTATCCTGATTATTGTTTCTATCTTTATTCTCATTTTCTTCAACTTATTTTCATAAATTAGTTCATTTTGCAGAGTTCCAGCTGATTCAGCACTCTATTTCAGAGTTTCTGTTGAGTTAGGACTCTAACCCTGACTGCATTTTCTGACTTATTTTCAATAGTTTTGAGAAAATCCTTCAAAAACCTCTTCATTTGTTTTTCAAAAACCTAAATATCAGAGTTTTAGTTGGTCCAGGACTCTGGTTCATAGTTTTAGTTTTCTTAGGACTCTATTTTCAAAACTTATGAATTCCATCTGTTGATTTCAACGCCATTTTAAAACCATTTTTTGGTCTTTATTTCAACTTTTTCAAAAACTTTGATGTGGGGCTCACTCAGTTGGCGCCCTGTCTGGAGGAGTTTTGATCCAGTCAGGACTCTGTGTTGTTTCAAAAACTTTCAATTATCACTCTAATTTTAAACCTTTTTTTAAAATCTCTCATTTTTAAGTTTTAAAATCATTTTTTTGAAAAATCAAATGGGGCCCACTCTCGATGGCGCCACATTTAAAAAAGTTGGGGTTATATTAGGGTTAGTCGATATTCTAGTTAGGTTAGGAGTTTAAAAGAGTCAAAATTGATTTTAAAAATCCATTTTTACTTTGGTTTTTAACTATTGGTTCTTAAAGTTTTTAAATTAGAGTTTTAAAAACCCAATGTGGGCCCACACTAGGTGGCGCCACATTTGGACTTTTTAAGGTTTAGTTAGGAGTCAATTAAGCTAATTAGGTTAGTGTCCTACTTAGGTTAGAATCCTATTCAAAAATTTCCCTCCATATGTTTAATTAAGAGGAGTTTTAATTAAACTAGAACTCCCCCTAATTAAACATAATTTTTTTTCTATTTAAAGAAACCAAAGGCAAGGGTCAAAAGGGGATCTTTTCCTCTCTCTTTTCTCTCTCAATTTTCATGGCCTATCTCTCCTCCCAGCATCCTCTCCTTCCTCCATTGAAGCTGCAACAATCCAAGGTAAACTTTCTTTTAGTTTTTATTATTTTTCATTTTTTTTAATGTTTATTTGATGTTCAAGCCATTGCTGCCCCTCGTGTATTGGATTCAAGCTTGGATTTCATTCAAGAACCATGGAATCAATTTAAGAAGATGATCTAAGATTGTGTATGGACGTTTTCCATGATTTTAAACTATTAAAATCGTTTATATTAATATTTTTTATATTTAAGCCAATAAAGAGATGAGATTTGCCCGTTTAATGGGTCGAATCCATCTTTTAATAGCTAAATCAAGTGTTCTACCATGCTTCCCTGATTTATTTATTTATTTTACCATGTTAATGTTTATTTTATGTTTTCAAATGTCAAATCATGATTCATTGTGTTATTTACATATTTTTTTTTATTTTTCATATTTAAACTAGGGTTTTGATGTTTTATCGGATATTTATGTGTTTCAATCTCAAGCATGCGAAACTTATGTTAGTTCACATTTAAGTTTCTATTTAAAAAATCTGATTTTTTTAGGGTTGGTTCACGAATTTGTCAGTGAACTCTCTTAAAAAAATTAGATTATTTTGGGTTCTGTAATTCTGTCAAAAAAATAAGAAACCGAACCGTGATTTTTAAACCGTGAAATCACTATTGGAATTTGAGAACAACTTGCAGAGGTGTTATCTCTCTCGTCAGAGATTCGATTTATGATCTGTAAATTGTAGTAGTTTTATATTGATGTCTAGTATTTACTATGTTTTTTTCATATTTTTCTGCATTTGTCTGCTATTTTTTCTTTACCATAAGATAAAATTGGTTTCTCAGAGCTTGTTATGCTTCATTCAAACCCTAGATCTACTTGTGTCGATTGTATCTCCCTAACCGGGATTCGATCGATGATCTGTAAAAGGAAAACTTTTTATATATGTGTCTGATATTCACTTCTAAAATTGCATAAATTTCTAATATGATTTTATATATTTACCTGTACCCAAAACTAGAAGTACCAATTTTGATATATTTTATATTTGTTAAAATCAAGCGTATATTGTCGAAACAATATCTCCCTAACCAGAGATGATTTTTTGATCTGTAAAAAGAGAAATCTTTGTTTTTTTATCTAGTATCTTTCTATAAAATTGTATAAATTTTTATAGTGATTTGGTCCCTGAATTAGGTCGAACACAATGACAGGTATGTGCTCGCGGGCAAAATCATATATTTTAGGGTTTTATCTAATTTTCATATTAAAATAATGTCAAAATGTATCTTTTTAATTTTATTTTAATTATAGGGTTATCATAACTATCCATGTTAATTTTGGTTAATTTTTTAGCTCATTTGATATGTTGTTTGATTAAATCATGAAAACAGGGTGCCTATAGAGTCCCGATCCGAGCGAACACAGGCAAAAACCATGATTTTGTGATATTTCGAGCTTTTTTATAATATTTTATGTTTTTAGGGTTTGTTTATGTTTATAATCATGTTAGGATACTACATATTCGATTTGGTCTTGAATTGAATCTTTTTGAGCTCTAAATCCAAAATTTTACCAAAATATTTTCTGAAAACCCTGGTTTCAAGGCCATAGTCTTGTTTTCAGGGATATTTTTGTCATTTTTCTCCAAAATCCAAATTTTAAAGTTATTTATCTTTATTATTTCTTTAATTTTATATCATATTTTATTATGTTTATCTCAGAAAAATATGGGAAAAGGCTTATATTCGGATAAATCCAGTAATTTCTAGATATTATTAGATAAATCTAGAAAAGACGACATTTTTGCCACTAACAAGTTTGTTAGTTTTGCAGAGACACTCAAGAATGTATTTTCTTGTACTTTCTTTTATTTAAATTCAATTAGTGATGTAAATTAATAGTAAATTTGGAATAAGAATTTAAATTCCTATTTAGATTAGGGTTTGCATGTGCATATAATTTATTTCTTTATATAAATGCTAATATGTGATGGATGGTGATTCATGCATATTTTAATTTCACCATGGTCTACACGAATGGCACATGCACTAGCTTCTAGGGAGTTGGTAAACTCGATTGAGTTCGTATTTATGGCCATAGTCAGAATACGAACAAAATCCAGATTTATCATCTTCTTTTAAGCAACAATCAGCCTACACTCTTATGTTATCTTCAAAAACCATTGCATATTTCAATCTTTTATAAATGGTTTTCTCCTTTTTGAATCAAATGAGATATATTCAATCCATATCTATGGCCATAGTTAGGGATATGAGGTGAATTTACTTCATTAAAGTTCTATAAGGCACATAAACTCTCTTTTCCAAATAATTTTCTCAAAAATCTTTTCTTAAAATCATATTCATACATCATTTAGGTTTAGATCACATCATGAAAATAAAAGTTTCACAGAGTTACATGCCCCCTTCTTTTGACTTATTTTCCAATTCCATTTCAAAGAAACTGATTTTCCTCAAAATTGCTAGATTTTCCTCAGAAATTGACTTTCTCAAAACCCTTGGTTTTTTTCAAGTACTTTCTCAAACTCAATCCATGATTTTCTAAGTTAGATTCTTTACTTCAAAGTTCGAATTCAGAGAGATTAAATTTTTTTCCAAAGTTATTTGGAATTCCTCATAAATCAATTTTCCTAAAACACTTGGATTTCTCAGAAATTGGCATTTCTTTTCTTCAAAAATATCCTCTCAATAAGGCTCACAATTTTTAAAGTTTCATCTTTTCCAAGAATTTTCCAAGTATTTTCCAAGTATTTCAAATCTCCGAAGCATACATCATGTTTTTTAATCAAAAATTTCTAAGTCATTGCACATGCCTGATTCTTTATGCATCTAGGAAATAAAACATCGATTTAGACAAGTTGAGCTATGTAAAGCACTTGATTGATCCTTGGTTCGATTACCTCTGGTTATGGTGCGAGGAACGGTTGAACCCCATACCGACAGGCGAGTCTCATTCTTTAGAACTATCCTGCATTTTAAAACGGAGGTGAGTTATTTTCAAAATCTTTTTCAAATGTCAATTTGACTTGCAAAAGTAAATTTTTGCAATGATAACACAATCCCATGGACTGATGTGGTGCATGGCTCAAAACAACAAGTTGTGGGCTGCCTTGGCGCCTTTTTCCTTGCACATGTGCAGTGTGTTACGACTATGCATCACAGCTGAACGATGCCTCCTATTTCCAGATGCATGCTCTCAACGTTTTTGTCTTCATAGTTTTCCTTTGTGCATAAGATCGACAAGCAAGGCCTCCATTGGAGTTTTAAGCACTTGTCATGGCACGATTCCGTTTGTGCAATGTATGGCATTCGATAATTTGGTTGCATAACACTAGAGCATCTTGCATATCATGGCCCATGAATGGAAATGCTTCGTTAAAATGCTTGTAGTGTCATAATTGCAATAATTGGTGAAATTACGTATTTGACTAATGCATCGAATGTGGTTGCCAAATGACACTCATCACTTGCACATAATCACATGTATGCAATGTGGATGTATGGATAAGCATAGTCGCTACCATTTAACTTTCAACATATGTGTGAGAATATCAAAAATATGTTATATGTCTTTGCACTCGCACTTTGGCACACCATGACACTAGACTTGACTGTCGTTTGCTTAACATCAAGTGTCGTATTTGGGTTCTTGTGCGCTATCATGTTGTAGATTGTGTTACACGTTGGCACTACAATGATGCATGTCGCACACTACGCACTTGATGTGTCCCGACAAAGGCTTGGGATTTAACATCACGTTAGGGTATTGGCACTTTTTCTTTTCCAGTTGATATTGTTGGACTATATATGAGTTGCATTGGACGATGGTCCCACATTTATGAGTGAGCTCACGTGCTGTAATACTTTTAAGAAAAAGAAATGGTGTTGTATCGCCTTCACCGATGATGTGCTCTTCTTAGCCGTGTGAGGCTCGAGCACGTGAATGGGCGGGCAAAGGCCTCGTTTGTGTGACCCTGTAGAGAACACGAGGCATGTGTGCCTAGATAACTCAAAAGGAGGTGTGTTTGTTAGCCAGCTTAAGAAAGATAAACCGCTTGTTTCCCCATTCACAAAATGGTTCACCTTGGAGAGGGTAGATGGTACAAACCTTGAGTGACCGGTCATTACTATGACACGTTATAAGGAACAAAGGTGTCTTTTTGGCCTCCAGTCACTCAAAGTTAGGGAGGTCGAGGTTACCTATTGAGGTGCCTCTGTTACTGTAGTAGTATGGATTACAATCCTTTACCTATGCACGGTTTCTCTTGGCCACGGGTCACCCACATGAGGTTTACTCGGTCTGTAGTTTCCCCGGTTATCACTTTAGAAATTGAATAACAGACGTCGGGTGCATGTCTCACAGATTGTGAGCTTCATTCTCGTACCCAAAGGAGTAAGCAAGAAGAACATAATCACTAACCAATCACATGTTGACCTTGCCTTGTTAGATGTTTTTGCTTCATAGCTTAGAATTGTATAATGTGTTTTTTTCCTTGTGCTTTCCTTATTGTATGCATCGTAGTTGCCTTACTTTGGTTACATGATTCTAACAAGTCTTATCACGATGCATATAGCTTTATATTGCTACTTTTGCTAGTTCTCATACTTGTCGCACGATGCACATATATGCTCACATACACATATACTTTGGTTGCATATTTCTAACAGTTTCATCATGTTAGTTGTAGTTCTGTTTTATACTTTTGATTCATGTCACAACTGTTATCATGTTTATGTTTTCCTGAAATGGTATAATGTGAATGATTTATCTCACCAACTTGCAAGAGTACTAACCCCATTTTATGGGGATGCAGGTGATGATTAGATTAGTTGTGATGCGACGGTTGCACGGCTAGAGGCTTGGGACCCAAACTTGGATATCGTGGTCTTGGCTTTTGGTTTTGAGGAGATTTTCTCTAATTTTTTAGAGACTTGTATTCTTGATGTAATTATAGTCTCATTTTGTAAATGACTATGATATAGTGACTTTTGTTATTATTCATATATAACTCATCCAGAACTGCAACCATTATTTTCCCTTATTTTTCGTTGCTTATTTTAAACCTTTCAAAAAAAATAACTCTAAAAATCTAAGGTTTTTCTTTGGTTGGTGTTTGGGGATAAAAATCTAAGGTTTTTCCTTGGTTGGGGTTTGGGGCGTTTAAGTTGTTGGTATCAAAGCAGTGTTCTAAGTGTGGTCCAAGACTTCAGTGTGCTTCGTCCATCGCACTGTAAGTATGCTTAACTTAGAAAATGTTGTTATTTGTTGTTGATTACTGCTTTATTTAGTCCTACATGCATAATTAGATATGTGGTTTGTTAGATGTCATCAGAAACGTGACATGAAAGGATTCTTGAAACCCTGTATGACTTGGTTCGAGGCCAAGAAGCCATGGACCAGGCAGCTCAGTAGATAGTACAAAGTGCTCAAGTCATTACACATCAAGCATCTTCGTGTGCTAGATGCATGTTGGATCACGTGGGATAAATTTGTCTCCATGAATTGAGTGATTGCCCTTACTGTGGTCTCAGAGAGCATATTGAGGTCGAGTGTCAGATCAAGTTACGTGATGGAATCTGGAAGAGTAATGTTGAAATGGTAGAAGACATGGCATCGGAGACTAGTCCAGTGTCGCTGGACACTACAAGAAAAATAGCCATTAGCGACAGAAGTTTACGATGGATTTTTTTTTGTCGCAACTTTGCGACGGATTAATGAGAGAAACAAATTCGTTGCTAAAATCTGTAATATTTACGAAAATAATGACAAAAAAACTTTCGTCGCCAAATCCGTCGCTACTTAGCGACGTCAGGTTTTTATCGCAATACTCATGACATTTAGCGACGAATTTGGTGACGGAAGTTTTTCCGTCGCTACTTAGCGACGACGTTAGCGACAAAAATATTTTGTCGCTAACTGGTCATGTACATTTGTGATGGCGTTGCGATGGAAGTTGGTTGTCGCCAAATCCATCGCTAAGTTTCCCGTAAATCCCTAATCAGAACCCATCTTTCTCTTTCCTATTTTATTTCTCCCGCCCGACGCATTCCCCCGGCCGCCGCCCTTTCCCGCCCGACGCATTCCCCCGACCGCTGCCCTCTCTCGCCCGACGCATTCCCCAGACCGCCGCCCTCTCCCATCCGATGCACTCCCCGGTCTACCGCCCGCCGCCTGTCGTTCCCCAGTCTGCCACCCGTCCCTCCCCTGATCGATCGCCCCCCGTTCCGCCGCCCGTCGCCCGCCGCCCGACATCTCCCAGGTAAGTGGGTCATTTTTTTTTCGGCAGGGGGTCGCCCCTTCTGCCTCATTCTTTTTTTTTCTGGTAGGGGGGCGCCTGCCTCATTTTTTTTCGGTAGGGGGTCGCCCCCCTGCCTCATTTTTTATTTTCGGTAGGGAGGGTCGCTCTCTGCTTTTCCGACAGGGGGTCGCCCCCTGCTTTTCCGACAAAAAATCGCCCCCTGCTTTTTCGGCAAGGGGTCGCCCCCCTACCTCTTTTTTTTCTAGCAGAGGGGGGGCAACCCTCTGCCTTTTTTTCCGGGCAGGGGGTCGCCCCCCTTGCCTCATTTTTTTATTCGGGTAAGGGGTCGCCCCCTGCCTCTTTTTTTCGGGCAGAGGGGCGACCCCCTACCTCATTTTTTTTCCAGTAGGGGGTCGCCCCCCCTGCCTCGTTCTTTTTTTTCGGCAAGGGGGGCGCCTACCTCATTTTTATTTTTTGGCAGGGGTCACCCCTGTCTCGTTTTTTTTTTCCGACAGGGGGGTCACCCCCCTGCTTTTCTGGTAGGGGGTCTCCCACCTGCCTCTTCTTTTTTTTCGACAGGGGGGGGGGGGGGACCCTCAGCCTCTTTTTTTTCGGGTAGAGGGGCGACCCTCTGCCTCATTTTTTTTCTTGGCAGGGGGTCCCCCCCCCTCTGCCTCGTTCTTTTTTTCCGGTTCGGCAGGGGGTCGCCCCTTGCGTCTTTATTTATTTCCGGCAAGGGGGTCGCCCCCCTGCCTCCTTTTTTTTGGCAAGGGGTCGCCCCCCTTGCCTCTTTTTTTATTCGGGTAGGGAGTCGCCCCCCCTGCCTCTTTTTTTCGGGGGGGGTGGGCAGGGGGCGACCCCTGCCTCATTTTTTTTTCTGGCAGGGGGTCGCCCCTCCTGTCTGGTTTTTTTTTGGCAAGGGGGCGATGGGCAGGGGGGCGCCCGATGATCACCGGGTTCCTGAACCATGGCATCACCCCGTGCCTGCCGCTCTGGGGGACGATCACTACCTTCGAAGACCTCGTGTCGCTGTCATACATCGCTGGCCTACTGACTGGCTGGTCAAACTCGAAAACCTGTTGGGCTGAACGGAGAGGTGGTCGACGCCTGGGAGGCGTTTTGCCTCGTCGGAATCCCGTTCGACTTTGATATTTATTCTAAATTTTTTTCTTTCAGCAGAGGGTGACTTCATTTTCACACAGTGTCTCTTGCAGATTTCTCAACGGATCCCGCTTGTGCCCCGCCACCCGTGGTAAGTAAGTGACAAAAACAATGCAAATCGGGTAAATACTCGTGATGAGTAAGTGATGCAAGTGCATCACATGCTATTTAATTTATTGGATGCAACACTTTACTGTTCACACAGTCACTTAGTTGTTGATATCTAAGACTGCTTTGTTGAAGTTTGGAGATCTTGTTGAGCATGATTTTAATGTATAAGAATAGAAGTGTTCTTATTTTTGGAGTACGGATTCCATGCTAGGCATGGTAGTAATTAGCAAGATATTGGAGTGTGTTTGTTGCAGGTACATGTTTGACATTTTTTTGATGTTAATGTTTTTGATGTATTGCAATGTATCCATGCTTGCATGTAGTTACTTTCAATTTGAATGATTTGAATGTATTGCAATACTTGATTTGAATTATTTGAATGTATTGAAATATATTGCAATGATTTGAATGATTTGTAGGTATTTCAATGATTTGAATGTATTGCAATACTTGATTTAAATTATTTGAATGTATTAAAATGTATTGCAATGATTTTAATGATTTGTAGGTATTCCAATGATTTGAATGATTTGAATGTATTGTAATACTTGATTTGAATTATTTGAATGTATTGAAATACTTGATGTGAATGATTTGAAACAATTTGAATGTATTGCATGGCATTTTTTATTTGTTAGAATATGATTCGTGGAGCTTACAGTGGTTGTTCATCCAGTAGTAGTCAGTCTCAGTCTTTATCTTCACGGGCTCCTTTGATAGGTATATCATTTAACTAATTGGATGTTTGATTAGTTGAAATGCGCATTCTGAGAATTTTTAACGTATTTTTTTATATATGATGTTTCGCCTTTACATGACCCACCTACACCAGTTAATCATACAAGTCAGGAGCCAACACAGGATGTAGGGTCTTCTCAGTCTGGCACAAGAAGACTCATTCGAATAGTGTATATCGATAATCAACCATAAGTATTTCGTTTTCACTTATTGCATATATTATAAATATTGTATATTGATATTTACTATATATCAATTTATGTGCAACACGAGGTTCAAGCCATAAGAAGTAGTAAGCGATATTAAGAATTCACTACTTCAACATCTACCTAGACTGATCGCTTAATCGAAAGAGTATCCAAAAGTGGTGATAGACAGATTGTGGTCCTCATTCACGGTATATAGTTGTTTTTCATAGTTAATGTGTTTCATATTTAATTATTGTTATAGTCATGTCTACTAACTTTCTAAAAATATTTGTAGGCTTCTAATTGCTTTGCGACTACGATGGAGAAACATGATGCAAGGAAGGTGTGGCAGAAGGTGATTGTCAATCGATTTGCAGACATGTTGCACAATATGAAGACTGCAGCAAAAAAAGCATCTGGCAGGATAGATGATCCACTGCAGTGGAAGGGCCATGGACCTCTTACTTTCAGGTCAGGTGTTTGGGAAGCGATGTGTGACAAGTGGTCTGAGGATGCATTTTGAAATCGCTCAGCGAAGGCTGCACAAAATCGAGCAAAAATGCCTGAAGCCCATTGTGATCATCACAAAATTTTTCCTCTCGTAATATTCTCTCTCTTCCTTCTCTTTTCCTTTCCAACCTCTATTTCCTCCTTTTTGAAGGGAGAAAATGAAAGACAGAAAGAAAGAGAGAAGAGAAAAGAAGAGAAAAGAGGAGAAGAAGAATTCTTTTGCGGGGTCTCACTTGACCTTAATTTTGAAAGTATTTGAGAAAATAACCCGCCTCCGTTTTGAAATATTTGCAGGAAAACTGGGAGACGGGATCCGCTCGTCGGTACGAGGTTCGATCGTTCGTGGCGCCTTTACCAGGGGTAATCGAACCAAGGGTCAAATTCATGCCTTTTGCTTTGCTAAGAAATTATCTAAGAATTTACTCTAAGTCTAAATGCACAAAGAATCATGATTGTGCAATGCAAAGATATATGCCCTCTTTTGAAAATAATTTTTGAAATTTTCCAAGTGTTTCTGAGATAAATTTGATAATAGAGTGAAGAAATGGTTCCTAACTTAGAATTTAAGATTTAAAGTTCTAAGTTTTTGGAATAATCAGAGTTTGAGAGTAAATCTTGACTTTGAAAGGAATGATTCTGAAGTTGAGATAAAAGGAGAAGAAAGGAAATTTCAAAGTCATAAATGGACTTTGAATCAGAATAGAGATGAAAGAGAATTGAATTCTAACTTTAAAGTTTGAAATCAAAATGAAATGTGGGAAATCTAAATAGAATTGAGAAATGGGATTGATTTGAAAGTTGGAATTCAAGATGGGATTTGAATCCAAAGTCTGGATTCTAAATTAAGATCAAAATTGAGTTCTGGATTTAGAATCGAAAAATGGGAGTTGGATTTGAAATCTGGGATGAAATGGAATTGGATTCAAGAATTAGAATTGAGAATAGAAGTTGATTTTGAAATCAGGAATTCAAAATGGGATTTGAATTCAAAGTCTAGATTCTAAATAGAGTTGAGTTTTAAAATTGAATTTCTGGATTTAGAATCCGAAATGGGAGTTGAACCCAAAATTTGAGATCTGAGAGGGAATTGGATATAATATCCTAAATGGAATTGGATCTGAAGTCTGAGATCCAAAGTAGAATTGGGTTCTGGATCTTAAAATGGATTTGAATCTAAAGTCTGAGATCCCAAGTAGAATTGGGTTCTGGATCCTAAAATGGATTTGGATCTGAAGTCTGAGATCCAAAATGGAATTGGATTCTAGATCCTAAAATAGAATTGGATCTGAAGTCTGAGATCCAAAAGTAGAATTGGATTCTGGATCCTAAAATGAATTTTGGATCAGAAATTCAAGATCCAAAGTAGAGATTATACTTGGAAGTCTGGATCCAAGTTGGGATTAGGTTTTAACTTTGGATTTGGATTCTGAAAAGTCCAAAATAGAACCTTTAAAGATGGATCTGGGTTTTGAAAACCCAGATTGAATTTTAAAACTTTAGGAAGATTTAGATTTTGAGATTCAAAATCAATCTCAAACTGTGATTGAAGATAAGAAGATAAACTTGTTTTTTATTTTGAGAATAAATCAGAAACTTCAAAGTTAAATTTGAACTTTGAAATTTTGAATTTTGCATTGAATTGGAATTTTGAATATAAAATGATTTTGAAATTCCAAAGTCAAATTGGACTTTGAAATTGAGATAGAATTGGAATTTGAAATAGAAGTTTGAAGAAAGATGTTCAAAATCACTTGGGTTTTTGAAAGGAAATTTTGAAAATATGATGTAATTCTATCCTAAATGATGAATGAATTTGAATGATTTTGAAATAGGACTTTGAAGAGCTATTCCATTCTTTAAGTGAATTAAGAATGAGGTTGAAGATATAATATATCTCTGACTATGGTCATTGAATATATTATATAATAACCACATTTTAAATTCAAGTGAAGAATAAAATACATTTTTGGTGCTTTTATAGAATTTAAAATGAACTTAACTCTCAATATACCCTGACTATGGCCATTGGTATATGTATTGAATTAATTTTAATTTAAATTCTGATAAAAGAGGAAAATATTTAAAGAAAATATGATGACTTTTGAAAAGAATCCAGTGTGGATCCAGTGTTATTTTATAAAAGATAAAAATACTAAGTCTTGTTTACATCCTGACTATGGCCATTGATGTAAATCATCAACTTAGGATTAATTACCTCTTATGAAATGGTGCCTGTGCCATTCGTGTTGCCATTTGTGAGAGTTTGAGCAATAAAGGCAAAAATGTATGAAAACAAACAATTCATGATGTTTACAATGCTCATTCATTCTTTCTAAGACAGAAAATATAAATTTTCATTTCAAATCTAGCTATTACATAAAATCAAATTTACAACTCCAAAGAATAACCTTTTCCACATATTCCCTGCAAAATAACTGGGTTAATATGAAAATAAAATAAAATAAAATTGTATATATCACATGGATTCCAAAGATGCCAATGGGGAAATGCTCATATGTCAAGATGCTTATGATAAAAAGATAGAAAATAACTTATATACCTGCCTATGTATATATGCATATATATATATATATATATATATATATATATATATATATATATATATATATATATATATATATATATATATGACATAAACAATTCCTTGTGAAATGAGAAGGATAGGGATTGGGGTCTATATGGGTGTTACAACTGTGCACACACGTATAAGGTATCAATGCAGGGGCGCAACCAATGTGGCAGCAATCAACACAAGGTATTACTGTGGGAAATGTGCAGGGTTGGTGTACAGTGGGTATTAGGTTGAACTGTAATGGTGGTTTGATGAAGACTAGTTCATTAGTGAACCGGCTCCTATTAACGGAAGATGGTGCTTGGTTTTTGGCAGTGGTGACAGCAAGGGTTGTTGTATGTGATACATGCGCTGCGGTAGTGCATGATGCTATTGTGAGAATGCAACATAATACAGGTGAGATGGTGGTTGTGTATGTGAAGCCACAGCAGGAGCGCTGTGAAGGTAAGAAATATAATGATTTCTAAGGATTGATGGAAATGGCCCTGGCAAGGGCTTTGAATATACACTGTGGAAATAGCCACAGAAGGGTAGCAGTGGACGATGTGGGGAGAATGAATAGTCCCTTTTACAGCAGGGGTAAAAGATAGTAAGTAAGAGGCTGTAGTCAGGGTGGTGATGTAGGTACCACAGTATACAGTAGGTGGGGATGATACATGGAACTAAGTGTACCGGTATTGGAGGTGTACATGGTACGATTTTGGGTTTTATTCAATGACCCACTGCAACTTCACCTTCCATCACTTAGCAATAAAGTTGATCTCTTTAAATCAGCTTTTACAGTAATGATAACATCTATAGTCATGACCTCTGGTATCCTGAAATCGATGCCCTTGCAGAAATAGAAGGTGTGGTATGAGAACCACGCATCCAAGGCTTCTAAATGAGCATTAATGGGCATGTGAATACCCTCCTGGCTCATGCATGCTTCCATGAATACCTTGACTTGCAAAACTAAAAGAATGGGATGGAATGAATTGAGTTAACGCCAATAGTCTCTAGCTTTCCTTCAATCTTTTCAACACTAATATTCAATTTCAAATCTCTCCCACTTATAACTAATTCAGTATCCTGAATCTGCATCGTAAAGAAAATATATTTGTGAAAATCTGATTTAGAGGAGGCATTGAGTGCTCCATTTTTTTTTATACAAAGAAATATTCTGAGAACACCTCTCTCTGAATATTATCATCTTCACCGAGATTATCAGCTTCCACCATGAAAAGAAATGCAAATGCATTTTTTATCGCAAAGCAAGACCTAGTGGAGGTCCATCAAAGTCGTTGGACATTTCAAAGCTCGTGATCTGGATAGAAGCAGAAAAAATTGGTTTTAAGTCCAAAGAGTGTTCTATTGGATCCAGACATCCTGTCATTGAATTATGTAAAGTTGTGGTTGTATCAAGGGTGCAGAGACTGCTGAGTTTTGAGTGGGGATGTTGTTGTGCATGCTTCAAAACAGAGTTTTGAGTTGAAAGCACCTTTAAAATATAATTTACATGACCTTTTGTCATGCTAAAATGATGTTATCTGTTACAACATAACAGGTATTATTAGTCTATCGTTAGCCCAGCCGGACTTGATAATGCCCAGCAACCTTGGAATGAATCAACCAACCTTCAGAAACTTTTGCTAGAAGGACCAGCTTTACATTAAAGTGCAAAAAAAAATCTGTATGCTGGCATGATTCTAATTAATTGGACTTTAGAATTTGTTTAACCCACAGAAGAATCAAGAAACAAAACAACAAAGCGAGAAAAAAAATGTGGAAAAGTTACCTTAACCAACTCAAATGAACAAGGAAATTCATGCAAAAATTTCACAGAAAATAGGAAGAGGTGTGGAAGCAAGTTCTATCCTCGTTTGAGAATTATGGATTACCAGGTTATAGTGACAAAGGTAGTCACTTGGTCCACCAGAGGAGGAGGTCTTTCTTGCAATTGATCTTCTTCGGTAGCGTGCTGGGGCTTCCTATTCAGAGGGCAGAGGTTGTTGCTTCTATAAGTTGCCGCTGGGTAAGGTTGAAGATGACGGATCCTGCAGGGGAACTTGATGAACCGATGAAGTTGATGGGATCGTAATCGCTTCTTGGCAGAGAGCGTGATGATGATGGATTTTGTGGATCCCCTTTAGAAACTCGGAGACCTCTTCTTAAAGGGGATGTAGAGGGTTCGAGAGTAGGTTTGTTGCAGATGGAAGGTGAAGAACAAGGAGGTCGTTGCGGATCCACGATGGAGAGAGGCGAAGGCTTCGTTGAGGGGGAATGCGCGGGAGAGTAGAGCCGGCGGCCATTGTAACTTTTTCAATTTCTCAAAAACAAGGCCCCTTTTTAGGAAATTTTCCTAAGGTGGTTTTAAAAAGTGAGGTTTTCAGAAAAATTGTCTTAAAAAGCTTCAAAACTATTTGTTTTTCTCATAGTTTTTCCAATTTTTTTTGGGTTTTTGCATTATTTTTCCATTTTTTTGCATTTTTAGAATAAAATCCTAAAGTTTTACGAAAAAAAACGAAGATTAAAACTAATTTTTTTTGTGTTTTTGCAAAAATATTTACAAAAGAAAGTTTTCCTGAGAATTCGAAGCTATTTTGAGAAAATTCCTTCAGAAAATGGGTTTACATCCGAATTTTTTGGAAATATTTGAAGTTTTACAACCTCAAACTGGGAAATATAAGGTCGTGGATCCAAGAGGATGTCGGATGAGCTGCCCGAGCCATTTGAAACCATTTTTTGGTATTTTGTAATTTTACTTTGGAAATCGGACAACGAGGCTCAGATTTGGATTTGAAACACTAGGTTCGGCTATGAAATCGATTTTGAATGGAATTTGATCCAGAAAATCCGAAGAATGACTGAAATTTAGCTTCAAAATCGCTTTGATTTTCTCAGAAGATGGAACCAAGGGCAAAAAGGTCATTTTTGCAAATCTTTGAAAAATTTGGCATGTTCACAGATGCCCCTCTTTGCTACTAAGCCGGTTGAAAGCCGAGCTTAGTGGCAAAGATACCACTCCAAATTTTGAAAATGCCCTAGTCAGCAGAGTTGAACTGGGTGTGAAAGAATTATTTTGAAAATATGACTTCTCAGGCTTAAAACCTTATCCTGAATGGTTTTGCGGAGACGAAATCCTCGAAGATGATATGATTGAGTAGAAGATGAGGAAATCGTGCTGGGATTTTGGATGAAAAATCCTGAAATGGTGGAAATCATAATTTTGATCAGGTCTCTTGGGTGAGACGAGATACTCTTTTTTGAATGATTCAGGTTTAGCCCTTAACCTGGATGGGACGAAGATATATCAAGATGAATTAGATGAGGAAAGGAAGACATGAGAACCTTGATGGGACATTTTTGGAAAATGCCTTGTGAAATGAAGCTCAAGTAGGATTCTATCCTGGATGGATATACAAAGCATGGATTCCTCGATGGGAAGAGCCATGATGGGACTGGAAGGAAAACATCTCGTCGAAATGAGGAATCTCGTCAAAACGAGGAATCTTGTCGAAACGAGACTCAGGTTTAACCCAAACCTGAAAGGAAAAATACCTCGCGAAGCGAGGTTCCGGGTTAACTCTTAGCCTGAATAGAAAATCTACCATACGGGTTTCTCAAATGGAGAAACCATAATGGGACCTTCAGAATTTGGACGAACAAATCCAAAAGGGGTTTTGCGAAAGAAAGAAGATAGGATTTCCTAAAGCTTGGAAAAAAGGAATGATTTTGGGCGTCTTATTACTGAGACTGAAATAGCTTTTTGAAATCAATGACCTCTCGCAAAAAATTCAGGTTTTGACCCTTAACCTGAGTGGGAACACCATACGGAATCCTTGACTGAAGAAACCATGATGGGACAGAAAGAGATACTTCAGCTGAATGAGGCAACTCTTCTGAAAGATATAAACAATGCTAGGTTGCATCAAAATGGATATTGAATGTTTATTTCATTCTTGGAATAGCTAGAAAATTTTGTCAATGAGATAAAATTATAGCTGATTCAAATGCTTGGAAATGTGCACGTATGTGTGAAGATATTCCCTCTTTTACCTAGAGTATTTCCTCCAATGAGGTTAACTCTTCAGTTTTTAAGAGTCAAATTCAAAAATTTAGCGCTGATGATTTTCTTCAAGGAAGCTATCCATTTCTCTGACATGAGAAGAGAAGAAATATTCTCAATTTCATAAAAACAAGTAGTGAAAAGATATTGATAAAGGAATTTTGCATGAGAAAAGATGATTTCTGGCAACTTTGGCAGCTTGATATGTGGGTGTTTTCCCACGATGATTTTTTTGCACTCTTTTTTTTTTTAGTCACTCAACTTTCTCGGTTTTTCACATCATCTTTCATTTTGGATGTACTGACTTTTCTCTCTTTTCCAGGGAAGGGTACGTCACAAACTCCTTCATCTTGGAGATGTTCTGATCCTCCTTTTATCTCAGGGATTCTATTGATGATATTGGCTCAAAGAGGTCTTTAGATGATAGTAGAAATCAAATATCTTTTAGGGTTTGTTGGTAGGTCCATCGCACTCGTCTTCATCTTGACGGTGATCTGAACTTTCCCTGGAAGGATCCTTCACAAACTCCTTCATCTCGGAGATGATCCAAATCTTCTTTGGCCCCGGGGGTCTAGCTCGCATATTCGTCTTCATCTTGACGATAGTTGAGAGATCCCTTTTGCAGATATTTGATTGCAACTTTTAAATGAATATGAAGACATAGGTTGAGTGGATTCTTTTTATAGCTCAAGATATTTCCACTGCCTGATTGCCAGAAAGTCATTTTTAAACATGCGCCATAGCCAAAGATCAATATCAATTCGCTTCTGGCTTTTCAACATCATTGAATATTTGTTTCATTAATCATATCGAGGACATTTCTTTCATCCTTTTGGTTGATCAACAGGGAAAAGATTTGAATTTTATCCCTTTTTCGCAAAAAGTTTCACCTTTTTGGAAAGAAATACTAAACGTAATCTGAGGAAATTCTTTTTTTGTGTAATCAGATTTTTAGAATCAACTAATGTTTTTAGCAAATTGGCATAATGTTCTCACGAATTCTTCGTGAAATAATCACTCAATATAGATTTTGATGAGACCTACAGTTGCAATCTTTGATTTTGGAAATACATGACCAGCAAAAGCTGGAACCTTTGAAATACATAACCAGCAAAAGCTGGAATGTTTGAGATACCTGACCAGCAAAAAGCTGGAACGTTTGAAATACCTGACCAGCAAAAAGCTGGAACGTTTGAAATACCTAACCAGCAAAAAGCTGGAACATTTGAAATATATGACCAGCAAAAAGCTGGAACGTTTAAAATACCTGACCAGCGAAAGCTGGAACGTTTGAAATATATGACCAATAGATGTTAAAATCTTTTGAAATACCCGACCAGTGAAAGCTGGAACGTTTTGAAATACCTGACCAGCAAAAGCTGGAACGTTTGGAAATACATGACCAGCGAAAGCTGAAACGTTTGGAAATACATGACCAACGAGTGTTGGATCTTTTGAAAATACCTGACCAGCGAAAGCTGGAACGTTTGAAATACATGACCAACGAGTGTTGGAACATTTGAAATACCTGACCAGCAAAAAGCTGGAATGTTTGAAATACATGATCAACGAGCGTTGATCTTTTGGAAATACCTGACCAGCGAAAGTTGGAATGTTTGAAATACATGACCAACGAGTGTTGGAACATTTGAAATACCTGACCAGCAAAAACTGGAACGTTTTTGGAAATACATGACCAACAAGTGATGGATCTTTTGGGAAATACACGACTGGTTATGAAAAGTTGGGTTTTTAATAAAAAAGGTTCTGAAGGTTTTGAGAATGATCGAAATTGGGAGATTATAACCCGAGGGTTGAGAAAATGATGAAATTTTGAAAACATTTCACCCAGAGGTTGGAGAATTGGTAGAATTGAGAGATTTGGAGATATGAAGGTTAGGAAATGATAGATTTGAGAGATTGAAACCCGAAGGTTTGGAAATGAGAGAATGGAGAAATCGCACCCTGAAGGTTTGATTTATGGAATAGGTTGATTTGGTAGCTCGACATTTGTGAGCTGAGACTTTTTAAGATATATGACCAGCGAGAGCGGGGTCTTTTAGAAATATATGACCAACAAAAGCTCGACCGTTTGAAATGCATGATCAGCGAAAAGCTGGAACGTTTGAAATACTTGATCAGCAACAGCTGAAACGTTTGAAATACATGTCCAACGAGTGTTGGATCTTTAGAAATACCTGACCAGTAAAAGCTGGAACGTTTGAAATACCTGACCAGCAAGAAGCTGGAACATTTGAAATACATGACCACCGAGTGTTGGATCTTTTTTGGAAATACCTGACCAGCAACAAGCTGGAACGTTTGAAATACCTGACTAGCAAAAAGCTGGAACGTTTGAAATACATGCCCAACGAGTGTTGGATCTTTTGAAATACCTGACCAGCAAAAGTTAGAAAGTTTGAAATATCTGATCAGCCAAAGCTGAAACATTTGAAATATATGACCAACGAGTGTTGGATCTTTTTTGGAAATACCTGACCAGCAAAAAGCTGGAACGTTTAAAATACCTGACCAGCAAGAAGCTGGAACGTTTGAAATACATGCCCAACGAGTGTTGGACCTTTTTGAAATACCTGACCAGCTAAAGCTGGAACGTTTGAAATACTTAACCAGCAAGAAGCTGGAACGTTTCGAAATACATGACCAACGATTGTTGGATCTTTTGAAATACATCAAATTTTGAGAGATTTAAGTCAGAACTTGAATTTTGTAGAAGAAAAGATTTTGGTCAACAGACTGAATGTAGAAAGTTATTGGTGCGAGGATCGGATCCTCTAAATGAGCTTAACATATGATTGAAGATTTTGAGAAATACCCTAGTGTGAGAACTAGGTTGTAAAGGTGAGCTAAACAAAGTGAATTTTTTAGAAAATAAAGATTCTGTGGTAAAAATTAATGGACCATCATAGTTTAATTGTATGTGGTCGACTTTCAGAATTTTGTCCCCTTGTCCTGAACGGGGAAAATAACAAAGAGAATACCTCATTGACAGGAGGCATCAGGTTTATCCCTTAACCTGAAAGGGTATTTTTAAAGATAAAGGTAGATGGAATTTTTTAATAAGATTGAAAATTTTGTTAAAACTTGACAGAAATGAGCAATAGCTTGAAGAAAAATTTGATCAAACTAAGAGTGAATCAAATGAAATGACAATAAAGATCACAAGATCAATTAAGAATTAATTAAATTTTGAGGAAAAGAACTTTCGTTTAATCTTGCCTGCATATGATGAAAGAAGATGATTATAGATCAAAATAAAATGCCCCAGTATGATGGAGAAGAATGTAAGAATTGATAGAAGATTATTATTTTATTGAAAATGGCTCTTTGAAGAGTACAAAGGCTTTAGAATGAATATTTCAGGTATAAAACTTCTTCAAATGCAGAGCCTTGATGGGATCTGGCATTTCCACTCCATCTGCGTTGATTAGACGATACGAATTGCGAGGCAATGCTTCCTTAACCACATAAGGGCCTTTTCAATTGGGTGACCACTTGCCCCGTGGTCGATGCTTGATATGAGTTGTCAATCTGAGCACCAGATCGTTAACTCGAAATTTTCTCTCAATGACGGACTTGGCATAGTGTCGAGCTATCCTCTGTCGATAAGCTTGAGCATGCTCTGCTGCCTTGAGTCTCTTTTTATCCAGCAGATTCAGCTGCACCAATCTCTGCTGGTGATACTGATCAAGTGGCAATTCTATAAGTGAAGCAAATTTGAGAGCGGGTTTCTGGACTTGGTGAGGTAATACCACTTTCGTTCCGTAGAAAAGCTCTGAAGGAGTGGCATTAGTCAGAGTCTGAATGGTGGTTCGGTATGCCAAAAGTGCGTCATGAATTTTCTCATGCCAGTCTCGACCTGTTTTCACAGTCCTTTCCAGAATACGAATCAAAATTTTATTGGTGGCTTCTGCTTGGCCATTCCCTTAAGGATAATAGGGATCTGAGAAATGATGAGAAATTTAGAATTTAGAACAGAAGGTTTTCATCCTCTTATTTTTGAAATGGATTCCATTGTCTGAAACAATATCATGCGGAATGCCGAAGCGGCAAAGAATGTTCTTATGAATGAAAGAGACCACATGGCGGTCTTCTACTGTGCGTAGAGTGACAGCACTCAAAACTTCAAACAACATAAAGAGAGAAAACCCGAGTCGGAACCCGGATCTTCAAAATAATAATAAAAATATAAAACCCGAGTTTTGAAAACTCAAATTTTCAAAGGAACAGTCCGTTCCAACACGAGCGTTGAATTCGATAGAAAGTTCGAGTCAGAACTCGAAACTTCAAACGACATAAAAATGGAAAACCCGAGTCGGAACCCGGATCTTCAAAATAATAATAAAAATGAAAAACCCGAGTTTTGAAAAACTCGAATCTTCAAAGGAACGATCGGTTCCAACACAAGCGTTGAATCAGATAGAAAGTTCGAGTGGGAACTTGAAACTTCAAACTACATAAAAAGGGAAAACCCGAGTCGGAACCCGGATCTTCAAAATAATAATAAAAATGGAAAACCCATGTTTTAAAAACTTGAATCTTCAAAGGAACGATCAGTTGCAAAACGAGTGTTGAATCCGATAGGAAGTTCGAGATAGAACTCGAAACTTCAAACGACATACTCTATCGCAGCCAGGAAGTATTTGTGGCCGTTGGAAGCAGGAGGAGTAATCAGGCCTACGACATTGAATGCCGACATAGAAAATGGCCAAGAAGAAACAACTGATTGTAAATATGTGGTCGGAGCATGAATGGAAGGTGCGTGCATCTGACATTTGACGCATTTCCTCACAAATCGATGATAGTCCTGCTGCATGGTATTCTAATATTACCCTGCTCGAACGATCTGTTTGACAAGAGTTTGATAGTCGACATGGCCACCACAAATCCCTTCATGTGCCTCTTGGATAATTTTCATAGCCTCTTCTTTGTCTAAGCATCTTGAATACTCAAAATGGAACCCACTGCGGTAGAGGATATTGGCAAGAATGAAATATCGGGTAGACATACGCTGAATTGCACGTTGCTCCCTTTTTGGCATTTCTGGTGGAAATTCATCAGTCTTAATGTAATTTTTGATATTTTGATACCAAGGTTTCTCCTTCTGATTAACCTGGTTTACTTGCATAATTGAATCGAAAGCGGGTTGCTCAAGTCTGCCGACTTCAAAAGAACTACGTGATTCACTGTCTTTGAAGGATAAAATGGAGCCCAAGCTGGCTAAGTCATTGGCTATCTGATTATGCTCTCTTCTGATGTGATTGAGCTGAAATTCTTCGAAGTTGTTCACAAGAGCTAGGACAATCTTCTGATACGGAATCAATTTGGAATCTTTCACTTGTCATTCAGTGTTAACTTGACTGACAACAAGTAGTGAATCACCAAAGGCATGCACTCTCTTGACATTGAAACTTGTTAGAATTTTGAGGCCTTGTATTAAAGCTTCATACTCGGCCATGTTATGAGTGCAAGATCTTAGATTTTAAAAGCCAAATGAAAGAATTTTCGAAAGATTTTATCAAGAAATGATGAAATAAGTCAGAAAACACAGTCAGGGTTAGACTCCTAACTCGACCGAACTCTAAAATAGAGTTTTGAGCTAACTAGACTCTGTAAAATGACCTAAATTTTGAAAATAATCGAAAAAGACTGAAAATGGAAGTAAAACAGACTTCAAAACAGACTCCTGACTGGATTAGGACTCTAGGACAGAGTCCTGATCGAACTGAAACTTTCAAAACTTTGAGAAATTTGATGAATAGAGAAATTCAGAAGCAACACCACCTCCATGGGTCTCATCTGTGAATTGAAATCGATTAAAATTTGAATTTGAAATGAATCCAGATTATTTTCTTGAGAAAATATTTCGAAATATAAAGTCCTGGGGTTGGAAAATGACAGAGTATTGAATAAAAACCCAGGTTTTGAAATTGATTTTGAAATAAAAGCTTTAAAATTCAAATCTGGATTGAATGTTTTGAAATAGGAGTGCTGGATCTCGAAAATGAGATGCAATGACATGCAATGCTATGCAATGCGATGGAATGATATGCAGAATACATGCAATGATATGCAATGATCTGTAATGACCTATGAAATGGACAAACACTGGATGAGGGTGAAAATTTGGGGTGTTTACAGATGCCCCTCTTTGCTGCTAAGCCGGTTAGAAGCCAAGCTTAGTGGCAAAGAAAACATACCAAATTTGAACCATAAAAAAAATGCCCCAGTTAGATAAATCTCACTGGGTATGAAAGAATTAATTCAAATGATGATGGTAGTTATAAAATGGAGAATTTTATTTCAAAAGAAGTGAGATTCAGGTTTTGCCCTTAATTTGGATGGGACGGGAAATACCTCGTATGGAACGAAGCTCAGGCTTAACCCTTAACCTGATTGGGAAATGAAATACCTCCTCACGTGAGGCTCAGGTTTGTACCCTTAATTTGGATGGGACGGAAAATACCTCGTATGGAACGAAGCTCAGGCTTAACCCTTAACCTGATTGGGAAAATAAATACCTCATCACGTGAGGCTCAGGTTTGTACCCTTAATCTGATTGGGCAGAAAATGGACGGAATCCTCGAAAGAAGAGACCGTGATGGAACCTTCGGATTTCCGCACAATGAATCCGATAGGGGTTTTGCAAAAGGAAGGAAATTGGGGTCCCTAAAGCTTGAAAAGGGATTGATTTTGGGTGCCTCATTGCTGAGACTAATTAACTTTTGAAATTGCCTTTTGCTGAAATTGGTGACTTAACCTCAAGCCGAAATTGGACTGTCTATGATGAGACAGTGGGGACACAGGGAAGTGTGTGAATCTGAGAGCCCGTGCACTCAGATTATACCAAAGAAGGGAAGGAACCTTGAAAACTCCCGTAATCAAGTCCTAAAAGGGATAACAACTGATGTCAGGATGCGCCAAAGATGAACCTCAAGCTCTCGCCTCATGCCAGGATAGCTAGAAAATATTGTCAAAATGTTGAAAATTGTTGTTGATTCAAAATAATTGAAAATGATGCACATTGTTTTGAAAGTATTCCCTCTTTTCTACCTGAAGTATTACCTCCGACTGGGCTTAACTCCGTAGAATCAAGATTCGAATTCAAATTGCTTGCGATTGGCTTTCTTTCAAAGAAGTTATCAATTTCCTTGATGTGGACGGAAAAGAAAGTATTCTTGATATTGCGAGAGCTATTAGTGAAAGAATATTGATAAAAGAATTTCACAAAATTAAAGAAGATTATTGATAGATTTGGAAGTCTGATATCCTGGGATTCTTTTCTCATGATGATCTTTCTGCACTCTCTTTTTAGCAGATTGGAGCTCTCTTGGATTTTTCGAGAATTACATCATCCTTCATTTTGGAGATGTCCTGACTTTTCTCTCTTTTTTTCTTGGGAAGGGTACGTCACAAACTCCTTCATCTCAGAGATGTTCCGATCCTTCTTTTCTCTCAGGGATTATCTTGACGATTATTGGCTCATTGGTTGGGATTCTCTTGATGATAGCAGAAATTAAATATCTTTTAGGGTTTGTCGGTAGGCTCATCACACTCGCCTTCATCTCGACGGTGATCTGAACTTTCCCTGGAAGGATCCGTCACAAACTCCGTCATCTTGGAGATGATCCAAATCTTCTTTGGCCCCGAGGGTTGACTCGCTTAATTTGCCTTCATCTTGACGACAATTGAGAGATCCCTTTTGCAGATATTTAATTGCAGCTTAGGTGATTGAGGAGATATGAAAATTGAGTGGATTTTTCTGTATCACCCAGGATATTTTGACTGCTTTATTTTTCAAGAATGGTCTTTAAAAATGTGCCATTGACTGCGATCAATATCAATCATTTCTGACTTTGCAACAACATTGAATTTTCTTTGCTGGCCATATCGCAGATTTATTCTTCATCCTCTTGGTTGGCCAATAGAAAGATTTTGAACTTTGAATCCTTTTTCGCAAAAGCATTGTCCTTTCGGAAGTAATACTGGGGGTATTCTGAAGTAATAATTTTGTGTAATAAAGATTTTTGAAATCAACAAATATTTAATGACAAATTGGCAAAATTTTCTTGAAATCCTTTGTGAAAGCGAGCATTTGAAGCACAACGCAACACATCCATGACAGAAATTCTCTTCTCCTTTCCCCAAAGGAGAAGATTCAAAAATTAGAATTGGGAATTACTCCTCTCTTCCCTGAAGAGGAGGTGTTTGCAAAACGAACTTTCGAAGATAAATTAAGCTTTCGTCAAAACTTCCTAACATTAGGCTTCTCTTATGGAAAGGGGGGCGGAATTGGTGAGGTTGGTAAATTGGTCATGAAGGAACGAGTTCATCACACTCTCCCGGAAAAGAGGGTTCTTCATGATGAAATGGCCTAGTCTGAAATTATGGGGCCACAAGGAAAGCAAGTCTCTGTCGAGTCTCTCCCTATAAAAAGGGTTCCTTCTGTGAAATTTGGAATTTTGTTTTGCAAACGGTTCACAAAGACACGAGTCCCTTCAAACTCTCCCTGAAAAGGGGCTAAGTGAACGAATTGGATAGCATGCGAAAAGAGCGAGCTCCCTCGAACTCTCCCTATAAAAAGGGTCTCTCGCAAGAGAAATTTTTGGAATTGGTATTGAGTGACCAAAAGGTCGCAATTTGGAATTTTGAATTTTGAATTTTGAATTTTTGAAATTGGAATTTTGATATTTAAAATTAGAAATTGGAAGTTTGGAATTTGATATTCGGAAATTGGAAATTAGAAATTGGGAATTTTGGAATTTGGTATTTGGAAATTGGAAATTAGAATTTGGGAATTTTGGAAATTGATATTTGGAAATTGATATTTGGAAATTGGAAATTAGAAATTGGGAATTTTGGAAATTGATATTTGGAAATTGGAAATTAGAAATTGGGAATTTTGGAAATTGATATTTGGAAATTGGATGAGTGATCAGCACGAAGACTGAACTCAAGAGGTCGACTGACATGACCATTCAGTGGAACACTAACATGAGTGCTCGATTTTGAAAGGATACCGGTATGCATACCGGTTTAAAAATGTACCAGTTTGGATACTGAATTTTGGTTCAGTTCTGGTGATTGTCTTTCAATCTTGAATCGTTAGGAATTGTGATGGGATTGATAGTTGAAATCTCAATACTGACCAGATCGTTATTAATGTGATTGAATGCAAATTGATGCACATGAATGCACAAGTGCGTGAAATGAGAGATCTGTTTATCCTGCCTGCATACAGGATATTTGTAGATAAAAACAAAATTTTAAAATGCCCCAGTGTAACTGGGAAAAAGAATTTTGATCATTATTGAAGAAAATTTGGAAGAATTACAAAGAATAGGAAATTGTTCAAGTATAGATTTTTTTCAAATGTCGAGCATTGATGGGATCTGGTAATTCTATTCCATCAGCATTGATGAGCCGATATGAATTGCGAGGTAGTGCCTCTTTGACAACATAAGGACCCTCCCAATTTGGCGACCATTTGCCACCCGGGCGGTGCCTGAGATAAGCTGTTGATCTGAGCACTAGATCATTGACCCAAAATTTTCTCTCAATGACAGATTTTGCATATTGTCGGGCTATCCTCTGGCGATAGGATTGAGCATGCTCTGCTGCTCTGAGCCTTCTTTCATCGAGCAAATCAAGTTGTACCAGTCGCTGTTGTTGATACTGATCAAGAGGTAATTCTAGAAGTGATGCAAATTTCAGAGCAAGTTTCTGAACATGTAGAGGCAGTACTACTTCAGTTCCGTAGACAAGTTCTGATGGAGTAGCATTCGTTGGAGTTCGAATGGTGGTTCTGTATGCCCATAATGCATCATGAATCTTTTCATGCCAGTCACGGCCCGTTTCTAAAGTTCGCTCCAGGATTCGAATCAGAATCTTGTTGGTGGCCTCTGCCTGGCCATTCCCTTGATGATAATAAGGAGCGAAAAAATGATGATGAATTTTGAACTTTGAGCAGAATGTCCTCATTCTCTAATTCTTGAAATGACTGCCATTATCCGACACAATATCATGCGGTATACCGAAACGGCAAAGGATATTCTTATGGATGAAAGAAACCACGTGTCGACCTTCTACTGTGCGTAGAGTGACTGCTTCTACCCATTTAGTAAAATATTCTGTTGCGGCAAGAAAATATTTATGACCATTGGAGGCTGAAGGAGTGATGGGGCCTACAACATCGAAAGCCCACATGGAAAATGGCCATGGCAAGACGACAGATTGCAAGTATGTCGCTGGCGCATGAATGGAAGGTGCATGCATCTGACATTGAACGCACTTCTTTACAAAATGATAGCAATCTTGTTGCATAGCTCTCCAATAATATCCTGCTCGGATGATTTGTTTGACGAGAGTCTAATAGCCAACATGACCACTGCAAATGTCTTCATGTGCTTCTTGCACAACTTCTTTGGCTTCTTCTTCGTCCAAACATCTGGAATACTCAGAACTGAATCCACGACGATAAAGGACGTCGGCAAGAATAAAATATCGAGCAGACATGCGTTGAATTGCTCGCTGCTCTCTCTTTGATAATTCTGGAGGAAATTCGCCAGTTTTAATGAAATTCTTGATATCATGATACCAAGGCTTCTTCTTCTGCTCAGCCTGGTTTATCTGCTCTATTGGGACGAAAGCGGGTTGATCAAGTCTGCCAATTTCAAATGAGCGACAAGATTCTCCACTCCTGAAAGACATGATGGATCCCAGATTAGCTAAATTGTCTGCAACTTGATTGAAATCTCTCTTGATATAAAAAAGTTGGAATTCTTCGAATTTGTTGGCAAGAGCTGAGACAATCTTCTGGTAAGGAAGTAATTTCTGATCTTTCACTTGCCATTTGGCTAGGACTTGATTGACGACGAGCAAGGATTCGCCATAAGCATGCACTCTTTTGACATTGAAGTCCTGTAGAATTTTTAGACCTTGTATCAAAGCTTCATACTCGGCCATATTGTGAGTGCACTGAAAATCCAGTTTGAGAGAAAAGGGAATCATCTCTTTCTCTGGTGTGATTAGCAGAATTCTGATTCCTATGCCGGCCATATTCTTGGAACCGTCGAAGAATAAATTCCAAATTGGGGATTGTTGAATATTGCAGATCCGCTCATCGGGGAAATCATCCTCAGCTTTAACATCCTCTGCTAGAGGAAAATCTGCTAATTGGTCTGCAATTGCTTGGCCTTTGATAGATTGCTGAGAGACATATTCCAAGACGTATTGCATTAATAGGACTTTCCATTTGGCGATTCGTCCGCTGAGAAATGGTTGTTCAAGAATGTACTTGAGAGGATTTAATTTAGATAGAATCTTGACTTCAGACGCCAATAGATAATGTCTCAATTTCTGACACATCCATACCAGAGCTAAACACGTTTTCTCTATCTGAGAGTATTTCTTCTCGTAATCAATAAAGGTCTTGCTCACATAGTAAATGGCATGTTCTATCAAGCTACCTTCTTCGTATTGCGCCAAGAATCCGCCGCAAGCAACTTGATTAACTGAAAGTTATAGCAATAGGGGTTTCCCTAATTCTGGCGGCTTTAAAACAGGAGGATTGAGAAGATATTTCTTGATGCGTTCGAACGACTGCTGACACTCTGGTCCCCATTCGAACCTCACTCCTTTTCTGAGCAAATGATTGAAAGGCTCACATCTCATGGCCAAATTAGAAATAAATCGCTGAATTGATTGCATACGTCCTTAAAGACTACGCAATTCTTTGAGATTAGTCGAGGGCGGCATGCCAATGATAGCTTTGGCCTTAGCGGGATCCATTTCTATCCCCTTCTTGTTGACCAAGAAGCCTAGCAACTTGCCTGATTCGACTCCAAAGACACATTTTTGTGGATTGAGTCTTAGTTTGTAAAGAATGAGTCGCTTGAAGACTTGATTAATAGCTTCGATGTGATTTTCCTCTTCTTTGGATTTCACCAGAATATCATCGACATATGCATCCATAGTCTTGTGCATCTGATCATGGAAAATAACAGTCATAGCACGCTGATATGTTGCCCCAGCATTCTTGAGCCCAAACGGCATAACTGTATAATAGAAAGTGCCCCATGGCGTGGTAAACGATGTTTTGGATTGGTCGCGAGTGGCCAACTTGATTTGATTATATCCGGAGTATCCGTCCATAAAGGAGAACATAGCATGCCCGGCTGTGCTATCGACTAGGAGATCAATGTTTGGGAGCGGATAGTCATCCTTCGGAGTGGCTTTATTGAGATCACGGAAGTCGATACAGATTCGCACTTTACCATTCTTCTTAGGAACTGCTACGATATTCGCCAACCAATCCGGGTAATCAATTGCTCGAATGAATCCTGCTTTAAGCAGATCCTCAAGTCCTTCCTTGACCTGTTGCTCGATTCGAGGATCCATTTTTCTCAACTTCTGCTTGACTGGTTTCGCCTTAGGCTTCAGAACGAGACGATGTTCCACCAATTTCGGATCTAACCCTGGCATATCCTCATAAGTCCATGCGAATACTTCTTCATGCTGCTTGAGGAAATTAGTGAGCCTTTCTTTCTCTCCTGGACTCAAACCACTGCCAATCTTGAGAATTTTAGGATCGTCTTCTGATCCGATATTGATATCCTCAGTCGGATCTTGAACTAAGGATGATGGCTCATCTTGCTTCTGAACCGATGCAAATTCTGGCAGTTCTTGAAGAGCTGAATCGAACTCTGCGGATTCTTCTGACTGCTTTGCAGTCTGACTACATTCTGTTCTTATTCTGACCTGATGAATTATTGTTGATTTCGAACAGGCTTTTGGATTAAAGACGAGTTTCTTGATAGATCGGGAAGACATTCTGAAAATTGGAGGATAAATTGATTTAGGGAAATTGCTCATCATGAAATAAATTGCTTTTATTGAAAATAATTGGAAAGATAAAAGAGCAAAATGATTTCAATTTTGTGAAGATTTAATATTGAGAAGTAAAGAGACAAATGGCACCAAGATAGACAAAGGAAACTTGCAACTTTATTGAAAGATAGAATTAATCAAAATGACAATGATGAGAATGAAATGGGATATCATCCCGACAAAAGAATAGAAAAGGAAAGACAAATGAATTCTTCTAATGTGTTCCCTTAATGAAAACAGTGCCCTTCTGAGATCTTTGGCCATTAAAGCCCAATCCGGTCCTTTTAGGGCAATGCTGAGGAATCACTGGTTCAAGACGACCATCTTCATTTTTGCCTAGGCCTTGAAAAGGCTGGTAGCCGTGCTTCACTAGTAAATCAAATCCCTTTTTAGCCTTCATAAATTGGGAGAATAGAGGATGACCCTTAAGTGTGCTGTAATCAATTCGTCCTCCAATCTTGAAGAACTGTGGAACTCCCCATCGGGTCGCAGCCACTGTATGCTCGGGTTGCTCTGCCGTCTGTATTATTTTTTAATCCTCTTCGAAGCCGACCTCTTCAATACCCCTAATGCTAGGGATATCAGTAGTGAAAGAGGGCCTGGGAACCATGGGCTGTGCTAGCCTCTGCTCCGGATCTTCGCCTAAGACTGTCGTGATCATACCACCTTTTGACCACTTGATGCACTGATGCAGAGTAGACGGTACTGCGTTTGTGTTGTGGATTCATGGTCTCCCGAGAAGCAGATTATAAGTGGGCGGCACATTGACCACGTGAAAGAGAATTGAATGGACCGAGTAGTCAATGAAGATCTCTAGGAAGATTTTTCTTTTCGCTGTTTGGCCATGATTGTCGAACCCATAAATGGTGATTGGATCTGGAATGTATTCTTCTTTTTTAATGCCCAAAGCTTTGGCGGTCATTTCCGGACATATATTGAGGCTGCTGCCTCCATCGATCAGCACATGAGGAACTGTCATCCCTCTGGTTCGAACCACAACATACAAGGCATTGTTGTGAAATGCATGAGGTTTAGGGAGATCCTCCTCGGAGAAAGTAACTGGAGCATTAGTCATGGCCTGATTGACTATGTGGGCCATGTCTTCCGGAGTTATGCTTGGTTTCACCTTGATTTTCTGCAACAGATTATTTAATACTTGCTGATGTTTAGCGGAAGCTTGGGTTAAGTCCAAAATTGAGACATTGGATAATGCTGTAACACGCTTTAGAGTGGATGTCCCGATTTTCTTTGGGGTGGACTTAATGAGATGCTTAGGGAGCCATGGCATACTTTTGGCTACCTCGAGAGATACCCCAGCTGTAACGCCCCGGATTTCCAAAACAAAGCTAAGTTAAAATTTTCATGAATTTCTTTTTTTTTTCTTTGCAGCGGAATTTAGAAAAGCTTTTAGCAGCGGAATCAGACGATAATGAGTCGTCAGTTTTAGAAAACTCCAAGCACGTTGCAGGTATGTGGCCAAACAACTCATTGACCACCAAAGTGTTCCATTTATCGAAAACCACTTGTTTATTACAACACCACTGCTTAGAAAAGCAGTGTAGGTTCAATAAAAAGGAAGCAGTACAACTCTGTCTAGAGAAACCCTGGAACTCGATGCCGCCTTGCTCCGCATATCGTCACGCAGGTACAACACCTGAAATCCCCATGAAACGGGGTCAGAACCACTGATGGTCTGGTAAGCATGCAGTCATACATCCATTCAACTCAAATACAATAATGACCACTCAGGGTCGCAATGCGCAATAACGACGCTCAAGCCTCCAAGACTTAGCGTATATCGCAGGAGCCTCCTCAGGGCTATGAGTTGAACATCCGCTCAAGTCTTCATGACTTAGAGCAAGCCTTTTCAGGGCTGTGATTTGAATAGCCGCTTAAGTCTCCATGACTTAGCCATGACCTCTACCGGGTCTCAAAGTGATGTCTAGCTCAAGTCTTCATACTTGGCACATCCGTATCCCACGCATCTAAGGACAACTCTTCGAGCTTCGCTTAGTCGTGCGGATACAACACGGGTCTTTGCCCAGTCGGTCCAGTCGTATACCGAACATGACACCTTCACAAAGGTTATGCAGGACTGACTCAACACATCATCCACTCATACATTCAAAGCATCGCTGAACCTAAGCTAATGCATTGTTTCGATAATTAACCGCTCCCGCCTTTGGTACGCAGGTAGAGCTATTATCCGGGCATCAACGCGACGTTCTGGGGGTTGATTATTCTATGTATTTTAGATACCCCAGAGGCCTGTTGATCCTATCCATAGTAGGGCAGTGTGTTTCAACTGGGAGAATCCTACTAGGCCCATATTCGGATGCATCCTCTACTTGCAGTAGTTGGGTTCAATCCTTAGATCTTAAGGATAACCACGACCCCAAAACCCATGAGTGACTGAGGCCATCGTGGACTCTATCAGGTCCAAAGTAAAATACATGTCACTCAAGGCTGTACCATCACTGTCATTCCACAGTGAGCATAATTTCTGAAGGGGTCTGCCAGTCTTACAATTACTTGGACAGAATTTGCATGCCATTTAGGCAGCCCGTGCTTTCAGCACTACGGGAGTATGTACCCGACCCCATTCAGTTTACCCCAACACAGTCATTACTGAGGGGGTACCCCTAACACGATCTTCAACCGCGGGGTATGTGCGACCTTAAGTCTTATTCATATGCATGCAGAACACCGCTCTTTGGCACTTCGGCCACCACGAGCATCACACCTCTTTGGGTGGAAACAACACACTCTGGCTCTTCGGCCCTTACGAGTCTGGTTGTGTAACCGTTCTCAATGAGCATGCATATGACTCGATCTAAATAGATCGGCTACTCGGCGTATTTTTATGCAACGAGTCCAAACCTAGCCAAGGCGCAACCTCTACTCCGGCTCAGCGGCCCTTACGAGCAAGGTGCCCTTGCAGGCACAAGGATACGAGCCGATCTGGCATCGTTCCATCAACGGACATCATTATGCCGTTCCATTGGTTCCGGCAGCTCTTCTGCCAACCATTTCGTCAGCACCTCCCCTGCTCTACCGGCAGTGGTGCGACGAACCCTTCTACGTTGTAGAGGGCAAACCATGAACTGGGTAGCACTCTGCTATATGTCAGAGTATCCTGCTACGTTCTTTCTGAGCTATTCTTAGCTTCTTCAGAAATTTTAGCAGCACTTCCTCTCTTTTACGGAGAAAGCGTGCGTTTCTTTTATCCATTTCAGCGGCATCTCCCCTCTTTGGTAGGAAATCGCCACGCTTAATTCGGGAAATGGATGTGCATCGTTGTGCGTACTTTGCATCCATCAAGGTTGCAAAAACCCTTGGCCATAGCCAGGCCATACGAAATTGACTTAGTCATTACGTAAAGAGCATTTTGCCAAAAACCGAAGTCTTTCCAATAGGGGCTTCATTCGTCAAGCAGAATCTTGAACGAGGAGCGGTTAAGGAATCGCATGGGCGATTTGGAGTTGATCTCCATTTGAATGCTCATTTATGCGCTATATATGTAGTATAAGCAGAAGCCTGTGCTTTATACAGCGGCGGCGTAAAGAAATGCATATACTATTGTTCAGGGTGTGTAACTGAACGAAATATTCTACATATATAACAAAGCAGAAGCCTTGGCATCGTTCGACGCGACGGCGTAAGTAAATACATTGCAGAAAGCAGGAGCCTTGGCATCGTTCGACGCGACGGCGTAAGTAAATGCATAATCGGAAGTGCAGAAAACAGGGAGCCTTGGCATCATACGACGCGACGGCAAAGGTAAATTACATAGCCTGTGCGATATAAGACGCATCGGCAGAATCAGCAGATATACACCTAGATCTGTATCCAACGATAGTTACGAGGCGAGCGAGTGAACACCGAAGTGTCCTAGAGGGCTCAACCAAGAACTAGGGTGAGATACTATTTTTGAAGAACGCATATACTGCGCATTCGAACATATATATCTGACGATAGTTACGAGGCGAGCGCGTGAACACCGAAGCGTCCTAGAGGGCTCAACCAAGAACTAAAGCAAGATACTACTTCAGAAAGTATATTCTATATACAAACAATCAAATACTTGAGAGAGATGGATCAACGAAGCGAACTTACTTCAAATCGTGGAAGAAACGGCTCCGAGTTGCTTCTTTGGCTTCGAGCCTTCCTTCGAGAGGTCAAACTAAGTCAGATGAAGCTGACTTAGTTGAGAAAGAGGTAGAGCAGGTCAAGCTACTCAACCTAAGTGGTTTGAACCAAACAGGGTTCAATCCAAGTCAACTGGGTTCAGCAGGTTCGAACTCAGCTCAAGTAGGCTAAGTCTGGGTTCAGAAACCCAAACCGAAATCAAGACTAAAAAGGACTTTGACTTTGACTTTAAACCCAACTAGGTTCAAGTCAAGTCAACTGGGTTTGGACCAGGTCAAGTGGGTTCAGACCCAGGACAGGTGGGTTAGGACCAGGTCAGGCAGGCTCAGGCTAAGTCAGGCAGGCTCAGACCAGGTCAGGTGGGCTCAGGTGGGCTAGGCTAGGTAGGGGAGGTTTAGGAGAGAGAGAGAAGGCAAGAGAGAGAGGGGGGGTCGATTTTTATGAGAAGAGAGAGAGTGGGGAGGGCTATTTATAGCCCAAGCCCACCTCCTCTTGGGTTTTTCCATGCCCCTTTTACCCCTTGGCTTCTTTTAAATTCCTGGAGGTTCCTTTTGAGGTGGGGTCCACAAGATATTTCCATAGGATATTTTGTGGGTCCCACAAGATATTTTCTGAGGAATATTTATGTGGGTCCCACCAATATTTCTGTGGGTCCCGCAAGAATTTCGGGTTTCCGGCGATTTTTTTCGAAAAATTCTGAGTACGCCATTTTCTTCGTATTGACGTAACTAAGAAAGTTGGCTCGTACGAATCTATTGATTTCGTTTAGTTAGGAAGTTATGGCTTCCAGAGTGTTTGAGCATATATTCGCAATTCGACGAATATCCTAAGTATAACTGGCTCGCAGGAATTGATTCGTTTCGCATTCTGAGAAGAAATGCTATTTTTACCGGTAAATGCCTCATGAATTTTATTCAGATATTTTCTGAAAAATTGCGGGTCTTACATCATTACCCCCTTAAAGGAATTTCGTCCGCGAAATTCAGCTAAGAGTACAAGGTGAAGAGTTCAGGATATTTATCCTGCATATCCGATTCAGGCTCCCAAGTGCAATCATCGATTCTATGATGCTGCCACCTCACTTTAACAAGTGGAATGACCTTCGTTCTTAGCACTTGCTCCCGTCGGTCCATGATCTCCACTGGCCTTTCTTCTACCATTATATCTTCTCGGATGTCAATGTCTTCATGTTGAATGACGTGAGAAGGATCATGAACGTACTTTCTAAGCATTGATACGTGAAATACATCATGTATTTGCGCGTATTGTGGTGGCAATGCTACTCGGTAGGCAGTCTCTCCGATCCGGCTCAAAACTTCGAAGGGACCAACGAATCTGGGGCTGAGCTTCCCCTTCTTTCCAAAACAAAACACACTCTTGGTTGGAGAGACCTTGATAAAAACCTTATCTCCAACCGCAAAAGTGAGTTCCCTACGCCGCTGATCGGCGTAGCTCTTCTGTCGACTCTGAGCAGTCAGTAGCTTCTTTCTGATCATGTGGACTTGCTCAGTATAATGCTGCAACACAATGGGCGAGTCCAAGGTTCGCTCACCCACTTCACCCCAATGGATTGGTGATCTACAGGGTCGTCCATACAAGGCTTCATACGGCGCCATCCCAATGCTAGCGTGGTGGCTATTATTATAAGCAAATTCGGCCAACGCTAGGTGAGAATCCCAATCACCTTTCCATTCCAGCATACAGGCTCTTAGCATATCTTCAAGAGTATGTATGGTTCGTTCTGATTGCCCATCTGTTTGGGGATGGAATGCTGTACTGAACTTGAGTTTCGTCCCCAGGGCTTTCTGAAGCTGCTCCCAAAAGTGAGAGGTGAACTTCGGGTCACGATCGGATATGATCGAAATCGGCACTCCATGGAGTCTAACGATTTCCCGAATGTAGATCTCCGCCAATCGTTCAGTTGAGTATCGAGTGTTGATTGGCAAAAAATGAGCAGACTTGGTGAGTCTGTCCACGATCACCCATATTGAGTCATGTTGTCTCTTGGATCGAGGCAATCCAACGATGAAATCCATCGTAATGCCTTCCCATTTCCATTCTGGAATCTCGATCCGTTGCATCTTTCCACCAGGGCGCTGATGTTCGATCTTAACTTGCTGGCAGATCAAACACTTCGAGACAAACGTAGCCACATCACGTTTCATACCCCTCCACCAATACTTTCTCTGTAAATCTCGGAACATCTTCGTACCTCCAGGGTGAATGGTGTACTTGCTATTATGAGCCTCCTGGAGTACTTCCTGTCTTAGCTCAGGGTTATTTGGAACCCAAATTCTTTCTTCCATCCATATTCCTCCATCTTATTTCAAATGGAAGAAAGTGTTATCTTTTTCAGCACGAGCTTTCAATTCCAAGTACTGGGGATCCTTGAACTGTTCGGCTACGATGCGATCGAGAAACTCAATGTGGATCGTCAAACATGACATTTGGATTCGGCTAGAATCAGCCAAAAATGGCTTCCAGTTGACGAAATCCTCCATCAACTTCCATTGTCCGGTTAGGCTGGCCAGAGTGCCAACAGTCTTGCGACTAAGGGCATCTGCTACAACATTCGCCTTTCCAGGGTGATAGGAAAGCGTGAATTCATAGTCTTTGAGGAATTCCAGCCATCGCCGTTGCCGCATATTGAGTTCTTTTTGAGAAAAGAGGTATTTTAGGCTTTTATGGTCCGACATGACCTCAAATTTCTCTCCATATAGGTAGTGTCGCCAAATTTTAAGTGCGAACACTACCGCGGCAAGCTCCAAGTCGTGGGTCGGATAGTTTTTCTTATGGACTCTCAACTGTCGTGATGCATAGGCGATTACTTTGCCATGCTGCATCAACACACAACCCAGACCTGTTCCCGAGGCATCGGTATAAGCAACGAAGCCTCCCTGACCAGAAGGTAAGGTAAGGACAGGGGCAGTGGTAAGCCTCTATTTGAGAACCTCAAAGCACTCCTTACACTGGTCAGTCCATTCAAACTTGACTCCCTTTTTAAGTAATTTCGTCATCGGTACGGCGATTCAGGAGAAGTCTTGTATGAACTTCCGATAATATCCGGCAAGTCCAAGGAAGCTACGAACCTCAGTGATATTTTCTGGCTGCTTCCAGTCCATCACAGCTTCCACCTTCGTAGGATCTACTGCGATTCCATCTTTTGAGATCACATGACCAAGGAACATCACTTTGTCTAGCCAGAATTCACATTTTGAAAACTTAGCATAGAGTTGGTTATCTTGAAGGGTTTTCAAGACGATTTTCAAGTGCTCCATGTGTTGTTCCTTGTTCTCAGAATATACGAGAATGTCATCAATAAAGACGATGACAAAGTTATCCAAATATGGTCTGAATATCCGGTTCATTAGATCCATAAAGGCAGCAGGCGCATTAGTGAGTCCGAAGGGCATTACTACGAACTCATAATGGCCGTATCTCGTTCTGAAGGCAGTCTTAGGTATATCCTCTTCCTTTACTCTGAGTTGATGGTATCCAGACCTGAGGTCGATCTTGGAGAATACCCTCGCTGTTCTGAGTTGATCAAATAAGTCCTCAATCCGAGGCAACGGGTACTTATTTTTAACAGTTGCCTGGTTAAGCATCCGATAATCGATGCATAACCGAAGGGATCCATCCTTCTTCTTTACAAACAGCACTGGGGCTCCCCACGGTGACACACTAGGACGGATGAACCCTTGTTTCATCAGTTCTTCCAACTGACACTTCAACTCACTGAGTTCAGCTGGCGCCATTCGATACGGGGCTTTGGATATCGGCGCTGTTCCAGGTAAGGATTGAATTCCAAATTCAACCTCACGAAGTGGCGGAAATCCTGGCAATTCCTCAGGAAACACATCGGGAAACTCCCGCACCACTTCCAAACTCTCAAGGGGTTGGTCATTGGATTTTTCCACCGCGAGACTCAACAGGAAGGCCACACAACCCTTCCTAAGGTATTTTTGTACCTTAAGTGCTGATATGAGCCTTTTCTGTGGAACAGGTTTGGATAACCGGTATTCCATCTTAGGCAATCTGGGTCGAGATAGAATTACTCTGCCCTCGCGGCACAGAATCTTGGCATTATTCTGAGCCAACCAATTCATTCCCAGAATGACATCGTACTGTATCATATCGATCAGGATGGCGTCAGTAGGCAAGTGTTGCCCTGCTATCTCAATATCCAAATTTTTCACACACCGGATACATTTGGTGCGTGAACCCAACGGGTTATATACTTCGATCATTTTATCAATTGATTGCACCGAAGCGTGGAGTTGTTCGGTGAAATCGTCAGAGATAAACGTATGAGTAGCACCACAATCAAACAAGACGTAAGCTGCATGTCCATTAACAGGTACGGTGCCTTCAATCAGGTCACCATTTTTGACTTGTTCAGTCGTTACAGCGTATACACGACCTGCAGCAGGCCTTTGTTCTATTTTAGGTGGAGGTCGTTGAAACTGAGAACGTTGTGTTGCTGGTCGAGAGGGTCCGGCAGATCCGGCATTACTCCTCTGTTCATCTGCAGCCTTCTTGGCGCAATCCCTTATAAAGTGGCCCATCTTGCCACAATACAAGCACCCACCAATGTCACGAGGACATGGCTTTCCAGGGTGGTTCATACGACACCTTGGGCAGCTGAAGTTGGACTGCTGACCATTCGGAGTTGGGTTCTGTCTTGGCCTCACGACTTGCTGAGTGTTGTTCCCTCCTTGGAACTTCTTCTTTTGAAAGGGTTGTCGTGAACCCTGGCCACTTGGGAACGTCCTTTTACGATTCCCACCATTCACTATGGGCTTCTTTGCTACAATCACTTTAGATCGTGCCCAGTCCTCTTGGATTTTTGAAGCTGCTGCTACCGCAGCCTGAAAAGTCGAAGGCATGCTTGTTATCACTCGAGATCGCAGCCCTTCGCGCAGACCATTCACATATTTGTCGGCCCTTTCTTGGTCTGTTTCGAACAATCGAGAGCAGTAGCGCTCTAGATTCTGAAATTTGGTGGTATAGTCCATTAGACTCATACCGCCCTGTTCCAACTCCAGAAACTCCATCTTTTTCTTGTTTCTGGAATGCAACGGGAAGTAGTTATCCATAAAAGTCCTCCGAAAGTCAGTCCAAGGAATGACTTCGACTTGTGAGAACTGGATAAGTTTAGTAGTATCCCACCACTTCCGTGCATTATCTTTTAATCGATACGTGCCAAAGTTGGTCTTTTTCTCTTCTGGTACTCCTAGTACTGAGAAGGCACGTTCTGTCTCTTCGATCCAACTCTCCGCGAGCTCAGGATCGGCTCTGCCAATGAAAACTGGCGGGTCAAGCTTGAGGAACTTCTCATAAGTCACTCCTCCCATGTGCTCGTTTCGTGGTGTGACTGGTTCTGGCCTCGTTTCACGGATGGCGGTAACCAGGTTGTTGAGTGTCTCCAACAGGAATCCTTGCGTATGGGACTCCTCGCTTGGTATGGTTCTCCTCGTCGTATGAGCCATTTATCTATGCACACACAAGCACTTGTTTTTAGTTTCTCGATGTATATGAGGAAGTAAAAGCTTTATTTACTTAATATACATCACATTTACACAAGCATCGCCTTAAACAAAACGTCATGCCGCACTGGCAGACTTTAGGCGTTGAGAAACTATATACATGAGTCTACTGACTCCAAAACATCACCAGTCTCTTTAAGACTTGGATTTCTTTGATGAAGACGAACTCCAAAAGGTCCATCTATTGCCACATGGCCTTGGTGCAGGCACTACTAGCTTTGGCTTGGGCGGCACTTCCGCACTAGCAAGCGAATACTGGGGATATATGAGAGACTCCAGTCCACTTTCCCAGTCAGCAAGATCAAGACTCTGGGAGTCTGGAATAATGATTGGCGAACAGAAAGAATCCCCTCTTTTGTTTCTGCCATTTAAGCTCGGCATATGTGATACCGGATGGTAGCTTGGCGAGTGATAGACCTCCGTAGGGAAGTTCAAATCAAAATCCCTCAGCCTTGGTAATTCATCAAAAGATGTTGGGGTATGGTTGCTCCCAACACTAGAGTGATGCGGTCCACTGACACGCGAAGTCTCATCCCTGAGACCCTTTGAAGCCCGCCGACCCATATCGGCGGTATATTTCCTTCGGCATTCATTGGCGGAATGCCCATCTTCGCCACAATATTGGCAGTCTTGGACTTCATACGGGCATATCCACTCATCGTGCATGACCTTGCAGTGATAGCAGTATCCACGCGAGTCATGAGTTGCCATCTATACAAAGATGCACCCAGATCAGAACCAAAGTATAAAAACATATACTTACAGTGCGATATTGGGACCATGACGGATCTTGAACCAGGTTTCTCAGACTCATGCTCTGATACCAATTCTGTAACGCCCCGGATTTCCAAAACAAAGCTATGTTAAAATTTTCATGAATTTCTTTTTTTTTCCTTTGCAGCGAAATTTAGAAAAGCTTTTAGCAGCGGAATCAGACGATAATGAGTCGTCAGTTTTAGAAAACTCCGAGCACGTTGCAGGTATGTGGCCAAACAACTCATTGACCACCAAAGTGTTCCATTTATCGAAAACCACTTGTTTATTACAACACCACTGCTTAGAAAAGCAGTGTAGGTTCAATAAAAAGGAAGCAGTACAACTCTGTCTAGAGAAACCCTGGAACTCGATGCCGCCTTGCTCCGCATATCGCCACGCAGGTACAACACCTGAAATCCCCATGAAACGGGGTCAGAACCACTGATGGTCTGGTAAGCATGCAGTCATACATCCATTCAACTCAAATACAATAATGACCACTCAGGGTCGCAATGCGCAATAACGACGCTCAAGCCTCCAAGACTTAGCGTATATCGCAGGAGCCTCCTCAGGGCTATGAGTTGAACATTCGCTCAAGTCTTCATGACTTAGAGCAAGCCTTTTCAGGGCTGTGATTTGAATAGCCGCTTAAGTCTCCATGACTTAGCCATGACCTCTACCGGGTCTCAAAGTGATGTCTAGCTCAAGTCTTCATACTTGGCACATCCGTATCCCACGCATCTACGGACAACTCTTCGAGCTTCGCTTAGTCGTGCGAATACAACACGGGTCTTTGCCCAGTCGGTCCAGTCGTATACCGAACATGACACCTTCACAAAGGTTATGCAGGACTGACTCAACACGTCATCCACTCATACATTCAAAGCATCGCTGAACCTAAGCTAATGCATTGTTTCGATAATTAACCGCTCCCGCCTTTGGTACGCAGGTAGAGCTATTGTCCGGGCATCAACGCGACGTTCTGGGGGTAGATTATTCTATGTATTTTAGATACCCCAGAGGCCTGTTGATCCTATCCATAGTAGGGCAGTGTGTTTCAACTGGGAGAATCCTACTAGGCCCATATTCGGATGCATCCTCTACTTGCAGTAGTTGGGTTCAATCCTTAGATCTTAAGGATAACCACGACCCCAAAACCCATGAGTGACTGAGGCCATCGTGGACTCTATCAGGTCCAAAGTAAAATACATGTCACTCAAGGCTGTACCATCACTGTCATTCCACAGTGAGCATAATTCCTGAAGGGGTCTGCCAGTCTTACAATTACTTGGACAGAATCTGCATGCCATTTAGGCAGCCCGTGCTTTCAGCACTACGGGAGTATGTACCCGACCCCATTCAGTCTTCCCCAACACAGTCATTACTGAGGGGGTACCCCTAACACGATCTTCAACCGCGGGGTATGTGCGACCTTAAGTCTTATTCATATGCATGCAGAACACCGCTCTTTGGCACTTCGCCCACCACGAGCATCACACCTCTTTGGGTGGAAACAACACACTCTGGCTCTTCGGCCCTTACGAGTCTGGTTGTGTAACCGTTCTCAATGAGCATGCATATGACTCGATCTAAATAGATCGGCTACTCGGCGTATTTTTACGCAACGAGTCCAAACCTAGCCAAGGCGCAACCTCTACTCCGGCTCAGCGGCCCTTACGAGCAAGGTGCCCTTGCAGGCACAAGGATACGAGCCGATCTGGCATCGTTCCATCAACGGACATCATTATGTCGTTCCATTGGTTCTGGCAGCTCTTCTGCCAACCATTTCGTCAGCACCTCCCCTGCTCTACCGGCAGTGGTGCGACGAACCCTTCTACGTTGTAGAGGGCAAACCATGAACTGGGTAGCACTCTGCTATATGTCAGAGTATCCTGCTACGTTCTTTCTGAGCTATTCTTAGCTTCTTTAGAAATTTTAGCAGCACTTCCTCTCTTTTACGGAGAAAGCGTGCGTTTCTTTTATCCATTTTAGCGGCATCTCCCCTCTTTGGTAGGAAATCACCATGCTTAATTCGGGAAATGGATGTGCACCGTTGTGCGTACTTTGCATCCATCAAGGTTGCAGAAACCCTTGGCCATAGCCAGGCCATACGAAATTGACTTAGTCATTACGTAAAGAGCATTTTGCCAAAAACCGAAGCCTTTCCAATAGGGGCTTCATTCGTCAAGCAGAATCTTGAACGAGGAGCGGTCAAGGAATCGCATGGGCGATTTGGAGTTGATCTCCATTTGAACGCTCATTTATGCGCTATATATGTAGTATAAGCAGAAGCCTGTGCTTTATACAGCGGCGGCGTAAAGAAATGCATATACTATTGTTCAGGGTGTGTAACTGAACGAAATATTCTACATATATAACAAAGCAGAAGCCTTGGCATCGTTCGACGCGACGGCGTAAGTAAATACATTGCAGAAAGCAGGAGCCTTGGCATCGTTCGACGCGACGGCGTAAGTAAATGCATAATCGAAAGTGCAGTAATCGGAAGTGCAGAAAACAGGGAGCCTTGGCATCATACGACGCGACGGCAAAGGTAAATTATATAACCTGTGCGATATAAGACGCGTCGGCAGAATCAGCAGATATACACCTAGATCTGTATCCAACGATAGTTACGAGGCGAGCGAGTGAACACCGAAGTGTCCTAGAGGGCTCAACCAAGAACTAGGGTGAGATACTATTTTTGAAGAACGCATATACTGCGCATTCGAACATATATATCTGACGATAGTTACGAGGTGAGCGCATGAACACGAAGCGTCCTAGAGGGCTCAACCAAGAACTAAAGCAAGATACTACTTCAGAAAGTATATTCTATATACAAACAATCAAATACTTGAGAGAGATGGATCAACGAAGCGAACTTACTTCAAATCGTGGAAGAAACGGCTCCGAGTTGCTTCTTTGGCTTCGAGCCTTCCTTCGAGAGGTCAAACTAAGTCAGATGAAGCTGACTTAGTTGAGAAAGAGGTAGAGCAGGTCAAGCTACTCAACCTAAGTGGTTTGAACCAAACAGGGTTCAATCCAAGTCAACTGGGTTCAGCAGGTTCGAACTCAGCTCAAGTAGGCTAAGTCTGGGTTCAGAAACCCAAACCGGAATCAGGACTAAAAAGGACTTTGACTTTGACTTTAAACCCAACTAGGTTCAAGTCAAGTCAACTGGGTTTGGACCAGGTCAAGTGGGTTCAGACCCAGGTCAGGTGGGTTAGGACCAGGTCAGGCAGGCTCAGACTAGGTCAGGTGGGCTCAGGTGGGCTAGGCTAGGTAGGGGAGGTTTAGGAGAGAGAGAGAAGGCAAGAGAGAGAGGGGGGGTCGATTTTTATGAGAAGAGAGAGAGTGGGGAGGGCTATTTATAGCCCAAGCCCACCTCCTCTTGGGTTTTTCCATGCCCCTTTTACCCCTTGGCTTCTTTTAAATTCCTGGAGGTTCCTTTTGAGGTGGGGCCCACAAGATATTTCCATAGGATATTTTGTGGGTCCCACAAGATATTTTCTGAGGAATATTTATGTGGGTCCCACCAATATTTCTGTGGGTCCCGTAAGAATTTCGGGTTTCCGGCGATTTTTTCCGAAAAATTCTGAGTACGCCATTTTCTTCGTATTGACGTAACTAAGAAAGTTGGCTCGTACGAATCTATTGATTTCGTTTAGTTAGGAAGTTATGGCTTCCAGAGTGTTTGAGCATATATTCGCAATTCGACGAATATCCTAAGTATAACTGGCTCGCAGGAATTGATTCGTTTCGCATTCTGAGAAGAAATGCTATTTTTACCGGTAAATGCCTCATGAATTTTATTCAGATATTTTCTGAAAAATTGCGGGTCTTACACCAGCGGGCTTGTCAGATACTTTCATTTTGCCGAAAGCTGAAATAAGGTCCATCTTCTGGGCCTTGGACTGAGCCTGTTGCAATACCAGGACCTGATGCCGAGCTTGCATATCATTTTCAGAGCACGGCCTGATATGCTCCTGTGGTTGAAACGACTGTTCGGTGATGACTACTGTAGAATGACGAGGAAATGGCTCTTTTAGAATATCTATATTTTCGTCTTCCGCACCTTCTACCAGAAGATTTTTATCAATAAGGTCCTGAACAATGTTTTTCAGAACGAAGCAATTCTCAGTATTGTGCCCCACTGTTAGATGAAATTTGCAGAATTGGTCTTTGAATTTTCCCATAGGAGCGGAAGGATCGACCAGCCTGGGCAATTTGACCATCTCCTTGGTCAACAGGTACTCAAGCACAGTCTCGAGTGATTGAGCTAATGGAGTGAACTTCCTCTCATAGCTCCATCCTTCGTGCTTCACTTTCTCTCAGAGTTTTGGTCCCTGCTCTAGCTGAAGCGGCTTGCTGAATTGTGGGATCGACTTTCCTTTCTGGTCATTCTTGTTTGAGCCTCCTGCCCCATAACAGAAGTCTCTATTCTGCCCCTTGCGATGATTCTGTTTATCATTTCTGGTAGAGTGAGCGAAATGAGTCTTCTTCTTTGACTCATTCTGGTTGTTGTTCTTAGCAAAAGTGAAGCCTTCATAAAAACCGTTTTCCATGCTTAACTCGAGCCATTCGGCCCACTCTGTTAACTCAATAAATGATCTGGATGGTGCAGTAGAGATGAAGCCTTTTAGAGGCTGCGAGAAATTGCTTAGAATCAAGGACAAAGCATGCCCTTCTGATATGGGGTCTCTCATCTTATTGCAAGCTGACCTACAGCGGTGGATAAAATCTCGGGCATTTTCACTTTCTCTCTGTTTCAGGCCACAGAGGTGGCTGAGGGTCGGGAGCGCCTCAGCATTGAACAGAAAGCGCTCAATGAACATATTTACCACCTTATCAAATTCTTTCAGCTCTATGGGGTTGATGTGCTCCGAGTACCATTTAGCTGCCGTTCCCTCCAGACTGCGAGGGAAGCAAAGGAAGAGTGCCCGATTGTCACGCTTGAATCGTGAACATTCAGCGAAAAACATGGCGAGGTGAGCCTTAGGGTCGCCAAAACCATCAAACTTGATAAATTTTCTGGGGAGATTATCCAGATTGTCGTCCCCATCTAAACCATCATAGAAGTCTTCGCTGGTGAAGACTTTCTTGCCCTTGTCGCGGGTCTGCAGATCTTTGACCATTCTCATCATATCTTTTAATTGTGACTGGGTAGGGTCGTCAACAGACTAATTTTTGGATTTGTAAGCCGACCCCTGGCCCTGAGTCGACCTTTTGAATTCATGTTTATTTTCATATTCCTTGTCAGCATCGTCAGCTGATTCTGACTCATCAGATACTTCCTCATGACGACTCTGCTTTTTGCTGATTTTCGCATTTCTGGCTGCATGACCCTTATCTTTATGCTTTGTCTGAATTTGCTTAGTACTGGCTTCAGTTTGCTCTGCCAGCATCTTGCTCATCATTTTCTTGAACATGACGTACATCTGGGGATCTACGTCGTCCTCAACCTGCTGTCCTTGACTACGGGGTGAGTCCATCTCTTCTTCTGAAGCTACTCAGTACGCGATGCCTTCAACTGATGTGGTTTTCTTTCCGGATCTTGTATGAACCATCGGGTATCACAAATGTTCTCTTGGATATTGCTGATGCTCTCTGCAAGGTAGGATTGATGGTTAGGTTCTTGAAGGAAATTTGGTTGGAGGAAAATATTTGTTGACGATTTTGGTAGACAATTGAAATAATATCCCATTACTAGGGATTGAGTCGTCGCTGGAGTTACGACAATTGCGCTGCTATTCTTTGTAAAATAAACAACTGGAAATATGCCTTGTTACCTAGGCGAGGTCGTCAAACCAAAGTGAGATGTAAAATAAAGGAATTTTATTGAGGGGAAAAACATGATTTTATCAATAATACACTTGACAGAGGGGAGGGGGACAGACAATTTTCCACCACTCCGGATAATCGGAAGATAACGATGACCAGGAAAAATAGTAAGACTGACAAAGGAATCCCAGCCATGTCTGGTAGAATGGTATGCTCCGGACCACTGATCTGATGTGAGATCGAATTCTGGCAAAACCTCTGCTAGTGGATGAATCTCTACGCGCTTCTGCCTCTGAGAGAACTGCCTGACACACCGCTCTGGATGATAGTATGCGCAGAAGAATGGGCCAAGTAGCCTGAATCGCTTGTCATATGCATAAGTATATCTGGGAGGTGATTCCTGACAATCGAAGTAGTCCCATACGACTTCTTCCTCCTGAAGGTTGTCGATCAAGAACCGGTATCGCGCAACTGGCAAAAGCTTTTTTCCATTGTATCTGAATGAACTGGCTCGGGATGGCACATGCCGGAGGAACCAGGATTGCAATGCATAAGTGCACCCTTCGACTAGAATCGATTCTCCAAGTGCAAAACGAGTCAACCCTCGGTATAGAAAAGCGAGTGCAGCCATGGCTATTGAGAGGTGGTTGGTCTGTCGACTTCCCCATCTCCTCATAAGCTGAACTATTCTGATATCCATGTAATTTCGTCCATCGGGAAAGAAAGCTAATCCCACCGTGCACAGAACCATCGCGTGCTGAATTCTCTCTCGAGCTGTCCTGGACAATGAGTTGACTTCCACAAATGTCCCATACTGTCTGTAAATTTCGAGCAGGTCCACATATTCGTTTCCATCTTCCTCTATCAATGGCCAAGACTTGCATCCTGTCATGCGAGCTAAGGCATCCTTAGGGTCCAGACCCTTAACATTAATCAGAAATTGTTTCTCCAATGGATCTCCAGGCTGACCGGCTGACCGGCTGGCTCGGGCAATCCCATGATTTCTGAAAATTCATCCATCAGTATTGTCATCTCGCCCCATGGGAACCAGAAGGTAGAAGTGCTCAGATTCCACCGTTCTGCTAGTGCATGGATCAAGTTGTCGTTGACCGTCTGCTTTCCCACTGCGGATGCCAGTTCTAACCCACAATTGTCTAAGTGGTCCGGAAACATACGAGAGAAATTCTTGAACAATAAATAGTACCACCGGGGAAAGAAGGATCCGATGCTGAGGACTCGATGTTCAGGAAGACTTTGTCGCACCTCGTAGGAGATGTGACCCTCAGGAAAGACTGAATCAAGCTGACTGGATGCCATCGGACTGGAAATCATGGAAATTTGGAATAAGACTTGGAAAAATACAGGAAATTTGAGGAAAATGCAGGCAGGATAAAAATAAAGTAGGAAATTCGAGATCCAAAAGACAGGAAAGATGGGAAATCACCTGGAGTTTTGAAGGAAATTTGGAAAATCGTCCAGAGTTTGATGAAATATGAAGAAATAAATGAAGTATTTGGAAAATCGTCCAAGATTTAAAACATGGACAGTACATGGACATAGATTGGGGGAATTTTTAAAAATCGTCCAGTATTTTTAGAAATTTGGGAAAATATGGAAAATAAAAAGGAAATAACTATAACACATTCAATTACAACAAGTATGCACATACAGCATTCCCTAAAAGCTGACTCTAGATGCACAAATTTTGAAATAGTTGTAGGACCTTAATCCTAACTCTAAGGTTCAGATCATCTGTATCCAATCCAGTTATGCCTATATACTCAAGCCAAGGCTCGATGTACGTGGCATAAAATCAAATTCTCCGGTTCTAGGTTCAAGTTTTCCAACATCCTTGAGCACCTGCCGATATACGTTGGACTATGGCCCTTGGTACGTGGCAGGGGGGTTTTCACCCAAATAAGTGGCCCAGTTGTGAGGCTCTGTCCCGAACTATGGTTCTGGAAGAGAGCCCAGCAACGTGAAGACTGGGACAATATAGGTAGGGTGATTTTTGAAATATGAGCACATGCAAGAAAACAGAGGGCTCTAAGTCCTAAAGAGATAGAATTTTGAAATATTTGAAGAAGCAAACATTGTTTTCATACAATTCCTAAATTGAGGAGTGTTGTATTAGACCTAAGTCTATGTGAGCATGAATAATTCTCCTCAATATGGTCCTACCAAACCATACCTAGTCTATATGCATTCCATGTCAGCTGGGTTCAAGTCTAGGCTCCTAGGTTCACATGATATCATAAAGCAAAGCTGACATTCCATGGAAATCGATTTTGACAATTTGAACTAAGTAGAGCATTAGATTGATCAGGCAAAGACAGGTCTCATCTCGGTCGCCAAACCTGTTATCATCGCAAAATTTTTAACTTTTGCAAATCAAACTGACCTTTGAAATAGTTTTTGAAAGTAACTCGCCTCCGTTTTAAAATGCGGGATTATTCCGAAGAATGGGACTCGCCTGTCGGTACGAGGTTCAACCGTTTCTGCCACCTTTAACAGGGGTAATTGAACCAAGGATCAATCTTATGCTCTACTCTATTCAACTTGTCTAAACCATATTCTAATTTTTAAATGCACATAGAATCAGGCATGTGCTATGAATTTTTAGAAAATGCACATTTGAAAACATGATGTTTGCTTTGAATGATTGAAATATTTAGAAAATTTAGAAAATGTAAATCTTGGAAATGAAAAATCGTGAATTGGGATTTGAAATATACTTCTGAGAGAAGTAAAAATCGATTTTGAGGAATCCTTGACATTTGGTGAAAATCGATTCTGAGAAACTTGGTTTCTCTGAATTCAAACTTGGAAATTGAAATTCTAACTTAGAAAATTTGAATTTGGAACTTGGGAAATACTTGACATATCATTGGCAAATCCATATTTTGAGAAAATCGATTTTTGAATAAGACTTAGAAAAATTTTGATTTTTCTAACTTCAAACTTTGAAATTGACTGCATAACTAGGAAAATTGAATTTATGAACTTGAGAAACACTTGAAATATTCTTTGAAATTCAATGCTTCTGGGAAAATCGATTTTGCTATAAGACTTAGGGGATTTTGAGGAATTCAATTTCTTTGACTTGGAATTTGAATTGGAATTGGCAAATGCATGAAATGAATGAATATGGATTTGAGGATTTGAGAAATACTTTTTGTATTTTTGAGAAATGCAGTGCATTTTGAAGTTAGCCTAAGAGTGTAGGCTGAATGTGGCTAATGTGAAGATCATAAATATGGGTATCATTCGTATTCTGAATATGACCATAAATACAAATTCCACCAAGTTTATAAACTTCATAGAAGCTAGTGCATGTGCCATTCGTGTAGACCATGGTGAGTTTGAATATGCATGAATCATCATCCATCACACATTGACCTTATAAAAAAATAAACTATATGCAATGCAACCTAAGCTAAGCAGGAAATGTAAATTCTTATTCCAAAGTTTAATTTAATTTACATCACTATTGAAATTTAAATACATGAAAAATAAAGTCTTCAATGTACCTGCAAAACTAGAAAACTTGGTTAATGAAAATATGTTGGCTTTTCTAGGTTTATCCAGTAATATCTAGAAATTACTGGATTTTGCTAGATATAAGCCTTTTCCTTGATTCCCTTAAATAAAAATGACAAATATATGAAATCAAATTGAATAAATAAAGAATATAAGATATGGAATTTCGAAATTGGGGTCCAAATGACCAAGTTACCCCTAATAACAAGACTATGGCCTTGAAATTAGGGTTTTTAGAAAGATATTTTTGATAAAATGCAAGTTTTGAAATTTGAATGGAATAAACTAAGCTAAATATGATGTGATATGCTTAAATATGTGAAAATTAGGGTTAGGGATTTCGAAATTGAGGTCAAATGACCAAATTACCCCTGATAGCAAGACTATGGCCTTGAAATCAGGGTTTTCTAAAATAGATTTTGGTAAAAATTTGGGTTTTATGACCTAAATGAAATCAAATAACTACAAAATTAAACCTAAAGTATCCTAATATGCTTATGAACATAATAAAACCCTAAAACTATATGCTTATGCACGAAAATCCAATAATATCACAAAAAATATGGTTTTAACAGTGTTTTTGGATCTTTCAGGTATCCTGTTTTGCAATTTTATTAATTCAGACATCAAATGGATTCCAAAATTCATAAAATTCGGTACCTGAACTTGTTATAACCCTAATGTCGAATTGGAATTATAAAAATAATTTTATGACATTAAATTAATCCGAAAATTGCATTAAACCCTAAAAATATGCTATTTTTGACCTAATTCACCAACCAGTTTCAATCCAAGACCCGAACCAGGGATCAAATCTCTATGAAAATTTATAAAATTTTATAGAGACTAACTAAGAAGAAAAAAAAAGATTTCCCAATTTACAGATCGGAAAAAGAATCTCCGGTTAGGGAGAAACCCTTCCGGCAATCTGAGCTAAAATATATCACTTTCAACAGGGATTAAAACAGCTACTTCAGATTGAAAATACAGACATAAATAGCAATCCTAAACAAAAATCTCTAAAATTTTAGTGGTGAACAGTAGATAGAAAAATAGCAATATTCACTTTTTACAGATCATGAATCGGATCTGTGGTTTGGGATTTATGACTAACACAAGTCTGATTAGGGTTTTGGTAAACCCTAACGAGTTCTAAATTTAAAAACAGATTCTCTGAAAGAGGAAAATACTAAACAGTGATAAAAAAATCCTAAAATTTCACATAAGACATATCTACTCAATGTAAATCCATAACACTTTACAGATCTAAAATCGGATATAAGATGATAGAAATATCATAACAGCAAGTTACCTTCTTGATTTTAACCATGATTTTAAAGCTTTAAAAACCCTATTTGATGTCTGATTTTTTTGACAGGGTTCCCGAGATCCAAAACCTCTTATTTTTCTACAGTAACTCAATAACTCATGCATGCATCACATATAAAAAACTCAGAAATAAACAATGAGTACTTCAATCCGAAATAACATTATCTTTACTGTTCTAAACCTAAAACACACAGAAATTTAAGAAACTTGAAAAACCATGCATTAACTAATGTAAATCAATAAAATAAACCATAAAACAGTAAATAAAAATTATTTCTATGCTATAGAACGTAAAACAAACATGAATAAACCATGAAAATAAAATAAAAACAGGGAATCAATGGCTGGAATTTGATATCACCTTTAAAACATAGATTTAACCCATTAAAAGGGTAAATCATATATTTTATTGGTTAATAATGTAAAGAATCATATTAAAATCAATTCTAATGGATTAAAATCCCTGTAAATCACCCAAAACAGGGTTAGATCACCTTCTTGGATCGTTCTTGCTGATTCTTGATGGTTCTTGAGGTGAAACCATGGTTGAATCCATGAAATAGGAGGTATTAATGGCTAAAATTGATTTAAAACTATTAAAAACATGAAATAAAAGCTAAAAATTATACAAAATAATTACCTTGAGGTGGCTGCAATGGAGGAAGGGCTGGAGAGGAGAGAGAAGCTCCAAGAATCCCAAGGAGAGCAAGTTGGAAAAATCGACCCCCCTATGGAGACTATTTATAGAATTTTTTTAGGTTTAAAAATTGGGAATTTTGAATTTTTTGGACTCTAACAAGGGGGGGCGATTTTTGGGTGGAAAGACCTAACTACCCCTAACCTAACTTATCTAAACTAATGCCTAATTAACCCCTAGACTTTCCTAAAAAATCCCCAAATGTAATTCCACTTGGCATTTTCTACATTTGGTTTTTTTTAAAACACCTTTAAAAATACTAGTTTTAAAAACTAACTTTCAAAATGAGTTTTTCAAAATGGTTTTGACTCTTCTAAACCTCTAACACTAACCAAGACATCAACTAACCTTAGTTTATCCCTGACTGACTCGAATATGGCACCACCCCGAGTGGGCCCTACTTGAGTTTTTCAAAAAGCGATTTTAAAACTTGAAATTGAAGGAGTTTTCAAAAGGATTTTCAAAGACAAACTTGAAATTCAAAGTTTTGAAATGGCATAGGGTTCTAACTAAGTCAGAACTCCTTTGGATATGGCGCCAACTGAGTGGGCCCACATCGAGTTTTGGAAATTTTGAAATAAACACTGGAAATGACTTTGAAAAGGGGTTAAAATCGACATTTGAAATTCAAGATCTTTGAAAACAGGGTCTCAAGCGAACTGGAACTCCGAGTTAGAGTCCTGAACTCTTAGGACTCTGAGATCTTAGATTTTCAAAGCCAAATGAAAGAATTTTCGAAAGATTTTATCAAGAAATGATGAAATAAGTCAGAAAACACAGTCAGGGTTAGACTCCTAACTCGACCGAACTCTAAAATAGAGTTTTGAGCTAACTAGACTCTGTAAAATGACCTAAATTTTGAAAATAATCGAAAAAGACTGAAAATGGAAGTAAAACAGACTTCAAAACAGACTCCTGACTGGATTAGGACTCTGGGACAGAGTCCTGATCGGACTGAAACTTTCAAAACTTTGAGAAATTTGATGAATAGAGAAATTCAGAAGCGACACCACCTCCATGGGTCTCATCTGTGAATTGAAATCGATTAAAATTTGAATTTGAAATGAATCCAGATTGTTTTCTTGAGAAAATATTTCGAAATATAAAGTCCTGGGGTTGGAAAATGACATAGTATTGAATAAAAACCCAGGTTTTGAAATTGATTTTGAAATAAAAGCTTTAAAATTCAAATCTGGATTGAATGTTTTGAAATAGGAGTGCTGGATCTCGAAAATGAGATGCAATGACATGCAATTCTATGCAATGCGATGGAATAATATGCAGAATACATGCAATGATATGCAATGATCTGTAATGACCTATGAAATGGACAAACACTGGATGAGGGTGAAAATTTGGGGTGTTTACAATGGCGTGGTAAAGGATGTTTTGGATTGGTCACGAGCGGCCAACTTGATTTGATTATATCCGAAATATCCGTTCATGAAGGAGAACATAGCATGCTCAGCTGTGCTGTCAACTAAGAGATCAATATTTGGGAGCGGATAGTCATCCTTCGGAGTGGCTTTATTGAGATCACGGAAGTCGATACAGATTCGCACTTTACCATTCTTCTTAGGAACTGCTACGATATTCGCCAACCAATCTGGGTAATCAATTGCTCGAATGAATCCTGCTTTAAGCAGATCCTCAAGTCCTTCCTTGACCTGTTGCTCGATTCGAGGATCCATTTTTCTCAACTTCTGCTTGACTGGTTTCGCCTCAGGCTTCAGAACGAGGCGATGCTCCACCAATTTCTGATCTAAACCTGTCATATCCTCATAAGTCCATGCGAATACTTCTTCATGCTGCTTGAGGAAATTAGTGAGCCTTTCTTTCTCTCCTGGACTCAAACCACTACCAATCTTGAGAATTCTAGGATCGTCTTCTGATCCGATATTGATATCCTCAGTCGGATCTTGAACTAAGGATGATGGCTCATCTTGCTTCTGAACCGATGCAAATTCTGGCAGTTCTTGAAGAGCTGAATTGAACTCTGTGGATTCTTTGACTGCTTTGCAGTCTTACTACATTCTGTTCTTATTCTGACCTGATGAATTATTGCTGATTTCGAACAGGCTTTTGGATTAAAGACGAGTTTCTTGATAGGTCGGGAAGACATTCTGAAAATTGGAGGATAAATTGATTTAGGGAAATTGCTCATCATGAAATAAATTGCTTTTATTGAAAATAATTGGAAAGATAAAAGAGCAAAATGATTTCAATTTTGTGAAGATTTAATATTGAGAAGTAAAGAGACAAATGGCACCAAGATAGACAAAGGAAACTTGCAACTTTATTGAAAGATAGAATTAATCAATATGACAATGATGAGAATGAAATGGGATATCATCCCGACAAAAGAATAGAAAAGGAAAGACAAATGAATTCTTCTAATGCGCTCCCTTAATGAAAACAGTGCCCTTCCGAGATCTTCGGCCATTAAAGCCCAATCCGGCCCTTTTAGGGCAATGCTGAGGAATCACTGGTTCAAGACGACCATCTTCATTTTTGCCTAGGCCTTGAAAAGGCTGGTAGCCGTGCTTCACTAGTAAATCAAATCCCTTTTTAGCCTTCATAAATTGGGAGAATAGAGGATGACCCTTAAGTGATCTATAATCAATTCGTCCTCCAATCTTGAAGAACCGTGGGCCTCCCCATCGGGTCGCAGCCACTGTAGGCTCGGGTTGCTCTGTCGTCTGTATTATTCTTGAATCCTCTTCGGAGCTGACCTCTTCAATACCCCTGATGCTAGGGATATCAGTAGTGAAAGAGGGCCTGGGAACCATGGGCTGTGCAAGCCTCTGCTCCGGATCCTAGCCCAAAACTGTCGTGATCATACCACCTTTTGACCACTTGATGCACTGGTGCAGAGTAGACGGTACTGCGTTTGTGTTGTGGATCCATGGTTTCCCGAGAAGCAGATTATAAGTGGGCGGCACATTGACCACGTGAAAGAGAATTGAATGGACCGAGTAGTCAATGAAGATCTCCAGGAAGATTTTTCCTTTCGTTGTTTGGCCATGATTGTCGAACCCATAAATGGTGATTGGATTTGGAATGTATTCTTCTTCTTTAATGCCCAAAGCTTTGGCGGTCATTTCCGGACATATATTGAGGTTGCTGCCTCCATCGATCAGCACATGAGGAACTGTCATCCCTCTGGTTCGAACCACAACATACAAGGCATTGTAGTGAAATACATGAGGTTTAGGGAGATCTTCCTCGGAGAAAGTAACTGGAGCATTAGTCATGGCCTGATTGACTATGTGGGCCATGTCTTTCGGAGTTATGCTTGGTTTCACCTTGATTTTCTGCAACAGATTATTTAATATTTGCTGATGTTTAGCGGAAGCTTGGGTTAAGTCCAAAATTAAGACATTGGATAATATTGTAATAGGCTTTAGAGTGGATGTCCCACTTTTCTTTGGGGTGGACTTAATGAGATGCTTAGGGAGCCATGGCATACTTCTGGCTACCTCGGGAGATACCCCAGCTGGCTTGTCAGATACTTTCATTTTGCCGAAAGCTGAAATAAGGTCCATCTTCTGGGCCTTGGACTGAGCCTGTTGCAATACTAGGACCTGATGCCGAGCTTGCATATCATTTTCAGAGCACGGCCTGATATGCTCCTATGGTTGAAACGACTGTTCGGTGATGACTACTGTAGAATGACGAGGAAATGGCTCTTTTAGAATATCTATATTTTCGTCTTCCGCACCTTCTACCAGAAGATTTTTATCAATAAGGTCCTGAACAATGTTCTTCAGAACGAAGCAATTCTCAGTGTTGTGCCCCACTGTTTGATGAAATTTGCAGAATTGGTCTTTGAATTTTCCCATAGGAGCGGAAGGATCGACCAGCCTGGGCAATTTGACCATCTCCTTGGTCAACAGGTACTCGAGTACAGTCTCGAGTGATTGATCTAATGGAGTGAATTTCCTCTCATAGCTCCATACTTCGTGCATCACTTTCTCTCGGGGTTTTGGTCCCTGCTTCAGCTGAAGCGGCTTGCTGAATTGCGGGATCGACTTTCCTTTCTGGTCATTTTTGTTTGAACCTCCTGCCCCATAACAGAAGTCTCTATTCTGCCCCTTGCGATGATTCCGTTTATTACTGACAGAATTAGTGAAATGAGTCTTCTTTTTCGACTCATTCTGACTGTTGTTCTTGGTGAAAGTGAAACCTTCGTAGAAACCATTCTCCATACTCAATTCGAGCCATTCGGCTCGCTCTGTTAACTCTATAAAGGTTTTGGATGGTGCGGTGGAGATGAGGCCTTTTAGGGGCTGCGAGAAATTGCTTAGAATCAAGGACAAAGCATGCCCTTCTGATATGGGGTCTCTCATCTTGTTGCAAGCTGAACTCTAGCGGTGGATAAAATCTCAGGCCTTTTCATTTTCTCTCTATTTCAGGCCACAGAGGTGGCTGAGGGTCGGGAGCGCCTCAGCATTGAACAGAAAGCGCTCAATGAACATATTCACCACCTTATCAAATTCTTTCAGCTCTATGGGGTTGATGTGCTCCGAGTACCATTTAGCTGCCGTTCCCTCCAGACTGCGAGGGAAGCAAAGGAAGAGTGCCCGATTGTCACGCTTGAATCGTGAACATTCAGCGAAAAACATAGCGAGGTGAGCCTTAGGGTCGCCAGAACCATCAAACTTGATAAATTTTCTGGGGAGATTATCCAGATTGTCGTCCCCATCCAAGCCATCATAGAAGTCTTCGCTGGTGAAGACTTTCTTGCCCTTGTCGCGGGCCTGCAGATCTTTGACCATTTTCATCATATCTTTTAGTTGCGACTGAGTAGGGTCATCAACAGACTGATTTTTGGATTTGTAAGCCGACCCCTGCCCCTGAGTCGACCTTTTGAATTCATGCTTAGTTTCATATTCCTTGTCAGTATCATCTGCTGATTCTGACTCTTCAGACATTTCCTCATGACGATTTTGCTTTTTACTGATCTTCACATTTCTGACCGCGTAACCCCTATTCTTCTGCTTGGTCTGAGTCTGCTCAGTACTGGCTTCAGCTTGCTCTGCAAGCATCTTGGTCATCATTTTCTTGAACATAACATACATTTGAGGATCAATGTCATCCTCAACCTGCTGTCCCTGATTTTTAGCTGATCGAGGGGAGTCCATTTCCTCTTCCGAAGCGGCTGAGTATGCGACGCCTTCGACTGATAGGGTTTTCTTTCCGGACCTTGTATGAACCATCGAGTATCACGAGTGTTCTTTCGAATGTTGTTGATGCTCTCTGCAGGGCAGAATTGATGGTTAGGCTTTTGAAGGAAATTTGGTTGGAGAAAAATATTTATTGAGAATTTTGGTAGACAATTGAATTAATATCTCATTACTAGGGATTGAGTCGTCGCTGGGATTACGACAATTGCGTTGCTATTCTTTGCAAAATAAACAACTGGAAATATGCCTTGTTACCTAGGCGAGGTCGTCAAACCAAAGTGAAATGTAAAATAAAAGAATTTTATTGAGGGGAAAACATGATTTTATCAATAATACACTTGACAGAGGGGAGGGGGACAGACAATTTTTCATCACTCCGGATAATCAGAAGACACTCGCGGACCAGGAAAAATAGTGAGAGTAACAAAGGAATCCCAGCCATGTCTGGCAGAATGGTATGCTCCGGACCACTGATCTGATGAGAGGTCGAATTCTGGCAGAACCCCTGCTAGTGGACGAATCTCTACGCGCTTCTGCCTCTGAGAGAACTGCCTGACACACCGCTCTGGATGATAGTATGCGCAGAAGAATGGGCCAAGTAGCCTGAATTGCTTGCCATATGCATAAGTATATCTGGGAGGTGATTCCTGACAATCGAAGTAGTCCCATACGACTTCTTCCTCCTGAAGGTTGTCGATCAAGAACCGGTATCGCGCAACTGGCAAAAGCTTTTTTCCATTGTATCTGAATGAACTGGCTCGGGATGGCACATGCCGGAGGAACCAGGATTGCAATGCATAAGTGCACCCTTAGACTAGAATCGATTCTCCGAGTGCAAAACGAGTCAACCCTCGGTATAGAAAAGCGAGTGCAGCCATGGCTATTGAGAGGTGGCTGGTCTGTCGACTTCCCCATCTCCTCATAAGCTGAACTATTCTGATATCCATGTAATTTCGTCCATCGGGAAAGAAAGCTAATCCCACCGTGCACAGAACCATCGCGTGCTGAATTCTCTCTCGAGCTGTCCTGGACAACTGTGATCATCGCAAAATTTTTCCTCACTCTCTTGTGGTTTCTCTCTCTTCATTCTCTTTTCCTTTTCTAACCTCCATTCTCCTCCTTTTTGAAGGGAGAAGAACAAAAGAAAGAAAACAAAGAGAGAAGAGAAAAGAAAGAAAGAAAGAGAGAAGAGGAGAGGAACTATTTTGCGCGGTCTCACTTGACCTTTATTTGAAAATATTTAGAAATTTAACTCGCCTCCGTTTTAAAAATTTGCGGGAAAAATGGAGAGACGGGATTCGCTCGTCGGTACGAGGTTCGACCGTTCCTGGCGCCTTTACCAAGGGTAATCGAACCAAGGATCGAATCTATGCCTTTTGCTTTGCCTAAATATAATCTAAGAATTTATCCTAACTCTAAATGCACAAAGAATCATACTTGTGCAATGCAAGGATGTATGCTCTTTTGAAAATTGATTTAGAAATTTCCAAGTATTCTGAGATGAATCTGGTAAAGGAGTGAAAAAATGATTTAATCTAACTTAGAACTTGAGATAGATCAAAGGAGTTCTAAGTTTTTGAAGTAAATCAGGATTTGGAAGAATAAATGAGAAAGAATGACTTGAAGCTTTGAAAATGAAAGGAAATGAAGTTTTAAAGTCAAAAATAGACTTTGAATTTGAATTTGAATTTAGGAAAGGAAATGAATACTTGAGATGGAATTGAATTTGGATTTTTAGGTTTGGAATGAATCTGAGATAATCAAATGATATTTAAGAATAGAAATGGATTCAGGGAGTTCAAATGAGATCTGGAAATAGACTTGGATTTGAAATCTAGAATTTGGGAATGGAATTGGATCTTAAAATGGATTTAAGATCTGGGATTTGAGATCCGATGTAAAATTGTGTTCTGGACCCTAAGATGGATTTGGATCTAAAGTCTAAGATCCAATATAGAGTTGGACTCTGGATCCTAAGATGGATTTTGGATCTGAAGTCTGAGATCCAATGTGGAGTTGGACTCTGGATCCTATAAGGAAATTGGATCTGAAGTCTGAGATCCAAGGTGAAATTGGATTCTGGATCCTAAGGAGGAATTGGATCCGAAGTCTGAGATCCGATATGAATGTTGAATCTTAAAATGGATTTAAATTCAGAAGATGAATCAAGAATCTCAAAGTTAAATTGAACTTTGATTTTGATTGGAGTATTTGAATATAAATGAATTTGGAATTTCAAAGTCAAATTGAACTTCGAAATCTGATTTGAATTTGAATAAAAAATGAATTTGAAATCTCAAAGTTAAATTGAACTTTGAGATTGAAAATGAAATTGAATTTAAAAATGATAAGAATTGAAGATAAATTGAGGAAGATATTTACATCACTTGGAGTTTTTTAAAAAGGAATTTTGAAAATATGATGCAGTTCTATCCTAAATGATGAATGAATTTAAATTTTTGAAATTGGATTTTGAAAAGCTATTCCATTCTTTAAATGAATTAAAAAAATATTGAAGATATAATACATCCTTGACTATGGCCATTGAATGTATTATATAATAATCTATATTTAAATTCAGGTGAAGAATAAAATACATTTGGTGCTTTTATAGAATTTAAAATGAAATTAACTCTCAATATACCCTGACTATGGCCATTGGTATATATTTTGAATTAATTTTAAGTTAAATTCTAATAAAAGAAGAAGATATTTAAGGAAAATATGATGAATTTTGAAAATGGATCCAGTGTGGATCCGGTGTTATTTCGTAAAAGATAAAAATCCTAAGTTTTGTTTACATCCTGACTATGGCCATTGATGTAAATCATCAACTTAGGATTGATTACCTTTTACGAAATGGTGCATGTGCCATTCGTGTTTCCCATTCGTGAAACTTCGAAATAAAGGAAAATGATGCAACAAATGATATTTTTATGATCATACATCCTAAATTATGTTTAAAAAGATAAGATTCTCATTAATATTTATTACAACCTTGAAATTGAATTTGAAATCTTAATCTAAGAAGGAAGATAGCATTTCCCACATGTTCCCTGCAAAATATTTAGTTAGTGTAATACAAAATGCAAAGGAAAGCACTTGAGAAGATGCAGAATGTCATATGAAAATCCAACTAATATATGAAGAGACAATATATCAAAGAGAAAATATATATATATATATACATATGGAGATGCATGTTTTCTTGAAAGCACATATATTACGAGGATGGGTATGAGATTGTACATATACTCTTATGACCGGAATCTTAATATGAGAATTTGAACATACCTATATGATGCATGGGAAGGAGGTAGTTGCAAGAGGTCATGATGCTAATGAACGGTAGGGAATAACTATGAAGAGAGCACTAAGGTAGGCTGAGTGTAAGTGAAAAGATGATTGATAATGGATGCCACAGGGGATGTATAGTGAAGCTATGTCTAGTGGGTTGCAAGCCCCGAGCACAAGTGTGGCGGATGGTTGATGCAATGGATGATCGCAGCATATGCTGAAGCTATGCGCAGATGAATGCAACCGGTAAAATGGACACTATGAATGGAACATTACAGCAGCTGTGGTGATGGCTGGTGACATTGACAACAAAGGATGTAGTATGGTGAATAATGATTTTTGGTAGGAAATCAGTGACTAGGTGGAGATGATGATGAAGGAGTGGATGAAGATGTGAGATTTTGGTAAGTGTAACAAGTGGAAAGTGGTGCTGTGATACATACCTGGGCATGAGATAATGGAATTTTGATATTGAGGTGCAATGTGCTTATGCCGTGCACAGTGGCCGGTGATGATGGAAGATATTGAAGGTGATAAGTGAAGATGGATTGCATAGGCATGGGGTAGATGGAAGGGATGAAAGGTGGCTGGACATAGTGGACAGGTAACAGAGGCCGCCCAGGTTTATGCTATAACAGTGGCTGCAAAAAATGAATGGAGTGGGAGTGCAAATGGTGATAGTAATGGGGAAGTTCGTAGCGCACTAGTGCTCAGCAAATGTTAGTGCTAAGATATGCTGCCACCGTGGGTAGAGATGGTAAATGTTGCAGGTATGAAACAGTGAAGATAGCAAGGGAGCAGCATAAGTAGGCAACTTACCACAGGTGGGTATGATGAGTCTACAGGTGAATAAAGTGTGCTGGAGGGTTTTGAATGGTACTAAAAATGGTAGTTGCGGCTATGAAATGGAGAAGATGGGTGTTGCAGGAAGCGCAGCAGGTGCTGTAGAGGACATGTGGCTGAATGCCAATGCTGGGAGCGAAGATGGTGTAGGAAGCCATAGGTTATACTTTTGGCTGCTGCAAGCAGCCCTGTAGCAGCAAAACAGTTTATGACAGGTGAAGGCAAGGTGGGTTGAAGGGAATTATGTACAGGGAGTTACCGGTATAATGAAATGATGACGAATGCATGTGCTAGCTAATGAGCTAACTAGATATTGTTCAACCTTCTAGAGCTGGGCTGAATGCCTATGAAGATACACATTTTTCCAGGACATTTAAGTTGTTGAAAGAAAGAAAAAAAAAAAAAAAGATACATGCATCCCTGTGAGTACAATATATATGACCAAGCTGTAATGCAGATGAAGAACTATGTATGTGTTTTTAACATGCCCATGCACGTGTAGATGCAAATAGAAAGAAGATGCATCAAGTACTACCTTAATAAAGATGAATTTCACAGAAGTAGCTTTCGACAATTTGTAAAGTCCTATGAAATGATCCCATTTTCGGACCAGACAGAGTAACTCTTACTCAGATCTGTTTCGACAAACAAATATAGAATTGCTCTCGAGAGAGAGCCCCTCCAGCTCCATCCATGGTGGGTATTAGTGAGATTCAAATATGGCATCTCAGCAGCTAAACGATTTTGGCAATAAAACAGGATCCTGGTAGAAGACTTCTTGGACAAGTGGGCATTGTCCAGTAGCGAGTTATGTAAGCTTTGGCAATCCGGAGGGTTCAACTGGAATTTGCCCACTAAGAGAGTACTTTATTTTAGTCAGGCTTATAGATGATGCTGGTATGGGCCTGCTAATCGTACCTTGCTCCACTTGTAACACGTTCAACTAAAGCACAGGAGAAAAGCAAAGAAAAGAGAAGAAAAAAAAAAGCATATCTCTATGGGAAATAGGCCTGCCAGCTATTTACTACTCAAAAACCTTGTGCTAATATCAACAATGGGATTAGAATTCCAACAAATAAATAACAGAATGCGTTGTTTTGGCTATCCTTTATGAGCTGATTTTATGAGTTCAATTCCATCAGCTGGTAACTCTCAAAATGATGTAACCTCCCACCAACCTAACATACAACAATACCAACAGATATATGTGAATTTAGCAACTTGAAGGGAAGAAGAGTATGCATACATGATATATTGATTCTCAGATATAAACTCAGAGCAAATGAATTTAGAGCTGGAACATATACATTGCTGAAATGAACATAAAGAAGAATGTGGGTATTCTGATGTTTGTTGCCCAATCGATACAAACTCTGAAAATATATATATATATATATATATATATATATATATATATATATATATATATATATACATATATATATATATATATATATAGATACTACACCGTAAATGAAAGGTAAATTGCCGTGAAATATGCAGATGATAATAAATAAAAAAAAAAAAAAGAGTGATGACGTAAGAAATGAAATAAAGCTATGTGTAGTGACCACAGTAAGCATTTATATTAATAGTATACATGAACTTCAGCTCCTCTTTGCCATGATTCAGACTTACAATAGCAGAAGATTGACACTTCAATCAAATACCTGAGAACGAGCCAGGTAAATCACACTCACACTAATTATCACCACCGGGACAAGGCAAACTCCTGCCATCCTACGAAGGTCGGGAAGGACCGATAACATGCAATTCACAGAACCTGCATGTGAGTTCAAACAGTATATTTCTGGGCCAAAACATTGATGAAGACCCTATCAGGTGTGAGAAAGGGGCTTTCATAGAGCACACTGAGATTACTCTACTGGTGGATATCGCTATACTATGGGAGCCTCTCCAGTCTTAAGACAGTAATGTCTTAAGTCTCTCTTAGATGAGGTCTTATGGTGTAAGCAACAGTGAACATGACAGTCATGGGGATTGCAAAAACCTCATACACCCCTAACCACCATACAATCGCCAGATGGGGACGGTTCGACCAAGCACAATATATTGTATTGAACCAAAACGATATCATTGAATCGAACTGGCATTGTCGAATGTTCAAAATCGCGATTATGCCCAGGAGAAAAAAAATCATGTCAAACATTACGATTCAGCAGTTTTGAAACCAAAGGATCCAACGCTGATCGAGTGGATATAAGGCAGTGAATATAATGGTATTAAATGCAAATCAGAAGTTAAAAGGGGAATAAGAAATCAAACTGAAAAGGATGTTTAAATGCAGGAACAGTAGAAGATATGACGACCCAATGACAAACGTGATGCAATAGATTATCAAGATAAGACAAGAGAGAAAGAAAAAAAAAAAAAACTGAACCCATGAATGATCAAAACAAAGCAGAAGACAAAATAAATGAAATGTAGAAGCCAAAAAAAGAAAATAAAATAAAATAAAATAAAATAAAACCCATCAACGTAATAACAAATTCAAAGTGCAAAGTATAGAAATGAAAGAACCTGCAAAAATGAGAATCATAGCATAAGAACATCTAAGCGTGAAAGCAGAGGAAGAAATCAGACATGCACAACAGAAATACTATTATAAAGGAGATGCGGATGAACCAGAATGGGAGGATGCAAATGGGAATGACTGAATTACCATAGGGAAAATGACAACTAAATTAGAACAAAAGGAAAGAAAGAAAAAAATGTGGGAATCGGTAGATTCCATTGATATCGCATAGGGTGGGTGGATCCTGCTATAGGCAGATTGACCCACCATTTTGCCTGATAAAAAAAAATAAAAAAAAAACAGGAAGAAAAAAAAGAAAAAGGGGCGACGCTATGAGAGGAAAAGGAGACCTCTAAAAAGGATCGAAGAGGGAAAAGTCGCTTACCTATAATCGCAGATACTCCAGAATACTTGGCTTTCTTATGTCAGGTGAGAGAAACCCTAGGAAATAAGAAGGAGAAGAAAGAGGGAGGAGAAGGAGGGAACTGAAAACGATTTGATCGCGTATGCAGAAGGGTGGAAGGGTGATAACGGATGACCTTTAGGGTTTTTTGAAGGTGGTTTATGTAGAGGGTGGAGGATCCTTCTAGAAAGGGGGAGCCTGCGGCTGATGGAGGCATGAACGAGAATCCGGAGGTTGAAGATGAGGGGTTGAGGGAAGAAGGAGTTGTTGCAGATGGAGGGTAGGCAAGAGAGAAGGGAAGTGCGCGGGAGTGATCCGTTGTGGATTTTCCAATTTTCCAAAAGAAGGATTCCCTCTTCTTAATATTTTTGTAAAATGGCTCAAAATGAGGTTTTTGGCAAAAAATCCATTTTTCAAGTTTTAAAACCATTTGCTTTTTCCTCAATTTTTGATTTTTATATCATTTTCCATTTTTTGTTGTTTTGTAGTAGAAAACTAAGATTTTAAAAGAAAACTAAGTTTTAAACACTAATTTTTTGTATTTTTCTGAGAAATATTTACGAAAGTATTTTTCTGAGAATTTCTGACTATTTCGGGGAAATTTCTTCAGAAGAATGGGTTTTGACCCAGGTTTTGAGAAAATGTTCGAGTTTTGACACTCGAAACGAGAAATACAATGTGATGGATCCAAACGGATGTCGAATGGACTATCCGAGCTATTTAAAAACTATTTTTGGTATTTTCTGTGATTTAAAATTTGAACAAGGAGACTCAGATTTGGATCTGGACAATGGATCCAGATCTGAAATCAATTTAAACATATAAAATGATTTTAATTTCGATAAAACTTGAGAAATGAACTGGAATTTAGATTTAAAATGACTTATTTACTCAAAAAAAAATTGAATTTAGGGGCAAAAGGGGAATATAAAAAGATTTTGAAAAATTTGGGGTGTTCACAGATGCCCCTCTTTGCTACTAAGCCGGTTGAAAGCCGAGCTTAGTGGCAAAGAAAACACTCCAAATTTTGAAAAATGCCTCAGTCAGCAGATCTGAACTGGGTATAGAGGAATTTACGGCTTTTTAGGCTTGAAGCATTGTCCTAAATGGCTTGGTGGAGACGAAATCCTCGAAAATGATATGACTGAATGATAGAGATGAGGAAATCATGATGGGATTTTGGGTGAAGATCCTGAAATGATGAAAGAATTTTGATCAAGTCTCATGAATGAAGCAAGATCAGCTTTTCGGAATGACTCAGGCTTAGCCCTTAACCTGGATGGGACGAAGATATATCAGGATAACCTGAATGGGGAAAGGAATATATGAGGACCTTGATGAGACATTTATGAGAGAAGGCCTTGTGAGATGGAGTTCAAATAGGATCCTGTCCTGGATGGATATACAAAGCATGAATTCCTCGATGGGAAGAATCATGATGGGACTGGAGGAAGAAACACCTCGTCGAAACGAGACTCAGGTTTAACCCAAACCTGAAAAAGGAAGATACCTCGAGGTACGAGGTTCAGGCTTAACCCTTAACCTGGAGGGGACGACCATACGGAATCCTCGAGTGAAGAGACCATGATGGGACCTTCGGAGTTTGGACGAACAAATCCGAAAAGGGGTTTCGCGAAAGGAGGAAGGAAATGGGGTTCCCTAAAGCTTTGAAAAAGGGATGAACTTGGATGTCTCATTGCTGAGACTAAATCAGCTTTTGAATTTAATGACCTCTCGCAGAAAATACAGGTTTTGACCCTTAACCTGAGTGGGAAACGACCATATGGAATTCTCAAAACTGTGATGGGACAGGAGAGATACTTCAACTGAATGAGGCAACTCTTCTGGCAAAGTAAGGAGATGTGAGACAAAATGCACGATGAATAAGGTAACAGGAGGTGAATCTTTCGATGGGGTGAAAGATGAATAAGGCAAACCTTTTATCAAGGAGACGAATCTCTTGACAAGGCGAAAGATGGAACAAGGCAAATCCTTTGGACAGGAGAAGGTGAGAGCAAAATATGAAGATGGCGATGAAGATGGCAATCTTTTTTTAGCAAGGAGAGGGTAAAATATGAAGATATGAAGATGGCAATAGTAAGGAGGAGGCAAAAATGTGGAATATGAAGAAGGCAATCCTTTTAACAGGGAGAATGTAAGATATGAAATATAAAGAAGGCAATCCTTTTAACAAGGAGAATGTAAGATGTAAAATATGAAGAAGGCAATCCTTTTAACAAGGAGAATGTAAGATATGAAATATAAAGAAGGCAATCCTTTTGGTAAGGAGAAGGCAAAAATGTAAGATATGAAGAAGGCAATCCTTTTAACAAGGAGAAGGCAAGTCTCTCAACAAAGCGAAAGACGAGGAACGCAATCATTTAATCAAGGAGAAAGGCAAATCTTTTGACAACGCAAAAAGACGGGGAAGGCGATCCTTTTATCAAGGAGAAGGCGAGTCTTTCGACAAAGCGAAAGACGGAGAAGGCAATCCTTTCATCAAGGAGAAGGCGAGTCTTTCGACAAAGCGAAAGATGGAGAAGGCAATCCTTTTATCAAGGAGAAGGCGAGTCTCTCGACGAAGTGAAAGACGGGAAAGGCAATCCTTTTATCAAGGAGAAGGCGAGTCTCTCGACAAAGCGAAAGACGAAAAAGGCAATCCTTTCATCAAGGAGAAGGCGAGTCTTTCGACAAAGCGAAAGATGGAGAAGGCAATCCTTTTATCAAGGAGAAGGTGAGTCTCTCGACGAAGCGAAAGACGGGAAAGGCAATCCTTTTTTAGAAAAGGAGAAGGCAAGTCTATCGACAAAGCGAAAGACGAGGAAGGCAATCCTTTTTAGAAAAGGAGAAGGCAAGTCTATCGACAAAGCGAAAGACGAGGAAGGCAATCCTTTTTAGAAAAGGAGAAGGCAAGTCTATCGACAAAGCGAAAGACGAGGAAGGCAATCCTTTTTAGAAAAGGAGAAGGCAAGTCTTTCGACAAAGCGAAAGACGAGGAAGGCAATCCTTTTTAGAAAAGAAGAAGGCAAGTCTATCGACAAAGCGAAAGACGAGGAAGGCAATCCTTTTTAGAAAAGGAGAAGGCAAGTCTTTCGACAAAGCGAAAGACGAGGAAGGCAATCCTTTTTAGAAAAGGAGAAGGCAAGTCTTTCGACAAAGCGAAAGACGAGGAAGGCAATCCTTTCATCAAGGAGAAGGCGAGTCTCTCGACAAAGCGAAAGACGAAGAGGCAACTCTTATGAAAGAGGGGAAGGCAACTCTTTTGACTATGCGAAAGAAGGAAAAGGCAACACCAAGATATATCAACAACAGATGTCAAGTTCTTATTTCTCATCAGGAAAGCTGGAAAATTTTGCCAAAATATGATAAAATTGTAGTTGTTTCAAGGTAATTGAAGGTAAGTACTTTCGAAAGATGTTCCCTTTTCCACCTAGAGTATTACCCCCAACTAGGTTAACTCTATAGAATCCAGGATCAAAGTCAAATTTAGTTGTTGGTCTTCTTCAAGGATGCTATCAATTTCCTTGATATGAAAGGAGAGGAAATATTCTTAGCTTCATAAAAGTAATTAAATGAGAAGATATTGATAGAAGAATTTCACATAGATGAAGAAGATTCTTTGCAGTTTTGACAGTTTGATATCCTGGGCATTTTCCCATGATGATCTTTTTGCACTCTTTTGAGTCACGGGGCTTTCTTGGGCTTTTACATCATCCTTCATTTTGGAGATGTCCTGACTTTTCTCTCTTTTTCGGGGAAGGGTACGTCACAAACTCCTTCTGTAAGACCCGCAATTTTTCAGAAAATATCTGAATAAAATTTATGAGGCATTTATCGGTAAAAATAGCATTTCTTCTCAGAATGCGAAACGAATCAATTCCTGAGAGCCAGTTATACTTAGGATATTCGTCGAATTGCGAATATATGCTCAAACACTCTGGAAGCCATAACTTCTAACTAAACGAAATCAATAGATTCGTACGAGCCAACTTTCTTAGTTACGTCAATACGAAGAAAATGGCGTACTCAGAATTTTTCGGAAAAAATCGCCGAAAACCCGAAATTCTTGCGGGACCCACGGAAATATTGGTGGGACCCACAGAAATATTCCTCAGAAAATATCTTGTGGGACCCACAAAATATCCTATGGAAATATCTTGTGGGCCCCACCTCAAAAGGAACCTCCAGGAATTTAAAAGAAGCCAAGGGGTAAAAGGGGCATGGAAAAACCCAAGAGGAGGTGGGCTTGGGCTATAAATAGCCCTCCCCACTCTCTCTCTTCTCATAATTTTGACCCCCCCTCTCTCTCTTGCCTTCTCTCTCTCTCCTAAACCTCCCCTACCTAGCCTAGCCCACCTGAGCCCACCTGACCTGGTCTGAGCCTGCCTGACTTAGCCTGAGCCTGCCTGACCTGGTCCTAACCCACCTGACCTGGGTCTGAACCCACTTGACCTGGTCCAAACCCAGTTGACTTGACTTGAACCTAGTTGGGTTTAAAGTCAAAGTCAAAGTCCTTTTTGGTCCAGATTCTGGTTTGGATTTCTGAACCCAAACTTAGCCTACTTGAGCTGAGTTCGAACCTGCTGAACCCAGTTGACTTGGATCGAACCCTGTTTGGTTCAAACCACTTAGGTTGAGTAGCTTGACCTACTCTACCTCTTTCTCAACTAAGTCAGCTTCATCTGACTTAGTCTGACCTCTTGAAGGAA